>NC_140583.1:13753700-14476200 GCF_964204655.1 Triturus cristatus
TGAAATTCAGTCCGGTAATATTTATTTTATTTACCACATAATGGCGCCCGAATAGGGACACTTTCTCATCTCACGCGCCGGCGGTGCGTTGCAGGCCCGGTCTCCTGCCACAGCTGGACGGACCATAAACGCGTACCAGCAGGATTTCCTGTAAGCTCCCTCCGGTCAAGCGGGGGCGACTGAGGCTGCGATCAACCCAGACGAGGCGGTGAGAAGTGCGAAGTATCCCAACCAGAGCCTAGCTGAGAGAGCAAGATCCGAGGTATACAGAGGCCCACCAGGTTTTCCGAAATCCCGACGTCCAGAGGGTCCGATGTCCGCAGTTATCGAGTCCTGTCCATTCTCTGAGGCCTTCCGTTTCAAGGAGCTACTCGGTGAGTACCATCGCCGGGGAGGCGTGTTGACGCGCACATAGGTTGTGCCGGTCAAGACGGATTTGGGTACACAAATCCGGTCTGCACTGTTTAGCAGTGTATATGTACTGTTTAGCAGTATATCAAGTATTCCGAAGTATTCAGTTATTGTCAAGAATTCAGCGTGGTGATTAGTTAGGCAGACTGTCATCATTGTCGATCATTGTTATAATGTTTAATGTTTAATGTTTAAAGTATTCAGAAATGTCTTGCATATTGTGGTATGAATGACTGTTCATTGTTCACTGTTCATTATTGTGTTTCTCGTATTAAGCAAGTTCAAGAGTAAGTATCAGATCAGTTGTCAATATGCCGTTCTTCTCGAAGTTAAGACAGATTACTACCAGAAAAGGGGTGCTTGAAGAAGCAGTTCCTATTCCTCCTAGAGACACTCCAGGGCATTTCATGTACCATAAGCATGGCTTAGATGCCATATTGTTTCTTGATCTATGGGTAGATTATACCAAAGGATTACCGGAAAGTCAAAGGTGGCCCGCAGCGGGAACCTGGGATGCAGAGTGCATCATGAAAGTGGAGGAAGAGTTATGGAAAAGAAAGGTCAGACAGTCACAGAAAGACGCTGTCGAGTTATGGCGTAAAGAATCTCATAGACGAACAGAAAAAGCACGTAGACAAGAAGAGAGGAGTAAAGAAAGTTCAAATAAAGTTCAAGAAAATCTATTAATTGAGGAAGGTATCCGAGTGAAATCAGAACAAGTGAATAGACAAAGAAATGCTCTTATGAATGGTATGTATCCCCTTCTAGCCGAAGGACTACCTAAGGCTGTTACAGAGATGCCAAAAGACTTGCCACCCCCATTATTTCCAATTAAGGTACATCCAAAGGGGCATCCCAGAACCGCAGAAGATGTTTTTCTTTCCTCATATCTAGACGATGCAGCTCCCGAGTATGCTAACGCCACACCACATAGACCGTCTGGCGGAGGGGTTCAACGTCAGGATCAGGTATCTGTCCCCGTGCAACAGCAAGTCCCGACGCAAGCTTCGGCAAGCACATCTGTTTCCGCATCTGTCTCCGCAGTCGACTCTACAGGGGTATCGACACCCATAGTTGCTGTGTCACGTTCGACGAACCCATTCACACCCGACGCCCCAGATAGGGCCACGGGAGGTGCTAGCAGTACCTTCACACCACCTAGAATAAATAAACTTGTTTTTCAAGAGTCAGCACATTCACGTACACCTAAGTTCGTAAATGAACGTACGCTTAAGGAACTCCTTGTAAATTGTAGATATGACCCGGTGGTTGGTAAAGAGGACGAAATGGTCCTGGCATCATTACGTATCAGACGAGCCGCAGAGTATTTAGCAAGGTTACCAGGAATGACTACGCATCTGGATAACATATATCATTTTGTTCAAACAGGACGAGATCCAGGATGTATTAACAGAGCTATGGAATTCCAGAAAGTAGAAATACAGGGGGAACTGTTACGTTTCCTCATAAACTGTGTGATCAGAAATCAAGATCGTCCGGGGGTAGACCCGAATGCAATGCTTATTCTTACAAGATGGAGTCAGAATATATCAGAAGGGAGACACGATAAGCAAAATTGTATAATAGCCATGTGCCGAAAAATACGTAAAGAAATAGAGCGTATTCATGAAGAGAGATTGGGAACAGACGAGTTTGAGCAAGATGAAGTGTCCGAATCAGGGAACTCTGCAAGACAGTCAGAGACCATAGCCTATGTAGGCAGAGGAAGATACTGTGAAAATACTAGATGTTTTTCTGATCCCATACACTCTGTATGTCCAAATAATAGCAGAACGTATCCGACGCCTGTAATAAATCTGAAATCTCCTGAACATTCGTTTCAAGCCGCAGATAAAATACTACGAGAACGAAGAGGTTACCACCTCCTCGATTCCATGGATGAGCAAGAATTAGCCAGATCAGCCGTTCACTGGATTGACAGTCCTGAAAAATACGGTGATGAGACCGTAGCACACACGTTTTTTAACCTCAGTACAGATGAACAACGTTTAGCTGGAATATATATGATTCAGCAACTCCTCATATTATATAAGAGCCAACATGCTGACCCTGGTCCTTTACCTGATATATTAACGGAACTACTCACGAACAGATGGAGAGGTTCTAGTAACAAGCTAATTAAAGAGATATTAGTGTCACGTAAGCAGTATGTCCTTTTTGTAAGTCCGGATTCTCTCTCTCTGCCCCACAGAGAGAGAGCGCCGTACTATATGGATAGACAAAATCCCCTACGAGAAGTGCACCCAATAAAAGGCGAAGACAATGAGTTTCACCGTGTATTTGTTTACACACCCATATCAAAAATGGAATTGTTAGAAATGAAGAAAGTAGTACCTAGTCATGACAAAGACCCAGCGGGTTTCCACCGAGAAATTAAAGACATGTTACTGATGGGAGAGTACACCTTTCCTGATATTATGACGATATTAAAGGTGCTTTTGCCTGCTGGCATATATGAAAAACTGAAAGAAAAAGAGTGGGAAGTGGGAGACCAAAAGATAGACTGGACAGCATTAGCAGAGGAAGAAAGGAGCCGAACTGCAGGTTCGGGGCTCGGGGATAAGGTTAAACTATTACCAGGTTTACTAGTACAGGTATTGCCACGTTTATTAACTACAAAAAAGGAAGATTGGGGTGCAATCACAGCCTGTAAACAAAAGCAAGATGAAGACACAAGCGATTATTATGCTCGATTTGAAAAATGTTTTGGTATAAATAGTGGTATAAAAGCAAGTAGTGACTCATATCCACATTTATTTGTGACAAAATTAGTGGAAAATGCATTGCCTCCAGTGAAGAATAGAATATTGAAATTCGAGAGTACCTGGCAAAGTAACACTCCGTCGCAAATGCTACAAATGTTACAGTATCATCACAATAGAATTAGGGATGAACAAGAACACGAGCATAGACGCATGAAGGATACAAAAATGAAAATGCTAGTTTCTCAGACAGTACCAGCAGATGGTCACAAAAAGGGTGTGACACATTCTGGTGATTCTGCAGTTCCTGTAAAAGGAACCTGCAATTACTGTAAACAACTAGGCCATTATGTACATGATTGTCAAGTCCTGAAACGTAATATAGCTACAGGTATTGCAAAGGAGAGACCACGATTAGTTAGACAAGATCAGAATGAACAAGGAGCTATACAGCATGGACAGTCCATGCCAGTTCAGCAACAGTCCATGCCAGCCTCACAGCAACCCATACAGTTTGTGCCAGCTGCACCACCGTTGCCTGCTACTGCCACACAAACCACAACACGACAAATGTATCAGACTGCACAGTATGAATACCCTGAATATCAGCGCTACGCATGAACCAGCCTAGAGAGGGAAGTTGACTTACCGCTTATCGAGATTCCGGTGGATCAAGAAGGACCTTATGTACATAGTGAATTATTAGGTCAAGATAGAAAATTCTTACTCGATACAGGGGCAAGTCGAACAACCATAAAACGTAGTGAAGTTCCAGGGGCACCCCTCTCAGGCTCTCAAAATGTTTCCCTTGGTTTTTCAGGAAAACCTATTGTTAATGAAGTATCACAGCCTCTACCACTTACGATAGGACCTTTGACACGAACTACGGATTTATTGCTTACTAAATCATGCCCAGAAAATCTGTTAGGAATTAAAACTCTGAAAGCACTAGGAGCCATAATATGTTGTTCTCCGGAAGGAGTAAGGTTGTTTTTGCGTGATTTTAAAGGTCACTATGTGTCTAGAGACATGGATCCCCGACTACAGACTTTACCAGTACATCTATGGGCACAAGGCCCTACGGATGTTGGCTGCATGAACATTACACCCTATCGAGTTACATTGAAAGCAGGAGTGGTACTACCACGAATGCGACAATACAAGTTACCGCATGATGCTGTAGTGGCTTTGCTGAAAATCATTGATGAGCTGATTGCCCAGGGAGTAGTTGTAGAAACAGACTCCAATGTATGTAATTCACCGATAATTCCGATTCTTAAACGAACTGATCCTACTGCCCCACCAGTGTACCGATTGGTTATTGATTTGCGTGAACTAAACAAGTGTATTGTACCACAATTCCCTGTGGTCCCTGATATATCATCATTGTTGACAGCAATTGATTCCGAAGCAACATTTTTTACTGTAATTGATCTCAAGAATGCCTTTTTCAGCGTCCCAATAGATCCGGAAAGCCAATACTTGTTCGGATTCAGTTTAAATGGGCGCAGCTTTAAATTCTCACGCGCTCCCCAAGGATTTACAGAAAGCCCCAGCATCTACAGCCAAGCACTGAAACGAGAACTTGACAGTATCCACATGCCAGTCAATACTGCACTGCTTCAATATGTCGATGATCTGCTGATCACCGCGAGAAGCGAGCCAGAATGTGAAAAAGCTTCTTTGACAGTTTTACATTTCCTAGCCGACAAGGGGCACAAGGTGTCCCCTTCTAAGCTGCAATTCTGTGTTCAGCGAGTTATTTATCTTGGTCACTCGCTGTCCAAGGAGGGAAGGCAGCTTACACCAGATCGCATCCAGTTAATTGCTAACATGTCAATACCCCAGACACAAAAGGAGGTGCGGGCTTTCATAGGCCTCACTTCATATTGTAGGCAGTGGATCCCTCAGTACGCATTTCTAGCAAAACCACTCATTCAGTTAACCACACAGGAGGCAGCCACATCGACTGTTCTCCCTTGGACTCAGGAACATACACAAGCTTTTGAAAGCCTAAAGGAAGCTTTATGTCAAGCACCTGTTTTAGCAACACCATGTTATAACAAACATTTTACACTCTTTGTTACAGAACGCGAAGGTACTGCCTTGTCAGTACTCACTCAGGATCAAGCAGGATCACGCAAGCCATGTGCTTATTTTTCCAGTACATTAGATCCCGTAGCTCAGGCTTTGCCTGCGTGCCTGAAATCAGTGGCAGCGACAGCTTTAGCAATCAGACAAAGCGATGCCATAGTATTAGGACACCCATTGACAGTTCAAGTACCACATGCAGTAGAGGTTCTTGTGAACCGAACACAAACACAACACTTGACCATAGCAAGACTTACCGGTTATGAACTGACATTGTTTCAACCACACATAGAGATCCGACGGTGTAATACATTGAATCCTGCTACACTATTACCTGTAATTGGAACAGACCCACTAGCTCATGATTGTGTTGAAATCATTGAAATAAAGACGAAACCTAGACAAGACTTGACAGACGTTCCATTGTTAGATCCAGACCTGACGTTGTATGTAGACGGATCATGCATGAGAGCAAGTACAGGAGATTTAGTGGCCGCGTATGCAGTCACAACAGACACTGAAGTTATTGAGACACATTGTATAGATACTCTGTCAGCCCAAGCAGCAGAACTTATTGCTCTAACGCAAGCCTGTATTCAAGCCACAAATAAGAAAGTTAATGTATACACTGACTCACGTTATGCATTCGGAGTTGTACACGACTTCGGCGTGCTATGGCGAGAGAGAGGTTATCTAACGTCCCATGGTGCCCACATTCAGCACGGGCCCCTCATTCATGCCTTGTTAGACGCAATACATCTACCCACTGCTATATCGATTATGAAATGTAAAGCACACACGAAGGTTACTGATACCATTTCTCAAGGCAATGATTTAGCTGACAGAACAGCTAAACAGACTGCTCAGAATCGCATATTAGACATGACAAAGCCAATAGTTCAGACCCCAACACAGTGTATGACAATTAAGGATCCCGCACTTGACGTAATTGACATACAGACACATGCCACAGCAGAAGAAATAAAGAAGTGGACTGAACTAGGAGGGATCCAGACAGATCAAGGATGGATGACGAAGGAGAAATCTGTATGGTTTCTCCCTGATTCCATGGTTCAAGCCATTATAGCTACAGTTCACAGTCCAGCACATTTGGGAGAGAAGGCTATGCTAGACAGCATTCAGCACATTTGGTTCAACAAACATTTACGAGCAGCAGCTAAACAAAAAGTTCGTACCTGTATGATATGTTGTCAGTTTAATCCAGGAAAGAGTGTTCCCGTAGAGCAGGGTGGATTTCAGCCTCCTGACCATCCTTTTGAAGTCCTCCAGATGGATTATATTCAGATGGAACGTTGTCGAGGATTCAAATATGTTCTCGTAGTTGTCTGCGCTCTCTCCCGTTGGACAGAGGCGTATCCCGTATCAGATTACACTGCCCCGACTACTGCCAAGCAGCTAGTTCGAGAATTCTTCCCACGGTACGGTTTACCACGTGTTGTATATTCAGATAACGGTCAGCCTTTCTCATCCGAATTAATGAAACATGTCTCACTTTTGTTGGGATATCAGTGGAAATTCCACTGTGTCCGACACCCCGAGGCAGCAGGTCTCGTAGAAAGACATAACCAGACACTGAAAATCAGACTGTCCAAAATATGTAGAGAGAAAGGTGTCGACTGGATAGTAGCATTACCAGTTGCACTCTTTTACATGAGAATGGTAGCACACTCTAGAACAGGGCTATCCCCGTATGAGGTGATCTTTGGTAGACCACCGAATATGTGGGGGACGCCTATACCACGTAAAATAACTGATGTTGACTGTAACATGCTGACAGATTACTTGGCTTCCTTGATGTCTGCACTACAATCTTCTCGTTCACAGGTAGCTGCAGCCTTTCCCGACAACACTGAGGCGAAACCCCATGACATTGTTCCGGGTAATCTTGTCTTTGTGAGAAACTTCGACAGGAAAAGTCAATTGGAGCCCAGGTGGAAAGCACCCAAGTTGGTCCTGTTGACCACAAGAACAGCCGTGAAGATCGAGGGACGCAAAGGGTGGATTCATTCAAGTCACGTCAAAAAATTTCATGGACTACCTTCAGATATAGACACTGTGCCCTGCACTCCCTCACAGACTGATTCAAAACTTCCTTTTGTTGAACAGAATGACTCTCAGTGCTATAAATTAAAGCTTAGGCCCAAACAGTCGAGCAATTTGATTGTTTAAGTCCTCTCCAAGGTGAAGCGGTTGAATTGTCTCCGACATGTATCCCTTGGACCTGAGTAGAGAAAATACCCGAGAAATGTTGAAACGACAGGCGTATTGTAAATCACTGCGTAGCTACTGTATGAGGACATTATTAATTTTGTTTTTATTGAGTATTTTAGTAATTATTACGAGTGTGATTTTGCACATATATCATCCTATCTCTAGACATGTTTATAATGTTGCTGCAGAACATTCTTTTAGTGACCTACCGCCACATGAATTGTCCTATAGACTTGCGCTGCGCAATAACACATTCATTAGTATGTTACATCATTCCCATCAGACTAGTAATGCGACCAATTGTTGGGTGTGTGGCCGACTTCCTCCCTATCAGAATAACAAAGGAGTTCTGCCTTTCTTTCCACATCCGTTCACACACAATGGCTCCTGTGGAGCATGGTTTAGTTTATTAAATTCCATAGACCCAGACACAGCAGTTTATCAACAACATTGGATATGGGGAAATCTGAATCTAGTTTTATTCAAAGTCTGTCACCCTAATAAGGAGGGTCACCCCAGTAGAACAGGAACTGATTTAGAAAATGAAGTGTATAAATTAGGTAATTTTACGCCTAATCTTATGATTCTGAATGTCAAATCCGAAGTTGAACTAATTCTGCCCACTATGTCTGTATTTCCAGTTAAGGGTGAATTATGTGTAAGAAAAGTTGGTTCCATACATATGGGCCATAGCCAATGCGTTACTACAGTAGAATATAGTGATCAAGGTAAATCTTCATTTAGAGCTTCTCGCCATTCTTACTTTATATGTGGTCAGACGGCATATATGCGTCTGCCTCTAGATTGGGATGGTACCTGTTACATCGCATTCCTTTTGCCACCTGTTTTCCTAGCTCCCCCTGATTATTATCGAAATGTTCATTTAGTACACAATAGAGAGCAAAGAGATCTCCCAGTTGTCGATTATACTGAGACAGCATGGGACAAGTATGTAGATTTCAATAAAGGTATCTTTCCCTATATAGGTACAATATCAAATAGTAAGCTGATACGCAGACTCACCAAGACTCTTGAAGCTGTAGTAAACGAGACTATAGCCGCCCTAGGCAATCTGACAGAGGAACAATCAGTGATGAGAATTGTTGTTCTCCAGAATCGTCTTGTCCTTGACGTCATCCTGGCCGATAGGGGCGGAGCTTGCAGGGTCATCGGATCCAGCTGCTGCATATTCATACCAGAAAATTCGCCATCCGTATATAAAGCTATAACACGCCTTCATAAGATTGTAAGCCAGATACACGAGAATCCAGGCACTTGGACGTGGTCCGGGTGGTTTTGGAGTGTGATATCAGCCTGGGGATGGAGAGTTCTATCCTTCCTAGGTATTGGCCTTCCTATGCTCTTCAGTTGTTGTTTATGCCTACAATGTGGACCAGCGATTTGTGGTCTGTGTGCCACATCATGCATTCCATATCACAGTTCTCGTTCAAAATATCGGAAGAAGAAGGAAGAAGAAATGATGCTCCATGAGCAAATCGATGGAATGATGAAGATTGATATCTCTTGAAGGGCAAGTAGGGGACAAGGAGGGAATGTGGAAATGTGGATTTTCCTGATCAGTTATGTCCCCTATCTTGGACCCCAACGGTTCTATATACATGTTACAAGTACATGTATGTTCCCTCCAGTTCCAGTTTCTAAGACGCAAACATATGTGTGTCTACCGTCAACATGTTCTCTGTCAGATCCGCCATCAATGGGCTGGATATTCGATTCCTAAGTATGAAAGGCCACCGACTTTATATGGCTAAGTTACTTCATTTTTACAGTTCAGGCAAGTAGGCCCGATTCTGTCCTAAAGCCTTTCCCTGCTCTCTGTCTCTGACAGCTTCAGCTTGAGCTCGCATCTGTATCCATGAACTTTGTCCTACTCCCTGTGCAGCTAACGGTGCCTGCCTCGGCCAGTTTTCGCCTGTCTGCCAAGAAGCTGTATTTCACCTTCGAATTATCTATTTTGCTCTCCAGTCGATGCATTCCTGTCCAGTGATTTAGGTAAACATTTCCTTTAGCTCACAAGCAAAGGACTCAGCCTTTCCGTCCTCCTGCAAGTGATTCATAGCCCTGTTGCCATGGAAAGTTTTCTGCCCCTCGCATCTCATATAGACACTTAGACGCTTGTACACGCACACACAGTCAGTATAGAATAGATTCTGTCCGAGAGTCTCTTCCTTGTGGATAACATAGTTCTTTAAACATAGGATGTTAGATATGATTTGGGATTAGGTTGACTTGACCCCCAGACTTCTCGTCTCCACATGTAGAGCTAAATGTCAAGTCCCCTTCACCCCCTAGTTGCACGTCAATTACACGTCATGCTGCCGCGCGCGCATCTATGCCAAGTATTATCTTATAGATCCACCTATGTCTGATAATTCTAACCAATCATGTTTCTTTTATTCCTTATTACGCCTAGTTTCGATTATGTCACTGTTTTGTCACTTTTCTTATCAAATGTTACGCCTTCTACATTCGTTTCATTGTAATGTACTTATTATAAAAATACATGTCTGTTAATAAATTATTGTACTTCACTTCCTGAACCCTCGTGGTGACGGAACCTGAAGGCCGCGACTCGAGTCGGCCATTTTGAATGGAATAAAGCCCATTAGAAAACCTCTTATACCACGGATTCTGCCTCTTGTTATTTTGAGCTATTTACTTTATTTTAAGATTCCGTATGAAATTCAGTCCGGTAATATTTATTTTATTTACCACACATCAGGAGGCTGAGTTCTGAGCGCACAAAGTGTGGTTTGAGTCGGTTGGTGTGGAGGACCCGAAGGGGGTTCCGGGAGGTCCCCAGGTCGATGAGGTAAGTGACGGGGCTTTTGCGCTCGACCACTTTGAAGGGCCCCGTCCACTTATCTTGCAAGGCACATGGTTCGGTGGGGGACATCACCCATACTTGTTGTCCAGGCTCGAACTCAACGGAGGAGGCATTGTGATCATACCACTTCTTCATGTCCTCCTGGCTGGCCTCGAGGTTCGCCTTGGCCATCTCTCTGAAGCGCCGGGTCTGATTGCGTAGGGCCAGGAGGTATTTGAAGACGTCTGGAGGGGTCTTTAGTGGGGCCATCTCCCAACCTTCTTTTACTAGGCTGAGGGGCCCTCGCACAGGGTGCCCGTACAGGAGTTCGAAAGGGCTAAAACCGAGGGACTTCTGGGGAACTTCGCGGTAGGCGAAGAGGAGGCACGGGAGTAGTACATCCCACTGGCGACGGAGGGGCTCTTCCAATCCCCCAATCATCCCCTTGAGGGTGCGGTTAAAACGCTCCACTAGTCCGTTCCCTTGGGGGTGATAGGGGGTCGTGAATCTGTAGGTGACCCCGCATTGTTGCCAGAGGGACTTCATGTATTTGGATATAAAGTTTGTGCCTCGGTCGCTGACGACTTCTCGGGGGAAGCCTACCCGGGAGAAGATCCCAATTAGGGCCCGGCCAACCACCGGAGCTGTCACGGTCCGTAGGGGCACCGCCTCGGGGTAGCGGGTGGCATGGTCCACCAGTACTAAGATGAACCTGTGTCCTTGTGCCGTGCGGGGGTCCAGAGGCCCCACGATGTCTATCCCCACCCTCTCGAACGGGGTGGTGACCACAGGGAAGGGTTGCAGAGGGGCTTTCAGCTTCCGACCACTCTTCCCGCTGGCTTGGCATGTGGGGCAAGATCGGCAGTGGTTCAGGACGTCGTTCCTCATCTTCGGCCAGAAAAAGTGGGTCACTAGGCGGTTGTACGTTTTATCTTGGCCCAGGTGTCCAGCCAGGGGGACATCGTGGGCCAGGTTGAGCAGAAAGTCTCTGAAGCGGAGAGGTACCACCAGTACTCGACCGGCCCCCAGCTCGGCGATTCTTTGCTCGCTGTATAGCAGGTCGTTATCCCAGTAGACCCAGTGAGTTCCGGTGGAGTCCCCTGCGTTCTGGGCGCTGGCTTGTTGGCGGAGTCCCTCGAGGGAGGGACAGGTCTTTTGTTCCTGGCGGAACTGTGCTTGGGTGGGCCCCCCCTCTTGACGCCACTGAGCCAGGTCAGGAAGGTCCTGGGGTTGCGCGTCCCCTTCGGCCGTCGGGTCTGGGAGGCTGGCCTCGTCGTTGTCTTCTACTGGGGCGACTGGGGGCGGAGGTGCTGGCCATTCTGGTTCTTCTGATCGAGGGACGGCACGGGCGGCCATGGACCGGGTGGTTATGCAGGCCCAGTCCGGGAGGCCCAGCATCCCCAGGTGCTCTCTTCTCTCAACGGTGGCCCACGGGGAACTCTCGAGGTCATTCCCCAGGAGGCAGTCCACGGGGGCATCGTCCCGGACCGTCACCTTCAACAGGCCGGAGACCCCTCCCCATTCGAATGGAACGCAGGCCATTTGACACATACTTTCAGAGTTGTCTGCCGAGCGGACGGGGCAGAGAATGTTCGGCAGGATCTGCTCGGGCTTCACCAGGTGACAGCGGACGGCCGTCACACTGGCGCCTGTGTCACGCAAGGCCTCGGCTCGCTGTCCATTAATGGTCACCCACTGACCGTATTTCCTGGTGTTAGCGGGTAGGGGAGCCCGCGGGACCATGTCTCTTCCCCCTAAGCACGCCAGGACCATGGCGGCCGGTTCCCACTCTTGCTGGGCCGGCTCATACTCCTCTGGTTCCTCCAATGATCGCTCTTCCCCCAGGGCGGCGGCAGCTACCTGGCGGGGCTTGGGTGTTTGGTTCTGCGGGCAGCTCGGGTCATTGGCGTAGTGGCCGACTCGCTGGCATCGGTGGCACGTGACGTTGGCTCGGACCCCAGGACGCCACGGGGGGTTGCCCCGACCGGCCGGAGCCGGGGTGCTGGCCACGGGTGTTGCGGGCAAGGCGTCTCTCCCTCGCCCCTGGCCCCCTCCTCCTCCCCGAGGACGGTGCTGGCCTTGGTTGTTTCTGTTCTGTTTGTGTGGCCCCCTGCGGCCCACTCGGGTGCTTTCCCATCGGTCAGCTTCGGCGGCGAGCTGCCGGGGGTCAGTCAGCTTACTGTCGAGGAGGTGCTGCCTGAGCTCGACGAAGCAGTTGTTCGACAGGTGCTCCCATACCATCAGGTTAAAGAGTTGTTCGTAGGTGGTGACCTGGCTCCCCTTTATCCAACCCTCGAAGGCACGGCTGAAATAGTTCACATATTCTACCCAAGTTGTACCTGGGATCCGGGTGCAATCTCTGAACCTCTGGCGGTACATCTCGGGTGTGAGGCCGTAGCGGGTGAGGAGGGCAGCCTTCATGTGGTCGTAGGACGACATTTGGTGGTCTGGGAGCTGCAGTAGGGCATCGCGCCCCTCGTTGATAAACCTCCCCCAGAGTCCGGCTCCCCAATCACTCCGGTCGATCCGGTGGGAGGTCATGGCGATCTCGTAGGCTTTAAACCACTGTTGTATGTTGTCTTCTCGGACATACTCGCGGACAACATCCTTGGGGATGTGGACTTTTTTCTCGATTGGCCCCGGGGTGTGTGGTCGCTCAGGCACCCCCAGTTCTTTATTCTGTTTCCGAAGTTCTATTTCCGCCAGTTTGCGCTCGTGCTCGAGCGTTATTTTTTTCTCCTCCAGCTCTCTCTGTCTCTGCTTCTCTTCTCGTTCATCTCGGAGCCGCATGTGCTCGAGGTTGAGTTTCTGTTCAGCTAACTTGAGTTCCCCATCCATCTTGAGTCGTGCCATTTCCAACTCGTGCAATCTGGTTCTTTCTCTTTCTCGGATCTCCTCCTGCGAGAGGCCCGTTCCCCGCTCCTCGGGAGCCGTGGCGTTCCCCTCTGGTGTGATGCTGCTTTGGTCGGAGGGTCCGGCGACCCCAGTTTCTGTCCACGACTCTAGGGCGTGCTTTAGATCATCTTTGGTACTCAGGCCGGTGGTAGCAATGCCAAGTTCTATGCAGAATTGTCTCAGTTCGCGGTGGTTGTATTCTTCTAATTTATCCATTTGGAATTTCTCGGTGGAGTTGCTATCTTTGGCTGACATCGTGTTGTTGTCGTGGGGTGAGCTACTCTCTGTACGATTACGCGTTGATTCGGATCGCGCCGCTGGCCACCAATGTTAGAAAGGATGGACGGACCGGGAGGGTCGGCCGGGGTCAGGAGGAGAGGTCTCCGGGGAGAGCCGTCTCCAGCGATCGTACAGACAAGTAACTTCCCCCCCACAGACAGATACCACACACGGATAAGGTTCAGTGTTCTTTATAAGCACTTCTTAAGGTACGGTTGAATGGTACAAGGAGGTCTGGACTCAGGGGTCCCCTCGATTCAAGTCTCTCAAAGCAGGGTAAGGGGTAGCGGGACAGTCTGTCTACCAGTCAGGTAGTTTGGATGAGATGATGATTAGCTCACAATCCTCGAGCTTAGTTGGTACGGGCCGCGGCAGCGCCAGCAGGTCCCGGAAAGATGGTCGATGTACGGTCCGCGGCAGCGCCAGCAGGTCCCGGTGAGGATGGTCGTTACAACGGGCCGCGGCAGCGCCAGCAGGTCCCGGAAAGATGGTCGATGTACGGTCCGCGGCAGCGCCAGCAGGTCCCGGTGAGGATGGTCGTTACAACGGGCCGCGGCAGCGCCAGCAGGTCCCGACGAGGATGGATGTTGTAGAAGGCCGCGGCAGCGCCAGCAGGCAGGACGATGGTTCACAAGAGCGGGCTACGGCAGCGCCAGTAGTCCGTCAAGGCTGAGTTCTCTCGGTGTCTCTCGACTCCAGGATACAACTCCTTCCTGCTCCGGAGTTGCCCCAGTTATAGGGCAGGCGCCCTTTGATGTCCGGACCCTCGCACTTGGAGGTCGGAGGGCCCGGGATGAAGGTGTCCAGACACCCAGCAGGGGGTGGAGCCAGCGCCTGGGGGAGCTGGAGGCGATCGGCACCTGGCGGGGGAAGAGCTCTTGACACTTCGTCCTCCCATTGACCTGCCAAGTGGTCCGCTCACCTCCCGGGTGGATGGTGGTGCCGGGATGTCGGGGCCGGCCAGGCCCGGGGTTAGGGTCGGGGCGAGGCCACGCGGCCTCGTGGTGCAGGGCCCAAGATGGCGGCTTGAACCGGCCGGGGGAGCCGGTGGGGCTGGGCCCCGTGATGAGTAGAGGTCCGAGGGCAGAAGATCCGTCGGGAGACGGGGTACAGGTGCTTTTCGTGGATTATGCCTGGTGGGCCGGAGCTCGGGCCCTGTCGTGCGGGGAGGGAGCAAGCCCTTCGTGTGGCCTGTCCAACACTCAGGTATCGCACCGAAGAGTTGGAACTCCTTACCTCCAGATGTACGCAGAATCACTTCCTTTACCTCCTTCAAAATAGAAGTAAAAATGCTTCTAATGAACAAATTCACCTCCTAAGACTTTAGTTCATACATAACTGTTAGCCACATATGTCATCCTATCTACCACTGTCTACCTCTTTTGTATTAACTGTCGAATATTGAATGTAAGTATATTATCCCAATCATCTACTGTTTCCAAACAGTGCAATGTAAAGCGCTCTGATACTCTCTAGGGTCATGTTTGCGCTACATAAAACTTTATAAATAAATACTCTCAGGTGCAGAGGTGACCTGTAGACTCCGGGCCCAATTCACAAAGGTAAACTGAGAGAAAAGTCTAACTTACGACTTTCGGTATTCACAAACTCGTAAATGCCCTTTTTCAATACCAAAAGTTGTAAAGTTAGAATTTTGTCTCAGTTTACCTGCAGTTGACCTCTGTACCTCAAGCCGTGGGGTGCAGGTGACCTCTGTACCTCAAGCCGTGGGGTGCAGGTGACCGCTGTACCTGAAGCTGTGGGTGCAGGTGACCTCTGTACCTCAAGCCGTGGTGTGCAGGTGACCTCTGTACCTCAAGCTGTGGGGTGCAGGTGACCTCTGTACCTCAAGCCGTGGGGTGCAGGTGACCTCTGTACCTCAAGCCGTGGGGTGCAGGTGACCGCTGTACCTGAAGCTGTGTGTTGGACAGGCCACACGAAGGGCTTGCTCCCTCCCCGCACGACAGGGCCCGAGCTCCGGCCCACCAGGCATAACCCACGAAAAGCACCTATACCCCGTCTCCCGACGGATCTTCTGCCCTCGGACCTCTACTCATCACGGGGCCCAGCCCCACCGGCTCCCCCGGCCGGTTCAAGCCGCCATCTTGGGCCCTGCACCACGAGGCCGCGTGGCCTCGCCCCGACCCTAACCCCGGGCCTGACCGGCCCCGACATCCCGGCACCACCATCCACCCGGGAGGTGAGCGGACCACTTGGCAGGTCAATGGGAGGACGAAGTGTCAAGAGCTCTTCACCCGCCAGGTGCCGATCGCCTCCAGCTCCCCCAGGCGCTGGCTCCACCCCCTGCTGGGTGTCTGGACACCTTCATCCCGGGCCCTCCGACCTCCAAGTGCGAGGGTCCGGACATCAAAGAGCGCCTGCCCTATAACTGGGGCAACTCCGGAGCAGGAAGGCAGTTGTATCCTGGAGTCGAGAGACACCGAGAGAACTCAGCCTTGACGGACTACTGGCGCTGCCGTAGCCCGCTCTTGTGAACCATCGTCCTGCCTGCTGGCGCTGCCGCGGCCTTCTGCAACATCCATCCTCGTCGGGACCTGCTGGCGCTGCCGCGGCCCGTTGTAACGACCATCCTCACCGGGACCTGCTGGCGCTGCCGCGGACCGTACATCGACCATCTTTCCGGGACCTGCTGGCGCTGCCGCGGACCGTGTACCGACCATCTCGACCGGGACCTGCTGGCGCTGCCGCGGCCCGTACCAACTAAACCACCAAGCTCGAGGATTGTGAGCTAGTCATCATCTCATCCGAACTACCTGACTGGTAACCAGACTGTCCCGTTCCCCCTTACCCTGCATTGAGAGACTTGAATCGAGGGGACCCCTGAGTCCAGACCTCCTTGTACCATTCAACCGTACCTTAAGAAGTGCTTATAAAGAACACTGAACCTTATCCGTGTGTGGTATCTGTCTGTGGGGGGGAAGTTACTTGTCTGTACGATCGCTGGAGACGGCTCTCCCCGGAGGCCTCTCCTCCTGACCCCGGCCGACCCTCCCGGTCCGTCTACCCTTTCTAACATTGGTGGCCAGCGGCGCGATCCGAATCAACGCGTAATCGTACAGAGAGTAGCTCACCCCACGACAAAAACACGATGTCAGCCAAAGATAGCAGCTCCACCGAGAAATTCCAAATGGATAAGTTAGAAGAATACAACCACCGCGAACTGAGACAATTCTGCATAGAACTTGGCATTGCTACCACCGGCCTGAGTACCAAGGATGATCTAAAGCACGCCCTAGAGTCGTGGACAGAAACTGGGGTCGCCGGACCCTCCGACCAAAGCAGCATCACACCAGAGGGGAACGCCACGGCTCCCGAGGAGCGGGGAACGGGCCTCTCGCAGGAGGAGATCCGAGAAAGAGAAAGAACCAGATTGCACGAGTTGGAAATGGCACGACTCAAGATGGATGGGGAACTCAAGTTAGCTGAACAGAAACTCAACCTCGAGCATATGCGGCTCCGAGAAGAACGAGAAGAGAAGCAGAGACAGAGAGAGCTGGAGGAGAAAAAAATAACGCTCGAGCACGAGCGCCAACTAGCGGAGATAGAACTTCGGAAACAGAATAAAGAACTGGGGGTGCCTGAGCGACCACACACCCCGGGGCCAATCGAGAAAAAAGTCCACATCCCCAAGGATGTTGTCCGCGAGTATGTCCGAGAAGACGACATACAACAGTGGTTCAAAGCCTACGAGATCGCCATGACCTCCCACCGGATCGACCGGAGTGATTGGGGAGCCGGACTTTGGGGGAGGTTTGTCAACGAGGGTCGCGATGCCCTACTGCAGCTCCCAGATCACCAAATGTCGTCCTACGACCACATGAAGGCTGCCCTCCTCACCCGCTACGGCCTCACACCCGAGATGTACCGCCAGAGGTTCAGAGATTGCACCCGGATCCCAGGTACAACTTGGGTAGAATACGTGAACTATTTTAGCCATGCCTTCGAGGGTTGGATCAAGGGGAGCCATGTCACCACCTACGAACAACTCTTTAACCTTGTGGTATGGGAGCACCTGTCGAACAACTGTTTCGTCGAGCTCAGGCAGCACCTCCTCGACAGTAAGCTAACTGACCCCCGGCAGCTCGCCGCCGAAGCTGACCGATGGGAAAGCACCCGGGTGGGCCGGAGGGGGCCACACGAACAGAACAGAAGCAACCCAGGCCAGCACCGTCCTCGGGGAGGAGGAGGGGGCCAGGGGCGAGGGAGAGACGCCTTGCCAGCAACACCCGTGGCCAGCACCCCGCCTCCGGCCGGCCGGGGCAACCCCCCGTGGCGTCCTGGGTTCCGAGCCAACGTCACGTGCCACCGATGCCAGCGAGTCGGCCACTACGCCAATGACCCGAGCTGCCCGCAGAACCAAACACCCAAGCCCCGCCAGGTAGCTGCCGCCGCCCTGGGGAAGAGCGACTATCGGGGGAACCAGAAGAGTATGAGCCGGCCCAGCAAGAGTGGGAACCGGCCGCCATGGTCCTGGCGTGCTTAGGGGGAAGAGACATGGTCCCACAGGCCCCCGTCCCCGCTAACACCAGGAAATACGGTCAGTGGGTGACCATTAATGGACAGCGAGCCGAGGCCTTGCGTGACACAGGCGCCAGTGTGACGGCCGTCCGCTGTCACCTGGTGAAGCCCGAGCAGATCCTGCCGAACATTCTCTGCCCCGTCCGCTCGGCAGACAACTCTGAGAGTATGTGTCAAATGGCCTGCGTCCCGTTCGAATGGGGAGGGGTCTCCGGCCTGTTGAAGGTGACGGTCCGGGACGATGCCCCCGTGGACTGCCTCCTGGGGAATGACCTCGAGAGTTCCCCGTGGGCCACCGTTGAGAGAAGAGAGCACCTGGGGATGCTGGGCCTCCCGGACTGGGCCTGCGTAACCACCCGGTCCATGGCTGCCCGTGCCGTCCCCCGATCAGAAGAACCGGGATGGCCAGCACCTCCGCCCCCGGTCGCCCCAGTAGAAGACAACGACGAGGCCAGCCTCCCAGACCCGACGACCGAAGGGGACGCGCAACCCCAGAACCTTCCTGACCTGGCTCAGTGGCGTCAAGCAGGGGGGCCCACCCAAGAACAGTTCCGCCAGGAACAAAAGACCTGTCCCTCCCTCGAGGGACTCCGCCAACAAGCCAGCGCCCAGAACGCAGGGGACTCCACCGGAACTCACTGGGTCTACTGGGATAACGACCTGCTATACAGCGAGCAAAGAATCGCCGAGCTGGGGGCCGGTCGAGTACTGGTGGTACCTCTCCGCTTCAGAGACTTTCTGCTCAACCTGGCCCACGATGTCCCCCTGGCTGGACACCTGGGCCAGGACAAAACGTACAGCCGCCTAGTGACCCACTTTTTCTGGCCGAAAATGAGGAACGACGTCCTGAACCACTGCCGATCTTGCCCCACATGCCAAGCCAGCGGGAAGAGTGGTCGGAAGCTGAAAGCCCCTCTGCAACCCTTCCCTGTGGTCACCACCCCGTTCGAGAGGGTGGGGATAGACATTGTGGGGCCTCTGGACCCCCGCACGGCACAAGGACACAGGTTCATCTTAGTACTGGTGGACCATGCCACCCGCTACCCCGAGGCGGTGCCCCTACGGACCGTGACAGCTCCGGTGGTTTGCCGGGCCCTAATGGGGATCTTCTCCCGGGTAGGCTTCCCCCGAGAAGTCGTCAGCGACCGAGGCACGAACTTTATATCCAAATACATGAAGTCCCTCTGGCAACAATGCGGGGTCACCTACAGATTCACGACCCCCTATCACCCCCAAGGGAACGGACTAGTGGAGCGTTTTAACCGCACTCTCAAGGGGATGATTGGGGGATTGGAAGAGCCCCTCCGTCGCCAGTGGGATGTACTACTCCCGTGCCTCCTCTTCGCCTACCGAGAAGTTCCCCAGAAGTCCCTCGGTTTTAGCCCTTTCGAACTCCTGTACGGGCACCCTGTGCGAGGGCCCCTCAGCCTAGTAAAAGAAGGTTGGGAGATGGCCCCCCTAAAGACCCCTCCAGACGTCTTCAAATACCTCCTGGCCCTACGCAATCAGACCCGGCGCTTCAGAGAGATGGCCAAGGCGAACCTCGAGGCCAGCCAGGAGGACATGAAGAGGTGGTATGATTACAATGCCTCCTCCGTTGAGTTCGAGCCTGGACAACAAGTATGGGTGATGTCCCCCACCGAACCATGTGCCTTGCAAGATAAGTGGACGGGGCCCTTCAAAGTGGTCGAGCGCAAAAGCCCCGTCACTTACCTCATCGACCATGGGACCTCCCGGAACCCCCTTCGGGTCCTCCACACCAACCGACTCAAACCACACTTTGTGCGCTCAGAACTCAGCCTCCTGATGGCTACGGACAGTGGGGCAGAGGAAGACTCCGAACCCCTCCCGGATCTTCTGAAGACTCAGGAGAATGACGGCTCCGTGGACGGGGTCCGGCTCTCTGACGCCCTCACTTCGGAGCAACGCCAGGGCTGCCGGAACCTCCTGCTGCAGTTCGCTACCCTGTTCTCCCTCACCCCCGGGGTCACCCCTTGGTGTTTGCACGACGTGGACACCGGGGACAGTCCCCCTGTCCGACACCGGGCCTACCGCGTACCAGATCGGGTACGGGCCTGCATACAGGAGGAAGTGGCCAAGATGCTCACAATCGGGGTCATCGAGCCCTCGGACAGTCCCTGGGCCAGTCCGGTTGTATTGGTCCCCAAAGCCGCTGCCCCCGGCACCGCACCTGAACTGAGATTCTGCGTCGACTACCGGGGCTTGAACGCTGTCACCCGGACCGACGCTCATCCGATCCCCCGAGCAGACGAGCTGATCGACCGGCTGGGGGCCGCCCGCTACCTCAGTATCTTCGACCTAACAGCGGGCTACTGGCAGATCGGCCTCACACCCAGGGCTCAGGAACGGTCAGCCTTCTCTACCCCCGATGGCCACTACCAATTCAAGGTCATGCCCTTCGGCATGAAGAATGCCCCTGCCACGTTTCAACGCCTCGTGAACAAGGTCTTGGCGGGGCTCGAAGAGTTCAGCGCTGCCTACCTGGACGATATCGCTGTATACAGCCGCCACTGGCCCGACCACCTCCGTCACCTCCAAGAGGTCCTACAGGCCCTCCAGCGGGCCGGCCTCACAATTAAGGCCGGCAAGTGCCAAATTGGCCAAGGGTCTGTGACCTACCTTGGGCACCAAGTGGGAAGCGGGCTGGTGGCCCCGCTACAACTTAAGATTGCTGCCATCCAGTCCTGGCAGCCCCCCGTCACCCAGACCGAGGTCCGAGCCTTCTTGGGGCTCACCGGCTACTACCGGCAGTTCGTGAAGGACTACGGCAGCATCGTGGGGCCCCTCACGGGTCTCACGTCCAAGAACCAACCGAAGCGGATTAACTGGACCCCCGATTGTCAAGCGGCCTTCGAGAAGCTGAAGGCCGCTCTATGCACCGCCCCTGTGCTCCAGGCCCCCGATTACAGTCGGGAATTCATGGTACAGACCGACGCCTCCGACCACGGCATCGGAGCCGTCCTTTCTCAGTTAAACCCCGAAGGTCATGACCAGCCGGTGGCCTTCATCAGTCGACGTCTCCTGGCCCGAGAACAGCGCTGGAGCACCATCGAGAGGGAGGCCTTCGCAGTGGTGTGGGCCCTCAAAAAGCTCCGGCCCTATCTCTTCGGTACCCACTTCCGGGTACAAACCGACCATCGACCCCTGCAGTGGCTGATGCAGATGCGGGGGGAGAACCCAAAACTCTTGCGCTGGTCCATTTCCCTGCAGGGAATGGACTTCACTGTGGAGCACCGACCAGGCTAAGACCACGCCAACGCGGATGGCCTGTCCCGCTTTTTCCGCCTCGACTGTTAGAAAGGATGGACGGACCGGGAGGGTCGGCCGGGGTCAGGAGGAGAGGTCTCCGGGGAGAGCCGTCTCCAGCGATCGTACAGACAAGTAACTTCCCCCCCACAGACAGATACCACACACGGATAAGGTTCAGTGTTCTTTATAAGCACTTCTTAAGGTACGGTTGAATGGTACAAGGAGGTCTGGACTCAGGGGTCCCCTCGATTCAAGTCTCTCAAAGCAGGGTAAGGGGTAGCGGGACAGTCTGTCTACCAGTCAGGTAGTTTGGATGAGATGATGATTAGCTCATAATCCTCGAGCTTAGTTGGTACGGGCCGCGGCAGCGCCAGCAGGTCCCGGAAAGATGGTCGATGTACGGTCCGCGGCAGCGCCAGCAGGTCCCGGTGAGGATGGTCGTTACAACGGGCCGCGGCAGCGCCAGCAGGTCCCGGAAAGATGGTCGATGTACGGTCCGCGGCAGCGCCAGCAGGTCCCGGTGAGGATGGTCGTTACAACGGGCCGCGGCAGCGCCAGCAGGTCCCGGAAAGATGGTCGATGTACGGTCCGCGGCAGCGCCAGCCGGTCCCGACGAGGATGGATGTTGTAGAAGGCCGCGGCAGCGCCAGCAGGCAGGACGATGGTTCACAAGAGCGGGCTACGGCAGCGCCAGTAGTCCGTCAAGGCTGAGTTCTCTCGGTGTCTCTCGACTCCAGGATACAACTGCTTCCTGCTCCGGAGTTGCCCCAGTTATAGGGCAGGCGCCCTTTGATGTCCGGACCCTCGCACTTGGAGGTCGGAGGGCCCGGGATGAAGGTGTCCAGACACCCAGCAGGGGGTGGAGCCAGCGCCTGGGGGAGCTGGAGGCGATCGGCACCTGGCGGGGGAAGAGCACTTGACACTTCGTCCTCCCATTGACCTGCCAAGTGGTCCGCTCACCTCCCGGGTGGATGGTGGTGCCGGGATGTCGGGGCTGCCAGGCCCGGGGTTAGGGTCGGGGCGAGGCCACGCGGCCTCGTGGTGCAGGGCCCAAGATGGCGGCTTGAACCGGCCGGGGGAGCCGGTGGGGCTGGGCCCCGTGATGAGTAGAGGTCCGAGGGCAGAAGATCCGTCGGGAGACGGGGTACAGGTGCTTTTCGTGGATTATGCCTGGTGGGCCGGAGCTCGGGCCCTGTCGTGCGGGGAGGGAGCAAGCCCTTCGTGTGGCCTGTCCAACATCGACGAAGAGAGTCCCCAAGGAGATGGGTGACTCTCCCCGCCTTCAGCTGGGGGGGACGCATGTTGGACAGGCCACACGAAGGGCTTGCTCCTTCCCCGCACGACAGGGCCCGAGCTCCGGCCCACCAGGCATAACCCACGAAAAGCACCTATACCCCGTCTCCCGACGGATCTTCTGCCCTCGGACCTCTACTCATCACGGGGCCCAGCCCCACCGGCTCCCCCGGCTGGTTCAAGCCGCCATCTTGGGCCCTGCACCACAAGGCCGTGTGGCCTCGCCCCGACCCTAACCCCGGGCCTGACCGGCCCCGACATCCCGGCACCACCATCCACCCGGGAGGTGAGCGGACCACTTGGCAGGTCAATGGGAGGACGAAGTGTCAAGAGCTCTTCCCCCGCCAGGTGCCGATTGCCTCCAGCTCCCCCAGGCGCTGGCTCCACCCCCTGCTGGGTGTCTGGACACCTTCATCCCGGGCCCTCCGACCTCCAAGTGCGAGGGTCCGGACATCAAAGAGCGCCTGCCCTATAACTGGGGCAACTCCGGAGCAGGAAGGCAGTTGTATCCTGGAGTCGAGAGACACCGAGAGAACTCAGCCTTGACGGACTACTGGCGCTGCCGTAGCCCGCTCTTGTGAACCATCGTCCTGCCTGCTGGCGCAGCCGCGGCCTTCTGCAACATCCATCCTCGTCGGGACCTGCTGGCGCTGCCGCGGCCCGTTGTAACGACCATCCTCACCGGGACCTGCTGGCGCTGCCGCGGACCGTACATCGACCATCTTTCCGGGACCTGCTGGCGCTGCCGCGGACCGTGTACCGACCATCTCGACCGGGACCTGCTGGCGCTGCCGCGGCTCGTACCAACTAAACCACCAAGCTCGAGGATTGTGAGCTAGTCATCATCTCATCCGAACTACCTGACTGGTAACCAGACTGTCCCGTTCCCCCTTACCCTGCATTGAGAGACTTGAATCGAGGGGACCCCTGAGTCCAGACCTCCTTGTACCATTCAACCGTACCTTAAGAAGTGCTTATAAAGAACACTGAACCTTATCCGTGTGTGGTATCTGTCTGTGGGGGGGAAGTTACTTGTCTGTACGATCGCTGGAGACGGCTCTCCCCGGAGGCCTCTCCTCCTGACCCCGGCCGACCCTCCCGGTCCGTCTACCCTTTCTAACACTGTGGGTGCAGGTGACCTCTGTACCTGAAGCCGTGGGGTGCAGGTGACCTCTGTACCTGAAGTTGTGGGGTGCAGGTGACCTCTGTACCTGAAGCTGTGGGGTGCAGGTGACCTCTGTACATGAAGCTGTGGGGTGCA
This sequence comes from Triturus cristatus, assembly GCF_964204655.1. Classification (NCBI taxonomy): domain Eukaryota; kingdom Metazoa; phylum Chordata; class Amphibia; order Caudata; family Salamandridae; genus Triturus; species Triturus cristatus. The sequence continues at coordinate 13,777,522 of NC_140583.1, forward strand.
GGTGACCTCTGTACCTGAAGCTGTGGGTGCAGGTGACCTCTGTACCTCAAGCCGTGGTGTGCAGGTGACCTCTGTACCTGAAGCTGTGGGTGCAGGTGACCTCTGTACCTGAAGCCGTGGGGTGCAGGTGACCTCTGTAACTGAAGCTGTGGGGTGCAGGTGACCTCTGTACATGAAGCTGTGGGTGCAGGTGACCTCTGTACCTGAAGCTGTGGGTGCAGGTGACCTCTGTACCTAAAGCTGTGGGGTGCAGCTGACCTCTGTACCTCAAGCCGTGGGGTGCAGGTGACATCTGTACCTGAAGCTGTGGTGTGCAGGTGACCTCTGTACCCAAAGCTGTGGTGTGCAGGTGACCTCTGTACCTGAAGCTGTGGTGTGCAGGTGACCTCTGTACCTGAAGCTGTGGGGTGCAGGTGACCTCTGTACATGAAGCTGTGGGGTGCAGGAGACCTCTGTACCTCAAGCCGTGGAGTGCAGGTGACCTCTGTACCTCAAGCCGTGGGGTGCAGGTAACCTCTGTACCTGAAGCTGTGGGGTGCAGGTGACCTCTGTACCTGAAGCTGTGGGGTGCAGGTGACCTCTGTACCTGAAGCTGTGGGTGCAGGTGACCTCTGTACCTGAAGCTGTGGTGTGCAGGTGACCTCTGTACCCGAAGCTGACGTGTGCAGGTGACCTCTGTACCCGAAGCTGTGGGGTGCACGTGACCTCTGTACCTCAAGCAGTGGGGTGCAGGTGACCTCTGTAGCTGAAGCTGTGGGGTGCAGGTGACCTCTGTACCTCAAGCCGTGGGGTGCAGGTGACCTCTGTACCTGAAGCTGTGGTGTGCAGGTGACCTCTGTACCCGAAGCTAACGTGTGCAGGTGACCTCTGTAACTGAAGCCGTGGGGTGCAGGTGACCTCTGTACCTGAAGCTGTGGGGTGCAGTTGACCTCTGTACCTCAAGCCGTGGGGTGCAGGTGACCTCTGTACCTGAAGCTGTGGGGTGCAGGTGACCTCTGTACCTGAAGCTGTGGGGTGCAGGTAACCTCTGTACCTGAAGCTGGGGGGTGCAGTTGACCTCTGTACCTCAAGCCGTGGGGTGCAGGTGACCTCTGTACCTGAAGCTGTGGGGTGCAGGTGACCTCTGTATCTCAAGCCGTGGGGTGCAGGTGACCTCTGTACATGAAGCTGTGGGGTGCAGGTGACCTCTGTACATGAAGCTGTGGGTGCAGGTGACCTCTGTACCTGAAGCTGTGGGGTGCAGGTGACCTCTGTACCTCAAGCCGTGGGGTGCAGGTGACCTCTGTACCTCAAGCCGTGGGGTGCAGGTGACCTCTGTACCTGAAGCTGTGGGGTGCAGGTGACCTCTGTAACTGAAGCCGTGGGGTGCAGATGACCTCTGTACCTCAAGCCGTGGGTTGCAGGTGACCTCTGTACCTGAAGCTGTGGTGTGCAGGTGACCTCTGTACCTGAAGCTGTGGGGTGCAGGTGACCTCTGTACCTCAAGCCGTGGGGTGCAGGTGACCTTTGTACCTGAAGCTGTGCGTGCAGGTGACCTCTGTACCTGAAGCTGTGGGGTGCAGGTGACCTCTGTACCTCAAGCCGTGGGGTGCAGGTGACCTCTGTACCTGAAGCTGTGGAGTGCAGGTGACCTCTGTACCTCAAGCCGTGGGGTGCAGGTGACCTCTGTACCTGAAGCTGTGGGGTGCAGGTAACCTCTGTACCTGAAGCTGTGGGGTGCAGGTGACCGCTGTACCTGAAGCTGTGGGGTGCAGGTGACCTCTGTACCTCAAGCTGTGGGGTGCAGGTGACCTCTGTACCTCAAGCTGTGGGGTGCAGGTGACCTCTGTACCTCAAGCTGTGGGGTGCAGGTGACCTCTGTACCTCAAGCTGTGGGGTGTAGGTGACCGCTGTACCTGAATCTGTGGGTGCAGGTGACCTCTGTACCTCAAGCCGTGGTGTGCAGGTGACCTCTGTACCTGAAGCTGTGGGGTGCAGGTGACCTCTGTACCTCAAGCCGTGGGGTGCAGGTGACCTCTATACCCGAAGCTGTGGTGTGCAGGTGACCTCTGTACCTGAAGCTGTGGTGTGCAGGTGACCTCTGTACCTGAAGCTGTGGGGTGCAGGTGACCTCTGTACATGAAGCTGTGGGGTGCAGGTGACCTCTGTACCTCAAGCCATGGGGTGCAGGTGATCTCTGTACCTCAAGCCGTGGGGTGCAGGTAACCTCTGTACCTGAAGCTGTGGGGTGCAGGTGACCTCTGTACCTGAAGCTGTGGGGTGCAGGTGACATCTGTACCTGAAGCTGTGGGTGCAGGTGACCTCTGTACCTGAAGCTTTGGTGGGCAGGTGACCTCTGTACCTGAAGCTGACGTGTGCAGGTGACCTCTGTACCCGAAGCTGTGGGGTGCAGGTGACCTCTGTACCTCAAGCAGTGGGGTGCAGGTGACCTCTGCATCTGAAGCTGTGGGGTGCAGGTGACCTCTGTACCTCAAGCCGTGGGGTGCAGGTGACCTCTGTACCTGAAGCTGTGGTGTGCAGGTGACCTCTGTACCCGAAGCTGACAGGTGCAGGTGACCTCTGTAACTGAAGCCGTGGGGTGCAGGTGACCTCTGTACCTGAAGCTGTGGGGTGCAGGTGACCTCTGTACCTGAAGCTGTGGGGTGCAGGTAACCTCTGTACCTGAAGCTGTGGGGTGCAGTTGACCTCTGTACCTCAAGCCGTGGGATGCAGGTGACCTCTGTACCTGAAGCTGTGGGGTGCAAGTGACCTCTGTACCTCAAGCCGTGGGGTGCAGGTGACCTCTGCACATGGAGCTGTGGGGTGCAGGTGACCTCTGTACATGAAGCTGTGGGTGCAGGTGACCTCTGTACCTGAAGCTGTGGGGTGCAGGTGACCTCTGTACCTCAAGCCGTGGGGTCCAGGTGACCTCTGTACCTCAAGCCGTGGGGTGCAGGTGACCTCTGTACCTGAAGCTGTGGGGTGCAGGTGACCTCTGTAACTGAAGCCGTGGGGTGCAGATGAGCTCTGTACCTCAAGCCGTGGGGTGCAGGTGACCTCTGTACCTGAAGCTGTGGTGTGCAGGTGACATCTGTACCTGAAGCCGTGGGGTGCATGTGACCTCTGTACCTCAAGCCGTGGGGTGCAGGTGACCTTTGTACCTGAAGCTGTGGGTGCAGGTGACCTCCGTACCTGAAGCTGTGGGGTGCAGGTGACCTCTGTACCTCAAGCCGTGGGGTGCAGGTGACCTCTGTACCTGAAGCTGTGGGGTGCAGGTGACCTCTGTACCTCAAGCTGTGGGGTGCAGGTGTCCTCTGTACCTCAAGCTGTGGGGTGCAGGTAACCTCTGTACCTGAAGCTGTGGGGTGCAGGTGACCTCTGTACCTGAGGCTGTGGGGTGCAGGTGACCTCTGTACCTCAAGCCGTGGGGTGCAGGTGACCTCTGTACCTCAAGCCGTGGGGTGCAGGTGACCTCTGTACCTCAAGCCGTGGGGTGCAGGTGACCGCTGTACCTGAAGCTGTGGGTGCAGGTGACCTCTGTACCTCAAGCCGTGGTGTGCAGGTGACCTCTGTACCTGAAGCTGTTGGGTGCAGGTGACCTCTGTACCTCAAGCCGTGGGGTGCAGGTGACCTCTGTACCTCAAGCCGTGGGGTGCAGGTGACCGCTGTACCTGAAGCTGTGGGTGCAGGTGACCTCTGTACCTCAAGCCGTGGTGTGCAGGTGACCTCTGTACCTGAAGCTGTGGGTGCAGGTGACCTCTGTACCTGAAGCTGTGGGGTGCAGGTGACCTCTGTACCTGAAGCTGTGGGGTGCAGGTGACCTCTGTACATGAAGCTGTGGGGTGCAGGTGACCTCTGTACCTGAAGCTGTGGGTGCAGGTGACCTCTGTACCTCAAGCCGTGGTGTGCAGGTGACCTCTGTACCTGAAGCTGTGGGTGCAGGTGACCTCTGTACCTGAAGCCGTGGGGTGCAGGTGACCTCTGTACCTGAAGCTGTGGGGTGCAGGTGACCTCTGTACATGAAGCTGTGGGTGCAGGTGACCTCTGTACCTGAAGCAGTGGGTGCAGGTGACCTTTGTACCTAAAGCTGTGGGGTGCAGCTGACCTCTGTACCTCAAGCCGTGGGGTGCAGGTGACATCTGTACCTGAAGCTGTGGTGTGCAGGTGACCTCTGTACCCAAAGCTGTGGTGTGCAGGTGACCTCTGTACCTGAAGCTGTGGTGTGCAGGTGACCTCTGTACCTGAAGCTGTGGGGTGCAGGTGACCTCTGTACATGAAGCTCTGGGGTGCAGGTGACCTCTGTACCTCAAGCCGTGGGGTGCAGGTGACCTCTGTACCTCAAGCCGTGGGGTGCAGGTAACCTCTGTACCTCAAACTGTGGGGTGCAGGTGACCTCTGTACCTGAAGCTGTGGGGTGCAGGTGACCTCTGTACCTGAAGCTGTGGGTGCAGGTGACCTCTGTACCTGAAGCTGTGGTGTGCAGGTGACCTCTGTACCCGAAGCTGACGTGTGCAGGTGACCTCTGTACCCGAAGCTGTGGGGTGCAGGTGACCTCTGTACCTCAAGCAGTGGGGTGCAGGTGACCTCTGTAGCTGAAGCTGTGGGGTGCAGGTGACCTCTGTACCTCAAGCCGTGGGGTGCAGGTGACCTCTGTACCTGAAGCTGTGGTGTGCAGGTGACCTCTGTACCCGAAGCTGACGTGTGCAGGTGACCTCTGTACCTGAAGCCGTGGGGTGAAGTTGACCTCTGTACCTCAACCCGTGGGGTGCAGGTGACCTCTGTACCTGAAGCTGTGGGGTGCAGGTGAGCTCTGTACCTGAAGCTGTGGGGTGCAGGTAACCTCTGTACCTGAAGCTGGGGGGTGCAGTTGACCTCTGTACCTCAAGCCGTGGGGTGCAGGTGACCTCTGTACCTGAAGCTGTGGGGTGCAGGTGACCTCTGTACCTGAAGCTGTGGGGTGCAGGTAACCTCTGTACCTGAAGCTGGGGGGTGCAGTTGACCTCTGTACCTCAAGCCGTGGGGTGCAGGTGACCTCTGTACCTGAAGCTGTGGGGTGCAGGTGACCTCTGTATCTCAAGCCGTGGGGTGCAGGTGACCTCTGTACATGAAGCTGTGGGGTGCAGGTGACCTCTGTACATGAAGCTGTGGGTGCAGGTGACCTCTGTACCTGAAGCTATGGGGTGCAGGTGACCTCTGTACCTCAAGCCGTGGCGTGCAGGTGACCTCTGTACCTCAAGCCGTGGGGTGTAGGTGACCTCTGTACCTGAAGCTGTGGGGTGCACGTGACCTCTGTAACTGAAGCCGTGGGGTGCAGGTGACCTCTGTACCTCAAGCCGTGGGGTGCAGGTGACCTCTGTACCTGAAGCTGTGGTGTGCAGGTGACCTCTGTACCTGAAGCTCTGGGGTGCAGGTGACCTCTGTACCTCAAGCCGTGGGGTGCAGGTGACCTTTGTACCTGAAGCTGTGGGTGCAGGTGACCTCTGTACCTGAAGCTGTGGGGTGCAGGTGACCTCTGTACCTCAAGCCGTGGGGTGCAGGTGACCTCTGTACCTGAAGCTGTGGGGTGCAGGTGACCTCTGTACCTCAAGCCGTGGGGTGCAGGTGACCTCTGTACCTGAAGCTGTGGGGTGCAGGTAACCTCTGTACCTGAAGCTGTGGGGTGCAGGTGACCGCTGTACCTGAAGCTGTGGGGTGCAGGTGACCTCTGTACCTCAAGCTGTGGGGTGCAGGTGACCTCTGTACCTCAAGCTGTGGGGTGCAAGTGACCTCTGTACCTCAAGCCGTGGGGTGCAGGTGACCGCTGTACCTGAAGCTGTGGGTGCAGGTGACCTCTGTACCTCAAGCCGTGGTGTGCAGGTGACCTCTGTACCTGAAGCCGTGGGGTGCAGGTGACCTCTGTACCTGAAGCTGTGGGGTGCAGGTGACCTCTGTACCTCAAGCTGTGGGGTGCAGGTGACCTCTGTACCTGAAGCTGTGGGTGCAGGTGACCTCTGTACCTGAATCCGTGGGGTGCAGGTGACCTCTGTACCTGAAGCTGTGGGGTGCAGGTGACCTCTGTACCTGAAGCCGTGCGGTGCAGGTGACCTCTGTACCAGAAGCTGTGGGGTGCAGGTGACCTCTGTACCTGAAGCTGTGGGGTGCAGGTGACCTCTGTACATGAAGCTGTGGGTGCAGGTGAACTCTGTACCTGAAGCTATGGGGTGCAGGTGACCTCTGTACCTCAAGCCGTGGCGTGCAGGTGACCTCTGTACCTCAAGCCGTGGGGTGTAGGTGACCTCTGTACCTGAAGCTGTGGGGTGCACGTGACCTCTGTAACTGAAGCCGTGGGGTGCAGGTGACCTCTGTACCTCAAGCCGTGGGGTGCAGGTGACCTCTGTACCTGAAGCTGTGGTGTGCAGGTGACCTCTGTACCTGAAGCTCTGGGGTGCAGGTGACCTCTGTACCTCAAGCCGTGGGGTGCAGGTGACCTTTGTACCTGAAGCTGTGGGTGCAGGTGACCTCTGTACCTGAAGCTGTGGGGTGCAGGTGACCTCTGTACCTCAAGCCGTGGGGTGCAGGTGACCTCTGTACCTGAAGCTGTGGGGTGCAGGTGACCTCTGTACCTCAAGCCGTGGGGTGCAGGTGACCTCTGTACCTGAATCCGTGGGGTGCAGGTGACCTCTGTACCTGAAGCTGTGGGGTTCAGGTGACCTCTGTACCTGAAGCTCTGGGTGCAGGTGACCTCTGTACCTGAAGCTGTGGTTGCAGGTGACCTCTGTACCTGAAGCTGTGGGGTGCAGGTGACCTCTGTACCTGAAGCTGTGGGGTGCAGGTGACCTCTGTACCTCAAGCCGTGGGGTGCAGGTGACCTCCGTACCTTAAGCCGTGGGGTGCAGGTAACCTCTGTACCTGAAGCTGTGGGGTGCAGGTGACCTCTGTACCTCAAGCCGTGGGGTGCAGGTGACCTCTGTACCTGAAGCCGTGGGGTGCAGGTAACCTCTGTACCTGAAGCTGTGGGTGCAGGTGGCCTCTGTACCTGAAGCAGTGGGGTGCAGTTGACCTCTGTACCTCAAGCCATGGGGTGCAGGTAACCTCTGTACCTGAAGCTGTGGGGTGCAGGTGACCTCTGTACCTCAAGCTGTGGGGTGCAGGTGACCTCTGTACCTGAAGCTGTGGGTGCAGGTGACCTCTGTACCTGAATCCGTGGGGTGCAGGTGACCTCTGTACCTGAAGCTGTGGGGTGCAGGTGACCTCTGTACCTGAAGCCGTGCGGTGCAGGTGACCTCTGTACCTGAAGCTGTGGGGTGCAGGTGACCTCTGTACCTGAAGCTGTGGGGTGCAGGTGACCTCTGTACATGAAGCTGTGGGTGCAGGTGAACTCTGTACCTGAAGCTATGGGGTGCAGGTGACCTCTGTACCTCAAGCCGTGGCGTGCAGGTGACCTCTGTACCTCAAGCCGTGGGGTGTAGGTGACCTCTGTACCTGAAGCTGTGGGGTGCACGTGACCTCTGTAACTGAAGCCGTGGGGTGCAGGTGACCTCTGTACCTCAAGCCGTGGGGTGCAGGTGACCTCTGTACCTGAAGCTGTGGTGTGCAGGTGACCTCTGTACCTGAAGCTCTGGGGTGCAGGTGACCTCTGTACCTCAAGCCGTGGGGTGCAGGTGACCTTTGTACCTGAAGCTGTGGGTGCAGGTGACCTCTGTACCTGAAGCTGTGGGGTGCAGGTGACCTCTGTACCTCAAGCCGTGGGGTGCAGGTGACCTCTGTACCTGAAGCTGTGGGGTGCAGGTGACCTCTGTACCTCAAGCCGTGGGGTGCAGGTGACCTCTGTACCTGAATCCGTGGGGTGCAGGTGACCTCTGTACCTGAAGCTGTGGGGTTCAGGTGACCTCTGTACCTGAAGCTGTGGGTGCAGGTGACCTCTGTACCTGAAGCTGTGGTTGCAGGTGACCTCTGTACCTGAAGCTGTGGGGTGCAGGTGACCTCTGTACCTGAAGCTGTGGGGTGCAGGTGACCTCTGTACCTCAAGCCGTGGGGTGCAGGTGACCTCCGTACCTTAAGCCGTGGGGTGCAGGTAACCTCTGTACCTGAAGCTGTGGGGTGCAGGTGACCTCTGTACCTCAAGCCGTGGGGTGCAGGTGACCTCTGTACCTGAAGCCGTGGGGTGCAGGTAACCTCTGTACCTGAAGCTGTGGGTGCAGGTGGCCTCTGTACCTGAAGCAGTGGGGTGCAGTTGACCTCTGTACCTCAAGCCATGGGGTGCAGGTAACCTCTGTACCTGAAGCTGTGGGGTGCAGGTGACCTCTGTACCTCAAGCCGTGGGGTGCAGGTGACCTCTGTACCTCAAACCGTGGGGTGCAGGTGACCTCTGTACCTCAAGCCGTGGGGTGCAGGTGACCTCTGTACCTGAAGCTGTGGGGTGCAGGTGACCTCTGTACCTCAAGCCGTGGGGTGCAGGTGACCTCTGTACCTCAAGCCGTAGGGTGCAGGTGACCTCTGTACATGAAGTTGTGGGGTGCAGTTGACCTCTGTACCTTAAGCCGTGGGGGCAGGTAACCTCTGTACCTGAAGCCGTGGGGTGCAGGTGACCTCTGTACCTCAAGCCGTGGGGTGCAGGTGACCTCTGTACCTGAAGCTGTGGGGTGCAGGTGACGTCTGTAGCTGAAGCTGTGGGGTGCAGGTGACCTCTGTACCTCAAGCCGTAGGGTGCAGGTGACCTCTGTACCTGAAGCTGTGGGGTGCAGGTGACCTCTGTACCTCAAGCCGTGGGGTGCAGGTGACTGCTGTACCTGAAGCTGTGGGTGCAGGTGACCTGTGTACCTCAAGCCATGGTGTGCAGGTGACCTCTGTACCTGAAGCTGTGGGTGCAGGTGACCTCTGTACCTGAAGCCGTGGGGTGCAGGTGACCTCTGTACCTGAAGCTGTGGGGTGCAGTTGACCTCTGTACCTGAAGCTGTGGGGTGCAGATGACCTCTGTACCTCAAGCCGTGGGGTACAGGTGACCTCTGTACCTGAAGCTGTGGGGTGCAGGTGACCTCTGTACTTGAAGCTGTGGGGTGCAGGTGACCTCTGTACCTGAAGCTGTGGGTGCAGGTGACCTCTGTACCTGAAGCTGTGGGGTGCAGGTGACCTCTGTACCTCAAGCCGTAGGGTGCAGGTGACCTCTGTACCTGAAGCTGTGGGTGCAGGTGACCTCTGTACCTCAAGCCGTGGTGTGCAGGTGACCTCTGTACCTGAAGCTGTGGGTGCAGGTGACCTCTGTACCTCAAGCCGTGGTGTGCAGGTGACCTCTGTACCTGAAGCTGTGGGGTGCAGGTGACCTCTCTACCTAAAGCTGTGGGTGCAGGTGACCTCTGTACCTGAAGCTGTGGGTGCAGGTGACCTCTGTACCTAAAGCTGTGGGGTGCAGGTGACCTCTGTACCTGAAGCTGTGGGGTGCAGGTGACCTCTGTACCTCAAGCTGTGGGGTGCAGGTGACCTCTGTACCTGAAGCCGTGGGGTGCAGGTAACCTCTGTACCTGAAGCTGTGGGGTGCAGGTGACCTCTGTACCTCAAGCCGAGGGGTGCAGGTGACCTCTGTACTGCAAGCCGTGGGGTGCAGGTGACCTCTGTACCTGAAGGTGTGGGGTGCAGTTGACCTCTGTACCTCAAGCCGTGGGGTGCAGGTGACCTCTGTACCTGAAGCCGTGGGGTGCAGGTGACCTCTGTACCTCAAGCCGTGGGGTGCAGGTGACCTCTGTACCTGAAGCTGTGGGGTGCAGGTGACCTCTGTAGCTGAAGCTGTGGGGTGCAGGTGACCTCTGTACCTGAAGCCGTGGGGTGCAGGTAACCTCTGTACCTGAAGCTGTGGGGTGCAGGTGACCTCTGTACCTCAAGCCGTGGTGTGCAGGTGACCTCTGTACCTGAAGCTGTGGGGTGCAGGTGACCTCTGTACCTCAACCCGTGGGGTGCAGGTGACCTCTGTACCTCAAGCCGTGGGGTACAGGTGACCGCTGTACCTGAAGCTGTGGGTGCAGGTGACCTCTGTACCTGAAGCTGTGGGGTGCAGGTGACCTCTGTACCTGAAGCTGTGGGGTGCAGGTGACCTCTGTACCTCAAGCCGTGGGGTGCAGGTGACCTCTGTACCTGAAGATGTGGGGTGCAGGTGACCTCTGTACATGAAGCTGTGGGGTGCAGGTGACCTCTGTACCTGAAGCTGTGGGTGCAGGTGACCTCTGTACCTCAAGCCGTGGTGTGCAGGTGACCTCTGTACCTGAAGCTGTGGGTGCAGGTGACCTCTGTACCTCAAGCCGTGGTGTTCAGGTGACCTCTGTACCTGAAGCTGTGGGGTGCAGGTGACCTCTGTACATGAAGCTGTGGGTGCAGGTGACCTCTGTACCTGAAGCTGTGGGTGCAGGTGACCTCTGTACCTAAAGCTGTGGGGTGCAGGTGACCTCTGTACCTGAAGCTGTGGGGTGCAGGTGACCTCTGTACCTCAAGCCATGGGGTGCAGGTGACCTCTGTACCTGAGGCCGTGGGGTGCAGGTAACCTCTGTACCTGAAGCTGTGGGGTGCAGGTGACCTCTGTACCTAAAGCCGTGGGGTGCAGGTGACCTCTGTACCTGAAGCTGTGGGGTGCAGGTAACCTCTGTACCTGAAGCTGTGGTAGCAGGTGACCTCTGTACCTGAAGCTGTGGGGTGCAGTTGACCTTTGTACCTGAAGCCGTTGGGTGCAGGTCACCTCTGTACCTGAAGCTGTGGGGTGCAGGTGACCTCTGTACCTCAAGCCGTGGGGTGCAGGTGACCTCTGTACCTCAAGCCGTGGGGTGCAGGTGACCTCTGTACCCGAAGCTGTGGGGTGCAGGTGATCTCTGTACCTGAAGCTGTGGGGTGCAGTTGACCTCTGTACCTCAAGCCGTGGGGTGCAGGTGACCTCTGTACCTGAAGCTGTGGGGTGCAGGTGACCTCTGTACCTGAAGCCGTGGGGTGCAGGTGACCTCTGTACCTGAAGCTGTGGGGTGCAGGTGACCTCTGTACCTCAAGCCGTGGGGTGCAGGTGACCTCTGTACCTGAAGCTGTGGGGTGCAGGTGACCTCTGTACCTGAAGCTGTGGGGTGCAGGTGACCTCTGTACCTCAAGCCGTGGGGTGCAGGTGACCTCTGTACCTCTAGCCGTGGGGTGCAGGTGACCTCTGTACCTGAAGCTGTGGGGTGCAGGTGACCTCTGTACCTCAAGCAGTGGGATGCAGGTGACCGCTGTACCTGAAGCTGTGTGGTGCAGGTGACCTCTGTACCTGAAGCTGTGGGGTGCAGGTGACCTCTGTACCTCAAGCCGTGGGGTGCAGGTGACCTCTGTACCTGAAGCTGTGGGGTGCAGGTAACCTCTGTACCTGAAGCTGTGGGGTGCAGGTGACCTCTGTACCTCAAGCCATGGGGTGCAGGTGACCTCTGTACCTCAAGCCGTGGGGTGCAGGTGACCTCTGTACCTGAAGCTGTGGGGTGCAGTTGACCTCTGTACCTCATGCCTTGGGGTGCAGGTGACCTCTGTACCTGAAGCCGTGGGGTGCAGGTGACCTCTGTACCTCAAGCCGTGGGGTGCAGGTGACCTCTGTACCTGAAGCTGTGGGGTGCAGGTGACCTCTGTAGCTGAAGCTGTGGGGTGCAGGTGACCTCTGTACCTGAAGCCGTGGGGTGCAGGTAACCTCTGTACCTGAAGCTGTGGGGTGCAGGTGACCTCTGTACCTCAAGCCGTGGTGTGCAGGTGACCTCTGTACCTGAAGCTGTGGGGTGCAGGTGACCTCTGTACCTCAAGCCGTGGGGTGCAGGTGACCTCTGTACCTCAAGCCGTGGGGTGCAGGTGACCGCTGTACCTGAAGCTGTGGGTGCAGGTGACCTCTGTACCTGAAGCTGTGTGGTGCAGGTGACCTCTGTACCTGAAGCTGTGGGGTGCAGGTGACCTCTGTACCTCAAGCCGTGGGGTGCAGGTGACCTCTGTACCTGAAGCTGTGGGGTGCAGATGACCTCTGTACATGAAGCTGTGGGGTGCAGGTGACCTCTGTACCTGAAGCTGTGGCTGCAGGTGACCTCTGTACCTCAAGCCGTGGTGTGTAGGTGACCTCTGTACCTGAAGCTGTGGGTGCAGGTGACCTCTGTACCTGAAGCCGTGGTGTGCAGGTGACCTCTGTACTTGAAGCTGTGGGGTGCAGGTGACCTCTGTTCATGAAGCTGTGGGGTGCAGGTGACCTCTGTACCTGAAGCTGTGGGGTGCAGGTGACCTCTGTACATGAAGCCGTGGGGTGCAGGTGACCTCTGTACCTGAAGCTGTGGGGTGCAGGTGAGCTGTCTATCCGAAGCTGTGGGTGCAGGTGAGGTGTCTATCTGAAGCTGTGAGTGCAGGTCAGCTCAGCTCATTAAGCTGCTCGGAGGCAGGAGTCTGCCCCTCTCCCACCTCTGCCCGAGCCGTGGCCCCCTAAGTTTGTCTCTAGAGTGCCTTGTTTCCTGTCTCAGGCCGAGGGTGTATCTCCAGGTTCGGTTCCTTTGGGAGATAACTGTGAAATGGCTTAAATTACCAGCGCTCTACAAAACTTAATCAAAGAACAGCATGGAGTCCTGTTGTTTTCTGCATGCTGCTTGCAGGGGGTGCTTTTATCCAGAACGTGGTTATCTGAACCTGGTGATGGGTGCAGTACAGCGCTGCTGCCACAGGAGGGCGCTCGCAGCCCAGAGTTCAGAGATGACGCATGGCCACATGGGTCCCGGTCCTTCCAAGTCCGGTGTAGGAGGACCTTAGTTCTAGCAGTGGCCGGACCAGGGCGGGGAGGGGCTGATCCTGAATAATTCTACTCAGGAAGCAGGGCAGGGGGGTGGGGGGAGGGGTGTAGGAGAGAGAGAGAGAGAGAAATAGGGTTTAGGGTTGAAATTTGCTAGGGTTCCCGGGGTCTAGGGCTCAGGGCCCGATTCAGGTTTGTGCATAATGGTGTTGGGAAGGTTTAAGGGTGGTTTGTTAAAATTCCATCCAGATTTGGCTGATTTTGGGGTGTTTTTGTGGGTTTGCGGGTGGCGCGTGTTTGGGTGAAAAGTCGTACCCCTTCCACTGGATGGATTTGTGTATTTCTAGGTGAGATTTTTGGGAATCGCTGGAACTACTGTCCCAGTGAGTATGAAGTTGATCGAAGCAGGGGAAGTGTTAGGGTGGTGTATACGTGGCTTTTAGGGGGTTCCAGTGGATCGAGAGGAACGGGGCTGCTGTGAGTGGTAGGGAGGGGGAATTGATGGGTGTGCAGGAAGTTTGGGAGGAATCGATCGATGGGAAGGGTGTTTTTTGGCAAAGTCGAGGAAGGGAAGAGCTGCCATAGGAGCCCATGCTAAATGTGAGTATTGCATGTTTTTGGGGTTCGATTGTAGGGTGTTGCAGGTGGTTCCGAGTGGATTTGCTTAGCTGGGATCAGAGTTGGGAATGTCTAATTTTGATAGCAAGTGTTTTGAAGAAAATCCATGGAGGGAAAGACAACCTGCAACTCCGTAAGGCACCCCGAATTTTGACATGTATGTTAAGCACGGCATTGGCCCTATTATGTTTAGTACATTGTGGCACAAATATGCGAGGGACAATGCCGAGCTTCTTCCGCCACTAAATGGTACCTTTGATAAACAAAAATTTAATTTCCTGCAGGATAAATTGTTTGTAAAATGAAGTAGGCAGTCGATGTTTGATTCTCTTCAGGTATGGCAAAAGGAAGCTAGGCAAAGTGCAGAAAAGGAGGCCCGGAGAGGGAAGATGCAGACAGTGACTCAAAAAGCAGTAATGTATGATAGAAAGAAAATAGAAAAAGGTATAGAGTGTGCTGATAGAATGTTTCCATTGCAATGTGACAAATCTTATGGTGCCTGTTAGACGCGCAACCTCCACCTCCCTATGCCCGCAGAGAATATACCCTGTTGTCCCGACGCCTCCGTCTTTGGCCAACTCTGCTTTCACATCTGGTTCTTCTGCTCTTGACCCGGCTGCTTCGGCTACGGCACCTCCTGCTATTTCTCTGGCTTCAAATGCCGCGAATGCAGCAACTGCAAGTCTCCCTGCTACGCCTATGGTTTCCGCTTATGCTTTCTCTCCATCCCTCGGACCCTTGACACAGCCATACTACACCCGAGCACAGAGCTCCATCACCCCACTAGACCCCAGCAGAGAGCTCCATCACCCACTAGACCCGAGCACAGAGCTCCATCACCCCACTAGACCCCAGAATGGAGCTCCATCACCCCACTAGACCCCAGCACAGAGCTCCATCACCCCACTAGACCCCAGCACAGAGCTCCATTACCCCACTAGACCCCATAACCGAGCTCCATCACCCCACTAGACCCCAGCACCGAGCTCCATCACCCCACTAGACCCCAGCACAGAGCTCCATCACCCCACTAGTCCCCAACACAGAGCTCCATCACCCCACTAGACCCCAACACAGAGCTCCATCACCCCACTATATCCCAGCACAGAGCTTCATCCCTCACTAGACCCCAGCACCGAGCTCCATCACCCCACTAGACCCCAGCACGGAGCTTCATCCCTCACTAGACCCCAGCACCGAGCTCCATCACCCCACTAGACCCCAACACAGAGCTCCATCACCCCACTAGACACCAGCACAGAGCTCATTCACCCCACTAGACCACAGCACCAAGCTCCATCACCCCACTAGACCCCAGCACAGAGCTCCATCATCCCACTAGACCCCAGCACAGAGCTCCATCCCTCCCTAGACCCCAGCACCGAGCTCCATCACCCCACTAGACCCCAGCACAGAGCTCCATCCCTCACTAGACCCCAGCACCGACCTCCATCACCCCACTAGACCCCAGCACGGAGCTCCATCACCCCAGGACCTCCATCTCCCCACTAGACCCCAGCACAGAGCTCCATCTCCCCACTAAACCCCAGCACAGAGCACCATCACCCCACTAGACCCCAGCAGGGAGCTCCATTACCCCACTAGACCCCAGCACAGAGCTCCATCACCCCACCAGACCCCAGCACAGAGCTCCATCCCTCACTAGACCCCAGCACCGAGCTCCATCACCCACTACACCCCAGCACAGAGCTCCATCACCTAACTAGAACCCAACACAGAGCTCCATCACCCCACTAGACCCCAGCACAGAGCTCCATCACCCCACTAGTCCCCAGCACAGAGCACCATCACCCTACTAGACCCCAGCACGGAGCTCCATCACCCCACTAAACCCCAGCACGGAGTGTCATCCCTTACTAGACCCGAGCACCGAGCTCCATCACCCACTACACCCCAGCACAGAGCTCCATCACCCCACAAGAACCCAGCACCGAGGTCCATCAACCCAATAGACCCTGGCACAGAGCTCCATCACCCCACTAGACCCCAGCAGAGAGCTCCATCACCCACTAGACCCGAGCACAGAGCTCCATCACCCCACTAGACCCCAGAATGGAGCTCCATCACCCCACTAGACCCCAGCACAGAGCTCTATCACCCCACTAGACCCCAGCACAGAGCTCCATTACCCCACTAGACCCCATAACCGAGCTCCATCACCCCACTAGACCCCAGCACCGAGCTCCATCACCCCACTAGACCCCAGCACAGAGCTCCATCACCCCACTAGTCCCCAACACAGAGCTCCATCACCCCACTAGACCCCAACACAGAGCTCCATCACCCCACTATATCCCAGCACGGAGCTTCATCCCTCACTAGACCCCAGCACTGAGCTCCATCACCCCACTAGACCCCAGCACGGAGCTTCATCCCTCACTAGACCCCAGCACCGAGCTCCATCACCCCACTAGACCCCAACACAGAGCTCCATCACCCCACTATACACCAGCACAGAGCTCCTTCACCCCACTAGACCCCAGCACCAAGCTCCATCACCTCACTAGACCCCAGCACAGAGCTCCATCATCCCACTAGACCCCAGCACAGAGCTCCATCCCTCACTAGACCCCAGCACCGAGCTCCATCACCCCACTAGACCCCAGCACAGAGCTCCATCCCTCACTAGACCCCAGCACCGACCTCCATCACCCCACTAGACCCCAGCATGGAGCTCCATCACCCCAGGACCTCCATCTCCCCACTAGACCCCAGCACAGAGCTCCATCTCCCCACTAAACCCCAGCACAGAGCACCATCACCCCACTAGACCCCAGCAGGGAGATCCATTACCCCACTAGACCCCAGCACAGAGCTCCATCACCCCACCAGACCCCAGCACAGAGCTCCATCCCTCACTAGACCCCAGCACCGAGCTCCATCACCCACTACACCCCAGCACAGAGCTCCATCACCAAACTAGAACCCAACACAGAGCTCCATCACCCCACTAGACCCCAGCACAGAGCTCCATCACCCCACTAGTCCCCAGCACAGAGCTCCATCACCCTACTAGACCCCAGCACGGAGCTCCATCACCCCACTAAACCCCAGCATGGAGTGTGATCCCTTACTAGACCCGAGCACCGAGCTCCATCACCCACTGCACCCCAGCACAGAGCTCCATCACCCCACTAGAACCCAGCACCGAGGTCCATCACCCCACTACACCCTGGCACAGAGCTCCATCACCCCACTAGACCCCAGCACAGAGCTTCATCCCTCAATAGACCCCAGCACAGAGCTCCATCCCTCACTAGACCCCAGCACGGAGCTCCAACACCCCACTAGACCCCAGCACGGAGCGTCATCCCTTACTAGACCTGAGCACCGAGCTCCATCACCCACTACACCCCAGCACAGAGCTCCATCACCCCACTAGACCCCAGCACCGAGCTCCATCACCCCACTAGACCCTGGCACAGAGCTCCATCACCCCACTAGACCCCAGCACAGAGCTTCATCCCTCACTAGACCCCAGCACAGAGCTCCATCCCTCACTAGACCCCAGCACAGAGCTCCATCACCCCACTAGACCTCAGCACAGAGCTTCATCCCTCACTAGACCCCAGCACAGAGCTCCATCACCCACTACACCCGAGCACAGAGCTCCATCACCCCACTAGACCCCAACACAGAGCTCCATAACCCCACTAGACTTCAGCACCGAGCTCCATCACCCCACTAGACCCCAGCACAGAGTTCCATCACCCCACTACACCCCAGCACAGAGCTCCATCACACCACTAGACCCCAGCACCGAGCTTCATCCCTCACTAGACTCCAGCACAGAGCTCCATCACCCCACTAGACCCCAACACTGAGCTCCATCACCCACTACACCCCAGCACAGAGCTACATCACCCCACTAGACCCCCAACACAGAACTCCATCACCCCACTGGACCCCAGCACAGAGCTCCATCACCCCACTAGACCCCAGCACAGAGCTCCATCCCCCCACTAGACCCCAGTACCGAGCTCTATCACCCCACTACACCCCAGCACAGAGCTCCATCACCCACTTCACCCCAGCACAGAGCTCCATCACCCCACTAGACCCCAGCACCGAGCTCCATCACCCCACTAGACCTAAACACAGAGCTTCATCACCCCACTAGACCCCAGCACAGAGCTCCATCACCCCACAAGACAGCAGCACAGAGCTCCATCACCCCACTAGACCCCATCACAGAGCTCCATCCCTCACTAGACCCCAGCACAGAGCTCCATCACCCCACTAGACCCCAGCACCGAGCTCCATCACCCACTACACCCCAGCACAGAGCTACATCACCCCACTAGACCCCAACACAGAGCTCCATCACCCCACTAGACCCCAGCACAGAGCTCCATCACCCCACTACACCCCAGCACAGAGCTTGATCCCTTACTAGACCCCAGTATCGATCTCCATCACCCACTAAACCCCAGCACAGAGCTCCATCACCCCACTAGATCCCAGCACGGAGCTCCATCACCCACTAGACCCCAGCACGGAGCGCCATCACCCCACTAGACCCCAGAACAGAGCTCCATCACCCCACTAGACCCCAGCACAGAGCTCCATTACCCCCCTAGACCCGAGCATCGAGCTCCATCACCCCACTAGACCCCAGCACCGAGCTCCATCACCCCACTAGACCCCAGCACAGAGCTCCATCACCCCACTAGACCCCAACACAGAGCTCCATCACCCCACTACATCCCAGCACAGAGCTCCATCACCCCACTAGACCCCAGCATGGAGCTCCATCACCCCACTAAACCCCAGCACAGAGCTTCATCCCTTACTAGACCCCAGTATGGAGCTCCATCACCCACTACACCCCAGCACAGAGCTCCATCACCCCACTAGACCCCAGCACAGAGCTCCATCACCCACTACACCCCAGCACAGAGCTCCATCACCCCACTAGACCCCAGCACAGAGTTCCCTCACCCCACTAGACCCCAGCACCGAGCTCCATCACCCCACTAGACCCCAACACAGAGCTCTATCACTCCACCAGACCCCAACACGGAGCTCCATCACTCCACTAGACCCCAGCACGGAGCTCCATCACCCACTAGACCCCAGCACCGAGCTCCATCACCCCAGTAGACCCCAGCACGGAGCTCCATCCCTCACTAGACCCCAACACCGAGCTCCATCACCCCACTAGACCCCAGCACGTAGCTCCATCACCCCACTAGACCCCAGCACAGAGCTCGATCACCCACTAGACCTCAGCACAGAGCTCCAACACCCCACTAGACCCCAACACAGAGCTCAATCTCCCACTACACCCGAGCACAGAGCTCCATCACCCCCCTAGACCCGAGCACAGAGCTCCATCACCCCACTAGACCCCAGCACAGAGCTCCATCATCCCACTAGACCCCAGCAGAGAGCTCCATCACCACACTAGACCCCAGCACAGAGCTCCATCACCCCACCAGACCCCAGCATGGAGCTCCATCACCCACTAGACCCCAGCACGGTGCTTCATCCCTCACTAGAACCCAGCACCGAGCTCCATCACCCCACTAGACCCCAACACAGAGCTCCATCACCCCACTAGACCCCAGCACAGAGCTCCATCACCCAATTAGACCCCAGCACCGAGCTCCATCACCCCACTAGACCCCAGCACAGAGCTCCATCACCCACTAGACCCCAGCACAGAGCTCCATCACCCCACTGGACCCCAGCACAGAGTTCCATCACCCCACTAGACCCCAGCACGGACCTTCATCCCTCACTAGAACCTAGCACGGAGCTCCATCACCCACTAGACCCCAGCACGGTGCTTCATCCCTCACTAGAACCCAGCACCGAGCTCCATCACCCCACTAGACCCCAACACAGAGCTCCATCACACCACTAGACCCCAGCACAGAGCTCCATCACCCAATTAGACCCCAGCACCGAGCTCCATCACCCCACTAGACCCCAGCACAGAGCTCCATCACCCACTAGACCCCAGCACAGAGCTCCATCACCCCACTGGACCCAGCACAGAGTTCCATCACCCCACTAGACCCCAGCACGGACCTTCATCCCTCACTAGAACCTAGCACGGAGCTCCATCACCCCACTAGACCCCAGCACGGAGCTCCATCACCCCACTAGACCCCAGCACGGAGCTCCATCACTCCACTAGACCCCAGCACCGAGCTCCATCACCCCACTAGACCCCAGCACAGAGCTCCATCACTCCACCAGACCCCAGCACGGAGCTCCATCACCCCACTAGACCCCAGTATCGAGCTCCATCACCCCAGTAGACCCCAGTATCAAGCTCCATCACCCCACTAGACCCCAGCACGGAGCTCCATCACCCCACTAGACCCCAGCACAGAGCTCCAGCCCTCACTAGACCCCAGCACAGACCTCCATCACCCCACTAGACCCAAGCACAGAGCTCCATCACCCCACCAGACCTCAGCACAGAGCTCTATCACCCCACTAGACCCCAGCAGAGAGCTCCATAACCCCACTAGACCCCAGCAGGGAGCTCCATTACCCCACTAGACCCCAGCACAGAGCTCCATCACCCCACTAGACCCCAACACAGAGCTCCATCCCTCACTAGACCCCAGCACCGAGCTCCATCACCCCACTAGACCCCAACACAGAGCTCCATCACCCCACTAGACACCAGCACAGAGCTCCTTCACCCCACTAGACCCCAGCACCAAGCTCCATCACCTCACTAGACCCCAGCACAGAGCTCCATCATCCCACTAGACCCCAGCACAGAGCTCCATCCCTCACTAGACCCCAGCACCGAGCTCCATCACCCCACTAGACCCCAGCACAGAGCTCCATCCCTCACTAGACCCCAGCACCGACCTCCATCACCCCACTAGACCCCAGCATGGAGCTCCATCACCCCAGGACCTCCATCTCCCCACTAGACCCCAGCACAGAGCTCCATCTCCCCACTAAACCCCAGCACAGAGCACCATCACCCCACTAGACCCCAGCAGGGAGATCCATTACCCCACTAGACCCCAGCACAGAGCTCCATCACCCCACCAGACCCCAGCACAGAGCTCCATCCCTCACTAGACCCCAGCACCGAGCTCCATCACCCACTACACCCCAGCACAGAGCTCCATCACCAAACTAGAACCCAACACAGAGCTCCATCACCCCACTAGACCCCAGCACAGAGCTCCATCACCCCACTAGTCCCCAGCACAGAGCTCCATCACCCTACTAGACCTCAGCACGGAGCTCCATCACCCTACTAAACCCCAGCACGGAGTGTGATCCCTTACTAGAACCGAGCACTGAGCTCCATCACCCACTACACCCCAGCACAGAGCTCCATCACCCCACTAGAACCCAGCACCGAGGTCCATCACCCCACTAGACCCTGGCACAGAGCTCCATCACCCCACTAGACCCCAGCACAGAGCTTCATCCCTCAATAGACCCCAGCACAGAGCTCCATCCCTCACTAGACCCCAGCACGGAGCTCCATCACCCCACTAGACCCCAGCACGGAGCGTCATCCCTTACTAGACCTGAGCACCGAGCTCCATCACCCACTACACCCCAGCACAGAGCTCCATCACCCCACTAGACCCCAGCACCGAGCTCCATCACCCCACTAGACCCTGGCACAGAGCTCCATCACCCCACTAGACCCCAGCACAGAGCTTCATCCCTCACTAGACCCCAGCACAGAGCTCCATCCCTCACTAGACCCCAGCACAGAGCTCCATCACCCCACTAGACCTCAGCACAGAGCTTCATCCCTCACTAGACCCCAGCACAGAGCTCCATCACCCACTACACCCGAGCACAGAGCTCCATCACCCCACTAGACCCCAACACAGAGCTCCATAACCCCACTAGACTTCAGCACCGAGCTCCATCACCCCACTAGACCCCAGCACAGAGTTCCATCACCCCACTACACCCCAGCACAGAGCTCCATCACACCACTAGACCCCAGCACCGAGCTTCATCCCTCACTAGACTCCAGCACAGAGCTCCATCACCCCACTAGACCCCAACACTGAGCTCCATCACCCACTACACCCCAGCACAGAGCTACATCACCCCACTAGACCCCCAACACAGAACTCCATCACCCCACTGGACCCCAGCACAGAGCTCCATCACCCCACTAGACCCCAGCACAGAGCTCCATCCCCCCACTAGACCCCAGTACCGAGCTCTATCACCCCACTACACCCCAGCACAGAGCTCCATCACCCACTTCACCCCAGCACAGAGCTCCATCACCCCACTAGACCCCAGCACCGAGCTCCATCACCCCACTAGACCTAAACACAGAGCTTCATCACCCCACTAGACCCCAGCACAGAGCTCCATCACCCCACAAGACAGCAGCACAGAGCTCCATCACCCCACTAGACCCCATCACAGAGCTCCATCCCTCACTAGACCCCAGCACAGAGCTCCATCACCCCACTAGACCCCAGCACCGAGCTGCATCACCCACTACACCCCAGCACAGAGCTACATCACCCCACTAGACCCCAACTCAGAGCTCCATCACCCCACTAGACCCCAGCACAGAGCTCCATCACCCCACTACACCCCAGCACAGAGCTTGATCCCTTACTAGACCCCAGTATCGATCTCCATCACCCACTAAACCCCAGCACAGAGCTCCATCACCCCACTAGATCCCAGCACGGAGCTCCATCACCCACTAGACCCGAGCACGGAGCTCCATCACCCCACTAGACCCCAGAACAGAGCTCCATCACCACACTAGACCCCAGCACAGAGCTCCATTACCCCCCTAGACCCGAGCATCGAGCTCCATCACCCCACTAGACCCCAGCACCGAGCTCCATCACCCCACTACATCCCAGCACAGAGCTCCATCACCCCACTAGACCCCAGCATGGAGCTCCATCACCCCACTAAACCCCAGCACAGAGCTTCATCCCTTACTAGACCCCAGTATGGAGCTCCATCACCCACTACACCCCAGCACAGAGCTCCATCACCCCACTAGACCCCAGCACAGAGCTCCATCACCCACTACACCCCAGCACAGAGCTCCATCACCCCACTAGACCCCAGCACAGAGTTCCCTCACCCCACTAGACCCCAGCACCGAGCTCCATCACCCCACCGAGCTCCATCACCCCACTAGACCCCAACACAGAGCTCTATCACTCCACCAGACCCCAACACGGAGCTCCATCACTCCACTAGACCCCAGCACCGAGCTCCATCACCCCACTAGACCCCAGCACGGAGCTCCATCCCTCACTAGACCCCAACACCGAGCTCCATCACCCCACTAGACCCCAGCACGGAGCTCCATCACCCACTAGACCCCAGCACCGAGCTCCATCACCCCAGTAGACCCCAGCACGGAGCTCCATCCCTCACTAGACCCCAACACCGAGCTCCATCACCCCACTAGACCCCAGCACGGAGCTCCATCACCCCACTAGACCCCAGCACGGAGCTCGATCACCCACTAGACCTCAGCACAGAGCTCCAACACCCCACTAGACCCCAACACAGAGCTCAATCTCCCACTACACCCGAGCACAGAGCTCCATCACCCCCCTAGACCCGAGCACAGAGCTCCATCACCCCACTAGACCCCAGCACTGAGCTCCATCATCCCACTAGACCCCAGCAGAGAGCTCCATCACCACACTAGACCCCAGCACAGAGCTCCATCACCCCACCAGACCCCAGCACGGAGCTCCATCACCCACTAGACCCCAGCACGGTGCTTCATCCCTCACTAGAACCCAGCACCGAGCTCCATCACCCCACTAGACCCCAACACAGAGCTCCATCACCCCACTAGACCCCAGCACAGAGCTCCATCACCCAATTAGACCCCAGCACCGAGTTCCATCACCCCACTAGACCCCAGCACAGAGCTCCATCACCCACTAGACCCCAGCACAGAGCTCCATCACCCCACTGGACCCCAGCACAGAGTTCCATCACCCCACTAGACCCCAGCACGGACCTTCATCCCTCACTAGAACCTAGCACGGAGCTCCATCACC
This sequence comes from Triturus cristatus, assembly GCF_964204655.1. Taxonomy (NCBI): domain Eukaryota; kingdom Metazoa; phylum Chordata; class Amphibia; order Caudata; family Salamandridae; genus Triturus; species Triturus cristatus. The sequence continues at coordinate 13,800,880 of NC_140583.1, forward strand.
CCACTAGACCCCAGCACAGAGCTCCATCACCCCACAAGACAGCAGCACAGAGCTCCATCACCCCACTAGACCCCATCACAGAGCTCCATCCCTCACTAGACCCCAGCACAGAGCTCCATCACCCCACTAGACCCCAGCACCGAGCTCCATCACCCACTACACCCCAGCACAGAGCTACATCACCCCACTAGACCCCAACACAGAGCTCCATCACCCCACTAGACCCCAGCACAGAGCTCCATCACCCCACTACACCCCAGCACAGAGCTTGATCCCTTACTAGACCCCAGTATCGATCTCCATCACCCACTAAACCCCAGCACAGAGCTCCATCACCCCACTAGATCCCAGCACGGAGCTCCATCACCCACTAGACCCCAGCACGGAGCTCCATCACCCCACTAGACCCCAGAACAGAGCTCCATCACCCCACTAGACCCCAGCACAGAGCTCCATTACCCCCCTAGACCCGAGCATCGAGCTCCATCACCCCACTAGACCCCAGCACCGAGCTCCATCACCCCACTAGACCCCAGCACAGAGCTCCATCACCCCACTAGACCCCAACACAGAGCTCCATCACCCCACTACATCCCAGCACAGAGCTCCATCACCCCACTAGACCCCAGCATGGAGCTCCATCACCCCACTAAACCCCAGCACAGAGCTTCATCCCTTACTAGACCCCAGTATGGAGCTCCATCACCCACTACACCCCAGCACAGAGCTCCATCACCCCACTAGACCCCAGCACAGAGCTCCATCACCCACTACACCCCAGCACAGAGCTCCATCACCCCACTAGACCCCAGCACAGAGTTCCCTCACCCCACTAGACCCCAGCACCGAGCTCCATCACCCCACTAGACCCCAACACAGAGCTCTATCACTCCACCAGACCCCAACACGGAGCTCCATCACTCCACTAGACCCCAGCACCGAGCTCCATCACCCCACTAGACCCCAGCACGGAGCTCCATCCCTCACTAGACCCCAACACCGAGCTCCATCACCCCACTAGACCCCAGCACGGAGCTCCATCACCCACTAGACCCCAGCACCGAGCTCCATCACCCCAGTAGACCCCAGCACGGAGCTCCATCCCTCACTAGACCCCAACACCGAGCTCCATCACCCCACTAGACCCCAGCACGTAGCTCCATCACCCCACAAGACCCCAGCACAGAGCTCGATCACCCACTAGACCTCAGCACAGAGCTCCATCATCCCACTACACCCGAGCACAGAGCTCCATCACCCCCCTAGACCCGAGCACAGAGCTCCATCACCCCACTAGACCCCAGCACAGAGCTCCATCATCCCACTAGACCCCAGCAGAGAGCTCCATCACCACACTAGACCCCAGCACAGAGCTCCATCACCCCACCAGACCCCAGCATGGAGCTCCATCACCCACTAGACCCCAGCACGGTGCTTCATCCCTCACTAGAACCCAGCACCGAGCTCCATCACCCCACTAGACCCCAACACAGAGCTCCATCACCCCACTAGACCCCAGCACAGAGCTCCATCACCCAATTAGACCCCAGCACCGAGCTCCATCACCCCACTAGACCCCAGCACAGAGCTCCATCACCCACTAGACCCCAGCACAGAGCTCCATCACCCCACTGGACCCCAGCACAGAGTTCCATCACCCCACTAGACCCCAGCACGGACCTTCATCCCTCACTAGAACCTAGCACGGAGCTCCATCACCCACTAGACCCCAGCACGGTGCTTCATCCCTCACTAGAACCCAGCACCGAGCTCCATCACCCCACTAGACCCCAACACAGAGCTCCATCACCCCACTAGACCCCAGCACAGAGCTCCATCACCCAATTAGACCCCAGCACCGAGCTCCATCACCCCACTAGACCCCAGCACAGAGCTCCATCACCCACTAGACCCCAGCACAGAGCTCCATCACCCCACTGGACCCCAGCACAGAGTTCCATCACCCCACTAGACCCCAGCACGGACCTTCATCCCTCACTAGAACCTAGCACGGAGCTCCATCACCCCACTAGACCCCAGCACGGAGCTCCATCACCCCACTAGACCCCAGCACGGAGCTCCATCACTCCACTAGACCCCAGCACCGAGCTCCATCACCCCACTAGACCCCAGCACAGAGCTCCATCACTCCACCAGACCCCAGCACGGAGCTCCATCACCCCACTAGACCCCAGTATCGAGCTCCATCACCCCAGTAGACCCCAGTATCAAGCTCCATCACCCCACTAGACCCCAGCACGGAGCTCCATCACCCCACTAGACCCCAGCACAGAGCTCCAGCCCTCACTAGACCCCAGCACAGACCTCCATCACCCCACTAGACCCAAGCACAGAGCTCCATCACCCCACCAGACCTCAGCACAGAGCTCTATCACCCCACTAGACCCCAGCAGAGAGCTCCATAACCCCACTAGACCCCAGCAGGGAGCTCCATTACCCCACTAGACCCCAGCACAGAGCTCCATCACCCCACTAGACCCCAACACAGAGCTCCATCCCTCACTAGACCCCAGCACCGAGCTCCATCACCCCACTAGACCCCAACACAGAGCTCCATCACCCCACTAGACACCAGCACAGAGCTCCTTCACCCCACTAGACCCCAGCACCAAGCTCCATCACCTCACTAGACCCCAGCACAGAGCTCCATCATCCCACTAGACCCCAGCACAGAGCTCCATCCCTCACTAGACCCCAGCACCGAGCTCCATCACCCCACTAGACCCCAGCACAGAGCTCCATCCCTCACTAGACCCCAGCACCGACCTCCATCACCCCACTAGACCCCAGCATGGAGCTCCATCACCCCAGGACCTCCATCTCCCCACTAGACCCCAGCACAGAGCTCCATCTCCCCACTAAACCCCAGCACAGAGCACCATCACCCCACTAGACCCCAGCAGGGAGATCCATTACCCCACTAGACCCCAGCACAGAGCTCCATCACCCCACCAGACCCCAGCACAGAGCTCCATCCCTCACTAGACCCCAGCACCGAGCTCCATCACCCACTGCACCCCAGCACAGAGCTCCATCACCAAACTAGAACCCAACACAGAGCTCCATCACCCCACTAGACCCCAGCACAGAGCTCCATCACCCCACTAGTCCCCAGCACAGAGCTCCATCACCCTACTAGACCTCAGCACGGAGCTCCATCACCCTACTAAACCCCAGCACGGAGTGTGATCCCTTACTAGACCCGAGCACTGAGCTCCATCACCCACTACACCCCAGCACAGAGCTCCATCACCCCACTAGAACCCAGCACCGAGGTCCATCACCCCACTAGACCCTGGCACAGAGCTCCATCACCCCACTAGACCCCAGCACAGAGCTTCATCCCTCAATAGACCCCAGCACAGAGCTCCATCCCTCACTAGACCCCAGCACGGAGCTCCATCACCCCACTAGACCCCAGCACGGAGCGTCATCCCTTACTAGACCTGAGCACCGAGCTCCATCACCCACTACACCCCAGCACAGAGCTCCATCACCCCACTAGACCCCAGCACCGAGCTCCATCACCCCACTAGACCCTGGCACAGAGCTCCATCACCCCACTAGACCCCAGCACAGAGCTTCATCCCTCACTAGACCCCAGCACAGAGCTCCATCCCTCACTAGACCCCAGCACAGAGCTCCATCACCCCACTAGACCTCAGCACAGAGCTTCATCCCTCACTAGACCCCAGCACAGAGCTCCATCACCCACTACACCCGAGCACAGAGCTCCATCACCCCACTAGACCCCAACACAGAGCTCCATAACCCCACTAGACTTCAGCACCGAGCTCCATCACCCCACTAGACCCCAGCACAGAGTTCCATCACCCCACTACACCCCAGCACAGAGCTCCATCACACCACTAGACCCCAGCACCGAGCTTCATCCCTCACTAGACTCCAGCACAGAGCTCCATCACCCCACTAGACCCCAACACTGAGCTCCATCACCCACTACACCCCAGCACAGAGCTACATCACCCCACTAGACCCCCAACACAGAACTCCATCACCCCACTGGACCCCAGCACAGAGCTCCATCACCCCACTAGACCCCAGCACAGAGCTCCATCCCCCCACTAGACCCCAGTACCGAGCTCTATCACCCCACTACACCCCAGCACAGAGCTCCATCACCCACTTCACCCCAGCACAGAGCTCCATCACCCCACTAGACCCCAGCACCGAGCTCCATCACCCCACTAGACCTAAACACAGAGCTTCATCACCCCACTAGACCCCAGCACAGAGCTCCATCACCCCACAAGACAGCAGCACAGAGCTCCATCACCCCACTAGACCCCATCACAGAGCTCCATCCCTCACTAGACCCCAGCACAGAGCTCCATCACCCCACTAGACCCCAGCACCGAGCTGCATCACCCACTACACCCCAGCACAGAGCTACATCACCCCACTAGACCCCAACACAGAGCTCCATCACCCCACTAGACCCCAGCACAGAGCTCCATCACCCCACTACACCCCAGCACAGAGCTTGATTCCTTACTAGACCCCAGTATCGATCTCCATCACCCACTAAACCCCAGCACAGAGCTCCATCACCCCACTAGATCCGAGCACGGAGCTCCATCACCCACTAGACCCGAGCACGGAGCTCCATCACCCCACTAGACCCCAGAACAGAGCTCCATCACCACACTAGACCCCAGCACAGAGCTCCATTACCCCCCTAGACCCGAGCATCGAGCTCCATCACCCCACTAGACCCCAGCACCGAGCTCCATCACCCCACTACATCCCAGCACAGAGCTCCATCACCCCACTAGACCCCAGCATGGAGCTCCATCACCCCACTAAACCCCAGCACAGAGCTTCATCCCTTACTAGACCCCAGTATGGAGCTCCATCACCCACTACACCCCAGCACAGAGCTCCATCACCCCACTAGACCCCAGCACAGAGCTCCATAACCCACTACACCCCAGCACAGAGCTCCATCACCCCACTAGACCCCAGCACAGAGTTCCCTCACCCCACTAGACCCCAGCACCGAGCTCCATCACCCCACCGAGCTCCATCACCCCACTAGACCCCAACACAGAGCTCTATCACTCCACCAGACCCCAACACGGAGCTCCATCACTCCACTAGACCCCAGCACCGAGCTCCATCACCCCACTAGACCCCAGCACGGAGCTCCATCCCTCACTAGACCCCAACACCGAGCTCCATCACCCCACTAGACCCCAGCACGGAGCTCCATCACCCACTAGACCCCAGCACCGAGCTCCATCACCCCAGTAGACCCCAGCACGGAGCTCCATCCCTCACTAGACCCCAACACCGAGCTCCATCACCCCACTAGACCCCAGCACGGAGCTCCATCACCCCACTAGACCCCAGCACGGAGCTCGATCACCCACTAGACCTCAGCACAGAGCTCCAACACCCCACTAGACCCCAACACAGAGCTCAATCTCCCACTACACCCGAGCACAGAGCTCCATCACCCCCCTAGACCCGAGCACAGAGCTCCATCACCCCACTAGACCCCAGCACTGAGCTCCATCATCCCACTAGACCCCAGCAGAGAGCTCCATCACCACACTAGACCCCAGCACAGAGCTCCATCACCCCACCAGACCCCAGCACGGAGCTCCATCACCCACTAGACCCCAGCACGGTGCTTCATCCCTCACTAGAACCCAGCACCGAGCTCCATCACCCCACTAGACCCCAACACAGAGCTCCATCACCCCACTAGACCCCAGCACAGAGCTCCATCACCCAATTAGACCCCAGCACCGAGCTCCATCACCCCACTAGACCCCAGCACAGAGCTCCATCACCCACTAGACCCCAGCACAGAGCTCCATCACCCCACTGGACCCCAGCACAGAGTGTCATCACCCCACTAGACCCCAGCACGGACCTTCATCCCTCACTAGAACCTAGCACGGAGCTCCATCACCCCACTAGACCCCAGCACGGAGCTCCATCACCCCACTAGACCCCAGCACGGAGCTCCATCACTCCACTAGACCCCAGCACCGAGCTCCATCACCCCACTAGACCCCAGCACAGAGCTCCATCACTCCACCAGACCCCAGCACGGAGCTCCATCACCCCACTAGACCCCAGTATCGAGCTCCATCACCCCAGTAGACCCCAGTATCAAGCTCCATCACCCCACTAGACCCCAGCACGGAGATCCATCACCCCACTAGACCCCAGCACAGAGCTCCAGCCCTCACTAGACCCCAGCACAGAGCTCCATCACCCCACTAGACCCAAGCACAGAGCTCCATCACCCCACCAGACCCCAGCACAGAGCTCTATCACCCCACTAGACCCCAGCAGAGAGCTCCATAACCCCACTAGACCCCAGCAGGGAGCTCCATTACCCCACTAGACCCCAGCACAGAGCTCCATCACCCCACTAGAGCCCAACACAGAGCTCCATCCCTCACTAGACCCCATCACCGAGCTCCATCACTCCACCAGACCCCAGCACGGAGCTCCATCACTCCACTAGACCCCAGCACAGAGCTCCATCACCCCACTAGACCCCAGCACCGAGCTCCTTCACCCCACTAGACCCCAGCACAGAGCTCCAGCCCTCACTAGACCCCAGCACAGAGCTCCATCACCCCACTAGACCCAAGCACAGAGCTCCATCACCCCACCAGACCCCAGCACTGAGCTCTATCACCCCACTAGACCCCAGCAGAGAGCTCCATCACCCCACTAGACCCCAGCAGGGAGCTCCATTACCCCACTAGACCCCAGCACAGAGCTCCATCACCCCACTAGACCCCGACACAGAGCTCCATCCCTCACTAGACCCCATCACCAAGCTCCATCACTCCACCAGACCCCAGCACGGAGCTCCATCACTCCACTAGACCCCAGCACAGAGCTCCATCACCCCACTAGACCCCAGCACCGAGCTCCATCACCCACAACACCCCAGCACAGAGCTCCATCACTCCACCAGACCCCAGCACAGAGCTCCATCACCCCACTAGACCCCAGTATCTAGCTCCATCACTCCACTAGACCCCAGCACGGAGCTCCATCACCTCACTAGACCCCAGCACCGAGCTCCATCACCCCACTAGACCCCAGCACAGAGCTCCATCACCCCACTAGACCCCAAACACAGAGCTCCATCACCCCACTACATCCCAGCACAGAGCTCCATCACCCCACTACACCCCAGCACAGAGCTCCATCACCCACTACATCCCAGCACAGAGCTCCATCACTACACTAGACCCCAGCACACTGCTCCATCACCCCACTAGACCCCAACACAGAGCTCCATCACCCCACTAGACCCAAACACAGAGCTCCATCACCCCACTACATCCCAACACAGAGCTCCATCACCCACTACACCCCAGCACAGAGCTCCATCACCCACTAGACCCCAACACAGAGCTCCATCCCTCACTAGGCCCCAGCACCGTGCTCCATCACTCCACCAGACCCCAGCACGGAGCTCCATCACCCACTACACTCCAGCACAGAGCTCCATCACTCCACCAGACCCCAGCACGGAGCTCCATCACCCCACTAGACGCCAGCACAGAGTTCCATCAGCCCACCAGACCCCAGCACGGAGCTCCATCACCCCACTAGACCCCAGCACAGAGCTTCATCCCTCACTAGAACCCAGCACGGAGCTCCACCACCCCACTAGACCCCAGCACGGAGCTCCATCACTCCACTAGACCCCAGTATCGAGCTCCATCACCCCACTAGACCCCAGTACGGAGCTCCATCACCCCACTAGACCCCAGCACAGAGCTCCATTACCCCACTAGACCCCAGCACCGAGCTCCATCACCCCACTAGACCCCAGCACAGAGCTCCATCACCCCACTAGACCCCAACACAGAGATAGACCCAAACACAGAGCTCCATCACCCCACTACATCCCAGCACAGAGCTCCATTACCCCACTAAACCCCAGCACAGAGCTTCATCCCTTACTAGACCCCAGTATCGAGCTCCATCACCCCACTAGACACCAACACAGAGCTCCATCACTCCACCAGACCCCAGCACGGAGCTCCATCACTCCACTAGACCCCAGCACCGAGCTCCATCACCCCACTAGACCCCAGCACAGAGCTCCATCAATCCACCAGACCCCAGCACGGAGCTCCATCACCCCACTAGACCCCAGTATCGAGCTCCATCACCCCAGTAGACCCTAGTATCAAGCTCCATCACCCCACTAGACCCCAGCACGGAGCTCCATCACCCCACTAGACCCCAGCACAGAGCTCCAGCCCTCACTAGACCCCAGCACAGAGCTCCATCACCCCACTAGACCCAAGCACAGAGCTCCATCACCCCACCAGACCCCAGCACAGAGCTCTATCACCCCACTAGACCCCAGCAGAGAGCTCCATCACCCCACTAGACCCCAGCAGGGAGCTCCATTACCCCACTAGACCCCAGCACAGAGCTCCATCATCCCACTAGACCCCAACACAGAGCTCCATCCCTCACTAGACCCCATCACCGAGCTCCATCACTCCACCAGACCCCAGCACGGAGCTCCATCACTCCACTAGACCCCAGCACAGAGCTCCATCACCCCACTAGACCCCAGCACCGAGCTCCATCACCCCACTAGACCCCAGCACAGAGCTCCAGCCCTCACTAGACCCCAGCACAGAGCTCCATCACCCCACTAGACCCAAGCACAGAGCTCCATCACCCCACCAGACCCCAGCACAGAGCTCTATCACCCCACTAGACCCCAGCAGAGAGCTCCATCCCCCCACTAGACCCCAGCAGGGAGCTCCATTACCCCACTAGACCCCAGCACAGAGCTCCATCACCCCACTAGACCCCAACACAGAGCTCCATCCCTCACTAGACCCCATCACCAAGCTCCATCACTCCACCAGACCCCAGCACGGAGCTCCATCACTCCACTAGACCCCAGCACAGAGCTCCATCACCCCACTAGACCCCAGCACCGAGCTCCATCACCCACAACACCCCAGCACAGAGCTCCATCACTCCACCAGACCCCAGCACAGAGCTCCATCACCCCACTAGACCCCAGTATCTAGCTCCATTACTCCACTAGACCCCAGCACAGAGCTCCATCACCTCACTAGACCCCAGCACCGAGCTCCATCACCCCACTAGACCCCAGCACAGAGCTCCATCACCCCACTAGACCCCAACACAGAGCTCCATCACCCCACTACATCCCAGCACAGAGCTCCATCACCCCACTACACCCCAGCACAGAGCTCCATCACCCACTACATCCCAACACAGAGCTCCATCACCACACTAGACCCCAGCACAGTGCTCCATCACCCCACTAGACCCCAACACAGAGCTCCATCACCCCACTACATCCCAGCACAGAGCTCCATCACCACAATAGACCCAAACACAGAGCTCCATCACCCCACTACATCCCAACACAGAGCTCCATCACCCACTACACTCCAGCACAGAGCTCCATCACCCACTAGACCCCAACACAGAGCTCCATCCCTCACTAGGCCCCAGCACCGTGCTCCATCACTCCACCAGACCCCAGCACGGAGCTCCATCACTCCACTAGACCCCAGCACAGAGCTCCATCACTCCACCAGACCCCAGCACGGAGCTCCATCACCCCACTAGACGCCAGCACAGAGTTCCATCAGCCCACCAGACCCCAGCACGGAGCTCCATCACCCCACTAGACCCCAGCACAGAGCTTCATCCCTCACTAGAACCCAGCACGGAGCTCCATCACCCCACTAGACCCCAGCACGGAGCTCCATCACTCCACTAGACCCCAGTATCGAGCTCCATCACCCCACTAGACCCCAGTACGGAGCTCCATCATCCCACTAGACCCCAGCACAGAGCTCCATTACCCCACTAGACCCCAGCACCGAGCACCATCACCCCACTAGACCCCAGCACAGAGCTCCATCACCCCACTAGACCCCAACACAGAGATAGACCCAAACACAGAGCTCCATCACCCCACTACATCCCAGCACAGAGCTCCATTACCCCACTAGACCCCAGCATGGAGCTCCATCACCCCACTAAACCCCAGCACAGAGCTTCATCCCTTACTAGACCCCAGTATCGAGCTCCATCACCCACTAAACCCCAGCACAGAGCTCCATCACCCCACTACACCCCAGCACGGAGCTCCATCACCCCACTAGACCCCATAACAGAGCTCCATCACCCCACTAGACCCCAGCACAGAGCTCCATTACCCCACTAGACCCCAGCACCGAGCTCCATCACCCCACTAGACCCCAGCACAGAGCTCCATCACCCCACTAGACCCCAACACAGAGCTCCATCACCCCACTAAACCCCAGCACAGAGCTTCATACCTTACTAGACCCCAGTATCGAGCTCAATCACCCACTACACCCCAGCACAGAGCTCCATCACCCCACTAGTCCCCAGCACGGAGCTCCATCACCCACTACACCCCAGCACGGAGCTCCATCACCCCACTAGACCCCAGAACAGAGCTCCATCACCCCACCAGACCCCAGCACGGAGCTCCATCACCCCACTAAACCCCAGTACAGAGCTCCAGCCCTCACTAGACCCCATCACCGAGCTCCATCACCCCACCAGACCCCAGCACGGAGCTCCATCACGCCACTAGACCCCAGCATGGAGCTTCATCCCTCACTAGAACCCAGCACAGAGATCCATCACCCCACTAGACCCCAGCACGGAGCTCCATCACCCCACTAGACCCCAGCACAGAGCTCCATCACCCACTAGACCCCAGCACTGAGCTCCATCACCCAACTACACCCCAGCACCGAGCTCTATCACCCTACTAGACCCCAACACAGAGCTCAATCACCCCGCTAGACCACAGCACAGAGCTCTATCACCCCACTAGACCTCAGCACCGAGCTCCATCACCCCACTAGACCCCAGCACAGAGCTCCATCACCCCTCTAGACCCCAGCACTGAGCTCCATCACCCCACTAGACCCCAACACAGAGCTCCATCACCCCACTAGACCCCAGCACCGAGCTCCATCACCCACTACACCCCAGCACAGAGCTCCATAACTCCACCAGACCCCAGCACAGAGCTCCATCACCCCACTAGACCCCAGTATCGAGCTCCATCACTCCACTAGACCCCAGCATTGAGCTCCATCACCCCACTAGACCCCAGCACCGAGCTCCATCACCCCACTAGACCCCAGCACTGAGCTCCATCACCCCACTAGACCCCATCACCGAACTCCATCACCCCACTAGACCCCAGTATCGAGCTCCATCACTCCACTAGACCCCAGCACGGAGCTCCATCACCCCACTAGACCGCAGCACAGAGTTCCAGCCCTCACTAGACCCTAGCAGAGCTCTATCACCCCACTAGACCCCAGCACCGAGCTCCAACACCCCGCTAGACCCCAGCACCGAGCTCCAACACCCCACTGGACCCCAATGAAGAGCTCCATCACCCCACTAGAACCCAGCACTGAGCTCCATCACCCCACCGGAGCTCCATCACCCTACTAGACCCCAGCACCAAGCTCCATCACCCCACCGGAGCTCCATCACCCCACTAGACCCCAGCAAAGAACTCCATCACCCCACTAGACCCCAGCACAGAGCTCCATCACCCCACTAGACCCCAGCACCGAGCTCCATCACCCCATTAGACCCCAGCACAGAGCTCCATCACTCCACCAGACCCCAGCACGGAGCTCCATCACCCCACTAGACCCCAGTATCGAGCTCCATCACCCAGTAGACCCCAGTATCAAGCTCCATCACTCCACTAGACCCCAGCACGGAGCTCCATCCCTCACTAGGCCCCAGCACCGTGCTCCATCACTCCACCAGACCCCAGCACGGAGCTCCATCACTCCACTAGACCCCAGCACAGAGTTGCATCACCCCACTAGATACAAGCACGGAGGTCCATCACCCACTACACCCCAGCACGGAGCTCCATCACCCCACTAGACCCCATAACAGAGCTCCATCACCCCACTAGACCCCAGCACAGAGCTCCATTACCCCACTAGACCCCAGCACCGAGCTCCATCACCCCACTACACCCCAGCACAGAGCTCCATCACCCCACTAGACCCCAACACAGAGCTCCATCACCCCACTAAACCCCAGCACAGAGCTTCATCCCTTACTAGACCCCAGTATCGAGCTCAATCACCCACTACACCCCAGCACAGAGCTCCATCACCCCACTAGACCCCAGCACGGAGCTCCATCACCCACTACACTCCAGCACGGAGCTCCATCACCCCACTAGACCCCAGAACAGAACTCCATCACCCCACCAGACCCCAGCACCGAGCTCCATCACCCACTACACCCCAGCACAGAGCTCCATCACTCCACCAGACCCCAGCACAGAGCTCCATCACCCCACTAGACCCCAGTATCGAGCTCCATCACTCCACTAGACCCCAGCATTGAGCTCCATCACCCCACTAGACCCCAGCACCGAGCTCCATCACCCACTACACCCCAGCACAGAGCTCCATCACTCCACCAGACCCCAGCACAGAGCTCCATCACCCCACTAGACCCCAGAATCGAGCTCCATCACTCCACTAGACCCCAGCAATGAGCTCCATCACCCCACTAGACCCCAGCACCGAGCTCCATCACCCCACTAGACCCCAGCACTGAGCTCCATCACCCCACTAGACCCCAGCACCGAACTCCATCACCCCACTAGACCCCAGTATCAAGCTCCATCACTCCACTAGACCCCAGCACGGAGCTCCATCACCCCACTAGACCGCAGCACAGAGTTCCAGCCCTCACTAGACCCTAGCAGAGCTCTATCACCCCACTAGACCCCAGCACCGAGCTCCAACACCCCGCTAGACCCCAGCACCGAGCTCCAACACCCCACTGGACCCCAACGAAGAGCTCCATCACCCCACTAGAACCCAGCACCGAGCTCCATCACCCCACCGGAGCTCCATCACCCCACTAGACCCCAGCACCGAGCTCCATCACCCCACCGGAGCTCCATCACCCCACTAGACCCCAGCAAAGAACTCCATCACCCCACTAGACCCCAGCACAGAGCTCCATCACCCCACTAGACCCCAGCACCGAGCTCCATCACCCCATTAGACCCCAGCACAGAGCTCCATCACTCCACCAGACCCCAGCACGGAGCTCCATCACCCCACTAGACCCCAGTATCGAGCTCCATCACTCAGTAGACCCCAGTATCAAGCTCCATCACTCCACTAGACCCCAGCACGGAGCTCCATCCCTCACTAGGCCCCAGCACCGTGCTCCATCACTCCACCAGACCCCAGCATGGAGCTCCATCACTCCACTAGACCCCAGCACAGAGTTGCATCACCCCACTAGATACAAGCACGGAGGTCCATCACCCACTACACCCCAGCACGGAGCTCCATCACCCCACTAGACCCCATAACAGAGCTCCATCACCCCACTAGACCCCAGCACAGAGCTCCATTACCCCACTAGACCCCAGCACCGAGCTCCATCACCCCACTAGACCCCAGCACAGAGCTCCATCACCCCACTAGACCCCAACACAGAGCTCCATCACCCCACTAAACCCCAGCACAGAGCTTCATCCCTTACTAGACCCCAGTATCGAGCTCAATCACCCACTACACCCCAGCACAGAGCTCCATCACCCCACTAGACCCCAGCACGGAGCTCCATCACCCACTACACCCCAGCACGGAGCTCCATCACCCCACTAGACCCCAGAACAGAGCTCCATCACCCCACCAGACCCCAGCACGGAGCTCCATCACCCCAATAAACCCCAGCACAGAGCTCCAGCCCTCACTAGACCCCATCACCGAGCTCCATCACCCCACCAGACCCCAGCACGGAGATCCATCACGCCACTAGACCCCAGCACGGACTTTCATCCCTCACTAGAACCCAGCACAGAGATCCATCACCCCACTAGACCCCAGCAAGGAGCTCCATCACCCCACTAGACCCCAGCACGGACCTCCATCACCCACTAGACCCCAGCACCGAGCTCCATCACCCCACTACACCCCAGCACCGAGCTCCATCACCCCACTAGACCCCAACACAGAGCTCCATCACCCCGCTAGACCCCAGCACAGAGCTCTATCACCCCACTAGACCTCAGCACTGAGCTCCATCACCCCACTAGACCCCAGCACAGAGCTCCATCACCCCTCTAGACCCCAGCACCAAGCTCCATCACCCCACTAGACCCCAACACAGAGCTCCATCACCCCACTAGACCCCAGCACCGAGCTCCATCACCCACTACACCCCAGCACAGAGCTCCATCACTCCACCAGACCCCAGCACAGAGCTCCATCACCCCACTAGACCCCAGTATCGAGCTCCATCACTCCACTAGACCCCAGCATTGAGCTCCATCACCCCACTAGACCCCAGCACCGAGCTCCATCACCCCACTAGACCCCAGCACTGAGCTCCATCACCCCACTAGACCCCAGCACCGAGCTCCATCTCCCCACCAGACCCCAGTATCGAGCTCCATCACTCCACTAGACCCCAGCACGGAGCTCCATCACCCCACTAGACTGCAGCACAGAGTTCCAGCCCTCACTAGACCCCAGCAAAGCTCCATCACCCCACTAGACCCCAGCACCGAGCTCCAACACCCCGCTAGACCCCAGCACCGAGCTCCATCACCCCACTGGACCCCAACACAGAGCTCCATCACCCCACTAGAACCCAGCACCGAGCTCCATCACCCCACCGGAGCTCCATCACCCCACTAGACCCCAGCACAGAACTCCATCACCCCACTAGACCCCAGCACAGAGCTCCATCACCCCACTAGACCCCAGCACCGAGCTCCATCACCCACTACACTCCAGCACAGAGCTCCATCACTCCACCAGACCCCAGCACGGAGCTCCATCACCCCACTAGACGCCAGCACAGAGTTCCATCAGCCCACCAGACCCCAGCAGAGCTCCATCACTCCACTAGACCCCAGCACAGAGCTTCATCCCTCACTAGAACCCAGCACGGAGCTCCATCACCCCACTAGACCCCAGCACGGAGCTCCATCACTCCACTAGACCCCAGTATCGAGCTCCATCACCCCACTAGACCCCAGTTCGGAGCTCCATCACCCCACTAGACCCCAGCACAGAGCTCCATTACCCCACTAGACCCCAGCACCGAGCTCCATCACCCCACTAGACCCCAGCACAGAGCTCCATCACCCCACTAGACCCCAACACAGAGATAGACCCAAACACAGAGCTCCATCACCCCACTACATCCCAGCACATAGCTCCATTACCCAACTAGACCCCAGCATGGAGCTCCATCACCCCACTAAACCCCAGCACAGAGCTTCATCCCTTACTAGACCCCAGTATCGAGCTCCATCACCCACTAAACCCCAGCACAGAGCTCCATCACCCCACTAGATCCCAGCACCGAGGTCCATCACCCACTACACCCCAGCACGGAGCTCCATCACCCCACTAGACCCCATAACAGAGCTCCATCACCCCACTAGACCCCAGCACAGAGCTCCATTACCCCACTAGACCCCAGCACCGAGCTCCATCACCCCACTAGACCCCAGCACAGAGCTCCATCACCCCACTAAACCCCAGCACAGAGCTTCATACCTTACTAGACCCCAGTATCGAGCTCAATCACCCACTACACCCCAGCACAGAGCTCCATCACCCCACTAGACCCCAGCACGGAGCTCCATCACCCACTACACCCCAGCACGGAGCTCCATCACCCCACTAGACCCCAGAACAGAGCTCCATCACCCCACCAGCCCCAGCACGGAGCTCCATCACCCCACTAAACCCCAGCACAGAGCTCCAGCCCTCACTAGACCCCATCACCGAGCTCCATCACCCCACCAGACCCCAGCACGGAGCTCCATCACGCCACTAGACCCCAGCACGGAGCTTCATCCCTCACTAGAACCCAGCACAGAGATCCATCACCCCACTAGACCCCAGCACGGAGCTCCATCACCCCACTAGACCCCAGCACAGAGCTCCATCACCCACTAGACCCCAGCACCGAGCTCCATTACCCAACTACACCCCAGCACCGAGCTCCATCACCCCACTAGACCCCAACACAGAGCTCCATCACCCCGCTAGACCCCAGCACAGAGCTCTATCACCCCACTAGACCTCAGCACCGAGCTCCATCACCCCACTAGACCTCAGCACAGAGCTCCATCACCCCTCTAGACCCCAGCACCGAGCTCCATCACCCCACTAGACCCCAACACAGAGCTCCATCACCCCACTAGACCCCAGCACCGAGCTCCATCACCCACTACACCCCAGCACAGAGCTCCATCACTCCACCAGACCCCAGCACAGAGCTCCATCACCCCACTAGACCCCAGTATCGAGCTCCATCACTCCACTAGACCCCAGCATTGAGCTCCATCACCCCACTAGACCCCAGCACCGAGCTCCATCACCCCACTAGACCCCAGCACTGAGCTCCATCACCCCACTAGACCCCAGCACCGAACTCCATCACCCCACTAGACCCCAGTATCGAGCTCCATCACTCCACTAGACCCCAGCACGGAGCTCCATCACCCCACTAGACCGCAGCACAGAGTTCCAGCCCTCACTAGACCCCAGCAGAGCTCTATCACCCCACTAGACCCCAGCACCGAGCTCCAACACCCCGCTAGACCCCAGCACCGAGCTCCATCACCCCACTGGACCCCAACACAGAGCTCCATCACCCCACTAGAACCCAGCACCGAGCTCCATCACCCCACCGGAGCTCCATCACCCCACTAGACACCAGCACCGAGCTCCATCACCCCACCGGAGCTCCATCACCCCACTAGACCCCAGCAAAGAACTCCATCACCCCACTAGACCCCAGCACAGAGCTCCATCACCCCACTAGACCCCAGCACCGAGCTCCATCACCCCATTAGACCCCAACACAGAGCTCCATCACTCCACCAGACCCCAGCACGGAGCTCCATCACCCCACTAGACCCCAGTATCGAGCTCCATCACCCAGTAGACCCCAGTATCGAGCTCCATCACCCCACTAGACCCCAGCACGGAGCTCCATCCCTCACTAGGCCCCAGCACCGTGCTCCATCACTCCACCAGACCCCAGCACGGAGCTCCATCACTCCACTAGACCCCAGCACAGAGTTGCATCACCCCACTAGATCCAAGCACGGAGGTCCATCACCCACTACACCCCAGCACGGAGCTCCATCACCCCACTAGACCCCATAACAGAGCTCCATCACCCCACTAGACCCCAGCACAGAGCTCCATTACCCCACTAGACCCCAGCACCGAGCTCCATCACCCCACTAGACCCCAGCACAGAGCTCCATCACCCCACTAGACCCCAACACAGAGCTCCATCACCCCACTAAACCCCAGCACAGAGCTTCATCCCTTACTAGACCCCAGTATCGAGCTCAATCACCCACTACACCCCAGCACAGAGCTCCATCACCCCACTAGATCCCAGCACGGAGGTCCATCACCCACTACACCCCAGCACGGAGCTCCATCACCCCACTAGACCCCATAACAGAGCTCCATCACCCCACTAGACCCCAGCACAGAGCTCCATTACCCCACTAGACCCCAGCACCGAGCTCCATCACCCCACTAGACCCCAGCACAGAGCTCCATCACCCCACTACACCCCAGCACAGAGCTCCATCACCCCACTAGATCCCAGCACGGAGCTCCATCACCCACTACACCCCAGCACGGAGCTCCATCACCCCACTAGACCCCAGAACAGAGCTCCATCACCCCACCAGACCCCAGCACGGAGCTCCATCACCCCACTAAACCCCAGCACAGAGCTCCAGCCCTCACTAGACCCCATCACCGAGCTCCATCACCCCACCAGACCCCAGCACGGAGCTCCATCACGCCACTAGACCCCTGCACGGACTTTCATCCCTCACTAGAACCCAGCACAGAGATCCATCACCCCACTAGACCCCAGCAAAGAGCTCCATCACCCCACTAGACCCCAGCACGGAGCTCCATCACCCCACTAGACCCCAGCACCGAGCTCCATCACCCCACTACACCCCAGCACCGAGCTCCATCACCCCACTAGACCCCAACACAGAGCTCCATCACCCCGCTAGACCCCAGCACAGAGCTCTATCACCCCACTAGACCTCAGCACCGAGCTCCATCACCCCACTAGACCCCAGCACAGAGCTCCATCACCCCTCTAGACCCCAGCACCAAGCTCCATCACCCCACTAGACCCCAACACAGAGCTCCATCACCCCACTAGACCCCAGCACCGAGCTCCATCACCCACTACACCCCAGCACAGAGCTCCATCACTCCACCAGACCCCAGCACAGAGCTCCATCACCCCACTAGACCCCAGTATCGAGCTCCATCACTCCACTAGACCCCAGCATTGAGCTCCATCACCCCACTAGACCCCAGCACCGAGCTCCATCACCCCACTAGACCCCAGCACTGAGCTCCATCACCCCACTAGACCTCAGCACCGAGCTCCATCTCCCCACCAGACCCCAGTATCGAGCTCCATCACTCCACTAGACCCCAGCACGGAGCTCCATCACCCTACTAGACTGCAGCACAGAGTTCCAGTCCTCACTAGACCCCAGCAGAGCTCCATCACCCCACTAGACCCCAGCACCGAGCTCCAACACCCCGCTAGACCCCAGCACCGAGCTCCATCACCCCACTGGACCCCAACACAGAGCTCCATCACCCCACTAGAACCCAGCACCGAGCTCCATCACCCCACCGGAGCTCCAGCACCCCACTAGACCCCAGCACAGAACTCCATCACCCCACTAGACCCCAGCACAGAGCTCCATCACCCCACTAGACCCCAGCACCGAGCTCCATCACCCCATTAGACCCCAGCACAGAGCTCCATCACTCCACCAGACCCCAGCACGGAGCTCCATCACCCCACTAGTCCCCAGTATCGAGCTCCATCACCCAGTAGACCCCAGTATCGAGCTCCATCACCCCACTAGACCACAGCACGGAGCTCCATCCCTCACTAGGCCCCAGCACCGTGCTCCATCACTCCACCAGACCCCAGCACGGAGCTCCATCACTCCACTAGACCCCAGCACAGAGTTGCATCACCCCACTAGACCCTAGCACCGAGCTCCATCACCCCACCGGAGCTCCATCACCCCACTAGACCCCAGCACCGAGCTCCATCACCCCACCGAGCTCCATCACCCCAGTAGACCCCTACACAGAGCTCCATCCCTCACTAGACCCCAGCACCGAGCTCCATCACCCCAGTAGACCCCAGCACCGAGCTCCATCACCCCACCGGAGCTCCATCACCCCACTAGACCCCAGCAAACAGCTCCATCACCCCACCGGAGCTCCATCACCCCACTAGACCCCAACACAGAGCTCCATCACCCCACTAGACCCCAGCACCGAGCTCCATCACCCCACTAGACCCCAGCACAGAGCTCCATCACCCCTCTAGACCCCAGCACCGAGCTACATCACCCCACTAGATCTCAACACAGAGCTCTATCACCCCACTAGACCCCAGCACCGAGCTCCATCACCCACTACACCCCAGCACAGAGCTCCATCACCAAACTAGAACCCAACACAGAGCTCCATCACTCCACCAGACCCCAGCACAGAGCTCCATCACCCCACTAGACCCCAGTATCGAGCTCCATCACCCAACTAGACCCCAGCACAGAGCTCCAGCCCTCACTAGACCCCAGCAGAGCTCCACCACCCCACTAGACCCCAGCACAGAGCTCCATCACCCCACTAGACCCCAGCACAGAGCTCCATCACCCCACTAGACCCCAGCACCGAGCTCCATCACCCACTACACCCCAGCACAGAGCTCCATCACTCCACCAGACCCCAGCACAGAGCTCCATCACCCCACTAGACCCCAGTTTCGAGCTCCATCACCCCACTAGACCCCAGCACAGAGCTCCAGCCCTCACTAGACCCCAGCAGAGCTCCACCACCCCACTAGACCCCAGCACAGAGCTCCATCACCCCACTAGATCCCAGCACCGAGCTCCATCACCCCACTAGACCCCAGCACAGAGCTCCATCACCCCACCGGAACTCCATCACCCCACTGGACCCCAGCACTGGGCTCCATCACCCCACTAGACCTTCCTGCTTTGGTGAAAGTCATGGGTGCTTCATACCATCCTGCAGGGCCTTTGCTAGTTATGGTGTTACCTAGACATGAGGCGTTGGCATGATTCAACCTGAAGAGGACGCTGCGGTGCTCTCAAGGGTGTTTAAAGAATACGCATTCTCTAAATAGATCATTTTTCCATTTGTACAAAACACATTGTTCAACGGAAAGAAGAAATGACTCTGAGTGTGCCAAGAGCTCTGGGTATAAAAAGCTCCCCTCTGAATCAGTTTTGTCCCTGATTGTGCAACTAGAGGAGTGAAAGGGGAAGTGGGTCCGGCCTGAGTGGAGGCCCAGAGCTGAGGCTGGAATATTCCTCTGAGTCACCACCAGCACAGTGAGGAAAATGTCTCTATCTGAATATTAACCCCTTGCCCTCTGCAGACCTCCAGCTCTGAGCTCTGTCTGAGATAGAGGAACAGATAGGATACAGCTGAACTCAATGGTCTGTCTGGAGTTGACCAATTGGGCTAAGTTGTTGCCCTGGGCTACAGACCGAGCAGTAGCCCTGCTGGCAAAGAACTGCTATTTCCTAAAGTCAGGAAAAGTGAAGCCCAGATTTTACCATCAAAGCGGGAACATGGGGTTAATGGTGTTGTTTGCCAGGGCTACATATTGGCAGAGCACCCCTGGAATCACTTGCTCAGAATCATTTCTACCAGTGCCAAAGCCTTGTACAAGACTCTCTTTCGTACTGGATGTAAAGGGCCCTGGGGATGGTGGTAATATGGTCTCTTAGTCTGTGACATTCAGCAGGCGGGCTTCAGGTTTGGGACAATTGAAGCATCAGGTGGCCAGATGTTTCATTAACAGGGGGCAATTATTTCAAAGGATGCTTCTTTGGTGGACCCTGTTGACAAGATGGTGGATGCGGCAGTAAAGCGCACCTTTGCGGCTTCCAATTGTGCTATTTGGGCTGCGACCTATTCCTCATATACTATTCAGTCTTTACTGAAGGACTTCCAGTCTTTGGCTGAGTTGATGGACCAGTGCGAAGACATGTTGCCAACCCTTGCTCTGATGGAGCAGCAGGTGCGGCTCCTATCTGACATTTCTTTTGATTCACTGGGGGCGATGGTCTCTACGGCTGGCTCTTTTGTCGCTGCTCGCCACCAGATGTGGTTGCACTCTTGGAAGGTGGATGCAAATCACAAGGGGCTATTGGTGAAGATTCCTTTCTCAGGGTTAAGCTCTTTGGCCCTCCTTTGGAGGATATGGTTAAGAAGTCTGCGGAGGATCGCAAACTTCTGGCTATGGTGAGGTCAGCCCATCCACGATTCTTTGGTGCCCGGAGGGCTTTTGGTCCAGCTCGGCAAGGGAAGGCTAACCAGCCCTTTCGTGGCAGGAGGCGTGGCCAGGGTGCTCCTTCCACTGCCAAGTCCCGGTCCCTGTCTCTTCTTCCGCCTTCTCTGCTACTTCCAAACTCTGACTATATGGATGTGAGCAAGGTCCAAGTGGGGGGATGCCTGTCTCTCTTTTCCGACAGGTGGAAGTCTTCTATTTTGGACCACTGGGTCCTTCAGGTGGTGAAGGAGGGGTTTCAGAGTTGTTTTTCGGTTAGACCCCCAAACAGTTTCCGTGTCTCGCCTTGTCCCCGGGACGGGTTGAGGCAGATGTTCACAGTCTTGTGGAGAAAGGGGCCGGGGTTCCGGTGTACCCTGGTCAAGTGAGGCTCAGGGTTTATTCCATTCTTTTTCTGGTTGTGAAAAGTTGGCCTGGTAGATGCTGATCACTAGTTAAAGTGTGTGATCGCCAACAGACAGCTGGCCGCCATCCTCGAGACTAATGGATCCCTCGACCCCTCGCAGTCCGGTTTCAGAGCCAACCACAGCACCGAGACCGCCCTGATCGCAGCCACCGACGACATCCGAGCCCTTCTCGACAACGGGGAAACAGCGGCCCTCATCCTCCTGGACCTCTCCGCAGCATTCGACACTGTCTGCCACCGCACCCTAATCCAACGCCTCAGCAACACCGGCATCCAAGAGAAGGCATTGAAGTGGATCATCTCGTTCCTCGCGGGAAGAACACAGAGAGTCCGCCTCCCCCCGTTTCGCTCCGAGGCCACCGAAGTCATCTGCGGCGTCCCGCAAGGATCATCACTCAGCCCCACCCTCTTCAACGTCTACATGAGACCTCTCGCAGCCATCGCATGCCAACACAACCTCAACATCATCTCTTACGCCGACGACACCCAGCTGACCCTCTCCCTCACCAGAGACCCCGACACCACCAGAACCAGCCTCCACGAAGGGATGAAAGACGTCGCCGAGTGGATGAAGAACAGCCGCTTGAAACTGAACTCAGACAAGATGGAAGTCCTCATCCTTGGACCATCACCCTCCGCCTGGGACGACTCCTGGTGGCCCCCAGCCCTGGGCACCGCCCCCAAGCCGACAGACCACGCACGCGCTTCATCCTGGACTCCTCCCTCTCGATGACCAGACAGGTCAACGCCGTCTCCTCTTCATGCTTTCACACCCTCCGCATGCTCCACAAGATCTTCCGATGGATCCGATCGAAACCAGGAAGACGGTCACCCAGGCCCTCGTCACCAGCCGGCTGGACTACGGAAACACCCTCTACGCCGGAACCACAGCCAAGCTACAGAAAAGACTACAGCGCATCCAGAACGCCTCCGCCCGACTCATCCTGGACATCCCTCGACGCAGCCACATCTCCGGCCACCTGAGGAACCTGCACTGGCTCCCCGTCAACAAGAGGATCACGTTCAGGCTCCTAACCCACGCACACAAATCTCTCCACAACTTGGGCCCCAAGTACCTCAACGACCGCCTGACCTTTCACACGCCCACCTGCCAGCTACGGTCCGCCAGCCTCGCCCTCGCCGCAGTACCACGTATCCGCAGAGCCACCGCCGGAGGCAGATCCTTCTCCTACCTGGCGGCCAAGACATGGAACTCCCTCCCCATCCACCTTCGGCGGACCCAGGACCACCTCGCCTTCAGGAGACAACTCAAGACCTGGCTGTTCGAGCAGTAGCGGCCCCCCTTTCCACAAGCGCCTTGAGACCCTTCCGGGTGAGTAGCGCGCTATACAAGTGTTGAGATTGAGATTGATTGATTGTGAGAAGTTGGCCTGGCATATGCTGGTCACTAGTTATAGTGGCCACCTTGCACCAGTCCAATTCGATTCTTATGGTAGATGGGTTTAAGACATCCTTTTAAAGAAAGCTATCCTAGTGGTAGCTGTGGAGAGCAGCCTTCAGGCTAAGTCTCTGAGGAATGTAAAGCATCTTGTTTTACCTTATAATCTCTTGAATTACCAAATGAAAAGACACCACACAGGTACATATAGCAAATATATATGTATTTATTTCTAGACACACTCTACTAATCTCTTTATGAGATTAGAAGCCAGGTACACATTCAAATGTCAACAGTTCTCAATAAATTAAGCACAAATATGGCTGGAGCCCTAGGGGCGTACCAGACCATATACTAAAAAAATGGGTTAACAAAGTCGACTTGCAAAATGACAAGGCCTAGGGCCTGTGGAATCGCTGGGGCTTCACTACTGCAGTGTTAGCAGGTAAGTAACAAGCCCACGGGAGACGCGTGCAGTGTCTAAACCTATTGGTTTCAATGGAGCAAGTCGCGGTTTGACTTTTAAAGTTTTAGGGCACTTTGAGGAAGTCAACAAGCAAACCACTTACAAGGTAAGTATTTCGAGGGCCAACACACACTTGGGCACCAGAGTGCACGAGTTACCTCACCCAGGGAAGCCGGGTGCATAGGTGTCTTTTGGTGTCGGGTCGAGGCGCCGTTTTCAATGGAGACCAGAGAAGACTGGCTGCTTGCGATGACTGGAGAGGTGTCCGCTGGAATCCGAAGGTGGATTGAAGATGGAGAGGACCTGAAAATTGAAGGGACAGTATTCAAGGTCACTTGCAAGTGACCGGTGGCCAGCAAGATGGATGACCACAGATGTCGTGTTGATTCAGGTCATCAATGGTGTTTTGACTCTTGGCTCACGAGGTTCAGGAAGGATCGACGATGACCAGCAGCTGGATTCGGAGTGTCCCACAACGTTTGCAGCTGATGACAGTGTCAGCAACCAGATTGGAGCCAAAAAGCCTTGGCAACTGCAAGTCTCGTGTGAACTGAAGATAGTCGATGATGCAGACCGGCAAGGTCTGATGGACTCACCCAGCAAGGGTAAGTGAGGGCAGACCTGGAGCAACCAGAAGAGCCCTTTGAATTGATGAAAAAGTCTTCAGGGGACCCACTAGCCAACGGGCAAGTGATCGCAAAGATGCCGCCTCAGGAAATGCTTCACAGGAGCCCACGGTCACTCGGGACGGGGTAGGCAGCTGATTTGTGATGCAAGACATGCTGGGGGCTTGGGCCACAAATGGTCCAATGCACAACTTCGTAGAACGTTGTTTAGGGTTTGCACTTGACAATAGTGCACAATCCCCGGGTATTGCTGTTCCTCGTCACTCGTGGGGTCCACTCGCCACAGTTTCGCTGGGGACTCACAGGGGCCCTCGCGAAGTCAGGAAATCCACTTCCGGGGCAGCAGGGACTTCGAACACCGGCGAGAGCGGGAAAGTTTGCAACTGTTGATTAAGGTTTTTGGTGCCTGCCAAGCAGGGGAGTCACTCCTTGACTCCAAGGGAGATTCTTCTGTCTTCCAAAGGTAGCGGAACGTCGAAGGGCCAGGATTCTTCTTTGTAGAGCGTCGTCCAGGGTTATCTGCAATGCATTGGCAATGCTTGCTATCTTATAGTGAAGATAGGGGAGGGACTAGATCTATGACCACTCCTCTAGGAGGGTCAGGGTAGTGGGTGGACACCCACTTACCTTTGTCCAGTTTCACGCCAGAGCAGGGGCAGGTAGCCCTTGAACCAGTTTGAGCTGGCATATGCACAGAGGAGCCTACTGCTCCCCCAGTGCAGGACTTCAAAGCACTCTAAGAGTGCACCCACCCAGCCCCAATACACTAAATCCTGTCTGGAAGGTGGTGACACCTCCCTGTGACAGGATGCCTTTGTTGGGCTTTCGGTCAGCAGCAGGAGGGCAGCCCAGTGTCTGTGCTGGTGGCATCCATTTTGTGATGCCAGGGCTCTTTTAGATTTTAACCGTTTAGCACAAGGGGTACATGTCATGATCCATATGGGATCATACTCCCACACCAGTTACTGGTGTGGGGGTATGATTCCAAGTTGCTTGACACCAAACACGACATGTTTTGATGCAGTCATTCAAAAGTTAGCATTTACCGCGAGGTTATAATGCACTTAAGAGTATATGGTTTAACCGCATCCACCAACAGCAGCAGAGAATAGACTCTGCCAGCTGCAGAGGGGTCCTGCTCATGCAGAAGCACCCCCTCACATAGTAAACCAAGCACCCTGCCCTCAGGATTGATAGGGCCTGCAATAGGGGTGGCTGGCAGGTTTATATGTGTGTGTATGGTGAGATATAGGAACCTATACCTCAGTGAGGAGTGCTAACACTACCTCACACAGGCTGCAGTAGCAGGCCTGTGGTGTCAGATTGAGAATGCTTCCCAGGGGTGGCATAATACATGCTGCAGCCCCTGGTAGGTCTGTGAAGTACCAATGCCCTAGGTACCTAAGGTACCATATACTAGGGGCTCATAAGGTACCACAGTATCCAATCACTAGTGCATCTAGTATGCACACCAATCATTTTAGGGAGTAAGCAGATAGGCTGGGGTCCTGGATAGCAGTATCCCAGCCAGACTAGTCAAAAACCATGCAAACACCAGGAAAAAAGTGGGGGCAACCATATAGTCAGATTCCACCTTCCTACAAAGTGGCCACCTTGCACCAGTACAATTCGTCTCTTATGGTAGATAGGTTTAAGACAACCTTTTAAAGAAAGCTATCCTAGTGGTAGCTGTGGAGAGCAGCCTTCAGGCTATGTCTCTGAGGAATGTAAGGCAGCTTGTTTTACCTTATAATCTCTTGAATTACCAAATGAAAGGACACCACACAGGTATATATATAAAATATATATGTATTTATTTCTAGACCCACTCTACTAATCTCTTTATGAGATTAGAAGTCAGGAACATATGCACAAATCAATGTTTCACAACAAATTAACCACTTATATGGCTGGGGCCCTAGGGGCGTACCAGACCATATACTAAAAAAGAGGTTTAGGAATGTCGACTTGCAAGCGGGCAAGGCCTAGGGCCTTTAGAATCGCTGAGGCCTCACTAATCCACCCAAGGCAGGTAAGTAAAGGACCCACGGGAGACGTGTGCAGTGTGAGAACACAGCAGCGGGTAGCCTATTGATTTCAAAGGAGCAAATCGCGGTTGGAGTTTTAAAGTTCTAGGGTACTTCGGGAGAGTCTACAAGCAAGCCACTTACAGGGTAAGTACTTTGAGGGCCAACACACACAGGAGCATCGGAGTGCACAATTTACCTCACCCAGGTCGCACTTTCCCCTCCTGAGGTGACAAGCCGGGAGGTTCTTCCTTGCACTCTTGCCTTGAGTATTTTAAACTGTTATTTTTGATTCGCTTGACTTAACAAGTTTTTATCTTATTGTTTGGATTAAGACGTCTGTATTAGCTTTGGTGCCTGGTGTTTAAAATCTCCCCCAGATACTGCAATTTGCTCGTCTTACCTTTCAAGGTGCTTCCTCGCTTCCGCGACCAGTCGCTGCTCGGGCGGCTCTCAGCTGAGCATCGACGCTGAGAGCTCAGTCCCGGAGAGGCGAAACTGGTTTTGGCGGCCATATTGGGGGTATTGTAGCGCGCGGACGCACTCTAGTCTTCTTTAAAAGGGGATGACGTCTTCTCCGCGCAGCGGACGCGCATCGCGGACGGGCCGGACTCAGGCCGGAGTCATGCCAGAGTCCTGCCCGTCTGCGCCCGTCAGCGCTAAGGAGGCGCTAGGGGCTAGGGATGCTGTCCGGCGTTCTTGCTCCCCATCCTGTACCCGGTTGCATTCAATGAGCACTCTCAACTCTCTCAGACCCCCCTTGTTAAAATGTCATCACAAAGTCATTCCTGGGCAGCTGCATCGTGGTGTGCACTGCAGATGTCTGAAGGAGTCGGGGACAGCCCCCCCGATCCCTGTTACTAATTTCCGCACGAAAAGATTGACACAAGAGCCCCCACTCTCCTCGAAGGAATTAGGCTTTCTCAGTAACACCCGTTCCCTGGTCAAAAACAATGTAGCCGTCAGAGACTTTGTATCTCAAAGGAAACCCTCTTGGGTCTTTGTAACTGAAACGTGGGGTTCGGACTCCGCAGGCCCTGATTTGCTAAACGCTCTCCCTGACGGCTACACCATGGTAAGACAGGATAGAGAGGGCCGTAAAGGGGGCGGAATTGGCATAATACATAAGAACGCTTTTACCTGCCGTATGGAGTTTCTTTCCTCTCCCCATGATTCTTTTCAGGCCATGTTTTTCTCCCTTAGTTCCTCTCCCCTAGAAAATGTTTCTGGTATTCTTATTTACAGACCCCCAGGTCCCAGATCCTCGTTTTGCCCCGATCTTTTGGAAGTCATGGAGCCTTTTTTAAATAGACCCTCCTTTACTATTCTCGGGGATTTTAATTTTCATTTGGAAAATAGTAATTCCAGTGATACGCTATCCCTTGTGGATCTACTGGCCTCCCTCAATCTATTTCAAAGGGTGTTATCTCCCACCCATATTGCCGGTCATACGTTAGATGGAGTCTTTACGAATGACCCTAGGCTGGAGCTGGGTCCACTCTTTCCCCTTTCCTGGTCCGATCACTATGCAGTCTCCATGGAATTCACTCCCTGTGCCTCTCTCGCCCTTAGAAAAGATACACACTGCTGGGTGCAGAAGAGAAATTTCCGGGGCCTGACTGATCAATCTTTGGGTCCCCTTATTGCCAACTTTAAGCCTCTTCCCTCACAGGATATCGACTTTTCAGCACAGGATCTTGCGAATACTATCGCAAAGGCTGTGGACATCCTGGCCCCCCTCAAATCAGTATATAGTGCCAGGAAACGTCCCTCGGCACCTTGGTACTCTGACTCCCTTAGAACTCAGAGGCAGGCGTGTAGGAGGCAAGAAAGGCTCTGGAGAACCCAGCCCGATGCTGAAGGCCGGACCAAACACAGAAATCTCCTTAAGAACTATAAAGCGGCGGTGCTGGTTGAAAAGCAATATTACTTCTCTAACCTCACTTCCTCTCTTACTTCCTCTGGAGACCTGTTTAAAATTGTGGACACCTTATCCCTTATCCATCACCCAGACCCCATAGCTCCTTCACAAGAACTTTGTGATCAGATTTCTTCCTTTTTCCACACCAAAATCTTAAATATTTACACAGCCCTCCAGGCAGATAATCTTACACGGCCTTTCTTTTCTGATTTGGGGAATACGACTCTCCCTATCGAAACCTACTCCAGTTTTCCTCTTCTTTCGGCCTTGGACCTAGAGAGACGTTTGGACTCCCTTAGGTCAGGCTCGCCTCTCGACCCCTGTCCGCTCAAAGTCTTAAAAAACTGTAGGGCTACCCTAATCCCCCCCATGCTGGCAGTTATGAACAGGGCTATATCCAGTGGGATTTGCCCAGCCTCCTGGAAAACAGCCATCGTGAAGCCTCTTTTAAAAAAGGCCACTTTGGACCCTGGGATTTTAAAGAACTTTCGTCCCATCTCCCTTCGTCCTGCCCCGGCCAAGATGTTGGAGGCTCATCTGAATTTCCATCTCAGCGCCTTTCTTGATAAAACCCGCCTGCTTGATCCATCCCAGCACGGTTTCAGAAAGGAGCACAGCACCGAGTCGGCCCTTACAGTGGTGGTTAACAACATCCGCGCTAAGGTCGACAGGGGTCAGACTACGCTTCTGATCCTGCTCGACCTCACAGCCGCATTTGACACCCTGTCCCCCACCATCTTGGCCTCCCGTCTCAGGGAGATGGGGGTGGAGGGTTTGGCTCTCAGTCTCCTCACCTCCTTCCTTAACAACAGGGAGCAAAGGGTTAAATTGGGTGACTTCCTCTCCACCGCCAAGCCTTTGCAGGGCGGGGTCCCTCAGGGCTCTTCTTTGAGCCCTACTCTCTTCAACATTTATGTGGCCCCACTTGCCAGGCTTGTCAGGTCTTTTGGATTGGAAGTACTCTCGTACGCCGATGACACCCAAATCATGGTCTCCCTGTCACAATCTGTCGGGTCTACGGCCCTAAACTTTAGGAACTGTATGGAGGCCGTGGCAGGCTGGATGACGTCAAACTTCCTAAAGTTGAATGGGGAAAAGACTGAGATCCTGGTGTTCGGGAGAAACAAGGAGGTCTGGTCAGCCGATTGGTGGCCATCGATTCTGGGAGTTTGCATCCCAGCCATCCCTCGTTGCCCGCAATCTGGGAGTCCTATTCAACACCTCACTTGCTTTTGATAAGCAGGTGAATAGGACCGTTTCCACCTGCTGTGGGGTTTTAAGGGTGTTGAGAAAGCTCTCCTATTACCTCACGCCTGACGCCCGGAAACAAGTCTCGGTTGCCCTTCTATCTTCGCGCTTGGACTATTGCAATGCCCTCTATCTTGGGATGAGCAATAAACTGGTCCATCGGCTGCAGGTGGTTCAGAACGCGGCAGCAGGGTTTGTTGCTAATGCCCCTAGACGCTCCTCTGGAACCGCAATCAGGAAACATCTTCACTGGCTACCGGTGCATGCCAGGATAAAATTCAAAACCCTGATCTTCATCCATCGGGCTCTTCATGATGCAGGGGCCGAGGGCATTAGGTCTCTGGTGTCCTACTACACCCCAGGCAGGGCCCTGCGACCCACCAGTCTGAAGTTGCTAACCGTCCCCCGCGTCGCGAAAGCAAGGTGGGGAGGCAGGGCCTTCTTCGCCCTTGCCCCCAGACTCTGGAACAAGCTTCCCCCTGATCTTAGGAATCAGGAATCTCTTACTCTGTTTCGCCGAGCCCTTAAAACTTTGCTCTTCCCTGAAGGGTGGTTAGCCAAAATATCGAGTTTTAAATTTCGACCTACAATAATATCGTGTTTTTAATATCGTAGGTACAGAATATCGAAGTCAAGAATATCGATGGACAGAATATCGATCCCAAGGTAAGTAATATCGAAGTAAATAATATCGAAGTAATTAATATCGATGTAAGTAATATCGTAAGTAAAAATTTCGATGTCAATAATATCGATATTTATTTAGTGTAATGTCATTTAATATGTATTTTATTTGTATGTTAAAGATTATTGTAATGTATTTTAATACATTTAAAAATAAATGTTTAGAGATTTATAATTATTTTACATTTAATTTAGCGTTTTAGTATCAGAGCGGGTTGTGGGTTTATAGGGGAATAGGGTGGGAAGTAATTTAATTATAATTAATGAATTAATATGTATTGTTTAATTGGTATTTATGATTAATTAATTGGTAATTAATTAATAATTGGTAATTAATTGATTAATTAATTGTTAATTAATTATTAATTGTACAATTATTTTATTAATTGGTTAATTATATACATTATAATTAGTTTATTATTAATATTTATTTATTGTTAATTAATTAATTGTTAATTAGTAATTAATTGGTGATTTAATTTTATTAAGTGATTAATTGATAATTAAATTAATTATGTGAATTTTAATGTGTAGTGGGTTGTGGGTTTATAGGGGAATAGGGTGGGAAGTAATGTAATTATAATTAATGAATTATTATGTATTGTTTCATTGGTATTTATGATTAATTAATTTGTAATCAATTAATAATTGGTAATTAATGTGATTAATAGATTAATTAATTTTTAATTAATTATTAATTGTAAAATTACTTTATTATTTTGTTAATTATATAAATTATAATTAGTTTATTAATAATATTTCTTTATTGTTATAGTTAATTAATTAATTGTTAATTAGTAATTAATTGGTGATTTAATTTTATTAAGTGATTAATTCATAATTAAATTAATTATGTGAATTTTTATGTGTAGTGTGTTGTGTGTTAAAGGGGGAATAGTGTGGGATGTAATTAAAATTTATTTATTTAAATATTTATTTTACATAATTGGTATTTAATAATATTTTTTTTTTTAAAACATTGTTAACATGCAATTTTTTTATAAGAAATTATTAAATTGGTTATAATGTTAATAGAATCACTATGCTATCTAGTGCTTTCCCAACTGTTTTACTATCTGGAGTGGGAATAGTAATTTTTACCCCTACGCTATCCAGCGCTTTCCCTACTGTTGCACTCTCTGGAGTTGGAATAGTAATTTTTACCCCTACGCTATCCAGCGCTTTCCCTACTGTTGCACTCTTTGGAGTTGGAATAGTAATTCTTACCCCTACGCTATCCAACCTTTTCTCTACTGTTGCACTGTCTGGAGTGGGAATAGTAATTTTTACCCTTACGCTATCCAACACTTTCCCTACTATTGCACTCTCTGGAGTGGGAATAGTAATTTTTACCCCTACGCTATCCAACGTTTTCCCTACTGTTGCACTCTCTGGAGTTGGAATAGTAATTTTTACCCTTACGCTATCCAACACTTTCCCTACTATTGCATTCTCTGGAGTGGGAATAGTAAATTTGACCCTTACGCTATCCAACACTTTCCCTACTATTGCACTCTCTGGAGTTGGAATAGTAATTTTTACCCCTACGCTATCCAATGTTTTCCCTACTGTTGCACTCTTTGGAGTTGGAATAGTTATTTTTACCCCTACGCTATCCAACGTTTTCTATACTGTTGCACTCTCTGGAGTGGGAATAGTAAATGTTACCCTTACGCTATCCAACACTTTCCCTACTATTGCACTCTCTGGAGTGGGAATAGTAAATTTTACGCTTACGCTATCCAACACTTTCCCTACTATTGCACTCTCTGGAGTTGGAATAGTAATTTTTACCCCTACGCTATCCAATGTTTTCCCTACTGTTGCACTCTTTGGAGTTGGAATAGTACTTTTTACTCCTACGCTATCCAATGTTTTCCCTACTGTTGCACTCTCGGGAGTTGGAATAGATATTTTTACCCCTACGCTATCCAACATTTTCCTTACTGTTGTTTTTGTTGAAGTTGGACTAGTAGTTTTATTGTGTCTGATATTAAATATGTTTTGTAATATTTTAGCTATTGTAATATATAATTAATAATAAAAATTATTCAAATTAAAATTATTGATTATTATTTGCTATATGTAATTATTTAATATTTATTAATGTTATTGTTTTATGTGTATAGATGTATTGGTAATTTAAATAAATATTTAATAATTTATATGTTATAGAAATTATTATTAAAAGTAATTATTAAGTAAGTGTATATATTATATATTATATATATGTTTAATTAAAGTTTCATTTAATTATATATATTTATTATAAATTTTACATATTATACAATATATTTAATTATGTTTCTTTGATTTATAAGTATTATTTGGTTTATTTTACATATATTTTTAAACTAAAAAAAAACCGATATTTTTGAATTACGATATTTTTGACATCGATATTAAATTATCGATATTTTTGTACTTACCATGTTGTAGATAGGATGTCGATATTCTTGACCACGATATTTTTGTTGCGATATTTTTGTAGGTCGAATTTTTGTCTTTCGAAATTATGTCATACAATCCTCTGAAGCTTATCCCTAATATTTCATTTCTTTCTCAATTTGGCAGTTTGTTCCATCAGTTGCGCCTTGACGCCCTTGGGCAAAGTAGCGCATTACAAATTTCCTATCATCATCATCATCGTCACCCAGGGAAGCCGAGTGCATAGGTGTCTTTTGGTGTCGGGTCGCGGCGTCGTTTTCAATGGAAGCCAAAGAAGATTTGCTGCTTGTGAAGACTGGAGAAGTGTCTGGTGGAATCCAAGGCTGGATTCAAGATGAAGAAGACCTGAAAGCAGAAGGGACAGTGTTCACAGTCACTTGCCAGTGACCCGGGGCCAGGAAGATGGATGCCCACGGTAGTCGGGTGATTTCAGGTGATTCACGGGTGTCCTGACTCTTCAGCCACGAGTTCCAGGAGGCGTCGACGACAACCAGGAGCTGGATTCGGAGTGACCCACAATGTCTGCAGCTTACTGAGGTGTCGGCACCCGGATTGGAGCCAACAAGCCTTGGCAACAGCAAGTCTCGTGGAATATGAAGAAAGTTAGCAGTGCAGACCAGCAAGGTCTGAGGGACTAACCCTGCAAAGGTAAGTCAGGGCAGGCCTGGAGCAACCAGGGGAGCCCTTTGGTTTGATGAGAAAGTCTTCAGGGGATCCACAAGCCAATGGGCAAGGGATCACAAAGATTCCTCATGAGGATTCACTTTACAGGAGCCCACAGTCACTCAGGACGAGGTAGGCCACTGATCTTCAGTGGAAATCTGGCTGGAGGCTTGGACCATACGTGGTCCAATGCACAAGTTCATAGAACATCGTGTAGGGTTTGCACTCGACAATAGTGCACGGTACCCGGGTATTGCTGTTCCTCGTCACTCGTGGGGTGCACTCACCTCAGCTTTGCTGGGGACTCACAATGGCCATCGAGAAGTCAGGAAATCTACTTCCGGGGCTGCAGGGACTTCGGACTCCGGCGGGAGCGGGAAAGTTTGTGACCGTTGATTCAAAGTTTTGGTGCCTGCCAAGCAGAGGAGTCACTCCTTGACTCCAAAGGAGATTCTTCAGTCTTCCAAAGGTAGTGGAACGTCGAAGGTCCAGGATTCTTCTTGTAGAGTGTCGTCCAGGGATATCTAGTTTGCAATGGCAAGGGTTCCCTATCTTATACTAAAGGAAAGGGAGGGACTAGCTCTATGACCACTCCTCTGGGAGGGTCAGGGGAGTGGGTGGTTACACCCACTTCCCTTTGTCCAGTTTCGCGCCAGAGCAGGGGCAAGTAGCCCCTGAACCAGTTTGAGCTGGCATATGCACAGAGGAGCCTACTGCTCCCCCAGTGCAGGAATTCAAAGCACTCTAGGAGTGCACCCACCCAGCTCCAATACACTAAATCCTGTCTGGAAGGTGGTGACACCTCCCTGTGACTCCCTGTTTAACCATATACTCTTAAGTGCATTATAACCTAGCGGTAAATGCTGACTTTGGGATGGCTGGATCAAAACATGTCGTGTTTGGTGTCAAATGCCTTGGAATCATACCCCCACACCAGTAACTGGTGTGGGAGTATGATCCCACCCTTCTAGAGGGATAGAAGGGTGGGATCCGCAACTCATCCCACAGAGGAGCCCTAGTTCTGATCCTACGACCCATAACACAGGCCGCACTAGTCCTCCCCCCTTTTCTCCTTCTCATACTGACTTAACGGCCCCGGCACCATTGCCCTTCCGCCCTCTATCCCCCCCCACTAGATAGGGACTTTCGCCCTCTATCGCCCCCACTAGATAGGGACATGGCCTCTCTGTTCTCCAGAGCTACCAAACTTACCCAGAACATTCACATCTCTATCTCGGAATTAACGAACCTCCTCCACCTCGCTGAACTTGCCCTAGCTAACCTCACGTCCCTGCCTGTCTGCACATCCCTGCACTTAACTGAGCACCCGAAACAGCCTCTTCCTCTAGTCTTGAGACAGCTTCGTCTCCGTAAACAACCTTGCCACCTCTCAGAGGAAGAATGCCTCGCTCTGGCCCTCTCCTACACCGCTTCTCCAACTCTAAGTCCACTAGACCTCACTGAAACTGAAATACTGGCCATCCTCCGAGATCATAACCCCACCACAGCTACCCCTCTTCCCTTTGACCGGAATTCTGAACATCCCATCCGCTTGGTCACTCTCAACCCCAACAGGCCAGCCACCGTCCACAACAGAGCTGTGATCATGAGCAATCTAGCACCTGTCCACCAGTCTGCCCAGACTCCCGAAATCCCACCAAAATCCTCCCTGTCAGGTCTCTTAATCAACTGCCGATCGGCAGCTAAGCATGCTGCTGATATTGCTGATCTCATCCTTTGCAAAAAACTCGACTTCCTAACAGAATCATGGCTCAATGATTCCTCATCCCCATACCTGGACCTCCTAGTCCCCCCTAACTACAACATCGCAAGATAGGATAGACAATCTAACAAGAAAGGAGGAGGCATCGCCTGCATCTACAGCTCCAACCTCCGCGTCACCGAACTTCTGGCGGACTCTACCGAATCCTGCGAATACCTCGCTCTCGCTATTTGCAACAACTCCACCCTACTATGTAATCTTCACATCTTTTACCACCCCCCAGGTACGAACGACTCTTTCACCGACCACCTCATGGAAATCATCTCAGCTAAGACTCCCACCAACTCCAAAGATATCTTCTTAGGCGATTTTAACCTACACTGGAACGATCCCAAGGACCCACATGTCAACGCCATCAAAGACCTCCTGGCAGATCAAGCCCTGACCCAGGCCTTCTCACTACCTACTCATTCAAAAGGGGCAACCCTTGACTGGATCATCTCCAAAGAATCAACTGTCCAGCTCATCTCTATTGACCCATGCGACTGGTCTGACCACCACGCCATCACCTTCCATCTACCTGGCACCATCAAGACAAAAGCACCGCAACCAACGATTCCTAAACACTGGATCAGAGACACCAAGAACTTGGACCGAAATGAACTGGTGGCCCGCTGTAAATCCAACCTCCCACCCCCTTCGCATCTCTCATCAGTCAGTGACCTCAATGATCACTACTCTGCGACCATCTCAAACATCCTGGACGATCTAGCCCCACTAAAACTGAAAAGAACCCAAATCAAAGACAGAAACCCCTGGTTCACGGGTTCCCTTAACGACGAGAGGAGAGCCCTCCGGCAAGCTGAAAGAGCCTGGAGGCAACACCCCTCTACTGCACACCTACAACTCCTCCGCCAGGCCAGAAATACCTACAACAGGAACATTCTCAACTCAAAAAAAGACTTCTTCAGAACCGAACTTGAGAAAGCTAAGAACAGACCCCACAAGCTCTTCGAATTGGTCAAACACCAATCTAACAAACTGGCCAAATCCTCTAAAGAAACCCCCAAATCTCTTATATCCTCTGAAGAATTCTCCTCTTTCTTCACTGACAAAATCTTGGCCCTTGGAAACGAACTCAACACCATCACATACCCCCAACTGACCCGTCTCCTCCCACATCGACACTCCCACAGGCCACTCCCAAAAATCACGCTCACTGGTCCATCTTCAAAGACTATGATGAAGACTCCATCTCCAAAATCCTCTCTACCTTAAAACCGAACAACCATTTCAATGACCCGCTCCCTGCCAACTGCCTTACGGTCGTCGCCCAATCCATTATTCCCAGCTGGACTTCAATAATCAATGCCTCCCTTCAGCAGGGAATGATGCCAGACTCTCTAAAAGCCGGCCAAGTCCTCCCCATCCTGAAAAAGCCATCGCTGGACCCAGCCTCCCCAGACAACTTCAGGCCCATCTCCAACATCCCCCTCTTAGCCAAAGTGTTGGAGAAATGTGTGCAACAGCAGCTTAGTCACCACATCAACAACTTCCACCTCCTTGATGACTTTCAATCCGGATTTAGACCTGGGCACAGCACAGAAACCACCATGCTTCACATAGTCGATGATGCCCTCCAAGCCCTCGACCAAGGCAAAACTTGTCTCCTAATCCTCCTGGACTTATCCTCGGCCTTCGACACAGTCAACCATGAAAAATTACTCGAACGCCTCAAACTCAGAATGGGCTTAGATGGCACTGTTCTAGATTGGTTTGGTTCCTTCCTCCATAACCGGTCACAGAGATTCCTGATTGATGGCAACCTTTCATCACCATCGCCGGTCACAGTTGGAGTCCCCCAAGGATCAACCCTGTCCCCCACCCTCTTCAACCTCTACCTTGAACCGCTTACCGAAGTATTGCGCGCAGCTAACATCTCCTATCATATGTATGCCGATGACACCCAGATCTACATCAAAACCTCTTCTCTCGAAGAGATTATCTCCCTGAACGAAGCCCTGATACTCACCGTACAATGGCTCGCATCCAACCAACTTAAACTCAATGCAAAAAAAACAGAATTTCTCCTGATCTCCCCTCCCAATGCCAACTTAGAGATTCAATCATGGATCAAGGCTATTACAGCCTTAAATTGCCCACCGACCATTGTGAATTCGGCTAAATCCCTGGGCATTACCCTTGACACAAACCTTAACATGAGGGACCACATAAATTCTATGGCTAAAACAGCCAGATTCCATCTGAGCTACCTTAGGAAATTGAAACCCTTCCTTGATGCCCCCGACCTAAAAATGGCAGTTCAAGCACTCGTCATCTCTAGACTGGAATACGGCTGCTCAACCCTCTCGGGCTTACCCAAGATCTCCCTGGCACCTCTAAAAGCCTGCCTCAACGCGGCTGCCAGACTACTGACTGGCACTAGGAAATACGATCATATTTCCCCACACCTGAAAGCTCTCAACTGGCTTCCCTTGGAGGCAAGAATACAGCTCAAACTAGCATGCATCACGCACAAAGCTTTATACTCTAACTCCCCCGCATATCTGACACAGAAACTCATGATCTCCGGAGGAACCAGAAACTCCAGATCCGCCAGGGATTTCCTGCTCCAACCTGCACGTTTTCGGAAAAATAAAACGTACAATCGGGCCTTCTCAGGGGCTGCTCCACGAATATGGAACTCTCTCCCACCCCACATCAGAAGAATCCCCTCACTGTCTCACTTCAAAAAGGATGCCAAAATCTTCCTTATGGGCAAATTTCTCATCTAACACTACCTCAACTACTTCTTTGGCATAGCCTATGACGGCCCACTACCTCCCCCCTAACTACCGGGTCTCCCAAAACACCAGAATCTTGGGACCAGGTCAGAATTATTGAAAATGTACTCTGTAAATATGGTTTGTCGCTCTTTGTAATCGGTTATGCAAAATGTAAATACATGCTTTGTGTATATATATTCCTGCACTATACTGCTACTTGAGCTGTAACTGATCGACTCTAAATCTGTCTGTATATTGCTTTGCTCCCCTGTAAAGCGCTCTGATACCCTAACGGGTCAAGTTCGCGCTCTATAAAACACATAAATAAATAAAATAAAAATAGATATGTACCTACTGTGGAAACACAGTAGAATCCTGAAGATCCCTGGCATCTCAAAATGGATGCCACCAGTCACAGACACTGGGCTGTCCTCCTGCTGCTGACCGAAAGCCCAACAAAAGGCACCCTGTCACAGGGAGGTGTCACCACCTTCCAGACAGGATTTAGTGTATTTGGGCTGGGTGGGTGCACTCTTAGAGTGCTTTGAAGTCCTGCACTGAGGGAGCAGTAGGCTCCTCTGTGCATATGCCAGCTCAAACCGGTTCAGGGGCTACCTGCCCCTGCTCTGGCGCGAAACTAGAAGGAGGGAAGTGGGTGTAGCCACCCACTCCCCTGACCCTCCCATAGGTGGGGTCATAGAGCTAGTCCGTCCCTTCCTTCCAGTATAAGTTAGGGATCCCTTGCCATTGCAAACTAGATATCCCTGGACGACACTCTGACAAAGAATCCCAGACCTTCGACGTTCCACTACCTCTAGAAGACTGAAGAATCTCCCTTGGAGTTAAGAAGTGACTCCCGTGCTTGGCAGGCACCAAAATCGGCAACAACGGTAGCAAACTCCACCGCTCCCGCCGGAGCCCGAAGTCCCTGAAGCCCAGGAAGAGGATTTCCTGACTTCTCCAAGTCCATCGTGAGTCCCCAGCGACGCTGAGGCAAGTGGGCCCCACGAGTGACGAGGAACCGCAATCCTTGGGTACCGTGCACTATTTTCGAGTGCAACCCCTTCACGACAAACCTGTGCTTTGGGCCAGAGCCCCCCAGAGATCAGAGGCCTACCTCATCCCGAGTGACCGTGGGCCCCTGTTGAGTGGATCCTCCTGAGGCATGTTCGCGATCCCTTGCCGGCTGGCTGGTGGGTCCCCTGAAGACTTTCCTACAATTTCAAAGGGCTCCCCTGGTTGCTCCAGGCCTGCCCTGACTTACCCTTGCTGGATGAGTCCCTCAGACCTTGCTGGTCTGACTTGTTGTCCTTTCCATGAGACTGCAAAGTTACTACTCCTAAACTGAGATAAATCCTAACTTTAAGCCTTTCGGTATTCACAGAAGGCATTTAGGAGTCCTAAAGTTAGGAGTCCTAACTTTACTACTCCTAAACTGAGAAAAATCCTAACTTTAAGACTTTCGGTATTCACAGAAGGCATTTAGGAGTCCTGAAGTTAGGGCTACTAACTTCTGTGAATACTGAAATGAGTAAGTGCCTTCTGTGAATACCAAAATGAGTAAGTGCCTTCTGTGAATACCAAAATGGTAGTAAGTTTAGGATTTTGTCTTAAGTTAGTTCTGTGAATCGGGCCCCTAGACTGTGAGGAGATCGCCATAGACTCCTAGACTGTGAGAAGGTCACCATAGACTCCTAAACCGTGAGAAGGTCACCATAGACTCTTAGACCTTGAGGAGGTCTCCGTAGACTCCTAGACTGTGAGGAGATCGCCATAGACTCCTAGACTGTGAGAAGGTCACCATAGACTCCTAGACCGTGAGAAGGTCACCATAGACTCTTAGACCTTGAGGAGGTCTCCGTAGACTCCTAGACTGTAAAGAGGTCGCCATGGACTCCTAGACTGTGAGGAGGTCGCCATAGACTCCTAGACTGTGAGAAGGTCGCCATAGACTCCTAGACCTTGAGAAGGTCGCCATAGACTCCTACACCATTGAGAAGGTGGCCATAGACTCCTAGACCATTGAGGAGGTCGCTGTAGACTCCTAGGGCCCGATTCACAGAATTAACTTAAGACAAAATCCTAAACTTACTACTTTTGGTATTCACAGAATGCACTTACTACTTTTGGTATTCATAGAATGCACTTACTACTTTTGGTATTCACAGAATGGATTTACGACTACTAACTTTACGTCCGCACTCGGGCCGGAAATTCCGGCCCGGAGGCGGAGCTTCCGCATGCGGACGTAAAGTTAGTAGTCGTAAATCCATTCTGTGAATACCAAAAGTAGTAAGTGCATTCTGTGAATACCAAAAGTAGTAAGTGCATTCTATGAATACCAAAAGTAGTAAGTTTAGGATTTTGTCTTAAGTTAATTCTGTGAATCGGGCCCATAGACCGTGAGGAGGTTGCTATAGATTCCTAGACCATTAAGAGAGTTGCTGTTCTTTTTTCCGACTACGAATAATTATAACCCTTGTCCACTCAGTGGTAAGCCAGATTCCTTTTCTAGGCAGAATCAACCTGTAAATGAGGATAGCAGTGTTCGTAATCCTTGATGATCTTGATTTCTTTTGGGACATCAAGAAGATTGGGTGGAGGGGATTGAGTAGCAGGATTCTCCTATAACGATTCCCTACGTAGCGCTTTGGGTTATTCACTGTTCTTTGACTCCTGTGACTTTCATCACTATGGGCCCGATTAAGATCTTGGCGGATAGGTTACTCCATCACAACCGTGATGGATATCCCATCTGGCAAATATAAACCCCATTATATATTATGGTGTTTATATTTCAGCTCATGGGATATCTGTTACCGTTGTGACTGAGTAACCGGTCGGCCGAGATCTAAATCAGGCCCCATATGAGATTAAGAACTGGAGAGCAGCCGGTAGATGTCCATATAAATTTAGCTACGACAGAGTACAAGACGTTTGAGGACAAGAAGCGTACCGCATCACCTGTGTATAAAACTCATGATACTGTGTGGTTATCCACTAAACACTTGCACATCAAGGGGTCTCCTCCTAAGTGGTGTGTCCATCCAGCAGTTCATGTGTCCAAAGGTGAAGTGGCCATTTCTTTTTAAGTGTCTCCTCCCCAATGCTAGAAGATGGAACTTCTAACTGTGAAGTGGGGACTTGTGAGGATGAATGCTCACTGGCAGCTAACGGCGGTGGGGTTCATCTTCACTCGAGCGCCGAAAGGGCAACAGCTGGTAGAGAACATGAAAGCAGCTTAGTGATGAAAGCATCAGGAAGGAAGGAAAATAAAAAGAGACATAGGAGAAGAGAGGAGGAAGCAGAAAAGGACATAGAAAACAGAGCTTGTGTTTTGGTGCCAGAGATGGTTGAAGATGTTGGAGGAAGGAACTGAGCCCACCGGTTCATGGAGGGGTTGACCGAGGACCCCAGTAGGGAGTAAGGAGTTCCATGAACAATCAGTAGAGAGAAGGCGGGACTGAAGATGAGCGAGGGGACCTAGGGAGGCCATTGTCTGGAGACAACAGAGAGCTCCACTCTAGGAGGCGACTGTCCCAGCTACAGGCCATTTAGTTTGATTATTTTGTTTATTTAGTCTCTATTTTTATTTAGTTGTAAAAAAAAATACTTAACATTTTTAGTTGATGAAGTTTATTTAGTTGATGTTGTTGTTTTGTTGAAGTCTGTAGAATCTGTTAAAAGAAAAGTATTTGTAAGTTATGTTTTTCTTTTTTATACATTTTTTAGTTTTCATCAGTTTACTCTATTTGTTGGTTAAGTCATATACTTACTGTGTTTTATATTTTTCATTAATGTTGATTTTGTAGTTGTTTTGGAAGTAAATCGTTGTTTTGAATTTTCTATGTGGAGTTTTAGTGAAGTTTAATCTGTGAAATATAAAGGAAAATATGTTAAAGTTTTAGTTAATTTGTTTATATATTTTTTAGGCTAAATTGATTTATTTAGCTAAAAAGTTTTGTTCTTACCTTTAATGAGAGTTTTTCTGAATAGTTGATTGTGTAATTGTTTTTTGTTCTATTTTCTATCTCACAAAGTTTCGTGCTTCTTGAGTGTTTGTCCGTTTTCCCTGTAAATGTTTTGTTAATTAATTGATTGTTTTTATAGTGTTTATTTAATTAGTTAGAGTTTTCTCTGTTGGTGAAGTTTAAATTTATTGGTCGAGACAGAATCTTTTGGCAGTTATAATTTAATTTGTTTAATGTTAAATATGTTTATTTAATGTTTGTTTTTATTTTGTTTAGTAGTATAATTAAAATGTAACCGTAAATAAATGTTATATATTTATTTATATATATATGATATATATATATATTTATATATATATATGCTTATTTTTGATAGTTGTGATTTTTTTATGTTGTATCGTGTGTTTATTTATTTGTTTTTTCAGTGTATTTATTTGTGTTTTCGTTTTATGAATTTTGTATTTTTTTGTGTTTGTTTTTAATTTTTGATATATGTTATTTGATTATAATATTGAAAATAGTTTCCTTTTAAAGCTTAAATGTTATTTTTTGGTACGGTTTATATGTATTTTGTCGATGTTTGTGTTTTCAATATTATTTATATTGATGTTTTTGGTGTGTTATATGTTATTTTAATGTTATTGATATTTTTGTGTTCTCTATTTTTGTTGTTGATATTTTTGTCATCGAAATTTTTTGTAACGATTTTTTTTATCGATGTTTGTGTTATTTTAGTTTTGTGTATTGGTGTCGATATTTTTGTATACGATATTATTGACTCAATTATTTTGTAGTTCGATATTATAGGAGTCGATGTTGTATCAGTGATCCTCCAACGCAGGCACCCTTGCACCATAGTGCATGGGTGTCTGCATGCAGGGGAAGATCATAACACACATTAAATGAGGCCCAATCCACTGACAGTCTCCCTTCCAACCCCCACGCACACGCACGTATACACACACACACATTCAAAAGCCTTAAAGATCATAACACACACTAACAGAGGCCTGATTCACTGAGTCTCCCCTCTGTCTCACACACACACTCACGCACACAGATTCAAAAGCATCACGGATCATAACATGCGCTAACAGAGGGTGATCTGCTGATAATCTACCCTCCGACCACACACTCACACACACACACATTCAAAAGCCTCAAAGACCATAACACACACTAACAGAGGCCTGCTACACTGACAAGTTCCCCTCTCTCTCTCTCACACACACACACACACATTCAAAAGCCTCAAAGTCATAACACACACAGAGGGGCATATTATCAACGGCCAGCGATAATTATCGCTGGCCATACATAGCGACAGAAATATTATCGCCGGCTATCACTGAATATTATCGCCATGATAACGCTATATTTACAACGCATAGCGCTATGGCGATAATATTTCAGCGATAGCGGTGTTTTCAATGGAACATCGCTGG
Organism: Triturus cristatus; assembly: GCF_964204655.1. Taxonomy (NCBI): domain Eukaryota; kingdom Metazoa; phylum Chordata; class Amphibia; order Caudata; family Salamandridae; genus Triturus; species Triturus cristatus. Next base: position 13,844,209 of record NC_140583.1, read on the forward strand.
TTTTCCAGCGATGTTCCATTGAAAACAGCGATAACATTGCTGATAGGACCCTGTGGTCCTATCAGCATAATCCATCTCCCATTACAAGTATGCCTTAGTCAGGAATTTAACAGACGTTAAATTCCTGAGTTAAGGCTGAGGTAGCACGATTTTTTTTATCGCTGCACCTCCTTGTTAATATCGCGAAGCTGCCTTCACGATATTAACATGTGTTGTTTTCACAGCCACGCCTTCTTTGCATCTCATTAGAGATGCAAGGTGAGGCTGTGAAAAAATCGGGCTCTACATCAAGGAAACACCCGCTAGCATGTCCTTGATCATATTGCAATATAATTATCGCCGCTTTTCGCCCAAAAATGGACGCTAAAGCGGCGATAATTATATCGCCAGCCCCTGCTAATATGCCTCTAATAGAGGCCTGATCCACTGATCTCCCCTCTCTCTCACAGACACACTCGCACACACAGATTCAAAAGCATCATGGATCATAACAGACACTAACAGAGGCCTGCTACACTGACAATCTCCCCCTCTCTCTCTCCCTGATGGATGAACAATATCTGTTCATCCATCAGGACCTGTCCGACCCTGCTGTAATTTAGGAAGCCTCTTTAAAAGCCACTACATCATGATGCACTAACAGTCCACAAACCGGCTACCCCTCCTAATACATGTTGACGGTGCCTTTGCCACTCACCATATACAGTGCTCCGCTGTCTTTTGAGTATGTCTGCGCTATATGACTAACAGATACATACATATCCAGTATCTGTGTCACGTTCATTTCAAGCGTTGGAGCTTTTAAATGTGTGTGTTAGTGTGTGTGTGTGTGTGTGTGTGCATGTGTGTCTCTGGTTCTGTGAGAGGACACAGTCTGTGGATTAGGCCTCTGTTAGTGTGTGTTATGACTTTGAGGCTTTGAATGAGTGTGTGGGTGTGTGAGAGAGAGAGAGAGGGGAACTTGTCAGTGGATCAGGCCTCTGTGAGTGTGTGTTATGACTTTGAGGCTTTTGAATGTGTGTGTGTGTGTGTGTGTACGTGCATGTGTGTGAGGGGTGGAAGGGAGTCTGTCAGTGGATTGGGCCTCATTTAATGTGTGTTATGATCTTTGAGACTTTTGAAAGTGTGTGTGTATGTGGCAGGCACAGTCGGTGCAGGTAAAAGTGGCATGGTGGTGAGTCGGGCAGGGGAGTCGAGAGACGATGGAATAGGGAAAATAAAATAAAAAATAAATAAAACCACTTACCTTGCACTCACCACATCACCAAGTTGATTCTGTCCGTGGCTAGAGTGTGGATGCGTGCATGTGTGTTAGGGGAGATTGTCAGTGTATCAGACCTCTGTTAGTGTGTATTATGATCTTTTAGGCTTTTGAATGTGTGTGTAAGAGTGCTTGTGTGGGGGAGGGTAGACTGTCAGCGGTTCACCCTCTGTTAGTGTGTGTTATGATCTATGAGGCTTTTGAATCTGTGTGTGTGAGTGTCTGTGTGAAAGAGAGAGAGAGGGGAGACTGTCAGTGGATCAGGCCTCAGTTAGTGTGTGTTATGATTTTTAAGGATTTTGAATGTGTGTGTGTATGTGCGTGTGCATGTAGGGTGGAAGGGAGAACGTCAGTGGATTGGGCCTCATTGAATGTGTGTTATGTTCTTTGAGACTTTTGAAAGTGTGTGTGTGTGTGTGTGTGTCAGGGGCAGTCGGTGCAGGTAAGAGCAGTGTGGCAGTGAGGCGGGCAGGGGAGTTGACAGACGATGGAATAGGGAAAATAAAATAAAAAAATAAAACCACTTACCTTGCACTCACCACATCGCAAAGTCTACACCGGCTGCGGCTAGAGTGTGGGTGTGTGCATGTGTGTGGGGGGAGACTATCAGTGGATCAGGCCTCTGTTAGTGGGTGTTATGATCTATGAGGCTTTTGAATCTGTGTGTGTGCATGTGTCTATGCGTGTGTGTGTGTGCTGGAGGGAAGACTGTCAGTGAATTGGATCTCTGTTAGTGTGTGTTATGATCTATGAGGCTTTTGAATCTGTGTGTGTGCATGTGTCTATGCGTGTGTGTGTGTGCTGGAGGGAAGACTGTCAGTGAATTGGACCTCTGTTAGTGTGTGTTATGATCTATGAGGCTTTTGAATCTGTGTGTGTGCATGTGTCCATGCGTGTGTGCTGGAGGGAAGACTGTCAGTGAATTGGACCTCTGTTAGTGTGTGTTATGATCTGGCACTCATGCATTTGCTGTGTGTGGTTCACTGACAAAGATGAGCATGAGTATGAGTACAGACATGTAATATAATCATCATCAAATAACACCCACACATAACCTGAGCTCTCCCTGCTCATCACCACCAAATAACCCATGCACACAACCTGAGCTCTCTCTGCTCATCACCACCAAATAACCCATGCACACAACCTGAGCTCTCTCTGCTCATCGCCACCAAATAACACTTGCACACAACCTGAGCTCTCCTTGCTCATCAGCACCAAATAACCCATGCACACAACCTGAGCTCTCCTTGCTCATCACCACCAAATAACCCATGCACACAACCTGAGCTCTCCTTGCTCATCACCACCAAATAACACTTGCACACAACCTGAGCTCTCCTTGCTCATCAGCACCAAATAACCCATGCACACAACCTGAGCTCTCCCTGCTCATCACCACCAAATAACCCATGCACACAACCTGAGCTCTCCTTGCTCATCACCACCAAATAACACTTGCACACAACCTGAGCTCTCCTTGCTCATCAGCACCAAATAACCCATGCACACAACCTGAGCTCTCCCTGCTCATCACCACCAAATAACCCATGCACACAACCTGAGCTCTCCTTGCTCATCACCACCAAATAACACTTGCACACAACCTGAGCTCTCCTTGCTCATCAGCACCAAATAACCCATGCACACAACCTGAGCTCTCCTTGCTCATCACCACCAAATAACCCATGCACACAACCTGAGCTCTCCTTGCTCATCACCACCAAATAACCCATGCACACAACCTGAGCTCTCCCTGCTCATCACCACCAAATAACCCATGCACATAACCTGAGCTCTACTTGCTCATCACCACCAAATAACACTTGCACACAACCTGAGCTCTCCTTGCTCATCACCACCAAATAACCCATGCACACAACCTGAGCTCTCCTTGCGCATCACCACCAAATAACCCATGCACACAACCTGAGCTCTCCTTGCTCATCACCACCAAATAACACTTGCACACAACCTGAGCTCTCTCTGCTCATCACCACCAAATAACCCATGCACACAACCTGAGCTCTCCTTGCTCATCACCACCAAATAACCTATGCACACAACCTGAGCTTTCCCTGCTCATCACCATCAAATAACACTTGCACACAACCTGAGCTCTCCTTGCTCATCACCACCAAATAACCCATGCACACAACCTGAGGTCTCCTTGCTCATCACCACCAAATAACCCATGCACACAACCTGAGCTCTCTCTGCTCATCACCATCAAATAACCCATTCACACAACCTGAGCTCTCTCTGCTCATCACCATCAAATAATCCATTCACACAACCTGAGCTCTCCTTGCTCATCACCATCAGATAACACATGCACACAACCTGAGCTCTCTCTGCTCATCACCATCAAATAACATTTGCACACAACCTGAGCTCTCCTTGCTCATCACCATCAGATAATACCCACACATAACATTAGCTCTACCTGTCCATCACCATCACTGTCACCATCAAATAACACATGCACACAACCTGAGCTCTCACTGCTTTTCACCATAAAATAGCGTGTGCACACAACTTGCGCTCTCCCTGCTCATCACTATCATATTACAGTAAGTATAAGGAGGTGCACCGAAGAAAGTACATTTAGTCCCTAGTGATTTCTTCACAAGATTTCTTTATTCAAAAATGAATGCTTAATCATAAAAACAAGTGAAGAGGTTTGGATGATGCTTCCCTCGTGTTTATTACATGGGCTGTAGTTATACATGTGTGTCCTGATTTGTGTTTTCGGTTATTAGCAGATTCCTGTTCTTTATGTCTATGTAGGTACCAGGGAAAAAGTTATTCTTCACTTGGTGGTAGTACCCTATTCCCTTGGAGTGCCACAAGGGGTCCCTCTCTCTATTCCATTTGTTAGTGATCATAAAAACAGCCAACGCGTTTCGTTACCAAAATGAAACTGAGGGGCTTCATCAGGGCTTCATAAAGCTGTGATCTATTGTGCTGCGAGGGTATATCTTGTAATGTAGACTCGTCTTAAGATAAAGGTTAGCTCCAAATGCTACAGCTTGTCACCTTGCTAAGAGTCAGGACTTTCCTTCCGTGGCGCCATACAATACTATGGACTAAATGTACTTTCTTCGGTGCACCTCCTTTTGTTTAACGTATATTATAATCTGTCCTCAGTGGCACCAGAGGGTGACAGGTGCTGGAGCAGTGTGCACGATTCTTAAAGATTCATTTGCAGCATCATAGTGAGGTGCTATCTAACCGGTTCGTCACCCTGCATCTTTTCGTTTTTGGAATATTACACTAAGTATTCCAGGTAGGGGACGGCATTTGCAAAAGCTTCTGGTGCCCCTGAGGCACTTGGGTAATACAAAGGAGGCACAGATGCTTGTGCAGCCACTGCTATAACATCTATCACATTTTGAGCCGGCGATCCCCAGAGGACATGTCCCCATGCAAATGAGAGAACACTGTGCCTTAGTGGCCGCACTGTATTATAGACATGGGTGCACTGACTGTGCACCACATTGAGGTGGTGCACAATGCGCCTCGGAGGCCACCCTACAGAGGAAGAATGTAGTTCCAGGGAACTGCCAGGCATCCCCCTGCAGGCAGGAGCAGTCACTCGCTGGACTCTCTTGGAGGGGTGCCTGTGCCCCTTTGAGATGCAGGCCAGACTGCCACCTGTGCAGTGAACGTTGGACTGGCAGCTTCCGGCATCTGCTCTTCCTTTCACTAATGTGCTGTCCCTAGTGCAGAGATGAGTTGAGGCTGCGCTGGAACAGGGCATTTCTTTTATAGGGTGCACTGTTTCGTGCTATGCAGGGTGCACACACTTAAAGAAGCACCCTACATGTAATACTGGTGCAGGGCTTCAAGCCTTGAGGGAATTAGCTTAGACACAAACTCGCATGATTTAGGCTGAAGATTACTCATTTTTAAACCCTAAAATTATAGTGCACCTTTCTTCCAATTAGACCTTTCCGCATTTTATCCTGAATTAATGGGGGCATTAGAATCCCACACCTTTTTCACGAAATCTCCAATTTAGGTGTTGTCAAATGTTGTCCTGTGTGGGACTTGAGTTCCCCCAGACTCCGGTGCCATGCTCGTTTCTACATATGAAGTGCAGGGGTGTGAGACAGAGAGAAGTGCTCATGTCCGCCACACAAGGGAGAGGTGAGTAAGTGATCAGAGGTGACAGCCCCTGGCAGCCAGTGCAGGACACGTGGAGGGAAGGCACACCAAGGTCTTATCGGGTCTCTGTGGAGATTATCGCTTGTGGTTGGGCCTTGTCTGCACAGGAGATACGGGCCCTTCAGCCAGCTGCCAGATAAAGACACTTCTGGTAAAGGTAGTCTCAAATATCACGTGCAAAAGTGGACTGCCTGCTCACCACCATCAAATACCATGTGTGTACTCTGAGCTCTTCCTCCTCATCACCATCAGACAAGGCGAGAACACTCCTGTGCTCTCTGTTCACCACAGACACACAACACGTGACCAGTCCTGAGCTCCCTGTTCACCACAGACACACAACAAGTGACCAGTCCTGAGCTCTCTCTGTTCACCACAGACACACAACACGTGACCAGTCCTGAGCTCTCTCTGTTCACCACAGTCAAACAACACGTGAACACTCCTGAGCTCTCTCTGTTCACCACAGACAAACAACACGTGAACACTCCTGAGCTCTCTCTGTTCACCACAGACAACCCGTGAACACTCCTGAGCTCTCTCTGTTCACCATAGACACACAACACGTGACCAGTCCTAAGCTCTCTCTGTTCACCACAGTCAAACAACATGTGACCAGTCCTAAGCTCTCTCTGTTCACCATAGTCAAACAACACGTGACCAGTCCTGAGCTCTCTCTGTTCACCACAGACACACAACAAGTGACCAGTCCTGAGCTCTGTGTTCACCACAGACACACAACAAGTGACCAGTCCTGAGCTCTCTCTGTTCACCACAGACACACAACACGTGACCAGTCCTGAGCTCTCTCTGTTCACCACAGTCAAACAACACATGAACACTCCTGAGCTCTCTCTGTTCACCACAGACAAACAACACGTGAACACTCCTGAGCTCTCTCCGTCGCCACAGTCACACAACACGTGAACACTCCTGAGCTCTCTCTGTTCACCACAGTCAAACAACACGTGAACGCTCCTAAGCTCTCACTGTTCACAACAGTCAAACAACACGTGAACACTCCTGAGCTCTCTCTGCTCACAACAGTCAAACAACACGTGAACACTCCTGAGCTCTTCCTCCTCATCAACATCAGACAAGGCGTGAACACTCCTGAGCTCTCTGTTCACCACAGACACACTACAAGTGACCAGTCCTGAGCTCTCTCTGTTCATCACAGACAACACATGAACACTCCTGAGCTCTCCCTGTTCACCACAATCAAACAACACGTGAACACTCCTGAGCTCTTCCTCCTCATCAACATCAGACAAGGCGTGAACACTCCTGAGCTCTCTGTTCACCACAGACACACAACACTTGACCAGTCCTAAGCTCTCTCTGTTCACCACAGTCAAACAACACGTGACCAGTCCTAAGCTCTCTCTGTTCACCACAGTCAAACAACACGTGACCAGTCCTGGGCTCTCTCTGTTCACCACAGACACACAACAAGTGACCAGTCCTGAGATCTTCCTCCTCATCACCATTAGACAAGGCGTAAACCCTCCTGAGCTCTCTGTTCACCACAGACACACAACACGTGAACACTCCTGAGCTCTATCTGTTTATCACTGTCAAACAACACGTGAACACTCCTGAGCTCTCTCTGTTCACCACAGACAACACGTGAACACTCCTGAGCTTATTCTGTTCACCACAGTCAAACAACACGTGAACACTTCTGAGCTCTCTCTGTTCACCACAAACAACACGTGAACACTCCTGAGCTCTCTCTGTTCACCACAGTCAAACAACACACGAAAACTCGTGAGATCTCTCTTTTCACAACCGGCAAACAACACGTGAACACTCCTGAGCTCTCTCTGTTCATCACAGACAAACAACACGTGAACACTCCTGAGCTCTCTCTATTCACTACAGTCAAACAACACGTGAACACTCCTGAGCTCTCTCTGTTCACCACAGTCAAACAACACGTGAACAATACTGAGCTCTCTCTGTTCACCACAGTCAACATGTGAACACTCCTGAGCTCTCACTGTTCACCACAGTCAAACAACACGTGAACACTCCTGAGCTCTCTCTGTTCACCACAGTCAAACAACATGTGAACACTCCTGAGCTCTCTCTGTTCAGCACAATCAACACATGAACACTCCTGAGCTCTCTCTGTTCACCACAGTCAAACAACACGTGAACACCCCTCAGCTCTCTCTGTACGCCACAGTCAAACAACACGTGAACCCTCCTGAGCTCTCTCTGTTCATCAACGGCAAACAACATGTGAACACTCCTGAGCTCTTCCTCCTCATCACCATCAGACAAGGCGTGAACACTCCTGAGCTCTCTGTTCACCACAGACAAACAAAATGTAAACACTCCTGAGCTCTCTCTGTTCATCACAGACAACATGTGAACACTCCTGAGCTCTCTCTGTTCACCACAGTCAAAGAACACGTGAACACTCCTGAGCTCTCTATTCACCACAGACAAACAACACGTGAACACTCCTGAGAGCTCTCTGTTCAAAACAGTCAAACAACACGTGAACACTCCTGAGCTATCTCTGTTCACCACAGTCAAACAACACGTGAACACTCCTGAGCTCTCTCTGTTCACCACAGTCAAACAACACGTGAACACTCCTGAGCTCTCTCTGTTCACCACAGTCAAACAAAACGTGAAAACTCCTGAGCTCTCTGTTCACCAAAGACACACAACACATGAACACTCCTGAGCTCTCTGTTCAACACAGACAAACAACATGTGAACACTCCTGAGATCTCTCTGTTCACCACAGTTAAACAAAACGTGAATGCTCCTGAGCTCTCTCTGTTCACCACAGTCAACATGTGAACACTTCTGAGCTCTCTGTTCACCACAGTCAAACAACAAGTGAACACTCCTGAGCTCTCTGTTCACCACAGACACACAACAAGTGACCAGTCCTGAGCTATCTCTGTTCACCACAGACAACACGTGAACACTCCTGAGCTCTTCCTCCTCATCACCAACAGACAAGGCGTGAACCCTCCTGAGCTCTCTGTTCACCTTAGACACACAACATGTGAACACTCCTGAGCTCTCTCCGTTCACCACAGACAACACGTGAACACTCCTGAGCTCTCTCTATTCGCCACAGTCAAACAACATGTGAACACTTCTGAGATCTCTCTTTTCACAACCGGCAAACAACACGTGAACACTCCTGAGCTCTCTCTGTTCATCACAGACAAACAACACGTGAACACTCCTGAGCTCTCTCTGTTTATCACAGACACACAACAAGTGACCAGTCCTGAGCTCTCTCTGTTCACCACAGACAACATGTGAACACTCCTGAGCTCTCTCTTTTCACAACCAGCAAACAACACGTGAACACTCCTGAGCTCTCTCTGTTCATCACAGACAAACAACACGTGAACACTCCTGAGCTCTCTCTGTTCATCACAAAGAAACAACACATGAGCAAGCCGGAGCTCTCTCTGTTCACCACAGACAAACAACTCGTGAACACTCCTGAGCTCTCTCTGTTCATCACAGACAACACATGAACACTCCTGAGCTCTCTCTGTTCACCACAGTCAAACAACACGTGAACACTCCTGAGCTCTCTGTTCACCACAGACAAACAACACGCGAACACTCCTGAGCTCTCTCTGTTCACCACAGTCAAATAACACGTGAACACTCCTGAGCTCGCTCTGTTCACCACAGTCAACACATGAACACTCCTGAGCTCTCTCTCTTCACCACAGTCAAAAAACACGTGAACACTCCTGAGCTCTCTCTGTTCACCACAGTCAAAAAACACGTGAACACTCCTGAGCTCTCTCTGTTTATCAACGGCAAACAACACGTGAACCCTCCTGATCTCTTCCTCCTCATCACCATCAGACAAGGTGTGAACACTCCTGAGCTCTCTCTGTTCACCACAGACAAACAACACTTGAACACTCCTGAGCTCTCTCTGTTCATCAAAGACAACACGTGAACACTCCTGAGCTCTCTCTGTTCACCACAGTCAAACAACACGTGAACACTCCTGAGCTCTCTGTTCACCACAGACAAACAACACATAAACAATCCTGAGCTCTCTCTGTTCACCACACTCAAACAACACATGAACACTCCTGAGCTCTCTCTGTTCACCACAGTCAAACAACACGTGAACACTCCAAAGCTCTCTGTTCACCACAGACAAACAACACATGAACACTCCTGAGCTTTCTCTGTTCACCACAGTCAAACAACAGGTGAACACTCCTGAGCTCTCTCTGTTCACCACAGTCAAACAACACGTGAACACTCCTGAGCTCTCTCTGTTTACCACAGTAAAACAACACGTGAACACTCCTGAGCTCTCTGTTCACCACAGACACACAACACGTGAACACTCCTGAGCTCTCTCTGTTCACCACAGTCAAACAACACTTGAACACTCCTAAGATCTCTCTTTTCACAACTGGCAAACAACACGTGAACACTCCTGAGCTCTCTCTGTTCATCACAGACAAACAACAAGTGAACACTCCTGAGCTCTCGCTGTTCATCACAGACACACAACACGTGAACACTCCTGAGCCCTCTGTTCACCACAGACACACAACACGTGAACACTCCTGAGCTCTCCCTGTTCACCACAGTCAAACAACACGTGAGCATTCCTGAACTCTTCTTTCTCATCACCATCAGTCAAGGCGTGAACACTCCTGAGCTCTCTCTGTTCACCACAGACAAACAACATGTGAACACTCCTGAGCTCTCTCTGTTCATCACAGACAAACAGCACGTGAACACTCCTGAGCTCTCTCTGTTCACCACAGTCAAACAACACGTGAACACTCCTGAGCTCTTTCTGTTCACCACAGTCAAACAACACGTGAACACTCCTGAGACCTCTCTGTTCACCACATTCAAACAACACGTGAACGCTCCCGAGCTCTCTCTGTTCACCACAGTCAAGCAACACGTGAACACTCCTGAGATATCTCGTTTCACAACCGGCAAACAACACGTGAACACTCCTGAGCTCTCTCTGTTCACCACAGACAAACAAAACGTGAACACTCCTGAGCTCTCTCTGTTCATCACAGACAACACATGAACACTCCTGAGCTCTCTGTTCACCACAGTCAAACAACAGGTGAACACTCCTGAGCTCTCTCTGTTCATCAACGGCAAACAACATGTGAACACTCCTGAGCTCTCTCTATTCACCACAGTCAAACAACACGTGAACACTCCTGAGCTCTCTATTCACCACAGACAAACAACACGTGAACGCTTCTGCGCTCTCTCTGTTTATCAACGGCAAACAACACATGAACACTCCTGAGCTCTCTCTGTTCACCACAGACAAACAACACGCGAACACTCCTGAGCTCTCTCTGTTCACCTCAGTCAAACAACACGTGAACACTCCTGAGCTCTCTCTGTTCACCACAGTCAAACAACATGTGAACACTCCTGAGCTCTCTCTGTTCATCAACGGCAAACAACACGTGAACACTCCTGAGCTCTTCCTCCTCATCACCATCAGACAAGGCGTGAACACTCCTGAGCTCTCTCTGTTCACCACAGACAAACAACACGTGAACACTCCTGAGCTCTCTCTGTTCATCACAGACAACACGTGAACACTCCTGAGCTCTCTGTTCACCACAGACAAACAACACGTAAACAATCCTGAGTTCTCTCTGTTCACCACAGTCAAACAACACGTGAACACTCCTGAGCTCTCTCTGTTCACCACAGTCAAACAACACGTGAATACTCCTGAGCTCTCTCTGTTCACCACAGTCAAACAGCACGTGAACACTCCTGAGCTCTCTCTGTTCATCAACCGCAAACAACACGTGAACGCTTCTGAGCTCTCTCTGTTCATCAACGGCAAACAACACATGAACACTCCTGAGCTCTCTGTTCACCACAGACAAACAACACGTGAACACTCCTGAGCTCTCTCTGTTCACCACAGTCAAACAACAGATGAACACTCCTGAGCTCTCTCTGTTTACCACAGTAAAACAACACATGAACACTCCTGAGCTCTCTGTTCACCACAGACACACAACACGTTAACACTCCTGAGCTCTCTCTGTTCACCACAGTCAAACAACACTTGAACACTCCTGAGATCTCTCTTTTCACAACCGGCAAACAACACATGAACACTCCTGAGCTCTCTCTGTTCATCACAGACAAACAACAAGTGAACACTCCTGAGCTCTCTCTGTTCATCACAGACACACAACACGTGAGGAACCTGACCTTTAAGGGCCAAGCGGCGCAGAGTACGCCTGAAATCTTCTAGTTCTCCTGCCTTGCAATACAGAGACACTGGACACTCCGTCTGGCGTAAAAGATCGAGTTTTATTAGCTGCAGCTAGTACAGTTGTCCGTGAAGTCACACAGGGATGGGTTCACAAGAGACTGCTCCTGACCTCCGTGGCGCACAAGCTTTTATACAGTGAAATACAATGGATACAATGGATAACCCAAACACATATAGAATTTGAGACATCGACAAATGTTACCAACAATGGTTTAAGCTAAAAACTGACTCGGGTTCCAGGTGATGTTTGTTGCTGGCCCCTTTAAGCAAATTGCAAAGAGAATCCACATGATACAGTTTACAAGGAAGGAAAACATGGTTGTATGTTCTAGAAGGACAGTCGTGAGACCAGAGAATGCATGAGATGTGTAGCGAAGGGCAGTAGATAAGATAAACGGGAGGAAAGAATGGTGTGAGCTAACAGATAGTTCGGGTGGGGATTATCCGGCTCAGACATGAATTAGTGTATTCGGCCAGACCCTGACACTAGTTAATAAACACGGGACGAAAAGCTACCTGACACGCAAGGGCAGAAATGACAAAAACATCTTGTTTACCAGCTGCCTGAGTGAGGGCAACCTAAGATGGCGGAAAACACAAGATGGAGTCTGGGTACGATCGAGAAACGACAAATTTCAGAACCTCAGACCCTCCTTTTGCCATTACTCAGGCAATAACACAATGACTGGGCTCAGGTTAGTCTGAGTCGGAGTCGATATCAATTGCCATAAGGTTGTTTAACTGTTGCTGGACCCTCATCTTAATATTCTCTGTTTGTTGGGTTACAGGCTTTGATACACATAAGGTAGCGAACAGACCACAGATAGCAGGACCACAGTGTATGCACAAGCAACAAGAGAATATGATGGCCAGGATTGCTCCAAGGAATGTTAGTATCTTCCATCCCCAGGTAGATAATAATCCCCATAACCATCCCATGAGGGACCAATCTCCTTCGTCCTGATGGATCGATGCGGAGATGGTATGTAATTTTGAGATGGCCTGATATACAGTCGGGGCGTCATCAGGAATGTATATACAGCAGCTTGATCCAATTAATTTACAGACTCCTCCTCGGACTGCTAGGATCACATCTAGCCCAATTCTGTTTTGTAACGTCATGAGACGGTCCGCTCGGAGTTCTGCAGTGATGTTACTTAAGGCACCTGCAGTAACATCGATGGTTGTCTCAACCACGCGAACTAATCGCCTAATGTTTCCGCTGTTAATCATTGGTCCCCAGAAGGGAATGAATCCTTTGAAGAAATCTCCTCCCTCCTGGCCAGCTGTGTCTTTGGCATCAAATACGCCTCTACCATATCTGTGTCTGTGATGGTCTGAGGGTGCAGTATACGTTGGGGGAAACAAAAATGCTATGTAACATGTTCCCAAAAAGTCAGTGGGGAGCCATGTATATGCTTTGTCATAGCAGACAAAATAGGTTCCTTGTGATGGGATCAATGGAGGGTTATTTTGAGACGTGAATACATATATCTGGGAACAGTTTTGTTGAGTGTCATTCTCCTTGCTATTGATTCGGAGGCAAAAGTTGCCTTGATGGGGTACAGTCCATGCTGGGGAAGACTTCTCTTGTTTGGTCTTGTTATTAAGACTGGAAATGTAATGAGTTACATTCCAACCTTCGTAGGCTTTGTTTTCATCCAAAGGAATCTTACTCTTCCCTAGAATTTTAGCCATGGCCACTATACCCTTTATCAAAGTACCGTGGCTAAAATCCATTCCTTTCTCAAATGTACCTATCGGATATCGAAGTCTGTTGTGGTAGGCAGCCGAAAACATGTTCAGGTAAGCCCATGCTGAACCTTCATATGAGAAAGGCAATACTAGATAGGGCATCCCTTTATGGGCAGTGTGAGGCATGAGTCCACACACCCAACAGTCAGATATGTTGACAACTAACTGGTGTTGGTGTAACAGCTGGATAAACGAATTATTTTGATACTCCATCCTTCTTATTTGTTCATGTGAGGAAAGGGCACTTATCTTGTGTTGAATTTTAGTGGGACGAGAATGTACAGAAGTAGATAAAGGAACAGTTTTTAGTTGTAACACATGGATAATCCAACCTATGCATGCTAATAAAACACATAGAATCAGCAACACACACAAGGTTACGCCAAAACGACTACATAATGATTTACAATATTTGGTTTGCATTTTCTGTCTCCTATCTACCTGACGTGATGTACCATCCATCCTGGCTAGAAAAATTTGTCGCTCGCGGCAATCTTCCTCAATCACTTGGCTATTTGATAATCCTGAACCTAGCTGATCTTGACCATACACCAGGTTCAGTCCAAGACTCCTACCGAGACCCTGCGATGGGGACAGATGGCACAAATACTATCTAAAAAGGAAAAATAGTTCATTGGCGGCAAAAAAGTAACAAATGTTCAAGTCTTTGCTTCAGGTCTGGTCCTCAGGTTGTATTGTTTCTTTGTTGGAGTCGTTTGGTCCTGAAACATTATTTCCGGATTAGTAGTGTTCACTTGCAGATGTAATGGAATGGTTCTTCGAAGAGTGTCATCACTTTCTTCCTCAGTCTGGGTGTCTTCCAGCCATGCGTTACTAAATGGTACGAACCGGGGAGTCTTGTCTCCTTCAGACTCACCTATGCCCCCGCGGACCTACTGGTCAGAAGGCAAGGGCAAGGGTACTTTTTTGCAATGCACGGCGTGGACCCAGTTTTTCTTGCCTTCTATCCTTACTGCTGTGCGCGTAACCAGTAGAACCTGGCGAGGAGGTGACCAGCGAGGATCAAGATTTTTCTTTTGTTGAAAGTTCTTGGTGCAGACCCAGTCTCCTGGTTTGATAGAGTGACCTGGGTCTGTTGAGGCCTCTGGCAGAGTACTTTGAACCTGTTGGCGAAGAATACTTAATTTAGCAGTCAAGTCATGAAGGTAATCAATAAGCATAGGGTACAGTATGTCTGAGTACTTCCTAGGACGAGGAACTCCCCAAATGTTGGCGGGGCGTCCGAATATCACTTCATATGGACTAAGTCCCATACGAGAGTGTAAAGTAGTTCTGGTGGATAGTAAGGCCAATGGTAAAGCGTCAGGCCAGGCAAGACCAGTGCTGGCCTGAATCTTTGCCAATTTCAGTTTGAGAGTGCCATTGTAGCACTCTACCAAACCCGCTAACTGTGGATGGTTTGCCGCATGGAATTTCTGTCTAATACCAAGGCCCGTACATACTTTCTGCATGATTTTGCCTACAAATTTACTTCCATTGTCACTCCAGACAATTCGCGGCAAACCGAATCTAGGAAAAAACTCTTTCAGTAATACTTTAGCAGTTGACACAGCTGTGTTATCTTTTAAGGGGTAAGCCTCTATCCATCTAGAGAATGCACATACTACCACCAGAACATACTTGAGATTGTTGCATCGATCCATGTGTATATAATCAATCTGTAATACTTCAAAGGGGTACGTAGGGGAGAGAAATGGCCTGCAGGAGTTGGAGTACCCTTCCCTGGGTTATGCATTAAGCATATAATGCAATGTTTTACCACATTGTCTGCACATTTCGGAATTCCTTCATTTTGCCAAACTGGAGCCAGGAGTTTGCATATGCCTTTAGCACTAATGTGAGCTGGTCCATGAGCCATAGCCACTACAGGTAATACATATGTATCTGGCAACATCCATCGCTGATGCTCTGACAATTCTGTCCAACATCCATTCGAATCCAACATTCCCGTGCTTTCTTTCCACTTACTCAATTCTTTCTCTGTAGCCTCTTCCTGAATCGTTCTTACGCTCTCAATTGTGTCCGCACACATTCCTCTTTCTGGGATCTGATTTGCAGGGCCTTCAACATACATGTGACTTGTGATGTCCCTAGCTGTGTTTTTCGCTACCTCGTCTGCGAAAGCATTCCCGCGACCAATGTCATCTGTGACTCTTTTATGTGCACTACACTTGATGATGGCAATTTGGGTAGGTAATGTGAGAGAGTCAAGAAGATCGGTGACCAACTGGCTATGCTGAATCTTCGTTCCATGGGAAGTAAAGAATCCTCTTTCCTTCCATAAACGACCAAAACTGTGTGTCACGCCAAAAGCATATTGGCTGTCTGTGTAAACATTCACTCTTTTCCCTTTCGACAGCACACATGCTCTAGTCAAGGCTATCAATTCTGCAGCCTGGGCTGAATTGTATCGGTTACATGCTGTCTCCACTACTGTATGTAATGTGGTGACTGCATAAGCTGAGGTAGTCTCGCCATTGGGTAATTTGAAACAGGAGCCGTCAACCCACAAGGTTCCATCCGGATCCTCGAGCGCAGTATCCTTTAAATCTATTCTTCCTTTTGTTTCTTCTTCTGTGCGAAGAAAGCAGTCATGACGATCCTGAGGATCTCTTTCATCTGGGAGTGGTAACAAAGTAGCTGGATTCAGGGTGTTACATCGCTTTATACGTATGTGGCTTGCTAAGAGGGTCAACTCGTAACCAGACAACCGAGCACTCGTGAGATGTTGTGTTTTAGTTCTATTCAATAAAGTGTCCACAGCATGTGATACCATTACAGTGAGAGTGTGGTCCAATACTACTCCAGCTGATTGACGAATAGAGATTGCTGTCACCGCCATAGCTCTGAGACAACTAGGTAACGCTTTAGCTACCGGGTCTAACGTAGCAGAAAAGTAGGCACATGGCCTCTGTTAGTCTCCAAATTGTTGTGTCAAAACTGACAACGCACAACCTTCTTTCTCATGGACATAGAGCGCGAAACATTTACTGTAATCAGGGGTACCTAACACAGGAGCAGAACACAGGGCTGATCGTAAGTCAGAAAAACTCTTCTGACATTCATCAGTCCATGGGAGTGGATGGGGCGTGTCTTTCTGTGTAAGTGCTAATAAAGGTTTGGCCAATAAAGAGAAATTAGGTATCCATTGTCTGCAGTATGAAGTAATGCCCAAGAAAGCACGTACTTCTCTCTGCGTCGATGGTACCGACATGTGCGTAATTGCTTCAATACGTTCGGGGGTCAGTCGCCTTCCCTCCTTTGATAAGACATGGCCTAGGTATGTAACTTCTTGGCACACGTACTGTAATTTAGAAGGTGATACCTTATGATTGAGATCAGACAAATGCCGCAACAATGCCACAGTCACATCTTTACACACATCCTTTGAATCAGTCGCGATCAACAAATCATCCACATACTGAATAAGAGTGGCTCCTGGAGGCAAAGGGAATGTATCAAGCTGTGACTTAAGAGCTTGACTATAAATGGATGGACTTTCACAATAGCCTTGTGGTGCTCTCTTGAATCGGAAGCTTCGGCCTCCTAAACAAAATCCAAAAATATCTCTGCTCTCTTTAGCAATAGGAATGCTGAAGAAAGCGTTCTTTAAGTCAATCACGGTGAACCAAGCTGCTGAAGCTGGTATCATCGTCAGTAAGGCTGTAATGTCTGGGACAACAGGGAACTGTGCTGAAAGAATTTTGTTCACCTCTCGAAGATCAATCACAAATCTATAGACTGGTGGTTGAGAAGGATCGGTTCGCTTAAGAATCGGAAGAATAGGGCTGTTACACACATTTCCTCTCGTTTCTTTCACCACACCCTTCTGGACCAAATCTTGAACAATAGCCAATAATGCTTTTTCACCTTCATTGGAAATCTTATACTGAGCTATACGTGGCAGTTTAACATTAGGCTTGAGAGTGACAACATATGGTGGAATCGCAAGACGACCCACATCATTCGGACCCGTAGCCCAAAGACTTTCAGGAAGAGATAGTAATTCAGGTGGAAACTTATCTCTAGACAAATGCATTGACGATGTTAGTTTCTTACCTAGCATAAGATACACACCAGAAGGGGAGCAGTGTAACGTGGCATGTAACTTTTTCAACAGATCCAAACCCAATAGATTCTCACCACAACCAGTTGTAAGGATAAGTGATGCTTCCAGGTCATATGGACCAATCGAAACAGGTAAAGGGCAAGAGACTGGGTTATGAACTGGGGCGCCGGAAAATCCTACAGACGTGTTTATTAAGCCAGACAAAGGTGCCCCAGGGAGTTTAGAAGGAATAATAGAACTTCTCATTGCACCAGTATCTAAAAGAAATGGCTCTGAAATACCCATTGCATTGACAGTGACATAAGGACCATTCTGATCTACTGGAATTGATACTACTCCCTTACTTTGTCTATGGCTGGCCTATTCATTTTGGAAACTTTCGTCGCCACCTTCAACATAATAGTCACTATAATATTGTGTAGACTGGACTCTCTGTTGGTCAAAAGAATTCACAGCGTTAGAAGAGGGAAAGGAACGCTTCTCTTGGAGGGACGTACCTCTACCTCTACCCCTGGAGACTGACTGGAAATTACCACAGCCTCGTGGGACAAACACTCCATTATTACGTTGGAGCAAAACTGGACAATTACTCTTAAAATGTCCCTCTTCCTTACAGTAAGCACATTGGTTTGGACCTAGCATAGATCGGGGTACATAATGTTCGGGCTTCTGAAACACTTTCTGAAACTGTGGGGGCTGAGAAGACTGGTGCTGAGCAGGACGTGGAGGATAAGCCTGCTGTAAAAGAACCTTTGTTTTTAAATCTTTATTTTTCTTCTCCTGCTTATCTTTCTCTTCCTTGTCTCTGTTTTCATAATATTGTGCTGTAGCCAATATTTTAGCAGTAGAAGAAAACAGTCCATGCACTCTCGGAACTTTTTAATTTATTCGATAATTCGGGAAGCAAGTTAAATACAAACTTGTCCACAAATAAGCGTTGTCCACCTTCCGTGCTCATATCCTGACCACTATGATCCACAAAGGTCTCCTCAAAACGAGTGAAGAAATTGGAGACGCTCTTGTCTTTCTTTTGCTTACAGGCGGTTAACTTATCCCAATTTACTCGTACTGCAGGCATAAGAGTCTTCATTAAATCAATGATTCTACCAGGAAGTGCTGTAATCAGCTCTAATAGCTGCCCAAACACCACCTAGTTCAGCAGCATGATCTTCCCTACGAATTTTCGCCCATATTGCTTGTGGAACAACATTCCCAAATAACATATCAATGTCAGCTAAGTTCATAACGCAAGTCTCAACTGTCTGGGATAGCTCCTTAT
Organism: Triturus cristatus; assembly: GCF_964204655.1. Taxonomy (NCBI): domain Eukaryota; kingdom Metazoa; phylum Chordata; class Amphibia; order Caudata; family Salamandridae; genus Triturus; species Triturus cristatus. The sequence continues at coordinate 13,863,065 of NC_140583.1, forward strand.
AATAGCCAGCAGGATTTTTACGTGGGTCTGGAAGTGTTTGTTTATGGGCTAAAACTTCGGCTCTTTTCCAAGGTTCATGTACCCATATACGCTGGAAATGAGTAGTCACCGGCTGAGCACCATTTACCGCCTCTCTCCATACTGGGGGAACTTCACGCATTGGATAATGTTTAGTTTTGTCAATAAGATCATTTTCGGGGAGTTTTAGAGAGAGAAATGAAGTCCTAAATTCAATCAGCATAATCACCGCTTTCTCAACGTCTGCTCCTACTATAAAACCTTTATCAAAATCGGCTTGGAGCTTCATCAGTTCCGTAGGAGCCGTGTCTAATTCCATATCGTCCCAACCCTTAATGAGAGTGTCGCACATTATGTCAAAAACATATCTTTGAATGGGCTCTGTCCATTGACAAAAGGTGCTCAAAATATCCAGTGCACTATATATTGGACCTTTCTCAATCCATTTACGGGCGAGGGAAACTAATACTGCTTTTTCTTCCGTGAGAGGAAGCTGACAACGAGATTGTCGTCTAGAAAAAGACGGAGACAGATTCAGGGCTCCAATTAAGGGAGAAAAGAAACTTGTGACAGCATTTGTGAGTCTCCTCGGTGTCCCTGGAGAGTTTCCCACCAGAACAGGGGATAGAGAGGAATTTAAAGGAGAAGGAATAACAGGAGGAGGAGAAAACAAAGGCTGAGGAAGAAGAGAAGTATTATGTGGCTGAGCAGGTCGCTGGGCAGCTGCTGGCTGAGCCATAGGAGGTGCATTATGAGTTTGCACATAGGGTGGAGGAGAATTCAACAAACAAGACATTAAAGGGTCTTCCTCTATATTTTTACTCTTCTCTGAAGGGGAAGTAGGCAACACCGGATAGCATCTATCTATTGCCATGCGATGTTGTCTTTCTGATACCTCCCTAGCAGAGTCTACTTCGTTATTTCTTAACTGGTGGGCAGCCTGTAAAATCGACATATTTTCATCCTTATGATCTCTTCTTGCTTGTTTCATTTCTTTCTGTTTGGCTTCCTTTCGCCAAAGGCGGAACGAGTCAAACATTGCCGGCCGGGCTTTTCTTCTAAACAAAGTGGTTTCTAAATTGTCTAATATATTGGGTTCAAAACTGCCATTTTGTGGCCACTGCAAAACACCATCTCTTCTGATATATCGGACCCATGTTTTGTTAAAAGTAATGGGGCCAATACCATGTTTTGAATAGAGCTCATAAGTGGGAGTTCCAACCGGAGGAATCGGACAAGAGTCCTCGAGATGGGAGTCCCTAGTACAACCTAAGCAACAAAATCGATGAAACTTACTTAGACCAGGCATCGTTATTTCTCTGGACTATTCTACAAACTTCAAAAAAGGGGGGGGGTGTCAATTCTTTAACAAAACAGCACAAACGTACTCACCCCTTGGCTTCAATTATTGCAACAATTGAAATACAAAAAGGAAAGTCAAAAGACCCAAAAAACAAAATTTGTGGGAGCGACCCACCAATCAAATACTTAACTAAGTATCTTCTTATGCCAACCGGAGGTCCGTCTATCGTCTCGCTCTACCAAATCGTACCGGGGCCAAGGCAGGACGGCAGTCAGGGCAGCAGTCGCAGCAGCCGTTTGAAAGGAGAAGCCACGCCGCAAAATCCTTCGGTCCACTTCTGACATACAGGGGTCAATCACGTGGGGTGCCTCCTCCGGATTTTCCTTGCGGGGTCCCTCACGATCCTCTGGCTGCACCGCTACCACTGAAGCTGTCCCTTCGTGGTCGCCATTTGAGAAACCTGACCTTTAAGGGCCAAGCGGCGCAGAGTACGCCTGAAATCCTCTAGTTCTCCTGCCTTGCAATACAGAGACACTGGACACTCTGTCTGGCGTAAAAGATCGAGTTTTATTAGCTGCAGCTAGTACAGTTGTCCGTGAAGTCACACAGGGATGGGTTCACAAGAGACTGCTCCTGACCTCCGTGGCGCCCAAGCTTTTATACAGTGAAATACAATGGATACAATGGATAACCCAAACACATATAGAATTTGAGACATCGACAAATGTTACCAACAATGGTTTAAGCTAAAAACTGACTCGGGTTCCAGGTGATGTTTGTTGCTGGCCCCTTTAAGCAAATTGCAAAGAGAATCCACATGATACAGTTTACAAGGAAGGAAAACATGGTTGTATGTTCTAGAAGGACAGTCGTGAGACCAGAGAATGCATGAGATGTGTAGCGAAGGGCAGTAGATAAGATAAGCGGGAGGAAAGAATGGTGTGAGCTAACAGATAGTTCGGGCGGGGATTATCCGGCTCAGACATGAATTAGTGTATTCGGCCAGACCCTGACACTAGTTAATAAACACGGGACGAAAAGCTACCTGACACGCAAGGGCAGAAATGACAAAAACATCTCGTTTACCAGCTGCCTGAGTGAGGGCAACCTAAGATGGCGGAAAACACAAGATAGAGTCTGGGTACGATCGAGAAACGACAAATTTCATAACCTCACACGTGAACACTCCTGAGCTCCCTCTGTTCACCACAGTCAAACAACACGTGAACACTCCTGAGCTCTTCCTTCTCATCACCATCAGACAAGGCGTGAACACTCCTGAGCTCTCTCTGTTCACCACAGACAAACAACATGTGAACACTCCTGAGCTCTCTCTGTTCATCACTGACAACACGTAAACACTCCTGAGCTCTCTCTGTTCACCACAGTCAAACAACACGTGAACATTCCTGAGCTCTCTGTTCACCACAGACAAACAACACGTAAACACTCCTGAGCTCTCTCTGTTCACCACAGTCAAACAACACGTGAACATTCCTGAGCTCTCTGTTCACCACAGACAAACAACACGTAAACAATCCTGAGTTCTCTCTGTTCACCACAGACAAACAACACATGAACGCTTCTGAGCTCTCTCTGTTCACCAACGGCAAACAACACGTGAACACTCCTGAGCTCTCTCTGTTCACCACAGTCAAACAACACGTGAACACTCCTGAGCTCTCTCTGTTCACCACAGTCAAACGGATGTATGACGTTACAACGCACACTTTTACAACGCATGCACTTACAACGCATTTTTTACAACGCATAATCCATTACAACGCATGACATTACAACGCATGACACTACAACGCATTTTTAAAAAATACCTTTACAACGCACTACCATTACAACGCATACTACCTTTACAACGCATACCATTACAACGCATAATATTAAATTACATTTAAGGTAAGTATTAGATAGTATAGGGGTAAAAATTACTATTCTAACTCCAGGGGGTGCAACAGTAGGGTAAGTGTTGGATAGTATAGGGGTAAAATTTACTATTCTAACTCCAGGGGGTGCAACAGTAGGGTAAGTGTTGGATAGTGTAGGGGTAAAAATTACTATTCTAACTCCAGGGGGTGCAACAGTAGGGTAAGTGTTGGATAGTGTAGGGGTAAAAATTACTATTCTAACTCCAGGGGGTGCAACAGTAGGGTAAGTGTTGGATAGTATAGGGGTAAAAATTACTATTCTAACTCCAGGGGGTGCAACAGTAGGGTAAGTGTTGGATAGTATAGGGGTAAAAATTACTATTCTAACTCCAGGGGGTGCAACAGTAGGGTAAGTGTTGGATAGTATAGGGGTAAAAATTACTATTCTAACTCCAGGGGGTGCATCAGTAGGGTAAGTGTTGGATAGTATAGGGGTAAAAATTACTATTCTAACTCCAAGGGGTGCATCAGTAGGGTAAGTGTTGGATAGTATAGGGGTAAAAATTACTATTCTAACTCCAGGGGGTGCATCAGTAGGGTAAGTGTTGGATAGTATAGGGGTAAAAATTACTATTCTAACTCCAGGGGGTGCATCAGTAGGGTAAGTGTTGGATAGTATAGGGGTAAAAATTACTATTCTACCTCCAGGGGGTGCATCAGTAGGGTAAGTGTTGGATAGTATAGGGGTAAAAATTACTATTCTAACTCCAGGGGGTGCATCAGTAGGGTAAGTGTTGGATAGTATAGTGTAATATTATGCGTTGTAATGGTATGCGTTGTAATGGTAGTATGCGTTGTAATGGAATGCGTTGTAAAGGTAGTTTTTAAAAATGCGTTGTAGTGTCATGCGTTGTAATGTCATGCGTTGTAATGGATTATGCGTTGTAAAAAATGCATTGTAATGGTAGTGCGTTGTAAAAGTTGCGTTGTAAAGGTTGTTCCCCCAGTCAAACAACACGTGAACACTCCTGATCTCTCTCTGTTCACCACAGTCAAACAACACGTGAACACTCCTGAGCTCTCTCTGTTCACCACAGTCAAACAACACGTGAACACTCCTGAGCTCTCTCTGTTCACCACAGTCAAACAACACGTGAAAACTCCTGAGCTCTCTCTGTTCACCACAGTCAAACAACACGTGAACACTCCTGAGCTCTCTCTGTTCACCACAGTCAAACAACACGTGAAAACTCCTGAGCTCTCTCTGTTCACCACAGTCAAACAACACGTGAACACTCCTGAGCTCTCTCTGTTCACCACAGTCAAACAACACGTGAACACTCCTGAGCTTGTTGCAGGGATTCTGCTTATGCACAGAACTATGCACAGGAACCCAGGACCTCAGAGAATTGTGGTGTACCAAAAACTCCCCTCAGAACCCAGAACCCCTTTTCCGACTAGCTTAGTGTCCCATTCGTTATCCGAGATCTAGCTCGGCGGTACCAATGTACAGACAACCCAGAACAAGCGACTTAGAATATTCTCAGGAATGGTGGGAATCAGAAATGCCTTTTCGTTATTATTCTCATATCAGTCCACAACAGAATAAACAGAGACACGGTTAGAGTTTAAAGAGTTTAATTTATAAACCTCGCGTCCTAAGATGCAGTATTTTGGCTAACATAAGCAAACAAATGGTTAAGATCAAAACCATCAGCATTGCTACAATACCATAGAAAATGAAAGGAGCAATCATAGTAAAATGACAGTGGAAAGCAGCCACCCTCCTTTCGCTAGTAAACTAATAGTATTATTATTATTAGACTATTAGAAGGTCTCTAGGCTTGAATGGGGAACCCCATACCGTATAGGTCAGCTTAGTGGAATCACATCACAGGATCAGCTAGGCTCTCTCCTGGGAACATTCTTCTGCCGACTGACTCTAAAACATGCTGCACTGCAATATTAAAAAGCACTCGTCTTTCAGTTATCTGCAGCTGCGTGCATGTTATGGCTAAATAGTGGTACGATCAACCTGAACACAACAACATGCACCGTCTAGTGACCCAGACTCGTTCTTTACACGAAGTACAGACCAAGGTCACTGCTCACTGTTAAGGATGTTAAACAACAGACAGTTCTCATGTGAAGCAAAGTGGAGTAAGCATTTCTCAATCAATAACATATGACAACAGTGTCGCGTGCAAAAGCAGCAGAAGCGGCAAGATGGCTTTCTAACATCTAACGCGGTTGCGCTAACTTAGCATTGTACATAGGGAGATAGTTATCATCACTACACCCCCCTTTGATCGGACCACTAACCACTAGGGGCGCACTTTCAAGAACGCAGATTTCAAGTTCGATAGAACGGAACCAAGGGCATGAACCATAAGTCCATATAAGGTGAGTGAAAAAGTTTGAAGAAAAAAATAAAAAGAAAAAATGATGTTGTTAGGAAAAAACATGAGTAATCGTGAAAAAAGCAAAACATCGATAGCCGCACCATGAAATGACGAGGGCTCAAAGTCAATCCATCAGGGTGTAGGCACAATAAGTTGCAACAGCTTCCAAGAGAAAAACATTGGAACGGTCCGCAAACTTGTCTGCCATCCAATTAAGCAAAGAAAAGGAACACACGTGTTCCTCGACTAAAGGAGCCTCAAGAACCAAATTTGGACAACAGGCGGGTTCTTCTAGATAACTTCGTTCCAAGAAGACAGCAGCCGCCTTTCCGAAGTCCCAATTCCCAAGGACTCCTTGCGCAGCCGCACAGGCCATAATCCCGATGCCAGAACAGTCCAACTCATGAACCACCAAGGGGGTCATCAGCTGATCATAATCTGGAGCAGGAGACACCGGTGACGACAAGCACAAATCCAGAGCCCACTGGAATGGACAATCTAGGCAATGAAAAACAGGTTGCACACAAGTAAAGACGGGGAAACCGGAACGACAATCCATAGGCGCTGCTTAAGGTTGCCAACGGCAAAGCGCCATAGTTATCAAGCATCCGGTTACACAGATGGAGCAGCCTGGGCATGCTGCCTCGGTACGCAAGTTGTGCATCCATTGCGCAGCACGCAGATCAGTAGAAGCACCCCAGCTACAAGGGCGAGAAGCAAAGGGAGACCTCCAAAGACGCTGGAAAAAATAGAATGAAAAAATGCGGGGATCACACCAAAAATAGTTTGAAAGGAGGTCACGAGGCCGGAGCCCACAATTTTAAAAATATGTACCAAGCCAGAAGTTGACGAGGCATTAAAGATAGTCTGAATCAAAGTTCCAAAATGTAGTGAGAGATCAGTATTCAAAAGTGCTTGTACTTCTGTGCGTGTGTTAGCTACGTGAAGGACAAATGTTTCACGGGATGAAGTCAACGTGACTTCTTTCTGAGACAATAGAGCCTGTATTCTGCTCATCTTGTTGAACTCTGCTTTCAAGGTTGTAATAGAAGGCCAGATAGAAACATCGAGCCAGCCATGCGGGGGTGGGAAAAGGACGTTATTGCAGCAAACTACTCGCTGTGATACAGTCACTATGTAAGGAATTCCCACTAACATCCCACAGCAAGCTTCATTATTTAATATTAAATACCTACCGTTAGCAAGCAGCGTAAAAGACGGTGTTATAACTGGCACCGGAATCCCTTTCAGGATACACGCTAAATTAGGGGCCTGTACATTATAAGCACCATGTAGCTGAATATGTCTACAAACTACAGAGTGATCCGGAGTGGAAGTACACTCCTCCCCTTTCAAGTAAACTTCTGCACCGTCTCTCACACATCTATACATGAATGGGAGTGACCAAACTTCGTGCAGGAAGGCAGAACCAAGTTGTTCATATCTGCCAAGAGCATAATGTTTCATGCACGAACTAAACTTAAACAGGGGAAAAGGTAACGTGATCAACCCGTGGATAAGCCACACGGCAGAATTTAATTCAGCAACAGAGAAAGGTAAAGGTTCTAACTTCTCAATGTGCAGTAGGGAGTAAGTAGCATCTTTCATGGACATAAACTGTTGCTTTGCAGTTAAATTAAAAAGGAGGAACAAAGATGAAACATTCATGTAATCCCAAGGCACTTTCCCTGCCTTTAACATTTGCAAGGTCCATGCAAACTACATAATAGAACGCAATTGGTTTTGACCATGATACAATACAGACAAATCATCTTGCACAATGTCTAACACAGATGACACAATATTATCTAAAGTATAAATTCTGGAAGACAGGGTGTTAATGCTATTATCTATGACAGCCAACACTTTCTCCATATTGGCTTGATCAATAGCACGTAATCTGGATGCAGCCTCAATCTGTGATAGCTTCCAAACTTCGTTGTAAACAGCATATACCCATTGTTTGGACCTGCCAGTAGCAGGACCCTTAACAAAATCATTCAAATCTATTTTGTCGTTTAATTTTGATAAATGAAGTTTAACAGATGCTAAAGTAGAATGTTGCAGCCATGATTGGCATAACTTCCCCACGGAGTAGGTAGTTACACTATGAGAGGATTCAAAACGTGGGTCCACACGAACTTATGTATACCCCTGCTTGAAACCAAGAAACCGATGTTGACAGACATCTGAACTTGTCTGCCACACCAACCACCCTTCCGGATTCAAATCAGTAATGTTGAAGGATGCGTTGGACACGTATGGCTGCAAGTCAGAAAGGGGAAGATCTGTATGATTACCCCAACCAGGGTAAGCACCCAGATCCGGAATCGAGGGCGAATTTAATTTTTTTGTAGTACACAATCCAAAACAGGTGGTCTGAAAAATTGAAGAATTTAAAAATAACATATGATTCGGAATAAGACAGGCACGATGCAAAGCTTCTGCTCCCTGTACCTGCCACGGCTTAGAACCCCAAACCGATTTAAGATCGATAGTAGCCTTCCACAGATCATATCCTCCAATTGCCAATTCGTCCATAAAGGACTTGGAATACAACAATTTGGTGTGTGTCAGTCTAACTTTAGAAGCAGACTCAGGCACCACCTTAAAATAAAAGGAGGCCGGGTTTGATACGCTGAAATCAGAAAAATAAGTGCATTTCTGCACCAACGTGGCTGAGCTACCTAGCCTAGGTGCGGGACAATGTTCCCATTGAGTGAAATTTTCAAAATTCCTAAACGTATTTGCTTTGTGCAAGAAGTGCGTGCCATAATGTTGATAGCAGAATTGCTCATAATAATTTGTAGTATCTAAATACAAATCCTCAGCATCAAATGCAGCATAATATTTCAAATCAGAAAACAGTGCTTCAATGGCTTTGACATCCCAATCATCCGAGTGGATGATCTGTTTAACCACATCACCCATAGAAACACGAAATACATTTGGCACATTAATTACTTCAGTTGGGCCATGAATTTGAAATTTAACAGCATCCCAAGCAATCCCATCACGGACAGGCCAGGCGGTAATGTTCACGAATGTCTGGTCCCTCTTCATGATATGTGATGAGGAGTGGGGGGCCAAAGTTCCATCAATTAGACGAATTGTAGTTCTTTCTTTCAGGTAGTGTCCATTGATAAGTCTAAAAAACACTACCACAAAACCAATGGACATAAACAAAAAAATACTTATGAGCACCAGCCAAATATAAGTCCAAGGGGGAATCAAAAAATGTCTTTTGAACCAGGCAACAAAAATGGAAACCTTTGACGGGGCAATGGAAGTTATAGAATTATTGTCAAAGGAAGAATGTGACTGGGTAATCGCAGTCGATTGCAAAAGAGGCACCGGGACGTCTGCCAGATAAGCATACTCAGGATCTTCAGGCAGATCACCAGCCGTCGGTGGCAACAAAGGACCAGTGATTGCATGCATCTTGACGGCAGCATCAGGCAAGGTGTTAGAAGCAGGGGCCACAACAGAATTTCTCAGCATCGAAGGGCAAGAAACCGCTGGTGTCATACTAAGAAGTATCGGCGACTCGCTGTAGCTTGACATTGTCAATAGAGATGTACCTGTTATCCTTGCGACCAGGAAGTGGAGGTAAAATGACTGTACGAGTACCCTGTACTCCAAGCACCAGAACTGGTGCATGATAAGAGGGGCCGAACTCCTTCTTGTTTTCCACCTTCTCACGGACCAGGTCACTAACTCGAGGTAGCCAGCCGACTACCGGAATCTGAAGTGCAGCATCAGATGTGGAGGGTACGTGTTCCTTGGCTAGAGTGTCTCTCGCTTCTTGAAGATTCTGCAATACAGCACAGTGATCATCTAGGTCAAAAGGTGCGGCCGACGCCGCCATGTCTAGACCATCAAGGTCTGGAACAAACATTTGTATGCCAAAGAGCATCATGTATGGGGTCTGCCCACCCAGAGACCTTCTAGGGAGATTATTAAGTGCACGTTGAACGTCATACAAGTGGGTTAGCCAGTTCCGGCCAGTACCTAAAACCCTGGCTGTCAAAGATTGCTTTAAGTCACGGTTCATCCGCTCCACCACACTATTGCCCTCAGGCCGGTATGGAGACGACAATTTGACTTGGACCCCCAAATTTCTCATAGCTTCTTTGTACGCCTTAGAGGCGAACGCAGGGCCGTGATCAGAATGAAAGGTACCACACGCAAAACTTCCAACAAAGACACGCAAATCCTTGATGACAGTACGGGCATCAGCACTCCTTTGTGGCCACACCCACAGAAAACGTGTGCACGAATCCACTGCAACCAAGATGTACTTGTACGCAGTGTCAGAGGTAAAAGGACCGCAATGATCTAAATAAACGCACACAAGTGGTTTATTAGAAATATACAACTGCATTTGTGGTGGACGCGCCGCAGATGAAGGTTTGATCTGCTGACAAATGTCACAATCAAGTACATAGGCGCGTGCCTGTTTGTATAAGCCAAACCACCAGTAACGTTGCTGTAATAAAGATACCGTAGCCGCAACGCCGGCATGCGCGGACGCCATGCCCTCGTGGGCTGCTGATATCAAAGATGGTCTGCAGTCCGCGTTGGGAATCAATCTGTCACCAACGTCGTTAATCCTCACTAACGGGACGTTATCAGGACTTAAGTGATAATGGTAACGAGAGGGGAAGCCTTTTGGAAAGCCCTTCTCCATCTCTGTAGCAGCAATAGCCGCCAAGATGTCATCATCAATCTTACTTTTGGATCTTGTAACTGCTGCTAAGTATGTCGCCACTGCGGTTTTAGCTGCCTCGTCAGCCAAACTGTTACCGACAGCATGGACACCAACACGTTGGTGACCAAGAGTGTGAATTACATTCACGAGAGGCAGACGTTCTTTAAGATCTGCCACTCGAACCCAAAGCAATTTATGCTTAATCGTGCTACCTTTGGAATCATGGTAGTCATTTTGAGACCAAAAATGGAGATTGTCGTTGTAGGCTTGGACACAATAAAACGAGTCACTAACTATAAGAGTAGTCACTCGAGGATCAGCAAACTCCAGTGCAAGCACCAGAGCACGAAGCTCCGCCAACTGCGCGGTGCAATCACCCAATGACTGTGTATGTACAACATCGGATTGGAATTCACCATTTACGAATGTACCAACCACAATTGCGCAAGCCGCTGAATAGGCGTGCTTTGATCCAGTTGCGGGCTGCGCAGACCCGTCAGTGTAAATGACACAATGGTAATCCTCGAGCGGGCGCAAAGACAGAGGAGGTGGATGAACGAATTCACATTGCAAGAACTCCTGTGTCTGTAATGCCGCGTCAAAGACATATGTGACGTCCGGCGAAGTCAAGGAAGTGGCCCATTGTATCCACCTTCGATGCAAAGCCTTAGAATTAGGTACACTAGCTTTCGTTACTGCCTCGAGGGCAGGATATGGTGTCACCACCAGCATACGTTTCCCTTGTGTTAGGGCACGTTCTTTCAGGATCGCCATCTGAACTGCTGTCAGTACTTTTTCGACAGCGGAAAACCGCAGCTCAGCTGAAGTGTACAGGTGTGATTTGTATGCAATGGGGACGGTGTCGCCCTCATTGAACGTTCAGTATGTGAAACCCACTGCACCCGGCACAATTCTAATGACCAGGTTAGTGTGGTTATCACGCGTTTGTAAGTATTTCGAAGCAAGAAGGTAAGTCTGCAATAACTGTAATGCAGCTGAATGCTCCGGCAGCCAGCATGATTTGGAAAAAGTAGGTTGTACCAAGGCATAAAGTGGCTTGATACGCTGGGCATAGTCAGGAATGTACGTGCGACCGAAATTCAGAAAGCCCAGCAGGGATTGTAATTTTTTCAGTGTAGTAGGAGCACGGAGGCGTGCGCATTTCTCAAGGAAGTGCGGAGCCAATCCTCGACCCTCATTGTTGAGTTCGTACCCCAAGAACAACACTGTATACTCGGCAATGTGGGACTTCGCAAAGTTTAACTTGTAACCGAAGTCAGCAAACATAGTAATTATGTTATCCACGCGAGCAAGGTGTGGAAGCAACTCGTTGTCTGTTAAATATATGTCGTCGACATACGAGTACGCCTCCGGGTCTACCATCTCTAAGAGAGAGACCACTCGAGCAGCAAAGACCCCAGGGCTGTTTTTATAGCCCATCGGGAGCCTTTTGAATTGTTTTTGTATGCCACCCGAGGTGAACGCTGTCTACTCATAACTGAGAGGTGCCAGGTTATGACTATAAAAGCCATTGGAAATGTCAAGTGTGGTTTTAAACCGTTTTCTCACGAGACTATCGGCGAGAGCCAAGCCGTGTGTATTTTGTACCGCACACGTCCGGCAATGTGAGTTTAAGTGCCGGTAATCCAAAACTAGGCGGTACGATCCATCAGGCTTCGTCACTGTGAATAAAGGATTATTCATAGGTGACACACATGTTTCAATTACTCCCTGATATTCCAATTGTTCAAGGATGGAAGCGACGTGAGGTCGTGCCTCACGACGCATGGGATATTGGGGTTGTGGCTGGGGCGTGGACCGCAACGGAATCTCATGGTTGGGAGAAAATTTATCCCAGCCGACCTGATTACGATACAACGCAGGCGCAAGCACCTGCGTCCACTCCCCGGCCAACCTCGTAGAATGTTCCGTCGGCACCGTGTGCCCAAAGGACAGGAGGATCACGTCCTCCCCTCGAGGAGCATCTAAAACGAAAGCCAGGGGCCAATCACCCTCCGCCAAAAGAATATCATAGGTGGAGGTCAGATTATCCCATAAAACCACTCTAATTCTACGTTGTATGTCACCCTCAATTAAAAGGACAATTTCAAATAGTCTTTCAGGGGGAGCCACGCGGGTATCAGCAGTTTCAACACTTACAAATGTATCAGTTGCTGTCACCTCCAGATATGGACGCAGTGCTTGCCGCACTACTGTAACTTCCGCCGCGCTGTCTAGCAGCGTTAGCGCCCATGTCAGGTTCAGAAGCTGTGTCCGTACCATCTGAGGCATACCTCGCCGTTAGAGCAGCAACTTTCTTTTTCTGAAACGGGGGCCGTTGGCGTGCAGACTCGTCCTGTTTGCCTTTACCGTTGGTCTGGCGAGGTTGCTCGCGACCTTGCGCACCTCTTCCTTTCCCACGGTCTCCGCCACCGGATTGTGAAGCCGATGTTTCCTGTGAAGAACGAGGAGAGCGTTGTTCAGAAACCTGAAATCTATCAGGTGACTTAATACGAGAACGATCGCGCAGATCATACGTGCGGTCACTGGATGACCGGTCGGGTGAGGCAGAACGAGAACCCTCTATCTGTTGCTGTTTGCCCTGTTTCTTTGCTCTCCAACTTTGCTTTGGAAAGTTGGGTTTTTCGTCTTTAGTAGACAAACTCACCTTAGTTTGTTGTACTACATTAGGAATGATCACGGTGGGTTTCACACCCAAGGCGCTACGACCCACCATTCTGTAGGCTTTCGCAATAATTTTTGCGAATTCCCTGGGCCTGTCGTTCACATCCACAAGTTCCAGCATATTACCAACTTGGAACTGCATGGCATTTCCTTTGAGGTTGCCCATCACCATGGAACAGACCACATCGAAGCTGTCGACAAGCCTCATTCCCAATTCAATAGCCGCCTCCGCCCCATGGTTCTCTTGAACCTTTTTGATGACGGAGGGTAGTACAGACATAGACGGAGTGCCATAGCACTTCGAATAGGTCGCCGTAAAGACCTTCTCCCAGTTGTCACAATCGGCAATGTCCGGGACCAGGTCTTTAGGCAAAGTAATGGTGAGTATCCTGTGTTTATCCACAGGATTAGTATTTGGAAAAACTGCTTCTAGTTGATCAATTTTCTCAGCAAGCCAATAAGGAAATTCATCCCTACTGGTGGGGCGCTTGCCGACCACCGAATTAACCATAACAGGACTAATAACCACCGAATGGTGGTCCGTAGGTTGTCCCGCAACAGCAGGTGCCCCCGCCTGCACGGTGCGTGACACGTACTGCACCAAAGCCCTATGTACTGTAATAAGGGCAGTGTGGAGCACACGCAACTCAGCTACCGCCACCGTGAGATAGCGGGGATGAGGTGTAAATCCGGCTAGCACCAGCCATGTGGCCCCTGCAATAGACAATGGGCCCATTCTCGCTGGTGCAAACGCATGGGGAAGGGCGCCATTAAACCAAATAGTATGCTGCCAGGCAGAGATAGGAATTTCTTGTGTCCTATATGGGGTATAGACCGCAGGAATCGAAGTGGCAGTATAGGTGTGAAACGTATCATCGTCATCCACCGCCGGAAAGGTCACCCATGAGTAAAACAACTCATACGGGTATGACGCATCAGCACTGACCACAAAAATAACAGCCATTCCTTCATCTGGCACCCCATATGCCGACAAATGACGGCGCAGAGGTGCACGACTATGCGCGTGTTGGAAGGCGGACCCCGAGGAGTCGGTGAGACCACCAAGGGGGGGGCCCTCTCACTGCACGAAGTAGCCGAGCGCTGCCGAGAAGTCTCCTGAGAGATCCTTCTCCTATCCCGTACTAGCACAGTAACACCACCACACCGGACTCAAGGAGGTTGTCTCAAGACAAGCAATTCTTTATCATCAATAAAAGGTTACGAGTTCAATATTTACACGAAGGGATCGAGGGATCCACCAAAAGTCTCAATGTCTCTTTGGAAGGGTAGGGGTAGCGGGACAGTCTTTGGCAGGAGTGTGGTACGAGGGTACCTGGGGCCCAGTTCTTATCCTCACGCTGGAGGACCTCCGATCTCGGAGGGGTCGAGCCGCGACGGCGTCAGCAGGGCTCTGGCGTACAGTTCGTGGAGAGCCGCGATTCAATCAGCAGGGCTCTCAAGATGGTTTCTGCTCAGCTCGAGCCGCGACGTCGTCAGCAGGGCTCCGAGGAAGGTTCCAGCGAGGTTGGGCCGCGACAGCGTCTGCAGGGCTCCGATGTTCCAGGTGGTTCAGAAAAGGGTTCACAGGAGGGAGCCGCGACGCAGTCAGCAGGGCTCGTGATGGTTCCGGCAAGAGTTCGTCTCCGTAGGGTCAGCCGCGATTCGATCAGCAGGGCTCTCGACTCTGGGATACAACTCCCGAGCTGTGGTGGGGTCGCCCCAGATATAGGTCTGGAGCCCTTTGATGTCCGGACCTATGCGCCCGAGGGGGCGGAGTGGCCGGGTGGAGGTGGCCAGACGCCCAGCAGGAGAGGCGCCAGGCCCATGGGAGTTTGCAGGGTGATCACACCTCGAGAGGGGAGGACAGTTGGGGGTCCCATCGATACTGTCCTCCGCCGGGGCGATGAATGGTTCCTGCGGCACCCCCTGGCCAGTTCGTGGTGCCTCGATGTCGGGGCTTCGTTGGGGTCGAGGCTGGGTTGAGCGGGGTCGCGCCGGCTGGGGCACGGTGTGACGTTGATGCCAACAAGATGGCGGAGCCACGAGGAGTATGCGACCACGTGTAGCTCCGGGTGAAGGGCCTTGGTGCAGTCCAGACGGGTGGCCCGTGACGGCCGGGGCGGGGAACGGCCACAATCCAGGGGGTTAAGGACCACGCCACGAGGCCAGGTCCAACAGGCGTCCCCCCCAGCCGAAGGCATGGAGAGTCACCCATCTCCTTGGGGATTCTCCTCGTCAAGGCGGAAGAAGCGGGACAGGCCGTCGGCGTTGGCGTGGTCATTGCCGGGCCGGTGTTCGACGTCAAAGTCCATCCCTTGTAGCGAGATGGACCATCGCAGCAGCTTGCGGTTCTCGCCCCGCATTCGCATTAACCATTGCAAGGGCCGGTGGTCGGTCTGGACCCGGAAGTGGGCGCCAAAGAGGTAGGGCCGGAGCTTCTTGAGGGCCCACACCACAGCGAAGGCCTCGCGCTCAATAGTGCTCCAGCGTTGCTCCCGGGGCAGTAGTCGCCGGCTGATGAAGGCCACTGGTCTGTCGAGCCCCCTTTCGTCAGTTTGGGAGAGGACGGCCCCGATCCCATACTCGGAGGCGTCCGTCTGTACCACGAACTCCTTCTGGTAGTCCGGGGCTTGCAGCACCGGAGCAGTACACATGGCCGTTTTGAGGGTGTCGAAGGCTGTTTGGCAGCGGGGTGTCCAGTGTACCTTCTTGGGCTGTTTTTTGGACGTTAACTCTGTGAGGGGGCCAACAATGCTCCCATAGTCCCGGATAAACCGCCGGTAGTATCCGGTGAGGCCCAGGAAGGCCCGGACAGCGGTCTGGGTAGTGGGGGGTTCCCAGGTCTGGATGGCATCTATCTTCGCTTGGAGGGGGGCCACCTGCCCGCTCCCCACTTGATGGCCCAGGTAGGTCACGGATCCGTGGCCGATTTGGCATTTGCTGGCCTTGATTGTGAGCCCGGCCCGCTGGAGGGCGGCCAGGACGGCCTCCAGGTGGAGGAGGTGCTCGGCCCAGTGGTTGCTGTACACGGCAATGTCATCTAAGTAGGCCGCGCTGAAGGCCTCAAGCCCGGCCAAAACCTTGTTCACCAGTCTTTGGAAGGTGGCCGGGGCGTTCTTCATTCCGAAGGGCATCACCCGAAAGTGGTAATGCCCATCCGGAGTCGAAAAGGCGGATCTTTCTTGGGCGCCGGGGGTGAGCTGGATTTGCCAGTACCCGGCGGTGAGGTCCAGCGTGCTCAAGTAGCGAGCGGCCCCTAGGCGGTCGATCAGTTCGTCGGCCCGGGGTATCGGGTGTGCGTCCGTCTTGGTTACTACATTCAGGGCTCGGTAGTCCACGCAGAATCGCAACTCCGGGGGGTGACCGGGAGCTGCGGCCTTGGGCACCAGGACGACAGGGCTGGCCCACGGGCTGTCGGAAGGCTCGATGACCCCCAGGGCCAGCATCTTCGCTACTTCGGCCTGGATGCAGGCCCGCACTCGGTCAGGCACCCGGTAGGCTCTGTGTCGTATGGGGGGGTTCTCCCCGGTGTCGACGTCGTGGACGCACCAGTGGGTCACCCCCGGGGTGAGAGAGAAGAGGGCTGCGTAGTCCCGCAGTAATCGCTGGCAGTCGTTGCGCTGCTCCGGGGTCAGGGACGAGGCGAGTTGGACCCCTTCGATCGATCCATCGTGACTGTCGGATTGCAAGAGGTCGGGCAAGGGCTCGGAGTCGTCCTCGCCCCCCTCGTCGGTCGCCAGCAGCAGGCTCAGTTCGGTCCGGGCGAAGTGGGGTTTTAGCCTGTTCGCATGTAGGACCCGGAGGGGGTTCCGGGGGGACTCCAGATCGACCAGGTAGGTGACGGGACTTTTCTTCTCCACCACCTTGAAGGGCCCGGTCCACTTGTCCTGGAGGGCGCCGGGTTCGACCGGGGCCATGACCCATACTTTCTGACCTGGCTCGAATTCTACCGTAGAAGTGTTGCGATCGTACCACCGCTTCATGTCCTCCTGGCTGGCCTCGAGGTTGGCTTCGGCTATGGCTCGGAACTTGCGGGTCTGGTTTCGGAGGGTCAGGAGGTATCGGTAGACGTCAGGAGGGGCGCCTCGGGGCTTCATCTCCCAGCCCTCCTTGACCAGGCTGAGTGGTCCGCGGACCGGGTGCCCATACAATAGTTCAAACAGGCTGAACCCCAGGGACTTCTGCGGGACCTCCCGATAGGCAAACAGGAGGCAGGGCAGCAGGACATCCCATTTCCGCCTGAGGGGTTCTTCCAGGCCCTGGATCATCCCTTTCAATGTTCGGTTGAACCGCTCAACCAGTCCGTTCCCCTGAGGGTGATATGGGGTCGTGAACTTGTATGTGACCCCGCATTGTTGCCACAGGGACCGCATGTACCTGGAGATAAAGTTCGTGCCACGGTCGCTCACCACTTCGCTGGGGAATCCCACTCGGGAGAAGATCCCCATCAAGGCCCGGCCTACCACAGGGGCCGTTATAGTTCTGAGCGGGACCGCCTCCGGGTACCTGGTGGCGTGGTCCACGAGGACCAGGATGAAGCGGTGGCCCAGGGCGGTTTGGGGGTCCAGGGGTCCCACAATGTCGATTCCGACTCGTTCAACCGGGGTGCTGACGGCGGGAAAGGGCTGGAGGGGGGCCTTGACCCGACCCCCCGTCTTTCCGCTGGCTTGGCAGGTCTGGCAGGACCGGCAGTGGTTGTCCACATCTCTCCGCATCCGGGGCCAGTAGAAGTGGGTCACCAGACGACTGTACGTTTTGTCTTGCCCCAAGTGTCCGGCGAGGGGCACATCATGGGCCAGGTTGAGAAGGAACTCCCGGAAGCGGAGGGGGACCACCAACACGCGGCCGGCCCCGAGTTCTGCCACTTTCTGTTCACTGTACAACAGGCCCTCGGCCCAGTAGATCCAGTGGGTGCCGGTCTGGTCACCGTTGGCTTGCGCGGTCGCCTGCTGTCGGACCCCTTCGAGAGAGGGACAGGACTGTTGCTCTTGCTGGAACTGCTCTCGGGTGGGGCCCCCTTCATGTTGCCATTGCGTCAGTTCTGGTAGGGCGCTCGGAGAAGCCATCTCTTCGGGGGAGGATTCGCTGGGCCCGGGGTCGGTGTCCGCCTCCTCGCTGCTGGCGGGAGGGGGTGTGAGCCCCTCGGGTCGGGCAGTCCCGGAGGTCGAGGAGGAGCGGGGGGCCTGGGCGGTCATGGACCGGGTGATGGCGCAGGCCCAATCAGCCAGTCCCAACATTCGGAGGTGCTCTCGTCGTTCTACTTGAGCCCAGGGGGAACTCTCCAAGTCGTTCCCCAGGAGGCAGTCGACCGGGGCGTCGTCGCGCACCGTCACCTTCAGCAGGCCCGTCACCCCTCCCCACTCGAAGGGGACCAGGGCCATCTGGCATAGGCTTTCACTGTTGTCGGCCGTCCGCACAGGGCACAGCACATTCGGTAGAATCTGTTCAGGGGTCACCAGGTGGCAGCGGACAGCGGTGATACTGGCGCCGGTGTCGCGAAGGGCTTCGGCCCGTTGTCCGTTGACCGTGACCTGCTGCCGGTACTTCTGGGTGTTGGTTGGGATGGGGGTGCAGGGTACCATCTCTCGGCTACCCAGGCAGACCAGGGACATGGCTGCCGGCTCCCACTCAGTGTTTTCTCGGTCGAGGGCCTCTTCTTCCTCCTCTCCCCCCAAGGCGGCGGCTGTCAGCTGCCGGGGCGGGGGCCCGCCGGCCCCGTTTCTTCGGTTCAGGGGGCAGGCCGGGTCGCTGGCAAAGTGTCCGGTTTGTTGGCAGCCATAGCAGGTCACTGGTGGCCGTGGTCCGGGTCGGGCCGGGCCCACCCTTCGCGCTAGGCTCGGGGAGAGATGTGGCTGCGGTGGCCCTCGAGGGGGGCTCCTGGGGGCCCCAGCGGGAGGGTCTCGGTTCCTGTTCGGCCCTCCCCCCCACCGCGCTGGCGTGGGGGTCCGTTGGGGTTCCTCTGGTACTCCCCCATTGAGCTCCGGGGGACCCGGGAGTTGACCCATCGATCGGCCTCGACGGCAAGTTTTCGCGGGTCGGTCATTTTGCTGTCGAGGAGGTGCTGTCTCAGTTCCACGAAGCAATTGTTGGAAAGATGTTCCCAGACGATGAGGCCGACCAGTTGTCCGTAGGTGGTTACTTTGCTGCCTTTGATCCACCCTTCTAGGGCCCGACTGAAAAAGTCCACATATTCCACCCATGTGGTACCCGGGATTTTCTTGCAGTCTCGGAACCGCTGGCGGTACATCTCCGCTGTTAGCCCATAGCGGGTGAGCAGGGCCTCCTTCATGTGATCGTAGGAGGTCATCACCTCCTCCGGTAGCTGGAGCAGCGTGTCCCGCCCTTCACTCAGGAATCGCCCCCACAGGCCTGCGCCCCAGTCTTTTCGGGGCACCCGATGGGAGGTCATGGCCACCTCGTAGGCCTTGAACCATTGTTGGATATCGTCATTCTTGTAATACTCCTTGACGACCTCCTTCGGGATATGCACCTTGGCCTCGGGGGGCGGTAGAGTGTCTCTAGTACTGGGGGTGTTGGCCCCTCCGTTCTTGGCCTTGATCTCGAGCTCCTTGAGACTGCGCTCGTGCTCAAGAGTTAGTTTCTTTTCCTCCAACTCCCGGTGTCGTCTCTTCTCTTCTATTTCTTCTTGAAGGCATAGCTGCTCGAGGGCCAGTTTCTTTTCTGCCAGCTGGAGTTCGCCGTCCAGCCGTAGTCGGGCGAGCTCTAGTTCGTGGCTCCGGACCTTTTCCCGCTCTCGTATTTCTTCCTCGGAGAGGCCGGTTTCTAGGCTCTTTCTTCCTCCGGTTGCCGGGGTCAGTGCGGTTGCTGTGGTCTCCGTCAGGGGCAAGGGCCCTTCTTCCTGGGAGGGGCCTGCCCCAGCCTCCAACCATGCCCTCAGAGCTTTCTGCATCTCTTCCTTGGTACCGAGGCTGGTGGTTGCAATGCCTTTGTCTCTGCAGAACTGTTTTAATTCTTTGTGCGTATATTCTTCCAGCCGTTCGGGCTGGAACTCCATTGTCGCGTTGTTTTCCTGGCTGCTCATGATGCTATTCGTTTGGATGGGTAGCTAGTGGGTACTGGCTGGTACGTACTGCGTTCGGCTCGGATCCCGTCGCTGGCCACCACATGTTGGAAGGCGGACCCCGAGGAGTCGGTGAGACCACCAAGGGGGGGCCCTCTCACTGCACGAAGTAGCCGAGCGCTGCCGAGAAGTCTCCTGAGAGATCCTTCTCCTATCCCATACTAGCACAGTAACACCACCACACCGGACTCAAGGAGGTTGTCTCAAGACAAGCAATTCTTTATCATCAATAAAAGGTTACGAGTTCAATATTTACACGAAGGGATCGAGGGATCCACCAAAAGTCTCAATGTCTCTTTGGAAGGGTAGGGGTAGCGGGACAGTCTTTGGCAGGAGTGTGGTACGAGGGTACCTGGGGCCCAGTTCTTATCCTCACGCTGGAGGACCTCCGATCTCGGAGGGGTCGAGCCGCGACGGCGTCAGCAGGGCTCTGGCGTACAGTTCGTGGAGAGCCGCGATTCAATCAGCAGGGCTCTCAAGATGGTTTCTGCTCAGCTCGAGCCGCGACGTCGTCAGCAGGGCTCCGAGGAAGGTTCCAGCGAGGTTGGGCCGCGACAGCGTCTGCAGGGCTCCGATGTTCCAGGTGGTTCAGAAAAGGGTTCACAGGAGGGAGCCGCGACGCAGTCAGCAGGGCTCGTGATGGTTCCGGCAAGAGTTCGTCTCCGTAGGGTCAGCCGCGATTCGATCAGCAGGGCTCTCGACTCCGGGATACAACTCCCGAGCTGTGGTGGGGTCGCCCCAGATATAGGTCTGGAGCCCTTTGATGTCCGGACCTATGCGCCCGAGGGGGCGGAGTGGCCGGGTGGAGGTGGCCAGACGCCCAGCAGGAGAGGCGCCAGGCCCATGGGAGTTTGCAGGGTGATCACACCTCGAGAGGGGAGGACAGTTGGGGGTCCCATCGATACTGTCCTCCGCCGGGGCGATGAATGGTTCCTGCGGCACCCCCTGGCCAGTTCGTGGTGCCTCGATGTCGGGGCTTCGTTGGGGTCGAGGCTGGGTTGAGCGGGGTCGCGCCGGCTGGGGCACGGTGTGACGTTGATGCCAACAAGATGGCGGAGCCACGAGGAGTATGCGACCACGTGTAGCTCCGGGTGAAGGGCCTTGGTGCAGACCAGACGGGTGGCCCGTGACGGCCGGGGCGGGGAACGGCCACAATCCAGGGGGTTAAGGACCACGCCACGAGGCCGGGTCCAACAGCGCGGCTATATCAACATCCATTAGGACACGCTAAAGCGTAACAACGATATCAAGTGTAGCACTGGGGTTCAGAAAAATAACCTTTTTAATGATCAAGCTTGAAGGAACCTATTAGTCGAAACCCAGGTAGGTTAAACCGTCACTCCCGTCAACCGGAAACCAGAGTGAGGGTGTTGTGGACTAATAAAAGCACTATTAAGGCGTCTCAAATAGACCAAACGTTAGGTGCGCCATGTTGCAGGGATTCTGGTTATGCACAGAACTATGCGCAGGAACCCAGGACCTCAGAGAATTGTGGTGTACCAAAAACTACCCTCAGAACCCAGAACCCCTTTTCCGACTAGCTTAGTGTCCCATTCGTTATCCGAGATCTAGCTCGGCGGTCCCAATGTATAGACAACCCAGAACAAGCGACTTAGAATATTCTCAGGAATGGTGGGAATCAGAAATGCCTTTTCGTTATTATTCTCATATCAGTTCACAACAGAATAAACAGAGACACGGTTAGAGTTTAAAGAGTTTAATTTATAAACCTCGCGTCCTAAGATGCAGTACTTTGGCTAACATAAGCAGACAAATGGTTAAGATCAGAACCATCAGCATTGTTACAATACCATAGAAAGGATGTATGATGGTACAACGCGTACCATCACAACGCGGTATGTTACATCGCGGTTTTGACAACGCAAGTCGTTACATCGACTTGCGTTGGAGGGCGCTGGATTTAGGAATAGTGTGAATTACTATTCCAACTCCAGTCTACGTACAGTAGGGAAGGTGTTGGAATAGTAATTTACACTATTCCTTAGTCTAGAGCGCCCTCCAGTGCAAGTCGGTGTAACGACTTTCGTTGTAAAAACCACGATGTAACCATACCGCGTTGTAATGGTTGCGTGGTAAAGGATGTTTCCCCCATAGAAAATGAAAGAAGCAATCATAGTAAAATGACAGTGGAAAGCAGCCACCCTCCTTTCGCTAGTAAACTAATAGTATTATTATTATTAGACTATTAGAAGGTCTCTAGGCTTGAATGGGGAACCCCATACCGTATAGGTCAGCTTAGTGGAATCACATCACAGGATCAGCTAGGCTCTCTCCTGGGAACACTCTTCTGCAGACTGACTCTAAAACATGCTGCACTGCAATATTAAAAAGCACTCGTCCCTCAGGTATCTGCAGCTGCGTGCATGTTATGGCTAAATAGTGGTACGATCAACCTGAACACAACAACATGCACCGTCTAGTGACCCAGACTCGTTCTTTACACGGTGTACAGGCCAAGGTCACTGCTCACTGTTAAGGATGTTAAACAACAGACAGTTCTCATGTGAAGCAAAGTCGAGTAAGCATTTCTCAATCAAAAACATATGACAACAGTGTCGCGTGCAAAAGCAGCAGAAGCGGCAAGATGGCTTTCTAACATCTAACGCGGTTGTGCTAACTTAGCATTGTACATAGGGAGATAGGTATCATCACTACAAGCTCTCTCTGTTCACCACAGTCAAACAACACGTGAACACTCCTGAGCTGTCTCTGTTTATCACAGACAAACAACACGTGAACACTCCTGAGCTCTCTCTGTTCACCACAGTCAAACAACACGTGAACACTCCTGAGCTCTCTGTTCACCACAGGCACACAACAAGTGACCAGTCCTGAACTCTCTCTGTTCATCACAGACAAACAACACGTGAACACTCCTGAGCTCTCTGTTCACCACAGTCAAACAACACGTGAACACACCTGAGCTCTCTGTTCACCACAGAAAAACAATACATGAACACTCCTGAGCTCTCTCTGTTCACCACAGTCAAACAACACATGAACACTCCTGAGCTCTCTCTGTTCATCAATGGCAAACAACACGTGAACACTCATGAGATCTCTCTGTCCACCACCGGCAAACAACACGAGAATGCTTCTGAGCTCTCTCTGTTCACCACAGTCAAACAGCACGTGAACACTCCTGAGACCTCTCAGAATCAGATCCTACTCCTGAGGCGGAAAGCCGGGAGCAACGCAACTTTATAATTGTTTTAACTGGCACTTTGTTTTAAAAACCTTTGGGCACTCTTCCCCCACTTGCCACCCCCCCATTCTCGCTCCTACCTCCACGGCTGTTTTGGTGCTGTAGCAAGCCACGGGGAGGATCTCCGACATCGCGGGGGAAGCCCTGGCTGACGCCGCTCATGCTAGGACACGCCCACTTTCATTGGCATAAAGAGGATGCTCCATCCCTGGCCGCGCAGCGGACGTGCGCAGCGGGCGTGCCGCCATGCGCGCCGAAGGCGCGCCAAAGGCAAGCCCGTCTGCGCCCGTCCGCGACAGGCCGGGACCCGGGGCCCCTCACCATGCCAAATTGTTAACATATTCTACTGCTCATCTGCTCGCTCTTCGTGCCAATTGGCCTATTATTAACCCCCTGGCGGCTCACCTTATGTCTCTTGGGATTTCCCAGCCAGACTACATTAACTCACCGATCCACCTGCTTAGACCTCAAATGGCAATACCGCCTCTTGCACAAGTGCATTCCCAGCCTTAACCCCGCGTAATTCCCCCCTCAACAGCCACTGCTTATCTTCTTAACACCCGTTGTGCGATTAAACACCAAGTTGAGCATTTCCACCTCCTAGACACCACCAAGCCCGATTTTTTGTTCTTGACTGAAACTTGGTTTACCCCTGACTCTTTGCCGGACGTGTTGGCAGCCCTTCCCACCCCTTACTATGCACTTCGTGCTGACCGCCCGGTCGGGAAATCCAGTGGTGGAGTGGCGATGATAGTCCGCTCTAACCTCCAGTTTCAACTTCTTCCCCATCCCCCCATTGCTGCAGTTGACTGCTTAGTCGCCCGTTCCCTCAATCTAGTGACCCCTCTTACCTGTGTGCTTCTCTATCAGCCCCCTCAAGCTATGCCTCACTTCATTTCCGCGATACAGGATTTATTAGCCACCCTTGTTGTCAATAACTCCGCTGTTCTTCTACTTGGAGATTTCAACTTTTGGCCGGGTGATCCCCGTGAGGACCCCATGTCCAAAGATTTTAATAACACCCTCAGTATGAATTTCTTGTCTCATATTCATACCTCCACCCATGGTCACATCCTGGACCAAGTCTGGTCGGTCAATCAGCCAATTCTTACCCCCTCGGCGGCCCCCTGTGTGTGGTCAGATCATTCCTTGGTCTCTTTCTTTCTTGACCTACAGGTGGGCACAAATCCCCCCCTCCCCAAAAACACTTACGCCCGAAACTGGAATCACGTGGACCTGCCCACCCTCTGCCTCTCCTTAGCAGCCTCTTCCCTTACTCCAGCTGAAACTGCACCTAACTCTCAGGTGACTGCTCTTCATCGTTGGCTATTCGCTACTTGTGATCAAGCTGCTCCTCTTAAACGTGTCAGAACTTGTCGCCCTCATGAGGCCAATAGATGGTTCACCAAAGATCTCAAAATTCAGAAACTTGCGCTCAGGCAGGCCGAGCGCCGCTGGAGACACAAGTATTGCCCGGACTTGAAAACCCATTACTCGGCTCTTCTCCGGGACTACAAAAGAGCTATTCTTCTGGCTAAGTCAGACTATTTTTCCCATAAAATACACCAAGCAGCCAACAAATCTAAAGAGATCTTTACGATTGTGCATGAGCTTGCAGCCTCTGATAGAGTTACCTCTAAGCCAACCCCCTCTCAGTCCCTCTGCAATGACCTCAATGATTACTTCATTGAAAAGATCGCCAAGATTAAGCATCATGTCAGTCAGTCAGTCAAAAGTAACTTTATTTGGTTTTCACAAACCATAAAGCATATAAAACACATTTCTTATTAAAAAAAAAAAACATTTTCAGTTCATAAAATTCTACTTAGTTCCTTTGTGGCACCAAGCCTTCAGACTTTGCCCACTATTGTAAGTAAGCTTTCTACCGCTATCATAAATTTTATCCCCCTGCATATTAAAATGTTTGATGCGGCACCCATCCAACTTGTCGCCGCCTGTCTGCAGGTGCGGATATTTAAATAATTAAAAACTGTTCTCAGCATCTTCCTTCTTTCTGATTTTACTGTTTCACAGACACACAGTAAATGGCTCAGAGATTCAATATGATAACCGCATAAACGGCATGCCTTTGTTTGATCCTTATTTTTCCAGGAGGGCGCCAAGTCTAATGAACAGTGATCTCCAAACCTGTATGCCATAAACCTCCTTTTTAAGGACAATCGGAAATGAGCTGCTAGGTAGGGTTGTGGTCTTAGCCGTGTGTAAGAATTTATTATGACCCATGCGTGGCGGCGTCTCACTAATCCCCTCTTGTCCTCCACGAAGGATAATACTTTTGCTTTGTTATTGCAAGCTTTTTTAAATGTGGCCTTTTCCAACTTGCTGTTCCAAAGCCCATAGAGCTCTAATTCTTCCAGGGCTATCCTCAGTTGGTCCCCCCACGAGTTTGGGATTCTTTGCTCTAGTTGTTGTTTTATTTCCAACCAGCATAAGTTGTTCAAAGTTCCCAATTCTGCTGCTCTGAGTTTCCAGCATAGATTTACCATGGTTGCCTTCCTTTGGAATACTTGGTTCTGTAGTCCGAATTCCAAACAAATTTGTGCTGGCGAGGAGCCTTTAAAGAGGTTGAATACCGTTTTATAAACCTTGGTTTGTAATTTATTTAAGATGTTACTTTCTTGGCCATGCCAGGTTTCCAGACCGTAGGACAGGGTCGGTAGCAATTGGGCTGCCATGATTTTTAAAAGATGCCCGTGTGAAGGGCTTTCCAGTTTCTTGTATAGTTGTTTGTAGGCAAATATTAAGGATTGAGCTTTTGCTGTGATCTCCTTTTTCTGCTCCACCATTGACAGATTTCTTGCCATTTTGATGCCCATGTATTGAACCGACTCATTTGCCAAATTTGGTGGGTGTCCATTTATTTGTTCTAAATGGCTGTTCAAATCTGCTAGGTATAAATTAAATAAGCATGGAGAAAGGACGCAGCCCTGTTTTAATCCGTTTGTTATGTTTATTTTTGAAGAGACTCTTTGTCCATCCCCTAGTTTTACAGTAGCCCGTGTTTCGCTGTATAGTGCTTGTATTGCGTTTATCAGTGGCTGTGGCAGTCCCCATGCTTTCAGTTTCTTCCACAAGCGGTCCCGTGGCACTCTATCGAAAGCCGCTTTTAGGTCTATATAGCAGGCCACTAATACTCCCCTTTTCCTTTCAGCTTTTTCCGTAAGAATTGTCAAGGCTGTTAGATTTGTAATGGTGCCCATTCCCCGTCTGAAGCCTGTTTGGAATTTTGGAATAATGTTGTTTTCCTCGGTCCACTCATGAAGATGTTCCAGGATGCATGAAGCATAGAGTTTGGCCTCTACGTCGATCAGGGCGATCAACCTGTAATTCCCGGGTTCTGTTCTGATGCCGCTCTTGTAAATTGGGTGGAACAGGTTACCGCTCCAGGATTGTGGGATCTTGTTGTCACGGAACACATGGTTAAAAAGAGGTGTTAGATATTTTGCACAAACTTCCGGGTCTCGTTTGAACAGGGCATTTGGTAGCGCGTTTGGGCCTGCTGCTCCTTCCGCTTTCACATTTTTTTATCAGTGTTTTTATGCGTTTAACTGTTGTCAGAGTTTGGTCATCTACTTCCCAGCTAAACTGATTTTTTCCACTTTCAATATTAGTGCTGGTTACCTCGGTGTAAGGTTCTTTTTCCTTTACGTTCAGTGACCTTACTGCATCCACCTTTTCTAATCCTAGTTTGGGGTTATACAATTTATCAATGTGTTCTAGCCAAGTGTTTTCGCTTATTCCGATGGTATTTTGCTTTCCGTGACCTTTCATTAATTTGTTGATTATACCCCAAAATTCTTTACTATTTGGTAGTTTGCTTGCCCACAGCAGATCTTCCCATGACTTTTCTCTATATTTTCTTTTTTCCACTCTGCATTCCACCTTGTAGTCTTTTCTCAATTTTTGGATCTTTCCGCTGTCTATTTTTTTTCCCATTTTAATTGCTTGCGCGTTTTGTCTTACCTCTTTGGCGATGTTTCTTTTTTTGTTTCTCATCTGTATTGTGTACCATGGCTCTTTAATACACCCGTGATTCCCTTTGCTTACTGTTTTTGCTGGAAATTTGTCCAGGGGTGATTCACATAGTTCCTCCCAGTTACTTAATGATTGTACTGCTGACTCCTCAGCATTCTTTATGTGTTCATTCACCATGTCCATTATCTCTTCCATGATGGCTCCTCTCCATTTAAGCTTCCGTAAGTTGTATATTTCGGGCCATGCAACTAATGATGCTACACACTCCTTTTGCTTGATGTTTAAGTCTCGGACTGTCTCCTGAGGGAAATGATCGCTCTCAGGTCGTGTTGAGATGCAGAAATTGTCTACCCGGGGCGTTAGCTCTTTACTGATTATCGTGTAATCAATTATTGATTGTTTTTTTCCACAGGAAAAGGTGATACCTACCGGTTGATCTCCCTTCATGTTTCCATTTAGGATGACCATGCCTAGTTTTTCCAGCTTGTTTCGTATATTTTGATTTTTATTCTTATTCTTATTCGTCTTTCCCCCTGTCAGATTATAATTAAAGTCCCCTGATATTATCATCTTGTGATATTGATGTGTGACTTGTAGTGTTTTTATTAGGTTTATTAGAGTTGACAGTTTCTCCTCTTTTTTGTTCTTTGCAGGATGAATATAAATATTAAGGATTATTAGCTTATCTCCCACTCCTTCTCCTTGTGCAGGAAGATTTTCTTTCACATTTATTATTTGGATCCAGTTTTCTCCGGAATCCATTTCCTCCGTTTTCCAGTCGTTTTCTGTTGCAGTGTATATGGACAAACCCCCTCTTGGATGCCCATGCTTGGAGGTTTTTTCCGCCATTATGTGGAATTCTTCGTATCCTGCCAAGTGCTTTGGTGAAGTGTTCCATGGTTCTTGTAGCAGTATTACTTTAAAATCACTTAAATAGGTGAGGGTTTCTTGATCTTGTTGCGTTTCTTTAAAACCATGAACGTTCCAGGAGCAGATCAAGGTCTTTTTCTCCTTTTGATTTACTGCCTTATTGTTTTGTTCCCCCCTTACTGTGATGTTATCAACAGGATCGATGTTGTTAAGCATCATATTCCGCAGCCTCCCCCCTCCTTCTCTGTGCCTACATTACTTCCTCCTACCCTCCTTGTTTTTGATCACTTCCCTCTGATTTCTAAGGAGATCTTTCTCACTCTGCTGCGACGAATCAAGTCAGGCTCACCCTCTGACCCTTGCCCTGCTCACATCTTGAGGGAGCTTTTCTCCAGTTGTCCGGATCCTCCCCTTACCCTGCTTAATGCTTCCATCTCTCAGGGAATTGTCCCAGATCTCTTTAAAGTGGCTACGGTCATCCCCATCCTTAAAAAGGTGGGCGCTGACCCCACTCTTCTTTCAAATTTCAGACCCATCTCTCTCCTTCCCTTCCTGGGTAAGATTTTGGAGAGCTACCTTACTTCCGTTCTCTCTACCTTTGTCGAAAAGAATCATCTTCTTGCTGCCAATCAGGCCGGTTTTCGCCCCGCTCATTCCACGGAGTCTGTTGTTCTCTCTGTGATGGATGAACTGAGGAGGAGTGCTGACATCAACTCTCCTCAGGTCCTGGTCTTTCTCGACCTGTCCGCCGCCTTCGTCACGGTTGATCATCCTACTCTTTTACACCGTGTCGAGGGCGCCAGTGTTCGGGGCTCAGCTCTGGCTTGGCTTACCTCCTTCTTAACGGACCGCACTCAGGCCGTTAGACTGGAGGGCTTCTCCGCCCCCTTCTGTCCAGTTCCTTGTGGGGTGCCTCAAGGTTCATCCCTCTCCCCTCTTCTCTTTAATCTTTACATCTATCCCTTGATCATTGCTTTGCAGGAAATGGAGGTCACGGTGTTCAATTATGCCGATGACCTTCAGCTCATTTTCAACCTCTCTTCCACTCCTGACTCTATTCTTAAATTTAGCTCCACCATGACATTTATTTTTAACTGGATGAACTTAAACCAATTAAAACTAAATCCAGATAAGACGGAATTGTTGCTTATCGGTGGTCCCTCCAACCCCTGGACTCCCGTTTTTTGGCCCTCCATCCTCGATTTTCCTCCTCTTCCCTCTGCATCTGTGAAAACTCTTGGCATTAAAGTCTGCCGAGACCTTTCCATGCATGCTCAGATTAGCTCAGTGGTCTCATCCTGCTTTCTGTCCCTCAGAATCATCCGCAAAATTTCTCGCTTCTTCTCATCAGAAGCTCTTAAACTCATTGTTTTGGCTATGATTTTATCCCGCCTAGACTATGGCATTGCCATGTACGTCGGTATCCCCGCGTATGAACAGCGTCGCCTGCAGCTTGTTCAAAACCAGGCAGCTCATCTGATTTACGGGTCTCCGAAATCTCAGCACATTACCCCCCTCCTCAAGACCCTTCATTGGCTTCCCATTCTGAAACGTTCTCTATTTAAGATGGGATGCCTGACCTTCATGTCACTGACCGGCACAGCCCCTGACTTTATTAGATCTAAGATCAGTGTCTATGTTCCGGCCAGAACCATTCGCTCCTCTACCCAGCTCCTCCTCAGTGTCCCTCGCTATCATAGGAAAAAATTGGGTGGCTCGAGATTTTCCATTCTCGCCCCCCTGTTTTAGAACTCACTCCCCTTTGCCATTAGATCCATCCCCACCTACATGGACTTTCGCAAAGCTCTCAAAACCCATCTTTTTTCCATGGCCCACCCATTGTAGTTGCTCCTCGGTTCCATCTGCGATAGTCTCTGTTTAAGCACCAAGAAACCGCTTGGTAGTAGAGCGCTTTACAAATCTTTTCAACTTCAACTTCAACTTCCTCTCTGTTCACCACAGTCAAACAACACGTGAACACTCCTGAGCTCTCTCTGTTCACCACAGTCAAACAACACGTGAACACTCCTGAGATCTCTCGTTTCACAACCGGCAAACAACACGTGAACACTCCTGAGCTCTCTCTGTTCACCACAGACAAACAACACGTGAACACTCCTGAGCTCTCTGTTCACCACAGACAAGCAACACGTGAACGCTTCTGCGCTCTCTCTGTTCATCAACGGCAAACAACACATGAACACTCCTGAGCTCTCTCTGTTCATCACAGACAACACATGAACACTCCTGAGCTCTCTGTTCACCACAGTCAAACAACACATGAACACTCCTGAGCTCTCTCTGTTCATCAACGGCAAACAACACGTGAACACTCCTGAGCTCTCTCTGTTCACCACAGTCAAACAACACGTGAACACTCCTGAGCTCTCTGTTCACCACAGACAAGCAACACGTGAACGCTTCTGCACTCTCTCTGTTCATCAACGGCAAACAACACATGAACACTCCTGAGCTCACTCTGTTCACCACAGACACACAACAAGTGACCAGTCCTGAGCTCTCTCTGTTCACCACAGACAAACAACACATCAACGCTTCTGAGCTCTCTCTGTTCATCAACGACAAACAACACATGAACACTTCTGAGCTCTCTCTGTTCATCACCATCAAACAACACGTGAACACTCCTGAGCTCTCTCTGTTCACCACAGACAAACAACACGTGAACACTCCTGAGCTCTCTCTGTTCACCACAGTAAAACAACACATTAACACTTCTGAGCTCTCTCTGTTCACCACCATCAAACAAAACGTGAACACTCCTGAGCTCTCTCTGTTCACCACAGACTAACAACACATGAACGCTTCTGAGCTCTCTCTGTTCACCAACGGCAAACAACACGTGAATGCTTCTGAGCTCTCTCTGTTAACCACCATCAAACAACACGTGAACACTCCTGAGCTCTCTCTGTTTATCACAGACAAACAACACGTGAACACTCTTGAGCACTCTCTGTTCACCACAGTCAAACAACACGTGAACACTCCTGAGCTCTCTCTGTTCATCACCAACAGACAAGGTGTGAACACTCCTGAGCTCTCTGTTCACCACAGACAAACAACACGTGAACACACCTGAGCTCTCTCTGTTCATCACAGACAACACATGAACACTCCTGAGCTCTCTCTGTTCACCACGGTCAAACAACATGTGAACACTCCTGATCTCTCCCTGTTCAACGCGGTCAAACAACACGTGAACACTCCTGAGCTCTTCCTCCTCATCACCATCAGACAAGGCGTGACCACTCCTGAGCTCTCTGTTCACCACAGACAGACAACATGTGAACACACCTGAGCTCTCTCTATTCACTGCGGTCAAACAACACGTGAACACTCATGAGCTCTCTGTTCACCACAGACACACAACAAGTGACCAGTCCTGAGCTCTCTCTGTTCACCACAGTCAAACAACACATGAACACTCCTGAGCTCTCTCTGTTCACCACAGTCAAACAACACGTGAACACTCCTGAGCTCTCTGTTCACCACAGACAAACAACATGTGAACACTCCTTAGCTCTCTCTGTTCCACACAGTCAAACAAAACGTGAACACTCCTGAGCTCTCTGTCCACCACAGACAAACAACACGTTAACACTCCTGAGCTCTCTCTGTTCACCACAGTCAAACAACACGTGAACACTCCTGAGCTCTCTCTGTTCACCACAGTCAAACAACACGTGAACACTCCTGAGATCTCTCGTTTCACAACCAGCAAAAAACACGTGAACACCCCTGAGCTCTCTGTTCACCACAGACACACAACAAGTGACCAGTCCTGAGCTCTCTCTGTTCATCACAGACAAACAACACGTGAACACTCCTGAGCTCTCACTGTTCAACACAGTCAAACAACACAGGAACACTCCTGAGCTCTCTCTGTTCACCACAGTCAAACAACACGTGAACACACCTGAGCTCTCTCTGTTCACCGCGGTCAAACAACACGTGAACACTCCTGAGCTCTCTCTGTTCATCAACGGCAAACAACACGTGAACGCTTCTGAGCTCTCTCTGTTCATCAACGGCAAACAACACGTGAACTCTCCTGAGCTCTCTCTGTTCACCAACGTCAAACAACACGTGAACTCTCCTGAGCTCTCTTTGTTCACCAATGGAAAACAACACATGAACGCTTCTGAGTTCTCTCTGTTCACCACAGTCAAACAACACGTGAATGCTCCTAAGCTCTCTCTGTTCACCACAGTCAAACAACACGTGAACACTCCTGAGCTCTCTCTGTTTATCACAGACAAACAACACGTGCACACTCCTGACCTCTCTCTGTTCACCACAGTCAAACAACACGTGAACACTCCTGAGCTCTCTCTGTTCACCACAGTCAAACAACAAGTGAACACTCCTGAGCTCTCTCTGTTCACCACAGTCAAACAACACGTGAACACTCCTGAGCTCTCTCTGTTCACCACAGTCAAATAACACGTGAACACTCCTGAGCTCTCTCTGTTCACCACAGTCAAACAACACGTGAACACTCCTGAGCTATCTCTGTTTATCACAGACAAACAACACGTGAACACTCCTGAGCTCTCTCTGTTCACCACACACAAAACAACACGTGAACACTCCTGAGCTCTCTCTGTTCACCACAGTAAAACAACACATTAACACTTCTGAGCTCTCTCTGTTCACCACCATCAAACAAAACGTGAACACTCCTGAGCTCTCTCTGTTCACCACAGACTAACAACACATGAACGCTTCTGAGCTCTCTCTGTTCACCAACGGCAAACAACACGTGAATGCTTCTGAGCTCTCTCTGTTAACCACCATCAAACAACACGTGAACACTCCTGAGCTCTCTCTGTTTATCACAGACAAACAACACGTGAACACTCTTGAGCACTCTCTGTTCACCACAGTCAAACAACACGTGAACACTCCTGAGCTCTCTCTGTTCATCACCAACAGACAAGGTGTGAACACTCCTGAGCTCTCTGTTCACCACAGACAAACAACACGTGAACACACCTGAGCTCTCTCTGTTCATCACAGACAACACATGAACACTCCTGAGCTCTCTCTGTTCACCACGGTCAAACAACATGTGAACACTCCTGATCTCTCCCTGTTCAACGCGGTCAAACAACACGTGAACACTCCTGAGCTCTTCCTCCTCATCACCATCAGACAAGGCGTGACCACTCCTGAGCTCTCTGTTCACCACAGACAGACAACATGTGAACACACCTGAGCTCTCTCTATTCACTGCGGTCAAACAACACGTGAACACTCCTGAGCTCTCTGTTCACCACAGACACACAACAAGTGACCAGTCCTGAGCTCTCTCTGTTCACCACAGTCAAACAACACATGAACACTCCTGAGCTCTCTCTGTTCACCACAGTCAAACAACACGTGAACACTCCTGAGCTCTCTGTTCACCACAGACAAACAACATGTGAACACTCCTTAGCTCTCTCTGTTCACCACAGTCAAACAAAACGTGAACACTCCTGAGCTCTCTGTCCACCACAGACAAACAACACGTTAACACTCCTGAGCTCTCTCTGTTCACCACAGTCAAACAACACGTGAACACTCCTGAGCTCTCTCTGTTCACCACAGTCAAACAACACGTGAACACTCCTGAGATCTCTCGTTTCACAACCAGCAAAAAACACGTGAACACCCCTGAGCTCTCTGTTCACCACAGACACACAACAAGTGACCAGTCCTGAGCTCTCTCTGTTCATCACAGACAAACAACACGTGAACACTCCTGAGCTCTCACTGTTCAACACAGTCAAACGACACAGGAACACTCCTGAGCTCTCTCTGTTCACCACAGTCAAACAACACGTGAACACACCTGAGCTCTCTCTGTTCACCGCGGTCAAACAACACGTGAACACTCCTGAGCTCTCTCTGTTCATCAACGGCAAACAACACGTGAACGCTTCTGAGCTCTCTCTGTTCATCAACGGCAAACAACACGTGAACTCTCCTGAGCTCTCTCTGTTCACCAACGTCAAACAACACGTGAACTCTCCTGAGCTCTCTTTGTTCACCAATGGAAAACAACACATGAACGCTTCTGAGCTCTCTCTGTTCACCACAGTCAAACAACACGTGAATGCTCCTAAGCTCTCTCTGTTCACCACAGTCAAACAACACGTGAACACTCCTGAGCTCTCTCTGTTTATCACAGACAAACAACACGTGCACACTCCTGACCTCTCTCTGTTCACCACAGTCAAACAACACGTGAACACTCCTGAGCTCTCTCTGTTCACCACAGTCAAACAACAAGTGAACACTCCTGAGCTCTCTCTGTTCACCACAGTCAAACAACACGTGAACACTCCTGAGCTCTCTCTGTTCACCACAGTCAAATAACACGTGAACACTCCTGAGCTCTCTCTGTTCACCACAGTCAAACAACACGTGAACACTCCTGAGCTATCTCTGTTTATCACAGACAAACAACACGTGAACACTCCTGAGCTCTCTCTGTTCACCACACACAAAACAACACGTGAACACTCCTGAGCTCGCTCTGTTCACCACAGTCAAACAAAACGTGAACACTCCTGAGATCTCTCTGTTCACCACAGACAACACGTGAACACTCCTGAGCTCTCTCTGTTCACCACAGTCAAACAAAACGTGAACACTCCTGAGCTCTCTCTGTTCACCAACGGCAAACAACACATGAACACTTCTGAGCTCTCTCTGTTAACCACCATCAAACAACACAATGAACACGTATGAGCTCTCTCTGTTCACCACCGGCAAACAACATGTGAACACTCCTGAGCTCTCTCTGTTCACCACAGTCAAACAACACGTGAACACTCCTGAGCTCTCTCTGTTCACCACAGTCAAACAACACGTGAACACTCCAGAGCTCTCTCTGTTCACCACAGACACACAACACGTGAACACTCCTGAGCTCTCTCTGTTCACCACATTCAAACAACACTTGAACACTCCTGAGATCTCTCTTTTCACAACCAGCAAACAAAACGTGAACACTCCTGAGCTCTTCCTCCTCATCACCATCAGACAAGGAGTGAACACTCCTGAGCTCTCTGTTCACCACAGACACACAACACATGAACACTCCTGTGCTCTCCCTGTTCATCAACGGCAAACAACACGTGAACGCTTCTGAGCTTTCTCTGTTCATCAACGGCAAACAACACGTGAACGCTTCTGAGCTCTCTCTGTTCACCACAGTCAAACAACATGTGAACACTCCTGAGCTCGCTCTGTTCACCGTGGTCAAACAACACGTGAACACTCCTGAGCTCTTCCTCCTCATCACCATGAGACAAGGCGTGAACTTTCCTGAGCTCTCTGTTCACCACAGACACACAACATGTGAACACACCTGAGCTCTCTCTGTTCATCACAGACAACACATGAATACTCCTGAGCTCTCTCTGTTCACCACAGTCAAACAACACGTGAACACTCCTGAGCTCTCTGTTCACCACAGTCAAACAACACGTGAACAATCAACCGCAAACAACACGTGAACGCTTCTGAGCTCTCTCTGTTCACCAACGGCAAACAACACGTGAATGCTTCTGAGCTCTCTCTGTTCACCACAGTCAAACAACATGTGAACACTCCTGAGCTCGCTCTGTTCACCGCGGTCAAACAACACGTGAACACTCCTGAGCTCTTCCTCCTCATCACCATCAGACAAGGCGTGAACTTTCCTGAGCTCTCTGTTCACCACAGACACACAACATGTGAACACACCTGAGCTCTCTCTGTTCACCAACGGCAAACAACACATGAATACTCCTGAGCTCTCTCTGTTCACCACAGTCAAACAACACGTGAACACTCCTGAGCTCTCTGTTCACCACAGTCAAACAACACGTGAACACTCCTGAGCTCTCTCTGTTCATCAATGGCAAACAACACGTGAACACTCATGAGCACTCTCTGTTCACCACCGGCAAACAACACGTAAACACTCCTGAGCTCTCTCTGTTCACCACAGTCACGGAGGCGCCTATTTTCGAGGCCATTTGAGTAGCAACGTGGTAGAAGTGCGACGCAAACCTTAAAACAGATTTTTGAAGCCATGCAAAGCTGCTATGCCTGGTTCTGAGTGGCATAAAAGGTCTGAAGTTTTACCTTGCCCTGGGAAGGCATTAGAACGGGCAGTGCATGGGTATTCCCACACAACTCCCATGGATTTTGACATATCCCCAGATTCTGAAGAACATGGAAACCTAGGGATGCCCCAAAATCTTACACCTTCCCAGGGGATGCGTAACGAGGAGAAATATCTTGATTTCTCTATTTATTTTGTTTTTTGTTTATACCTCTTTCTATGTGTGCTGCATTCTGTACCACACATAGACAAAGGAATATTCCTCTCTGGATTGTTTTTGTTCAGGAAGGCCTCCTTCTTGCACAAAAACAATCCTGCATTCAACACAGACACCCTTGCACTGCGCTGCACGGGTGCTTTGCTTTGGAGCTAGGCACTCAAAGCAGCGTCAGCGCAGGAGACAAAACAGGAATGCACCATATTCTTTAAAATATGGTGCACTCCTGCCCTTTACCTGTAACGCAGTGCAGCAAGGTGACCTGCTGGGATGAGTTACTTTCCCTTAAATATGGGCCTGAATATGGTGTAAGTGCCTAAACTCTAGAAAGCTCCCAGCAGTTATGACAGGTTTGAGCCTGTTGGAGCCCAGCCGGCTCGGAGCCTGCGCGAAGCCCTCAGTGGGTCATTATATAGTGACCCTCCATAGAGCCCCCCAAACTGGTCTCTTTCTCGCAGTTGGCCCAGGTCCCTCCACACACCTCCTGCTGCCGCCAGTGCTATGATATCATTTCAAATGTGTCCTTTGAATGTGATTGGAGCAAAGTATTTTATGTTGAGATTTGCATTCTCTTTGTGTTTTTTATCAATGATAGTTACATCGCGCAGCTATATGAGAAGT
Organism: Triturus cristatus; assembly: GCF_964204655.1. Taxonomy (NCBI): domain Eukaryota; kingdom Metazoa; phylum Chordata; class Amphibia; order Caudata; family Salamandridae; genus Triturus; species Triturus cristatus. The sequence continues at coordinate 13,900,200 of NC_140583.1, forward strand.
CGAAAGTAGGCCTGGGCAGAATTTCGATTACGCCGCAGTAGTTGGAGTAATTGTGGTACTTCCGCGTTACTCTTTGAGGTGGAATTATTGATAAATTGCGTGATTACTCCACACTGCTATACTGAGATTGGCCATAGGCAAAGCCAGGCTAGGTCTCTGGAGGTAGCCGGGCACTGCACTGTCTCTGACTAGCTGTGAGACAACCCAGGTTTTTATTGCTGTCTTGAGTCAGTGGGAGTTACACTGGGGTTGAGTTTTCACAGCAGCAGAAGGAGGCATTTTTTTTACATGTGGCGATGTCCGGTAACATAGCAGATTTGTTCAATGATGATCACTGGGGGTGAGATGCCAACATGTGACACTTGTTCTCGCCATTTCCTGGACAGCCAGTAGTAGCTCTCTGGAACAATAGAGGATACATTATGTTTTTAGAGGGTTCAGTTTCAAGGAGCAGGAGCTCGCCCCATCAATCAGTACGTCCAGGAAGGGCTCCAGGATTTATATGGCTGATGTTCTTGAGACTCTCAAGTTTGGTTGGGTATCCTCAGCGTGCTAAGGCTTATGTTCTCAAGACCCTCAGATTTGGTTGGGTATCCTCGATGTACTGAGGGCTATGTTCTTGAGACCCTCAGATTTGGTTGGGTATCCTCAGCGTGCTAAGGCTTATGTTCTCAAGACCCTCAGGTTTGGTTGGATATCCTCGGCGTGCTAAGGCTTATGTTCTCAAGACCCTCAGGTTTGGTTGGGTATCCTCGTCGTACCGAGGCTTATGTTCTCAAGACCCTCAGGTTTTGTTGGCTATCCTCAGCATGCTAAGGCTTATGTTCTTGAGACCCTCAGGTTTGGTTGGGTATCCTTGACGTACTGAGGCTTATGTTCTCAAGACCCTCAGGTTTGGTTGGATATCCTCAGCGTGCTAAGGCTTATGTTCTCAAGACCCTCAGGTTTGGTTGGCTATCCTCAGCGTGCTAAGGCTTATGTTCTTGAGGGATCACTGACATAATATCGACTACAAAAATATAGACTTACAAAAATATCGATGCAAAAATATAGAATACCAAAATATCGAAGTCCTATCTCCAAACAAGAAATTACAAAAATATCGAATCCAAAATATCGTTGTAAATAATATAGTTAGTCAAAATATCGAATTTTTTAAATGTTTTAAAAGTAATGTTAAATTAATGAAATAATAAATATAATTAACTGACACATACTTAAAAATACTTAAATAACAGTAAACTTAATGAATAATTAAAGTAAGTAAAAAAAAAAAAATTAATACATATATCTTAACGTAATATTAACCCCTTCGATGCTGCGCAGATTCCGCCGCTGTGCTGACGGAATCTTGCGCGGGCGTGGTCATGACGGAATGGTTCCGTCATGAGCACAGCTCAACCGTGGGTCATGACGGAACCATTCCGTCATGAGCACCGAAGGGGTTAATTAAAAATATTCAATATTTTCTGTGTAGGATAGCGGGCGCGTAAAATTTACTATTACCACTCCAGTAAGTGCAATAGTAGGGAAAGCGTTGGATAGCGGGAGGGTAAAAATTACTATTCCCACTCCACAGAGTGCAATAATAGGGAAAACATTGGATAGCGTAGGGGTAATAATTACTATTCCCACTCCAGAGAGTGCAACAGTAGGGAAAACGTTGGATAGCGAGAGGGTAACATTTACTATTCCCACTCCAGTGAGTGCAACAGTAGGGAAAGCGTTGGATAGCGTAGGGGTAAAAATTACTATTCCCACTCCAGAGAGTGCAACAGTAGGGAAAGCGTTGGATAGCGGGAGGGTAAAAATTACTATTCCCACTCCAGAGAGTGCAACAGTAGGGAAAGCGTTGGATAGCGAGAGGGTAACATTTACTATTCCCACTCCAGTGAGTGCAACAGTAGGGAAAGCGTTGGATAACATAGGGGTAAAAATTACTATTCCCACTCCAGAGAGTGCAACAGTAGGGAAAGCGTTGGATAGCGGGAGGGTAACATTTACTATTCCCACTCCAGTGAGTGCAACAGTAGGGAAAGCGTTGGATAGCGTAGGGGTAAAAATTACTATTCCCACTCCAGAGAGTGCAACAGTAGGGAAAGCGTTGGATAGCGGGAGTGTCAAATTTACTATTCCCACTCCAGTGACTGCAACAGTAGGGAAAGCGTTGGATAGCGGTAGGGTAAAAATTACTATTCCCACTCCAGAGAGTGCAACAGTAGGGAAAGCATTGGATAGCGTAGGGGTAAAAATTACTATTCCCACTCCAGAGAGTGCAACAGTAGGGAAAGCGTTGGATAGGGGGAGGGTCAAATTTACCATTCCCACTCCAGTGACTGCAACAGTAGGGAAAGCGTTGTATAGCGGTAGGGTAAAAATTACTATTCCCACTCCAGAGAGTGCAACAGTAGGGAAAGCGTTGGATAGCGTAGGGGTAAAAATTACTATTCCCACTCCAGAGAGTGCAACAGTAGGGAAAGGGTTGGATAGCGGGAGGGTCAAATTTACTATTCCCACTCCAGTGAGTGCAACACTAGAGAAAGCGTTGGATAGCGGTAGGGTAAAAATTAATATTCCCACTCCAGAGAATGCAACAGTAGGGAAAGTGTTGGATAGCGGGAGGGTAAAAATTAATATTCACACTCCAGAGAGTGCAATAATAGGGAAAGTATTGGATAGCGTAGGGGTAAAAATTACTATTCCCACTCAAGTAAGTGCAATAGTAGAGAAAATAATAAATGTATATTTTTTTTTAAATTAATTAATTATTAATACAAAAACAAGTATTACAATTAATTACCAATCACACAAGAATTGATTATTTATAAATACCAATACATTTTTGTTTAATTAATTAACTATTAATAATTAATTAACAAACAATTGTTTTTCAATAACAAACATTAAAAAATGCAAATAATACCAATTAATAATTAATTTATAATATATTAATTAAGGATATACAGAAATTATTTAAATAATTATTTTTTTCAAATTATATTACTTCCCACCATATTCCCCTATAAACACAATACCCGCTACAAATATTAATTAAATACAATTAACATAATTATCAATTAAACTATTAATACTAATTAATTACCAATTAATACTAATTATTTACCAATTAATAATTAATCAACAACCAATTAATTTGCAATACCAATTAATAATTAACTAATAACAATTAAATTACTTCCCACCCTATTCCCCTATAAACCCACAACCCGCTGCAGAAGTAAAACGCAAAATTAAATTAAAGATATATTAATTAACAATATACACAAATAAATTAAATAATTATTTATTTACAATTATATTACTTGCCACCATATTCCCCTATAAACACACTGCCCGCTACAAATATTAAATGAATACAATTAACATAATTATCAATTAAACAATTAATACAAATTAATTACCAATTAATACTAATTATTTACCAATTAATAATTCATCAACAACCAGTTAATTTTCAATACCAATTAATAATTAACTAATAACAATTAAATTACTTCCCACCCTATTCCCCTATAAACCCACAACCCGCTACAGAAGTAAAATGCAAAATTAAATTAAAAATAATTAATAATTCCTATAAATTATTATTTAATAATCTATAATTAAATTACTTCCCACCCTATTCCCCTATAAACCCACAACCCGCTACAGAAGTAAAACGCAAAATTAAATTAAAAATAATTAATAATTCCTATAAATTATTATTTAATGTACTATAATTAAATTACTTCCCACCCTACTCCCCTATAAACCCACAACCCGCTACGGAATTAAATTACAAAAAAATAAAAAAAACATAAAATTCATTAATTTAAAAATATTCTAACATACATTCCAATATTAATACATACTTTTAACACATATACTAACACTTAAAACACTATATAAAATTCGATATTTTTAACAACTATATTATGACTGTCGATATTACTTACTTCTATATTATTGCAATCGATATTTCTTACCTGTTTTTCGATATTCTTCACCACTATATTTTTGCAAGTCGATATTCTGTCCATTCAATATTAAAAACTCGATATTCTGGCTACTATTTTTTTTTCGATATTATGTCTAGTTACCGTTCTTGAGACCCTCAGGTTTGGTTGGGTATCCTCGACGTACTGAGGCTTATGTTCTTGAGAACCTCAGATTTGGTTGGGTATCCTTGATGTATTGAGGCTTATGTTCTTGAGACCCTCAGATTTGGTTGGGTATCCCTGACGTACTGAAGCTTATGTTCTTGAGACCCTCAGGTTCGGTTGGGTATCCTCGATGTATTGAGGCTTATATTCTTGAGACCCTCAGATTTGGTAGGGTATCCCTGACGTACTGAGGGTTATGTTCTTGAGACCCTCAGGTTTGTTTGGGTATCCTCGATGTACTGAAGCTTATGTTCTCTAGACCCTCAGGTTTAGTTGGGTATCCTCGATGTACTGAGGGTTATGTTCTTGAGACCCTCAGATTTGGTTGGGTATCCTCGATGTACTGAGGCTTATGTTCTCAAGACCCGCAGGTTTGGTTGGGTATCCTCACCGTACTGAGGCTTATGTTCTCTAGACCCTCAGGTTTGGTTGGGTATCCTCGATATACCGAGGCTTATGTTCTCAAGACCCTCAGGTTTGGTTGGATATCCTCGGTGTGCTAAGGCTTATGTTCTCAAGACCCTCAGATTTGGTTGGGTATCCTCAGCGTGCTAAGGCTTATGTTCTGAAGACCCTCAGGTTTGGTTGGGTATCCTCGATGTACTGAGGGTTATGTTCTTGAGACCCTCAGGTTTGTTTGGGTATCCTCGGCGTGCTAAGGCTTATGTTCTTGAGACCCTCAGGTTTAGTTGGGTATCCTCGGTGTGCTAAGGCTTATGTTCTTGAGACTCTTAGGTTTGGTTGGGTAGCCTCGATGTACTGAAGCTTATGTTCTTGAGACTCTTAGGTATGGTTGGGTATCCTCGATGTACTGAAGCTTATGTTCTCTAGACCCTCAGGTTTGGTTGGGTATCCTCTATATACCGAAGCTTATGTTCTTGAGACCCTCAGGTTTGTTTGTTTATCCTCGATGTACTGAAGCTTATGTTCTCTAGACCCTCAGGTTTGGTTGGGTATCCTCGATGTACTGAGGGTTATGTTCTTGAGACCCTCAGATTTGGTTGGGTATCCTCGATGTACTGAGGGCTATGTTCTTGAGACCCTCAGATTTGATTGGGTATCCTCGATATACTGAAGCTTATGTTCTTGAGACCCTCAGGTTTGTTTGGGTATCCTCGGCGTGCTAAGGCTTATGTTCTCGAGACCCTCAGGTTTAGTTGGGTATCCTCATCGTACTGAAGATTCCTTCGCCTGCAGCATCGTGCTGAGCAGCTCAAGCTAGAGGTTTAGGAGGAGCCAGGATTCAGCCCGCACCACCCTACATTTGATATGGAGAGTAGGAGATCTGAATGGATCCGTTTCCATGAACGGTGATCTCAGCACTGGGAAGGTAGAGATCTTTCCAGGATCGCAAGCAGTGCTGCATGACATCAGGGGATGCCTCTCCCCTCGTCCATTGACCTTGGAATGTCATTGAGTACTTGGGGTGCAGCTGGTTGAAGCTTCTGCTGCCCTTGGGGGTGGATCCAGGCTGGAGAGAGTTCAGGTGTTTGTTGTTGGATACGCAGTTGTAGAGCACCGGCTTCTCCTACAACTGCTCCACATAAGGGACATTTGGAGAGCAGTCTTAGGCTCTGGAAGTCTGTAGAGTCGAAGTTAGATTGTTCCTTGTATGAGTAGTCCATGAAGTTTAGAATAAAGGCAGCTACGCCATGGGCAGAAGGCTTCTCAGCTCCTCTGGAACAGAGTCACTGGAAGAAGGTATGGGAAAGGCTAAACTTTGAATTGAGGGTTGTAACTCTAGCTGTTGAAAGGAACTCTACTCTAGTTTTTCTTTGTGGAACGGAGTGATCACAGAGTCTGTTTTCAGCTCTTTCTGGGTTTTTAGTGCCATATTTATGCTGCCAGTTGTGTCAGTTCTGTCTCACTGGCACCGCACAACATGGTGTATGCACAGTGCAACTCAAAAATGAGATTTATGAAGCTGTGCAAGCAGGGCTATATTGGGTCGGGTCCTGCGGTGCTCAGCACCGACAGTTCTAAAAAGCAGGTGCTGAGACAGGTCCCTATCCGGCTCTCCATTTTTGCCCTCGCCCTTAAGGTGAAAAAATAATCTTAAATCTGCAGCAGTCCCACCCTTCACTGCCTTCGATGTAGCTTCAAAGAGACTTGCTATTGTTCTTTCACAGGCTCATCATGTCAGAACTAAAGTATTCCCAATATTATGTACAAAGAAGCTATAGTTGTTGCTTATTTATCTTCTGCAACTAAAAAACATTGACAAAGCCAATAGTGCTGGCTTGTTGTACGTGTAATGTTACTTGTTGTATTATATATCTGGATGCAATGACAGCAGCAGCAAAATACCAGTCGGGCAGCACAATATGGCAAAGCACCGATTTTTAGCTGACGTGTTTTGCGCCAACCCCTTAATTAGATCGGCCACGCCTCTTTGAGACCCCCCCCAGTTTTTTCAACCCACTAACTGCCCTGCACGCAAGGTCACTTTGCATAGCCCTGATCAGCTTCATGAATCTGGAGTGATGCATTGCTGCGTAAATCGCTGCATTACTCTGCCATGGGAGGCCTTTTCATGGGCGTTGGGTGGGTGTTCCCCCGAAACCCCCTTGGTGTTTTACTCATTCCCAGATTTATGAAAGGTGGTAGATCTGGGAATGTGCCAAAAAGATACGTCGTCGCAGGTGAGATGTAACAATGCAAAATATCTTATTTGTCCTCACTACTTTTTCTTTCTATGTGTGGTACAGTGGCACACATCGAAAGAGGAAAATGGCTCAGGGGATTGTGTTTGTGCAGCAAGGTGCTCCTTCCTGCACAAAAACAATCGAGCATGCAACACAAGCACCCTTGCACCCTGGTGCAAGGGCCCCTATGTCGGTGCTGGGCTGCCATAACGGTGCCAACGCAGGGACAAGGGCAGGGATATGCTGTATTCTTATAAATAGGGTGCATTGCTGCCCCTTCCCTGTAACGCAGAGCAGCACGGTAACTTGCTGTGCTGCGTGACTCTCCCATAAATACTGGTTTTGGAGCTGACACTGGTGGTTGCTTCTGACTGTGATAAAACTCGAACATGTGAGGGGGGTGGCACAGGGTATATATGTTCAGGACACTGCTCTTAAGTGGCTGAAGCTTCTTGGATTTGCTTTTTACAGTAGTTTGCTTTGGTTATGGTATTTACATCTTTCTTGATTTTTTTTTGTACTTTTAGCTCATGGAGTGGACTACAGATTTTGGGTTTTCGCTGTTTCCACTCCTCTGTGTCTTTTCGCCTGGGTACGTTCTTTAGGACATACTGGGCCATATGTAGGTAGCCTAATACCGGTCGGTAACGGCCGATTTTCGGTAAATATACCGTTACCGACCGGTATTTAGGCTTTTGCTATGTAGGGGGAACATTTCAGGATTCGGTAATTTACCGAATTGGTAAAATTACCTAATCGGTAATTTTACCGATTCGGTAAATACCGAATCCTGAAATGAGATGTAGGTGACACTCAAATGAGTGATGTGTAGGGAAAATAATTCGGTATTTAGCACCAAATATATGTTGGTGCTAAATACCGAATTCATTGCAAAAAGCAATATTTTGCTGGACTACCAGTGCCATGTGGCAGACATACATGCCCTTAGGGCATGTATGTGCGCCACATGTGCACACATGCAGGAATCAGGGGTGCAACAGGGTGTCAATGTGACACCCTGCCACCCTTGAATGTGCTCCCCCCATTACCGAATCGGTATTTACCGATTCGGTAATGAGGCATACCTTCCCATTGATTCCTATGGGCCTCCAGGCCCATAGGAATCAATGGAAAGGTATGCCTCATTACCGAATCGGTAAATACCGATTCGGTAATTACCGAATTTCTCCTATTCGGTAATATTTACCGAATGATTACCTACATACGAGTTACCACTTCTTAAATACCGAATCGGTAAAGTTCGGTATTTAAGAAGTGGTAACTTGTATGCTACCTACTGTGTGTAGGATGCCACTATGATGTATTTTTGTGTGAGGGAAGTTTGTTGGTGGTGGTTACTGGGGCCAATATATTGCAGATGGTAAGTCCTCGGTGGACTGATGGATCTACTCATCGGTGGCCATGGAAGGTTTGTGCTGCTGAAGGAAATACCAGGACATGGTCTTGGCCTTCAGAGAGTGACAGGGTGGGCACAGACAGGAGAGGTCATGCAGAGGACTAGACCATTACCAGATGTAGCAACCAAAACCGCCCTGACTGCCTGAGAATGAGGAGCAGACGGATTCTCAAGAAAGAAACAGAAACTTCAGGTTAAGTTTGGCTCTCAGGGCTCCAGTTCCTGAATTCTGCGGAGAAGGCGCAGTGCAAAAACCACAGAAGGCGCTGGATACATACAGCCACAGCCAGCTCTCATGATGACTCGTTGACCACAGTTACAGTGGCCACCAGTAGGCACTGGATGAACCTGGTGTTTAGGGCCTTGAGCGAGGCTGGAAGAATAAGGGTTCTTAGGACCCCCACCCACCAACAGATTTCACGCAACAGCTCTATCGATGTTTTACATTTCAAATACGTTTCTGCTTCTAATAACTGATGTAACCATGTCCAGGTCACCTGTTTGGACATACTAGTATACAAGTTTAAACGTGTAATCAAGTAACACTCTCTAAAAAGATGGAGGGGAGACAAGCTGAAGAAAAGTGACGTGTTCGTTTCACGTCAGTGGTCCATTGCGTAGATGTATGGTAGCGTATAAGCCCAATTTTTTCCAGGAACTATGGAATCATAATGTAGGAAGGTGGAATCTGACTAAATGGCTGCCCCCACTTTTTTCCTGATGTTTTGATGGTTTTTGACTTAGTTTGGCTGGAAACCTGCTATTCAGGTCCCCAGCCTATCTGCTTTCTCTTATAAATTGATTCCTAGTACCTTAGGTACACAACAGATTGGATTCTGAGGTGCCCTTATAAATGCCTACTATATGGTATACTATGTACACAGGGCATAGGTACCCCAGAGGCCTACCAGGGGCTGAAGCATCTATTATGCCACCCCTGGGAAGCCCTCCAAAATGACACCACAGGTCTGCTACTGCAGCCTGGGTAAGGTGGTGCATGCACCCCTTACTGAGATATAGGTTCACTATATCTCACCTATCACTGCACATAGAAACCTATCAGTCACCCCTATGGCAGGCCTTATCAATCCTGAAGGCAGGTTGCTTGGTTTTGTGTGAGAGGGTGCCCATGCATGAGCAGAGCCCCTCTGCAGACTTCGGAATCTCTTCTCCGGGGTTGTCTGTGATGCAGCCTGACCATATACTCTTAAGTGCATTATAATCAAACGGTAAATGCTAACTTTGGACTGGCTGCCCGGAAACATGTTGTGTTTGGTGTCAAACACCTTGGAAGCATACCCCCCCCACCAGTAACTGGTGTGGGAGCATGATCCCACCTTTCTAGAGGGAGAGACATGACAGCACCGGTATATCCGGTACCAGCATAAAAGAACCCTGGCATAAAAAAATGGATGCTGCAGCCACAGACACGAGTCTGGCCTCCTGCTGCTGACCGAAACTCCAGCAGGGGAGGCCTGGACAATAGGGGCCCGATTCACAGAACTAACTTAAGACAAAATCCTAAACTTACTACCATTTTGGTATTCACAGAAGGCGCTTACTCATTTCGGTATTCACAGAAGTTAGGAGTCCTAACTTTAGGACTCCTAAATGCCTTCTGTGAATACCGAAAGTCTCAAAATTAGGATTTTTCTCAGTTTAGTAGTAGTATAGTTAGGACTCCTAACTTTAGGACTCCTAAATGCCTTCTGTGAATACCGAAAGTCTTAAAATTAGGATTTTTCTCAATTTAGTAGTAGTAAAGTTAGGACTCCTAACTTTAGGACTCCTAAATGCCTTCTGTGAATACCGAAAGCCTTAAAATTAGAATTTTTCTCAGTTTAGTAGTAGTATAGTTAGGAGTCCTAACTTTAAGACTCTTAAACTGAGAAAAATCCTAATTTTAAGACTTTCGGTATTCACAGAAGGCATTTAGGAGTCCTAAAGTTAGGACTCCTAACTTCTGTGAAAACCGAAGTGAGTAAGTGTCTTCTGTGAATACCAAAATGAGTAAGTGCCTTCTGTGAATACGAAAATGGTAGTAAGTTTAGGATTTTGTCTTAAGTTAGTTCTGTGAATCGGGCCCTAGGTTTCCTGTCACAGGGAGGTGTTGCCACCCCCCGACAGGCCTTAGTGGATAAGGGCAGGGTGGGAGCACTCCAGGAGTGCTTTGAAGTCCTGCACTGGGGGCACATTTGGTGTCCTGTGCATAGTCCAGCTCAAACCTGCTGCAGGGGCTACCAGCCCCTGCTCTGGTGCGAAACTGGACAAAGGAAATGGGTGTAGCCACCCCTCTTTCCAAACCCTCCCATAGGTGGGTCCACTGAGTTAGTCCAACCCCTTCCCTGGCTATAAAGAAGGAACCTCTGTAACCAGAACTTTAGATATCCCTGGATGAAACTCTGAAACTGAATCCTGGAACTTCGACGATCTGTTCAATGCCAGTTGACTGAAGAATCTCCCTTGGAGTAAAGGAGTTACTCCCCTGCTTAGCAGGCACCAAAGACGCATCTGTCCGGTCTGCATCTCTGAAGCTCCCACCGGACGCCGAAGACTTTGCAACACCAGAGGTGGATTTCCAGACTTCCCAGAGGCCGAACCGAGTCCTCAGCAAAGCTGAGACCCATAGCCCTTGTGGGTACCGTGGAACTTGAACCCCTGGACACGTGCACATTTGCAAGTGCATCAGCTTCCAGACGACTCTCGAGGCTGTGCATTAGGTTACTTGTAGCCCAAACCCCAAGCACATTTTGCACTGAAGATTGTGGGCCTACACTGTGCAAGTGTTCCGTGAGCCCGCTCCTTGCATTCCCGCTTGAGGTCGCTTCGCGATCCCTGGTCCGTCGACTGGTGGGTCCCTGTGAAGATAACTCTGACTTTCCTTGGGCTTCCCTGGTTGCTCCTGATGTGCCCTCATTCCTCATAGCTGGAGGAGTCCCTCGGACCTTGCTGATCCGCACCGAAGCATCTTTCTCCTTTCTGCGTGGGTTGCTGTTGCCAGGGCTTGTTGTGTCCAATCCGGGTACCGACACTGCAGCACTCAACATCCTTTGTGGGACAGCTCAAATCCAGCTCCTGGTTGTCCTCGACACCTCCTGGTCCTCGTGGCTGAAGAATCAAGCTTCACCTCCTTCACCTGAAAACCCCCAGCATCGGTGGGCATTCGTCTATCGTGCCCCTGGTCACTGGCAAGTGACCCAGACTCTGTCCGCTCTCCTTTCAGGTTCTTCACATCTCTGATCCAGGCTTGGATCTCTTCGGACACTTCGCATCTTCCCGGCAGCAGCACTTCATCACCAGCGGCCATTGAAAACGACGACGCAACCCGACACCATTTGACACCTATGCACCCGGCTTCCCTGGGTGAGGTAACTTGTGTACTCCAGTGATCCCGTGGGTGTTGACCCTAGAACTGTCTAAGAGAGTTTGGTCCTAGTCCATTCCTAAGTGTCCTTTAACTCTAAAAATCTAACTTTCGCCATAGAAGCTAACGGGAGCTCGCGGCTGTGTTCTCACACTGCACACGCCCCCGTGGGTCCCCTGTGTCACTACCTTAGGTGGTTCCTTGGGGTCCCAGCGATTCTACAGACTCTAGGCCTTGTGTCGAGTTAAGTTGTGGTTCTTATACCATTTATTTAGTATATGGTTTGGTCCGCCCCTAGGGCCTAACGTGTATTGTGCTACTTTACTGTAATATTTTGAAGTGTAACTTATGTGCTTTTGCCTCTAGCCTCATAAAGAGACTAGAGGGGTGTGTTTAGTAATAAATACATATATTTTATATATATACCTGGTGTGGTCTCCTTTCATTTAGCCACTCAAGAGATTATAGACTGGTAAAACAAGCTGCTTTACATTCCTTCAAGACTTAGCCTGAAGGCTGCTCTCCATAGCTACCACTAGGATAGCTTTCAATAAAGGTTGTCTTTAACCTATCATCATTAAGGGGTTGTTTGGACTGGTGCAAGGTGCCCACTATAACTAGTGGACAGCATATACCAGGCCAACTTTTCACATTGGTGTGCAGTGTGTGGGATTTCAGTTTGCTATTGTTGTACCAGATAATCTCAATTGAGTGACTGACTGAAAAGCACTAAAGGTACCTAAGGTACATATAATACAAGCTTAAAAATACAGTAAGTTCTACTGAACTTAGAGTTGTGTGTCAAGGGATTAGCACACCATTTCTACAACTCAAGAGAGTAGGTAGTGCATACACCACACCTCACTAGTAATGTCTTCAAGGCCAGGAACCAGTGGGCCCCTGCTAGAAGCCACTGGGCTTCTAGCCTCCAAGTATGACAAACTCCCATTCTTGGAATTGAGAGCATTGTGTAGTACCGGCAAAAGTGCCCAACGCCTCATAGAGGTACTTCTCCTAGATGATCTCAGAAAGACCTCAGGGTCTGATGGGTGAGGTAGAGTGGGTGGGGCAGCAGATGAGGAAGGGTCCAGGGGTTCAGACACCCCTGACCTGACCTCTGGAGCTGGCCAGGAGGATGACAATGATCCTGACCTGGAAAATGCAACTCCTCCTTAAGATGAGGAAGATGGCCATGATGGCCCTCTCTTTACTCCACCAGGAAGAGTTGGGAGTGTGCCTAGAAGGTCCAGATCTCCTTCTCAGGAGTCTAACCACTCTGACACCTCCATAGGGACCTCTGTCTCCTCTCATAGGAGGGAGACCTCTCAGGAGAGGAGGGAGAGACTGCTCCAGTATGAAGAAGCTCAGCTTAAGATTAGGAGAGAGCAGATAGCCCTAGAAAGGGAGTCACTAGAGCTCCATACAGCTAGACAAAAGATGGGACTAGAGTCCCATGGTGGCAGCAACATCCCTATTGTTAGGGAGAGGTCTCATGACTATAGAAACCTGAATAAGATTGCCCCCCCCTACCAGAGTGGGGATGACATCCACAAATGGATTACTGCACTGGAAAGGGCCTGTAAAGTACAGAGGGTCCCCCAGGAGCAGTGGTCAGCAATCTTGTGGCTCTCCTTTGCAGACAAAGGTAGAGACAAGCTCCTCACTGTTAGAGAAGAGGATGCTGATGATTACCTAAGCTTGAAGAGTGCACTGATTGATGGGTTTGGCCTAACCACTGAACAGTATAGGTTGAAGTTCAGAGACACCCAAAAGGCTCAGACTCAAGACTGGGTGGACTTTGTAGATTGTGCTACTAAGGCTCTGGAAAGTTGGACACATGGCAGCAAAGTGCATGACTTTGTAGGATTGTACAATTTGATTATGAGGGAGCAGATACTTAATAATTGTCAAAAACAGCTTTTACACCAGTACCTGGTGGACTCTGATCTGACCTCTCCCCAAGATTTGGGAAAGAAGGCAGACAAATGGGTCAGAACCAGGGTGCGGCCTAAGAATCAGGGAGTGACCAGAAGAAAGATTCTACCAAGCCCCCAGAGAAAGGTGGGGATAAATCTAAGGATAAGTCCACTACAGGGCCCCAAAAGTCCTCTTCTGGGGGTGGGTCCCAAACTCCTTCCTCTCCTGAAAAGAAACCATTTGCAAAATGCCTGGCCACTGGAAAACTGATCCCAGTTGCCCCAGGATTGGCAATAAAGAAAATGTTCCTCCAACTAATACTACCACCCCTCCTGGTACTACTAGTAGTAATCCCCTAGGCGGTAGTGTTGCACCCAAAAAGTTAGGTGGGGAACAGAGGTGGGTCCTAGTTTAGACAGGTCCCCCTCACAAGCCCTCTTAGTCTATGATGGTGGCATGAGTTTTGCCACTATTATCATGGGTCTCAATGCTTTGGGCAGGTACAGACAGGAGCCCTTAATCAATGGTCTAAAAGCTTTGGCATTCAGGGACACAGGGGCTGGTGTCACCATGGTGGTTGGGAAACTAGTCCCCCCTCAACAGCTTTTACCTGAGTTCAAGTACCAGGTGACTAACATAGATGGTATCAGGACAGGTCATCCCAAGGCTATAGTCAATCTCAGCTGGAGAGGGGTCACTGGCCCAAAGAGAGTGGCAGTGTCCCCAAACTTGCCTGTAGATTGCCTGTTGGGCAATGATCTGGAGATTTCAGCCTGGGCTGAAGTTGAATACCAGGCCCATTTAAGAATGTTAGGCTTCCCAGAGAGTGTTGGTGGGGCTGTGATGGCCTCAGCCCAACCCCAGGGAAATTTTGGAGTGATGAAGCCAGAAAGAAAGACCCACTCTCCTCCACAAGAGAGCACAAGGGTTGAAGAAAAGTCTTCTTTCCCCCAGACTATAGGTAAGTGTCAGCCTCCTCAGGGAACTGATCCTACCCCTAGTGAAGGAACTGCCCCAGAGGTAGTCAGGCCTGTCCTGGCAACACCTCTGATGGCAGAGGACCCTTCCAAGGTGGTACCCAGTCCGGAGCAGGTAACCTGCCCCTCTCTACCCTGCCTCAGTAAGCCCAGAGCTGCAGAGGACAGGGAGGTCAGTGGACCCCACAGGGCCCCCTGTCCAGAAGAACCCCCCCATCAGCAGATTAGGGGCACCCAGTCTAGTAACCCTAGCCAGGTGAGAATTCCTCAACCCACTGGGGGATCCCCATTACAATTGTGTAGGGACCTCCACCAGCAGGACTCTGTTGGGCAAGGGCAAACATGGGACTTAAAGGTTCCAAACCTGCCCAGCCCCTCCAGTGTTCCATCCAAAGGGACCCAACCCCCAGCTGTAGGCAGCCAGAAGTTGACCCTTAGAGCAAAGTACAACTTAGTCATGGAAAGTAAGGCATCCATGGTGACAAGTGATCTGAGGAAACTGAGGCCAACTTTATTAGGGCCTCAACTTCTCTACTCAGACACCTCACCAGCCTTCTACTATAAGAACCACAACTTAACTAGACACAAGGCCTAGAGCCTCTAGAATTGCTGGGACCCAAAGGAACCACCCAAGGTAGTGACACAGGGGACCCATGGGGACTGTATGCAGTGTGAGAACACAACCACGGGTTCCCGTTATCTTCTATGGGCAATGTCGCGGTTGGAAATTTAAAGATTAGGGACACTTCTAATCGAGTCTGGACCAAACCCTTTTGGACTTAAGAAGTTCTAGGGCTAGCACCCACGAGAGCACCAGAGTACTGTGGTACTGTAAAAATCGGAACCGTGTAGGTGGCATGGTCCCACCATGCCAAGTTTGGTATCAGCGAACCGCAAATGAGCAACGCGGTATGTATGAGTGTTTTCGTCATGTTCCACTGATGAATTCACCGTGTATACGATACTACATGTTGTATCCATGGGTTCCCTTTTACAGTAGTAGCCATTTTGTGGTTGCCCTCACATAGGCTGCGCACTAAGGCCATGCCCAGGCTTAAAGGACACGTACACCTTCTGTGACTTCTCTCTGACCTGTGCAAGCCGACTCCGCTGCCCGAGGTCAATCCTGTTCGGCCGGTTCCTTTCTCGCGGCCTAATGTGATTAGCATCATGGCTCGACCCATCATAAAACCCCTGTTCGCACACGATCCCTGACTAAGCTGTTTTCACACCTGACTCTGTTTCCTACTTTATGGCTTGTTTTACGAGCAGGAGGTGCCCGTTTTATTGGGGTCTGCTGCTATCTGATGAGGGTTCTGAGCCTTGCTGGGTACAATAACTGCATGCTTAATGAACTGAAATGTGGGATTGTCATTATGGCTCTGCTATTCCTTTGAAACTAAAATATGTGAATGACCACTTGTAAAACAGGGGCGGTGTTGCCCCCAAAGCGTAATTTTGTGTATATAAGTAAAGACTGGCTTTTGGTTCGAGAGCAGTCTCCTGAGTACATACATCGTGTTGTACTTCTCGGATATCTGTGATTGGTCTGCAGCCAATAAAGACGTTCTTTGAATTCACCTAGAAGACTCTGTGTTTCTGTGGGTCTGATACAGGAAGAATCCGAAGTCTTAGGGTGTGTTCCCCTGCACCGCTGGGTTCTAAAAACCCGGTACTTCAGTTGGCGCCCAACTCGGGGCGATTTCAGTGGTACCGGTCCAAGCCATAGGTTCGTGAGGAGCTTCGTGTGGAAATTCTGGAGGAAGGCCGCCACTTCATCGACCCCTGCATGTCGACGTGGTCCGAAAGTCTTTTCTGCGAGGTTCTCCGCGTCCCGACGGCTACGAAGAACTGCTGCCCTGATTAATCGCCCTGTTTTGGACCCTTGACGATTTGGTAGAGCGAAACAATTGAGAGAGTCTTCTGGTGAAGTCATCGATACCTCAGTTAAGTATAAGTGGAGCGTCTCCCAGTTTGTTTGGTATCCTTCGGGATCGCTTTGATTTGGGTCTTGCAAGTGCCAAAGCCAGAGGACTCGCGTATTCACGAGACTACCGTATTCGATAATCCTTTGAAGTTTGAAACTAGACTAGTGAGCAAAGATGCCTGGTTCTAGTATATTTGGAAATTTGTTTTGTTTTGGTTGTAAAAGGGACTCCCGATTGGAGGATTCGTGTCCGGTTCCTCCAATTGGAACTCCAACTTATGAGCTTTATGTGAAACATGGCGTGGGCCCCATTACGTATAATGAAGTATGGGTCCGATACACCAGAAAGGATGGTGTTTTAAAATGGCCTCAAAATGGTAGTTTCGACACAGAGATCCTAGATAATTTAGAAGTTAAATTGTTCAAGAAGAAAGCCCGGCCGGCGATGTTTGATTCCTTCCGCCTATGGCGAAAGGAAGCCAAGCAGAAAGAAATTAGATTAGCAAAGAAAAATAAAAGAGAGAGAGGTATGTCGATAATGCAAGCAGCTTTGCAGTTTAAGGATAATGAAGAGGACCGAATGAATGAGCAGTCGCAAAGGCAACGCAAACTAGTCATTGATAAATGTTATCCAGTTTTGCCACCCCTTCACCAAGATGAGTCAAAAGAGAAAGAGAAAGATTCCCTGATGTCGCATTTGCTAAGTTCGCCACCCCCTTATGCACAAAATGCTACAGCGCCTCCACAGCCCGTCAATGTGCAGCCTCCAGCTAATGCGCAGCAAGCTTTCCCGCAGCCGCCAGCTCCTCCTTAGCCGGCTCCTGTCCCGGTAGCACAGCCTTCCCAAGGGCCGCCGATTCTGTTACCTACCACTTCTGCGTCCCCTGCGACTTTACTCAGCACATTAGCTGCCTCCCTTGCTGCCCTACCTGTTACTACTCCTGTATCTGTATCTCCACCCGTTTTCCTTCCCTCTGTTTTTCCCCCGGTTCTTGCCTCGACTTCTCCTTCTGCACGACAGCGAATAGCTAGTGCAGTCACTAGCCTTATATCACCCCTCTTTGGGTCGTCTACTACGACCCCTGGTCCACAGCGTAAGCAGTTACGTAGTCAAATACCTGGTTCTAGGGAGAAAGAAGAACTGGACCGCATGGCACGTAGATGGATTGTTTATCCTTCTAGGTATGATGTAGAATCTGTTGTTAATGTTTTTCATCAGTGGGAAGCGCCACAACAGCGGTACGTTTTTGAGAAAATGTGTGAAATTCTATGTGAGGAATTGGAAGATAATGATGTAGACTCCAGTCCGCAAGAGTTGTGTCAAGTGCGATTTGAATTTGGAAAAGGCACGATTGTGGGTTCTGATGTTGAGAAAGCAGTTGCGACACTGCTGTCTTTTAGGAATGGGGATTGTCAGCAATCGCTGTTTAGACAGGAATTCCCTGAAGGGAAACAAGTAAAAGCGCGACAATATCCGATGCGTGAGGTTCCTCCAGTTTGGAGACCTGTTGATGCGAATGCTAATCCGCCTGTTCTGCCACATTTTCAGCGTGTTTGGGTACATGTTCCCTGGAAACGATCTGAAGTTTTAGCCCTTAAGCAGACATTGCCTGACCCCCGTAAGAACCCTGCAGGATATTATAAGGAGTTATCGCAGACTGCAGAATCGTGTGTCATGAACCTGGCTGACATAGATATGTTGTTCGGAAATGTTGTTCCACAGCCTTTGTGGGGATTGATTCATAATGCAGATCATGCTGCAGAACTAGGTGACACATGGGCTAATATCATTAATGTGGACAATGGACAGGTCGGTGGTGCCAAGCCTGAGCCCGTGGTAGCAGAACTCCCTGGTAGAATAATTAATTATATGAAAACTTTCATGCCGGCGATGCGTGTGAATTGGGATAAATTATCCGCATGCAAACAGAAGAAAGATGAAACAGTGTCCGATTTCTTCACTAGGTTTGAAGAAACATTTATCGACCACAGTGGTCAGGACATGAGTACAGAAGGTGGCCAACGGTTATTTGTTGATAAATTTGTGCATAATTTGCTTCCAGAGTTGTGTAAGAAATTAAAAGATTCAGAGAGTTCTTGGGCCGTTTCCTCTTCAGCACAAATACTGGCTACTGCACAGTATTACGAAAATAGGGATAAAGATGAGAAGGATAGAGCAGACAAGAAAACAAAAGAGTTGAAAACGAAGGTTCTTTTACAGCAGGCTTATCCGCCACGTGCAGGTCAGAATAATTATAGGCAAACCCAGGGTGTCTATCAGCAACCCCAACAGTTCCAGAATAATCAGCAAATGTATGGGTATTATCAACCACGTGTCCCTATCGGTCCCAATCAATGTTCATATTGCAAGGAGGAGGGGCACTTTAAAAATAATTGTCTCAGATTGCTGCAGCGCACAAATAATGCTTATGGCGCAAGAGGTAGAGGTGGCCAGCAAGCCCCAAGAGGTAGAGGGCGTGGAAATGTTCCCCAGAACGCGCGTCCTCTTCCGCCTCAAAATACGATGAATAGTGTGGATCAGCAAGCCAATGCGACTGGCAAGACAGCGCAGTACTATAATAATGACTACTATGCAGAAGATGATAATACGGAAGGGAATGATTACTAGGACAGCCGTAGACAGAGAGAGGGAGTTGTTTCAGTGCCAGTGAATCAGAGCGGACCGTACGTTAAGGTGACTACAGCGGGTATAACAGAGCCCTTTCTGCTGGACACTGGTGCTGCAAAGAGTTCTATTATGCGCTCCAAACTCCCTGGCACGCCTTTGTCTGGCGAAATGAATGTTTCCGTTGGTTTTTCTGGCGCCCCGGTTAGGAACCCGATCTCAAGTCCTATGGCCCTTTCTGTTGGACCTTGTGAGCTGAAAGCACCCCTCATCCTAACGACAGGATGTAATGAAAACTTGTTAGGATTGGACCTGTTGAAGAGATTACATGCGACATTATATTGTTCCCCCTCAGGAGTACAACTTACGCTGGGTAAGGAAGTGATTTCTCCCATGTATTTGTCAAAGAATGAACTACCAGCTGAATTGTCGTCTCTTCCTGATGCCCTTTGGGCCACTGGCCCTAATGATGTGGGCCTTTTGGAAATACCGCCTTATGTTGTCACTTTAAAAGCCAATGTTAAATTGCCCCGCATTCCCCAGTACAAGATCTCTAAGGAAGGTGAAAAAGCGTTGTTAGCAATTATCTATGATTTAATTGAGAAGGATGTCATTGAAGAGACAAGAGGCAACGTTTGCAATAGTCCGGTTCTGCCTGTTTTGAAACGTAGTGACCCTTCGCAGCCACCTGTTTACAGATTTGTGATCGATCTTAGAGAGGTCAATAAGGTTGTTGTGCCACAGTTTCCAGTAGTCCCTGATATAACCGCCTTGTTGACTATGATCCCAGCTTCCGCTGCTTGGTTCTCAGTGATTGATTTAAAGAATGCTTTCTTTAGTATCCCGATTGCAGAGGAGAGCAGGAATATTTTTGGCTTTTGTTTAGGAGGTCGAAGCTTCTGTTTTAAACGCGCCCCACAGGGCTATTGTGAAAGCCCATCAATATACAGTCAGGCTTTAAAAGCGCAGCTTGATGCCCTTGTTTTACCTAAAGGTGCTACCCTTATCCAGTATGTTGACGATTTACTAATCGCCGCAGAAACTGAGGAGATTTGTAAAGGAGCCACATCATCATTGTTGCGTCATTTGTCTACCTTCCATCACAAAGTGTCTCTCTCCAAGCTGCAATATTGTCGACAAGAGGTGACCTATTTAGGTCATCTCTTCTCGAAGGAGGGAAGGAAGCTGACCCCAGAAAGAATCCAAGCCATTGCACAATTAAGTGTGCCAAGGACAAAGAGAGAAGTGCGTGCTTTCTTGGGCATCACTTCATATTGTAGGCAATGGATCCCGGGTTTTTGTTTATTGGCAAAACCATTGCTAGCATTAACATATAAAGATATACCAAATCCTGTCCCATGGTCAGAAGAGTGTCAGAAAAGTTTTGTGGAATTACGAGAGGCATTATGTTCAGCTCCTGTGTTGGGTACCCCCGACTATAGTAAGCCTTTTACCCTGTATGTTTATGAAAGGGACGGTTGTGCATTGTCAGGACTGACACAGCCTTTTGGAGACAGACCGCGCCCATGCGCGTATTTTTCATCGACTTGGGACCCTGTAGCGAGGGCATTGCCAAGTTGTTTAAGAGCTACAGCGGCAGCAGCTGCGTCTATTCGACAGTCTGCTGGGCTAGTGATGAATAACACATTGATTGTAATGGTTCCTCATGCAGTGGACACATTGTTAAATAGCACCAAGACACAGCATTTAACTAATGCTCGATTGTCAAGTTACGAGTTGACACTGCTAGCAAGTCATGTACACATAAAGAGGTGCAATACGTTGAATCCAGCCACATTACTGCCAATTTCAGCAGACACAGATGAGGTTGAACAGCATGATTGTCTGTTCAGAACAGAAGAAGAAACAAAAGGGAGAGTGGATCTCAAAGATACTCCCCTGGTTGAATGTGATGGTACCTTGTGAGTGGATGGTTCATGCTTCAAGCTTCCGAATGGTGATACGACTGCTGCGTATGCTGTCACGACTCTGCACACGATTGTTGAAACTGCACGCATACCACATAATTCAGCCCAAGCAGCAGAATTAATTGCACTCACAAGAGCATGCGTGTTGTCAAAAGGAATGAAAGTGAACATATATACTGACAGTCAGTACGCTTTTGGTGTGGCCCATAGTTTTGGGCGTTTGTGGAAAGAACGTGGGTTCCTGACTTCGCATGGAGCTAAGATTCAGAATGGTCAGTTAGTGAATGATCTCCTTGAGGCGCTGACCTTGCCGTTACAAGTTGCGATTGTGAAATGCAGCGGACACAAGAAGGTTACGGATGATGTTGTGCGTGGTAATGCATTTGCTGACGAGACCGCGAAAGAAACAGCAAAAGATGTGACAACCCGAATGTATGTTGCAAGCCCTGCAAGATGGGTTGGTGATGTTGGAATGTGTGAAGACACGGTAGAGAGTGTGAAGTCCCTTCAAGCTGAAGCCACAGAGAAAGAATTGAGTATGTGGAAAGAGAGTAAGGGTAAATTAGATGAAAACGGTTGTTGGATTGATTTTTCAGAACACCGGCGTTGGTTGTTACCTGATGCGTATGTGCTTCCAGTGGTTACGATGGCGCATGGAATGGCACATATTAGTGTGAAAGGGATTTGTAAGTTGTTGGCTCCAGTATGGCAGAATGCAGGAATCCCTAAATGTGCAGAGAATGTAGTAAAAAAATTGCATGGTATGTCTGAAATACAATCCTGGTAGGGGAACCCCAACTCCACCTGGTCATTTTGCGCCTCCATCATATCCTTTGGAAGTTCTGCAACTAGATTTCATCCACATGGAAAGGTGCAACAATTTGAAATATGTACTGGTTGTTGTTTGTGCTTTTTCAAGATGGATAGAAGCATATCCCCTAAAAGACAATACTGCCTTATCCACAGCTAAAGCCCTTGTCAAAGAATTTTTCCCTAGGTTCGGAATGCCAAGGATGGTATGGAGTGATAATGGGAGTGAATTTGTAGGTCGAGTGATGAAAGATGTGTGTGAGGGACTAGGCATTAAGCAGAAGTTCCACGCTGCAAATCACCCCCAATCAGCTGGATTAGTAGAGTGCTACAATGGCACCTTGAAGCTTAAGTTGGCCAAAATTCAGGCGAGCTCCGGTCTTAAATGGCCTGACGCTCTGCCCTTAGCACTCCTATCAACAAGAATGACTGTGCATTCGCGAGTGGGACTTAGTCCATATGAGATTGTGTTTGGCCGTCCGGCCAATGTATGGGGAGTGCCAAGGCCGACAAAATTCAGTGAAATCGAATATCCAGTACTGCTTGATTGCCTGTATGAATTGACGGCTAAATTGCGTGTCTTACACCAACAGGTTCACGATACTCTGCCCCAGGCCTCTGAAGCTCCAGGACACCCTATTAATCCTGGAACGTGGGTGCTAGTTAAAAATGTTCAACGTACAAAGAATGATGAGCCCCGTTGGATCGGCCCCCACCTAGTCCTGCTATCGACAAGATCAGCAGTTCGAGTGAAAGGGAAAAAGAATTGGATACACGGCATACATTGCAAGAGGATCCCTTTGCCCCTACCGTATGATCGGTGGGTCCAGGAGGGGATCGCTGACTCCGAGGCTGAGACTGTGCCTCGTTTTGTGCCTTTTAGCGATGCCTGTGTAAAGGGGACAAATACAGAGCGAGAAAGTGATGACATTCTGCAGGAAGCTATATCGCCATCAATTCGATTGGATACCACAGAGCCTGAACTCTTGTTTCAAGACCAGACAGTGCCTGGCAGAAATAGGTATAATTTGAGACCAAGAACTATGGACAAATAAAAATTATTTTTCTTTGATATCTTCAAAAGTGCAGCTGTATCTCCTGAAGAACCTTTTTGACTTTTTGTTTTTCGAACCACCATCCGGGTTCAGCTGCAGGGTCGCGGTGCCAAGACTTTGGGGTACAAACCGAAGACGTTAGGTCAACGGTTCTGGTTGGTCTAGGGCGTTCCCTGAACTGACAGGTGTACTCCTTAACAGAAGATACTCATCCGCCGCGAGCAGCACGATTAGAGGATGGAGTTTTTCAGGATGAAGAGGCCCACCGAGGAAATTAATTTCAAGAGCAGAATATGTAAAATAATGAATAGCAAATGTTTTGTAGTATTATGTCTGTTTGTACTCTCTAGCTTAATGATGTTTTCTGTAGGTTGCGTATTATTGTCTTTCCAAGTGTCATTTGCACCCACTGTACAGCCCACACCTCTTCCTACTGTTTCCCAACACTCTTTCCACCCTCTGCCAGAACACGAACAAGCTAGACGTGCTGAATTTGTAAACAATTCGTTCATTCAACTCCTGCACCAGCACCAACTAGTTATGAATAAAACGAACTGCTGGGTGTGTGGTTTGATGCCACACACCATTAATAAGGGCATCCCATATCTAGTACTGCCATTCAGCTATAATGGTTCATCATGGGCATTCCAGACCATGTTTCTTTTTGCGCTTGAAACCTACTCCCAGCGACCACCACGCTCCATTAGACCTAACTCGAATAATAAAGCCTTGATGAAAGGAGTTGCAGATATGAGTAGAGATATCGATGCATATACATCTATTCCCAAGGATGAGTTGCGAGCTTATGTGGGTTGGAACGCGACTGGGTATAGCATCAGTTTGGGTGAAAAACAGCGCAAAAGTTCACCTCCGATTTGGGTCGTACCCCACATAGGTCGGTTCTGTCTACAAGGTAATGGTCAGAATCCAAGAGCTCAACTAGGGAAGAGTAACTGTACTGAGACATACACTTTTCCATCACAGTTTTCCCCTGCGTTTTTGGCTGCCAAGGGTACATACTTTGTCTGCAATGATCGAGCATATACATGGTTGCCCCCTGATTTCTCGGGCACATGCTATGTTGCGAATTTGCTACCGCCAACATTTACTGCCGCCTCTGATTACCACAAGACCAGAGTTGTGAGAGGCGTTGTTAGTAAGGAGGATACTGCCGGTCAGGAAGCGGGAGACGTTTTCCTGGGTTTCCTGCCGTTTTGGGGACCAATGGTCAATAGTCGGAACCTGAGACAACTGACCCGTGTAGTTGAATCCACTGTTAATGTATCGGCCGGTGCCCTTGGTAACTTGACAGCTGAGCTTCAAGCGGATCGCCTGATGACGTTGCAGAACCGTATGGTTCTAGACGTCATACTTGCGGACTGTGGTGGGGTATGCAAGGTCATCCAATCAAGCTGTTGTATTTTCATACCGGATAACGCTCCGACAGTCTACCAGGCCATTTCCAAACTGCATAAGATTTCTGATTCCATTCACATAGATAAAGGAGATTGGTCGCTGATGGGGTGGTTCTGGGGACTGATATCAGCTTGGGGATGGAAGATTTTAATAGTCATTGGAATGATCTTAGCCATTCTTTTCCTGTTCTGTTTATGTATACAGTGTGCCCCTGTAATGTGTAGCCTCTGTGTTACACCATGTGTAAGGAAACCTATATCAAAGAACGAGCTAAGCAATAGGATGATGCTACAGCAACAACTCCATGACTTCATGAATGTAGACTTGGACTCAGATTAGTATAGTTCTTGCCTATGTAAGGGCAAAAGGAGGGTCTGTGGTACTGTAAAAATCGGAACCGTGTAGGTGGCATGGTCCCACCATGCCAAGTTTGGTATCAGCGAACCGCACATGAGCAACGCGGTATGTATGAGTGTTTTCGTCATGTTCCACTGATGAATTCACCGTGTATACGATACTACATGTTGTATCCATGGGTTCCATTTTACAGTAGTAGCCATTTTGTGGTTGCCCTCACATAGGCTGCACACTAAGGCCCTGCCTAGGCTTACAGGACACGTACACCTTCTGTGACTTCTCTCTGACCTGTGCAAGCCGACTCCGCTGCCCGAGGTCAATCCTGTTCGGCCGGTTCCTTTCTCGCGGCCTAATGTGATTAGCATCAGGGCTCGTCCCATCATAAAAACCCTGTTCGCACACGATCCCTGACTACGCTGTTTTCACACCTGACTCTGTTTCCTACTTTATGGCTTGTTTTACGAGCAGGAGGTGCCCGTTTTATTGGGGTCTGCTGCTATCTGATGAGGGTTCTGTGCCTTGCTGGGTACAATAACTGCATGCTTAATGAACTGAAGTGTGGGATTGTCATTATGGCTCTGCTATTCCTTTGAAACTAAAATATGTGAATGACCACTTGTAAAACAGGGGCGGTGTTGCCCCCAAAGCGTAATTTTGTGTATATAAGTAAAGACTGGTTTTTGGTTCGAGAGCAGTCTCCTGAGAACATACATCGTGTTGTACTTCTCGGATATCTGTGATTGGTCTGCAGCCAATAAAGACGTTCTTTGAATTCACCTAGAAGACTCTGTGTTTCTGTGGGTCTGAAACAGGAAGAATCCGAAGTCTTAGGGTGTGTTCCCCTGCACCGCTGGGTTCTAAAAACCCGGTACTTCAGTACTCGAGTTACCTCACCCAGGGATGCCGGGTGCATAGGTGTCTTTTGGTGTCGGGTCGCGTCGTCGATTTCAATGGAAGCCTGCAAAGAACTGCTGCTGCCGTGAAGAGGAGAAGTGTCCGAAGAGATCCAAGCCTGGATCTGGGATGGATGGAACCTGAAAGCAGAGGGGACAGAGTCTGGGTCACTAGCCAGTGACCGAGGGCAGGATGGACCAATGCCCACAGATGTCGGGTGCTTCAGGTGAGTTGATGTTATGTTATGTTATGTTAAATGTAATTTATAAAGCGCACTGACACCGAAGCTTCCTGGCGCTGATAAACAGAACAGATGAGGAGGGAACGTAAGTGACAGATTCTAAGTGAGAATGGGAAAGAGATGGGTTTTTAGCATTTTCCTGAAATTCAGGAGGGAGGAACAGGATTTGCCTGGAAGAGGGAGGAGGTTCCAAAGCACAGGAACTAGATAGGAGAAACAACGAGCGCCGAATCTCTTGGTTTTACTCCTTGGGATAGTCAGTAGATCGCGGTGGGCAGATCGGAGATTGCGTGTGGGACAGTGAGGGCGAATTAGAGATTTTAAAAAGACAGGGCTAAGACAATGAAGTGCTTTGAAAGTGAGGCATGCCACCTTAAAAGCGGCCCTTCGATCGATGGGGAGCCAGTGAAGGCTCGTGAGCAGAGGCTTGGCTGATTGCCATCTGGGAGTTCCATGAATCAGGCGGGCAGCCTGATTCTGGACAACCTGGAGGCGTTGAATCAAAAATTGTGGCAGACCGTGGTAGATGGCATTGGAAAAATCCAGGTGGGAGAGTACCAGCGAGGTGATAGTTTGAGTGAGTGCCGCTGGAGGCAGAAAGTGACGGACTTTACGGATCCTTCGGAGTTGATACATGCAGGGGGAGACCACCGCTCCAACTTGAGCCCTGAGAGAGAGCTCGGTATCAATGATGACACCCAGACTCTTTACTGTTTTTGCTGGGGTAGGGGGGGAGCCAAACTCAAGAGGCCAGAACTGAGGACCCCAGTAGATGTGACTGAGTCCGGGGAGAAGGAGCTCAGTTTTGCCGGGGTTCAACTTCAGTTGGTTCTGGTTCATCCAGAGTTGGATGTGAGTCATGGCTCCGTGAAAGGTTTTAATGGCATGTGGAGAGTTGAGAGAGAAGATAATTTGTAGGTCGTCAGCATAGTTGTAGGTGACGATATCCCATTTCAGAAGTGAGTTGATAAGGGGCCGAAGATAAAGATTGAAAAGGAGCGGGGAGAGAGAAGAGCCTTGGGGGACACCACAAGAGGTGTAGGACTTATTTGCAGTGTAAGGACCTAGGCGGACCGCCTGTGTTCTTCCCGTGAGGAAGAATTTGACCCACTCAAGAGCAACGACACGGTGGAGAAGGATGTTATGATCCACCGTGTCGAACGCGGCAGACAAATCCAGTAGGACGAGGGCTTGGGGGATACCCGCGTCTGCGTTACTCCTGAGTGTGTCAAGAACTGCCAAGATAACGGCTTCAGTGGAGTGGGCGGGTCTGAAACCGGCCTGGGTCGGCTCAAGATAGCAGGAAGATTCTATAAAGCTTGACAGGCAGCGGGTGACATGGGCCTCCATGAGTTTAGAGAAATAGGGAAGGAGGGAAATGGGGCGATAGTTCGACGGCTCCGCCACATCAGCACCAGGTTTTTTTAAGAGGGGTACCAAGATGGCCTCCTTAAAAGAGGTGGGGCAGATGCCGCTACTGAGAGAGCTATTAAGTAGGTGTAAGATGCTATTGGGTAATTTGAGACATATGTTCCGCAAGATGAACGGCGGGCAGCAGTCTTTCGGGGAGCCAGATTTTACATGAGTGGCTAGTTCACCCAGGGAGATGGAATCTAGAATAGGAAAGGAGGTGAAGGTCATGGGATTGTTGAAAGAAATGTCCGGAGGTAACAATTGAGGGAGTGAAGGAATAGATTTTTTGATTATAGAGATTTTTTCTAAAAAGAAAGTGTTCAGGGTGTCGCAGGCTTCCTGGGTGGGGGTCTGGGCTGGGAGGGTTCTGTCGTCAATAGTTAGTTCGTTCAGAACTCTGAACACCTCCTTAGATTTATCGGCTGCCAAAGAGATCCTATTGGAGAAATGTTCGATTCTGGCTAAACGGATGGCTGTTTTGTAATCTGTGCGAGCTGCCAAATAGGATTGTCTGGCTGAATCAGAGTAGTGATGTCTCCAGGTGCGTTCTAACTGGCGTATTTTTAGTTTCCGGGCTTTGAGGTCATCGGAGAACCACCTATGAGAGTTCCGGTGTTTGGTACAGGGGAATTTAGTAAGGGGGGCAAACCGGTCGCTAGCCGACTCAAGCCAAAAAGTCAAATCTCGGTCTAACCCGTCGATGTCCGTGGGGTCGAGAATGACTGGGCAGGAGTCGGCCAGGGTAGTAAGGAAGCCCTGGGAATCGTAAGAGCTCCATTTGCGGGAAAGGCCTCCGGCCATCAGGGGAAGAGGGGTCTGACCGGTGACCGTGATGGTAGTGTCCACCAGGTGGTGGTCAGACCAGGCACACGGGAATATTTCTGGTGGGGATAACTTCAGGTTGCAGGACCAGATCTGGTCCAAAACATGCCCCCCAATATGAGTGGGTTGAGAGACATGTTGGACGAGATTCAGATTTTTAAGGGTCTCGAAAAACTCAATAGCATGGGGGCCGGCATTAGTATCGCCGAACCAGTAATTTAGGTCCCCAAAAATAGCGAGGTGGGAGTTCAGTGTAAGAGGGGAGGACAGTTGTTCACTCATGATGGTAGGAAAAAGCGGCATAGAGTGTGGAGGACGATATAGCAGGAGAAGAGTGAGGGGACCAGTGTCCGTTTGCACATTAATGAATAGATTCTCCACCTCGGAGAGGGGGAGAGAGTAGGAGGAGATGGAGTTAAGGCGTTTGGAAATGATGGCCGCTACCCCACCTCCAGGCCAGTCGCCAGGGCGGTCGGCGTGGGGGATGTAGTAATCGGGGGGAAGTGCCGCCAGAATATCTGGCAGGGATTCTGAAGTGAGCCACGTCTCTGTGAGGAGAAGCATATCGGGACTAGAAGTGGATAGCAAGATAAAGATGTCTTCAGAATGCTTTACTAAGGAGCGGGTATTCAGATATGTTACCCGAATGGACGTGGTGTTCCTAGTCGGCATGATTGGGGGAGGACGACCGTCGATGGGGGGTAGGTCGGAGCGCATGAGGCCAGCAGAGGAGATGCAACACAGAGTCGTAGGAGATGGTAAAATGGCAGTGTTCTCGAGATCTCTGAGTGCCTGAGGTGAGTAACTGATGGAGTGGGCAGCGTGGCATGCCCTCAGGCCCGTCCTAGCGCGGACGGGCGCAGACGGGCTTGCCTTTGGCGCGCCCGCTGCGCGGACGTGGAAGGCACATGATTTAAGTAGAGGAAAAACAACAGGAAAGGGCGTAGCCTGTTGTAAAGGGGGCGTGGCCTGACCAGGCTTCCCCAGAATGACGTCGCCAAGTGTAGCGGCCCGCGACAGCGTTTCGATCGGCTGTGCGGGGATGGTAGTAGCGAAGGTGTTGCCAACAGGGTGAGTTAAAAAAGAAACACAAAAACAATTTTTAAAAGTACTCGTTGCTCCCGGCTTTCCGCCTCAGGAGTTCTCTTTATCTGCCAGCGCTTAGGATTTGGCACGTTTTAAGGCGGAGGGCGGATGGGTGTCTTGACTCTTCAGCCACGAGGTCCAGGAGGCGTCGACAAAGTCCACGAGCCGGATTCAAGCTGTCCCACGAAGTCTGTCGAGTGCTGCAGTGTCGGCCACCAGAATGGACCCAACAAGCCTTGGCAACGGCAAGTCACTGGAAATCAGAGATAGGACTGCGGTGCAGATAAGCAAGATCTGAGGGACTAACCCAGCGAGGGTAAGTCGGGGCATGTCTGGAGCAACCAGGTAAGCCCAATCAGAAAAGGAGTCACCTTTATGGGGACCTGCTAGCCAATGGGCTAGTGATCGCGAAGGAGTCTAGAGTGGTCGCACTTGGAGCTGGCCCACGGATCACTTGTGGAGTGGAGGCCAACAATCTTCGGTGCAGGAGGTCCTCAAGGCTGGGCTACTCGGAGCCCAAAGCACAACTTCGAGGAGGACCAGGAAGATAGTGTTCCTGCAAAAGTTCACGGTGTCTAGGGGTCACGGTTCCACATCACCCACGATAGCCACGGGCCTCAGCTTTGCTGGGGACTCAGGGTAGCCTCAGGGAAGTCTGGAAATCAACCTCTGGGGATGCAGAGACTTCAGCATCCGGTGGGAGCTTCAGAATTGCAGACCAGTCAGTTGCTTCTTTGGTGCCTGCCAAGCAGGGGAGTCACTCCTTGACCCCAATGGAGATTTTTTCAGTCTTCTAGTCAGGATAGAACATCGAAAGTCCAGAGTTGCAGAGTTTCATCCAGGGTAATCTGAAATCCTAGAGACTGGATTCCTATACTTATATAAGTTTAGGGGATGGACTAACTCTAAGGCCCCACCTATGGGTGGGCCAGGAAAGAGGGGGGGTTACACCCATTTCCTCTGTCCTATTTTGCGCCAGAGCAGGGGCAGGTAGCCCCTGCAACCGGTTTGAACTGGAGTATGCACAGGGACACCAAGTGTGCCCCCAGTGCAGGACTTCAAAGCACCAGAGTGCTCCCGCCCAGCCCCAATACACATCAGCCTGTCTGGGGAGGTGGTTACACCTCCCCTCGACAGGAAACCTATTGCCCATCCAAAGGGCGGTCTTACAATATACACAGCAATAAAGACCTTTAACGAATCAAAATTCATAAACGCGAAACAGGCAGGAAACAACTGCACCCTCACAATAGAACTAGAAGTGAGGGGAAAAGATTCAAAACAAAATCTAATGCTGATGAATGTATATCTACATCCCCGGGGAAAAAAACCAGGAATGATCCTCTTGGTAGAAGAGATCTCAAAAACACTGGCAGAGTCAGCGAACACAAGCCTCATAGTTACAGGGGACTTCAATATGTTTCTGGGAGGGCCTCAAACAAGGGACACATCGCTAGAAGAACTGTTCCTTGCATGGGAAATCCCACAACAAGCAATAAGCAAATGGGGTAACCAAAACCGGCTGTCAAACTCAAGCATTAAGGATCTAGAACACCTTAACCTGGCGCACTAAATGTCCGCTTCGCAAACGACAGCCCCCCGTCAGCTACTTTTCACAATTCAACAGCCAGCTCCTCCATAGACTTCCAATTTGTATCCCTGCATCTCTTCACGAAAATCACGGATTTCCGAATTGGCACAATGACAGCTAGTGACCACCAGCCCCAAGAATTTGGCCTTAACTTCCAGGGGGTGGCGCAAGCCAGACTAGCGACAAACTTGGATTGTACACTGCTGGTGGCTCAAAAAAGAATCAAATGCAACACGTTAAACCTGGAAGGCCTTACAACCGACGCAAAAAGCCGGTGGGAAAAGTGCATCACAAACAACACTGAGTACCTAAACGCTTGGGAACACTTCACGAGGAGCCTGGGACAGGCCCACACAAGGAAAACCAAGTCTTGCGGCCAAAGCTACAAAAGCCAAGGAAAGAGAATTGACTCAACTGGCAACTGCGACAAGGCCTTAAATCAAAACATCAAGATTAAGCACCTGAAAAGTAACATCAACAAATTGCTGCGCAAACTACATTGTGACGGACCGGACCCTATAATTCAATTGGAGATGCAAAATTTAAAACAGGAAAAAAAGAGAATAACCTGGCAGGGCAAAAGGGAAGAAGAGGATGAAATGTGGGCAAGACTTCTACACGACGCTAAAGGAACCAACACAAGCGGAAGATTCTGGAAAACAGTTAACTCAATCCAGAACGCTAGGACCCCGACCATCGATTCTTATGTTTCCGAGGAAGCCTGGGCCAACCATCTTCAGGCTCATTTCAACACAGCGCCACAGCCCACACCTACCAGGCGATCGGACAAGGCCAAAAAAAGTCCAACACGGACGTTACAATTGGGCAGTAACGCATTTGACCTTATGGAAAAACAAATAATAAGCAGGATTGCGATGGGGAAAGCGGAGGGGGCACCAGGCCCCAACGGGATTCCCCCAATACTGTTTAAACAAAACCCGGATTACTGGGCAGCAGCCCTAGTCCCACTCTTCAAGCAGATAAGAGACACTGCAACAATCCCAGCGTCATGGAAAGGCTCTATAATAGCACCTATACACAAGAAGGGCAATATAAAGGATCCAAAAAACTACAGACTAATAGCCCTAATCGACAACGAAGCCAAATATTACGCTGGTCTTTTATTAGAGGAGCTTTTGGACTGGTCAGAAGAAAATGCAGTAATCCCTATTACTCAGACAGGATTCCGCAAACAAATGGGCACAACATCAAACATGCTAGCTCTCTCGCTCCTCATCGACGCCACAAAGGCTGCTAATCTCCCCCTGTACGTATGCTTCATTGACTTCACCTCAGCGTTTGACACCGTCAACAGAAACTTACTATGGTCAAAATTGGAAAAAAGGAACATTCCATCAGGCCTTCTCACACAGCTGATCCTACTTCACACGGACACATGGGTCCAAGTCAAACTAGGACCAGGAGACCTCCTTTCAAGAAAAATAACGACCACGAAAGGCTTAAAACAAGGCTGTGTCCTAGCTCCAACACTCTTCAACATTTTCATGTCCGACCTGACTCAACTGCTGGACGAAACTAACTCTCACGCCCCTAGCCTTACTATTTCCAATCTAATGTATGCTGACGATATTGTCCTAATAAGCAGAACACCGATAGGGCTACAACATCTGATCACCACTACGTTCAAGTACTCGATAGACAATAACCTCACCATCAATCTCTTAAAAACCAAAACAATGAGGATTAACGCAAAAGACCGCCAGTAGGATTTCACTGGCACATGGGAGGGTCCATATTGGAGACAGTAGAGGAGTACAGGTACCTGGGGTAATTTGACGGAAAGGGCTCATTCAATCAGCAAAAGGACGCAATAAAATGGAGGGGCACCAGCGTAGAGATTGCATTAAGGAACCTCAAAACAAAAGCAGTCGGCCGAAGCTTCACACCCCCGCTGCAAGTGCTACAGGCAAAACTAACATCGGCCCTGACCTACGGAAGCGAATGCCTCCGGGGAAGGGACGCCCAGCAACTGAACAGCACAATAGCGAAGGCCATGAGAATAACCTTCAGTTTTCCCAACTACACCTCCCAGGCACAAATCAGGCTGGAATTTGGCCTGAGAAACCAAACTCTAGAGCGAATGGGTGCCTATGCCAAAAGATGGCACAAGATACAGAGAGGGGAACCCACAAGCCTAAATCACCACCTATGGAAAGAGATGGAAAGTAAAAGCAAGAGCGCGGCTGCGCTATATCTTAACCACTCCTTAAATTCCTTGAGTCTTCAAGAAGCCTGGCTGAGCAGCGGATCTCATAACACCTTCAAACTACTAGTTAACAAATCAGTTAGATCTACGTCGTTAATTAATGACAAAGCAAGCCTAGCAACCCGGGCCCATGGCTGGACTGTCATTCAAAGCTACACAACCAGCCTCTGCCAAAGCTACCTAGGAGTCGGGTTTACCAGGCGCACAAAGGAGAAGTTCCTACGTCTACGGCTGGGCCAACTTCCAGTACAAAACCATCTCCCCCCATGGTTAAGACCCAAGGATACTATCAACTGCCGAGTTTGTGGGACCTCAAAGGAAGACATCCTGCATCTACTATGTACCTGCAAAGGTCTGGACGAAGAGCGCAGACCCCTTCTAAAAAAGCACTTCAACAGGCTGGGCATAAGAACACGCCGGCAGGCAGTAAAGGCCTGCTCGGACGGAACGAACATTCAATTAGCATGCCACGTCGTCAAATTCTTGGACAAAGCAGAAAAGAAACAAGAATGACAGAGGGCGAAAACAGGCCGACGACAACTAATGAAGTGAAACCCAAAACTGATAAGGAACCATTTCTCTTGACACGGGTAATGGCCTGATATCTGAACGGTAAAATAGGACACAATAACACTGCAGGGGACTGCTTTGCCCCAATAGACCCAGCTATAAATATTATAGTTCGGCCAACATCCAGGCGCAAATCAAACATATAATCTTTTTTTTTTTTCTGTATTCATTATAACTACTCTTTTTTTATTTGAAGCCAACTTTGTTGTATATACATATCTGTCATTTTATCTTTTAAATACCAATTGTATTTAACTTATGGTTTTTATATGTTAACAATTGCAATGGTTTTAAGTAACTGAGCAATAAAGACTTCTTCTTCCCTCTTCTTCTTCCCTATTGTCCAGGCCTCCCCTGCCGGAGTTTTGGTCAGCAGCAGGAGGCCAGACCCGTGTCCGCTCACCTCTCACCAGGCCGGGTCACCCCCTTGCTCCTCCTGCCGCCTCCTGCTTCTGCCTGCCAGCCTTGCTGCCTTTTTCCGACGCAGACGCCCCCCTGGCCCCCCGAGCGGCCCAGCCTCAGCAGAGCCGCCCGCTCGCCAGTTTCCCACTGCAGCTCGCCACAGGCCCCGCCCACCACCGGCCCATTGGCCGAGCCGCTCCCGCCGCCCAGCTGACCCGCCCTCTCGTCCCCCTTCTTATGACGCCCCCAGAGCGACCGCGCAGCGGACGCGCGCAGCGGGAGCACCGACTGAGCGCCGAAGCTGCGCCAAAGGTAAGCTCGTCTGTGCCCATCCGCGCCTGGCCCGCGCCCAGCGCCAGGACCCCTGGCCCCCGCAGACCCCAGCCCACCCGCCGGACGTACGACGCTGCCACCCTCAACGCACTCAACGCCGGCCGAATCCCAGGATGCTACCGAGCCACCCCGAGACGCACCCACGGACCCTTCTGCTGCAACGCCTGCAAGTTCACCTGCATCCGGACCAGCACTACTCCAGCACCAACCAAGACCAAGACGAGCAACAGCAGCAGCCACCTGAAATGCATCCTGCTCAACACCCGCTCCGTCCACAGACACGCCATCGAGCTCTGGAACCTGCTCGACACAACCTCACCAGACGTCGCCTTCCTCACGAAAACCTGGATGAACGCCTCTTCAGCGCCCGACATCGCCATCGCCATCCCAGACGGCTACAAGATCATCCGAAGGGACCGCATCAACCAGACCGGAGGAGGCATCGCC
The DNA here is from genome assembly GCF_964204655.1 of Triturus cristatus. Classification (NCBI taxonomy): domain Eukaryota; kingdom Metazoa; phylum Chordata; class Amphibia; order Caudata; family Salamandridae; genus Triturus; species Triturus cristatus. The sequence continues at coordinate 13,934,828 of NC_140583.1, forward strand.
ATCATCCACAGGAACACCATCCGCATCACGACCAACACCGACATCACCCCTTCGCAAGACCTCTGCAACTCCCTCGCCTCCTACTTCCACAACAAGATCGCAGACATACACAATAGCTTCAGCACTCAACCGACGCACGCCACGACCGAACCACCGCCCCCCACCACCACCCTCCGCGCCTGGACCCCGATCAGCACCGAAGACACCGTCCGCACGATGAACTCCATCCACTCCGGATCTCCTACCGACCCCTGCCCTCACCACGTCTTCAACGAGGCCGACGCTGTCATCGCACCCCACCTGCGGGACATCATCAACATCTCCTTCGACACCGCTACCTTCCCGGAGAGCTGGAAGCACACCAAACTCAGCGCTCTACTAAAGAAGCCATCAGCCGACCCCACCGACCTCAAGAACTACCGCCCCATCTCGCTGCTCCCGTTTCCTGCAAAAGTCATCGAGAAGACCGTCAACAAGCAGCTGGCCGCCTTCCTCGAGACGAACGGTTCCCTTGACCTCTCGTAGTCTGGCTTCCGGGCCAACCACAGCACCGAGACCGCCCTGATCGCAGCCACCGATGACATCCGAGCACTGCTTGACAATGGAGAAACAGCAGCCCTCATCCTCCTAGACCTCTCCGCGGCCTTCGACACTGTCTGCCACCGTACACTAGTGCAGCGACTCAGCAACGTCGGAATCCAGGAGAAGGCACTGGAGTGGATCATCTCCTTCCTCGCCGGAAGGACACAGAGAGTCCGCCTCCCCCCGTTCAGATCTGAAGCCACCGAAGTCATCTGCGGCGTTCCTCAAGGCTCCTCGCTCAGTCCAACCCTCTTCAACGTCTACATGAGCCCCCTCGCAGACATCGCACGCCAGCACAACCTCAACATCATCTCCTACGCCGACGACACCCAGCTGATTCTCTCCCTCACCAACGACCCCGCCACCGCCAGAGCCAACCTTCACGAAGGGATGAAAGAGGTAGCCGAATGGATGAAGAACAGCCGCCTGAAACTGAACTCGGACAAGACGGAAGTCCTCATCCTGGGATCCTCACCCTCCGCCTGGGACGACTCCTGGTGGCCCCCCGCCCTAGGCAGCGCACCCAAACCAACAGACCACGCACGCAACCTGGGCTTCATCCTGGACTCCTCCCTCTCCATGACCAGACAAGTCAACACCGTCTCCTCGTCGTGCTTCAACATCCTGCGCATGCTACGTAAGATCTTCCGGTGGATCCCCACCGAGACCAGGAAGACGGTCACCCAGGCCCTCGTCACCAGCCGTCTGGACTACGGCAACTCCCTCTACGCCGGAACCACCGCCAAACTCCAGAAGAGACTCCAGCGGATCCAGAACGCCTCAGCACGACTCATCCTGGACATCCCCCGTCGCAGCCACATCTCCGGACACCTGAGAGACCTGCACTGGCTCCCGGTCAACAAGAGAATCACCTTCCAACTCCTCACCCACGCACACAAAGCCCTACACAACCAAGGCCCAGGATACCTCAACAGCCGCCTCAACTTCTACACTCCCAAACGCCAGCTTCGATCGACCGGCCACGCCCTCGCCGCCGTCCCCCGCATCCGAAGAGCCACCACAGGGGGACGATCCTTCTCCTACCTCGCCGCCAAGACATGGAACTCCCTCCCGACCCACCTCCGCCTGACCCAGGACCACCTCGCCTTCAGGAAGCAACTCAAGACCTGGCTGTTCGAGCAGTAGCGGACCCCCCTCCCCCAGCGCCTTGAGACCCTCTGGGTGAGTAGTGCGCTATATAAATGCTTTGATTGATTGATTGATTGATTGATGAAGTAAGTTGTGTCTGTTTTATAAAATGCCAATAAAAACATTTCAAAGGAAGAAAACAAACATACTACATGAACACCCAGCTTGCCTCCTGCCTGTCTGACTCCATGCCACAAGCCACAGACCCGTCATAATCCTCATCCATATGACAGCACATGAACCCCCTGTCTGCATCTATTTTTAGCCCTACCCCTTCTCCCAGCATCCTGCAAAGGTCAGAGCCTCTCTCAAGGTTTCACCAGCATAATCTACTCCTTCCAAACCACCTCACATGGGACGATGCCTTACTTTTATCCTTCAAAGCTCTCCCCGAGGAAGCTCTCTCACCCTTACTCATCATTGTCAATCTCTCCCTCAAGGCATCTTCCCAGAAGCTCTCAAGGTCTATCGTCCCACTGCAGAAGAATCCTACAGCAGGCCCGATGACCTCACCAGCTGACGGTTCATCAGCCACCCACAATGCATTGCCAACATCACTGAAAAAACAGCCAATGCTCTAAGATCACCCCGATGGCAGCCATCTCCTGCAGGATTCCCAATCTGGTTTCAGATCACACTACAATCTGGTTTCAGATCACACTACAATCTGGTTTCAGATAACGCAACAATCTGGTTTCAGATCATGCTACAATCTGGTTTCAGATCATGCTACAATCTGGTTTCAGATCACACTACAATCTGGTTTCAGATCACGCTACAATCTGGTTTCAGATCACGCTACAATCTGGTTTCAGATCACACTACAATCTGGTTTCAGATCACGCTACAATCTGGTTTCAGATCACACTACAATCTGGTTTCAGATCACGCTACAATCTGGTTTCAGATCACGCTACAATCTGGTTTCAGATAACACAACAATCTGGTTTCAGATCACGCTACAATCTGGTTTCAGATCATGCTACAATCTGGTTTCAGATCACACTACAATCTGGTTTCAGATCACGCTACAATCTGGTTTCAGATCACGCTACAATCTGGTTTCAGATCACACTACAATCTGGTTTCAGATCACGCTACAATCTGGTTTCAGATCACGCTACAATCTGGTTTCAGATAACACAACAATCTGGTTTCAGATCACGCAACAATCTGGTTTCAGATCACGCTACAATCTGGTTTCAGATAACGCAACAATCTGGTTTCAGATCACGCAACATTCTGGTTTCAGATCACGCTACGATCTGGTTTCAGATAACGCAACAATCTGTTTTCAGATAACGCAACAATCTGGTTTCAGATCACGCAACAATCTGGTTTCAGATCACGCTACGATCTGGTTTCAGATCACACTACAATCTGGTTTCAGATCACGCTACAATCTGGTTTCAGATAACGCAACAATCTGGTTTCAGATAACGCAACAATCTGGTTTCAGATCACGCTACGATCTGGTTTCAGATCACGCTACAATCTGGTTTCAGATGACGCTACAGTGGCAAGTAAGCTGTTTTATGTATTTTTTATATTATTTCTTTCAAAGGCAGGGACCACCCGGGCAGTTTCACTTTCGGCTGCCAACATATCATTTGAAATATTTTACCGCACGCAGTAACGTGCGATATTATTAGCTCTTCTCAGGGGAGACTGGGGCCCTACTCTCAACTTAGTGAGCAGCACAGTTATTATATTACACATATATTGTTTGTAGAGTAGACTAGAGAGTGTAGACCCGGCCCTGAGAAATAAGTGCCGGTGCTTAGCACCAGAAAGCACCAGCACAAATTAAGCACTGATGGAATGTCAGAAAGAGAACCAAGATCACACACCATAGCTTTCCAGAGGTACTGTTACGAAGCCTTTACTCTGCATCATAAACTCAGACAGACAGTGTGCTCAGAGTCCCAAGTGAACTAGAACCCAGAGACAGGGGAAGCGACAGCTGGTGACATATAAGAAAGGTTCCAGTTTGTACAAAACGACCACAGGTAAGAATACTTGATGAATTAACAGTCCCCTAAGACTATGATAAAGGCTGAGAGAGTGGTTTGTTTGTAATACTTGTCGACGGCGTTTCGACCCCAAGAGCAATTAAGGAGTCTCATTAGGACCATATAATACGGAACATCTGAAATAGAGTAATCGGGATAATAACGTGAACTACCAAAACAGAAAAAAGGAAAAAGAATGCTTATTGGATGAGAGCCAGATCGGTGAATTACCTGAAATGAGAGCTATGGACTGGCAGTGTGAATGGTGAACACCCAAAAATGGGTGGCTCAAGAGAAGTGTAGGAAAAGCGAGGCTGACTCACAGAGGGGCCCAGCCAGGTGCGGTCAAGAGAGAGAGAGGAAACTAAACAGTTCAGTATATTGCCTCGTTGATTTTTAATTATTTATTTATGTGTTTTATAGAGCACGAACTTGACCCGTTAGGGTATCAGAGCGCTTTACAGGAGAGCAAAGCAATATACAGACATGGTGTGGTGTCCCATTCAGTGGTCGGTACACCACATGTGTTTCATTTATCATCTGAATGCAGGAGGCAAACAATGAATAGGCTTGTCGTCGAGGCTCAAGCGATGCGCTGTCACTTTTAAAGATGGAGGAAAAACATTTCTTTTTTACTCACCAAGTGGGGAGATGTGGATCCACGTGAAAGGTATTTCAAATGGTGATAAGTCTGGATACCAGGAGACGGATCTATAGAACCGTGAATCACCCAATTAAGTCTCTACTTAAAAGAGGGTAAACAAGTGACCGCCTTGCGTGAGTACATTCCCAATTGTATAGACAAGGGGGTCATGTTTGTGCTTCTTGAAGCGCGGGCCGCTTGCAGAGCATTCAAACGTCTTTTGTAAAGTACAAAGGGAGAGTTCTTTAATTGGATAATCAATCTTTATGGGAAGTAGCTCGATTTTATCTATGGTTTGTAAAGGCGTGGTGCTGTCATGTATAAGGAGGGTACATACATTCAAGGGGTCAGCCTGTGGGAAGGGTTATAGCTATACACCAACCACTGATCAAATATTCAGATTGCGCGAGTAGTAAACCGTGGTTGTAGATAATGCCAGTTTCCTTGAGACAACAACCATTGCTCAAACACTGCGGCCGCGGTAGTGTTAGCCGATTGTTTTTTTTTAGTTAAATACTTTTTATTGATATAAAAAGAGAGTACCAAAAATACATTTGGCATAAGGTGAAGAAATAGCATAATAAAGATATCACGTTCACAAATGTTACAATAGTAAAAAATAATCTTATCTAAATGTTGAGAGTACATAAAGAGAAACAGCCTTATGCATAAAAAGGAATGAAAAAGAATTAAAGGTACATAACAAAGCAAATAATGATATAAGAGTGATTTTTACAGCAGAGAATGGGAAAGAAAATAGGGGGAAGAGAGGGAGAGAAAAGAAGAAGGGAGGGGGAAGATAGTGAAGAGTGGTTAGTGTAAGGAAGGTTGTGAAGATAGATAAGAAGTAAAGGGAAGCCAGAGTAAATCGGATTTGATTTTCTGAGATAACGTTAATGCTGAAACAGTAGACATTCTATGCTCATTACAAATAAGATTCCACCATGTTGATGTACAAACTTAAGAATTATCTTTCCAGCAAGTTAAAATAACTTTAAAAGCAAGAACAATAAACCGATCGAGTAGTTTCAGCTTCAAAGAGGAGTCACAAAACTCATCGGACATGGATCCAAGAAAAACATTTTGAATTGATGGAACACAACATTGAACCATCTTAGAAGACGTAGACCAAATGGAAGGCCAGAATTTCAAAACATTAGCGCAGTAATAAATTAAATGTAACAGTGTGCCATCAGAAGAAAGACAAGACCAACAACGGGGGGAGGAAGAGGGATTAATCTTATGAATAAAAACGGGTGTGCAAACCACTCTATTGTATAGGAAAAATAAGGATTGAGTTGTGTTAGCAGCTCTAGAGGTGGTAAAAAATGTTTGCCATAATTTATCCCATCTTTGAGTCGAGAGGGTAATCAGGAGGTCTTGTTCCCAGGCTAGTTCAACTGATGGTTTCTGTCTATCAGTTATATGAGTAGTTAAAAGTTTGTATATAAATTAAGCTTTGGGGCAAGAGTCAAGGAGATATTGTATAAGGGGGTCAGGGGGATAAATGGAATGGAGACATCAGGAAAATCTTTGGATAATAGGAATGATTGGATTCCAAGTGCTAATTGTGAGTATTGGGATATATGATGAGGGTAAATTAACCAAATCTTGTAAGGTAGTAAAGGGTATGATAGAGTTATGGGATACCATTGGTGGACATAGAATATATCCTTTTCTTTCCAGAGTTTGAAATAGAAAGATTTGTGGCGAAACTTGATAAATGTATTGTACCAAGTGGAAGAGGCAAGAAGGCTTGATGAAAATTGGAGCCATCTATAAATAAGGAGTGTATGAAGTTTTGAGAGTATTTTAAAATGGGATATTTAGAGATAAAAGTACAATTGGACATGAAACAAGTGTCATAAGTAGAGAATCCATGTAACAAGGAGCGTTCAAACTTAATCCAACGAGGTATCTGTGAGTCTTCGTACTGCTTATTTAGGGCATAAAATTGTCTAATTAAAAAAGCAATATGATATCATTTAAAATTAGCAAATAGTACACCCCCTTCAGTTTTAGGTTTAATTAATTTAGATACAGCAATGTGGGCAGGTTTGTTGTTCCATGGAAATTTAGTACAGAGAGAGTTAATTTGGTTTAAATAGAAATGTGGAATTCTAAAGGGTAGCATAGAAAGTAAGAGAAGAATAAGGGGAGCAATCATCATTTTGACAGTATCCACTCTGCCCCACCAGGATAAAAAGAGAGGGGACCAAGAAGTGAGTAGGTTTTGAATCTTGAGCTTTAGTGCGTTAAAATTATGGGAGAGAATTTGGGGAATGGTGGGTGAAAACCAAACACCTAGGTATTTGAGTTTGGATGGACACCACTTAAAGTTGGTATTAGAAAACATGTATTGTTAATACAAAGAGTTTAAAGGAAATTTGATTTATAGCCGGATATTTTGGAGTACAATTCAATCTCCTGTAGAAAAGGGGTTAAGGAAGTAGTAGGTTTTGAAAGATAGATCAAAATATCATCTGCATAGGCAGATAATTTAATTTCATGGGAGTTGTGTTGAAAGCCTGTTATAAGAGAATTTTTACAAATGCGTTCAAGGAAAGGTTCAAGACATAAAAGAAATAAGAGGGTTGCAGCCTGTCTAGTACCTCTATTTAACCTAAATTATGGAGATAAAAACCATTAACCAAAACACAGGCACGGGGTTCTGAATATAATTAACTTAATAAATAAAATTAATTTGGGGCCGAATCTAAACGAGTGAAGAGTTTTGAACATAAATTGCCAATTTATACGGTCGAATGCCTTTTCAGCATCAAGGGATAAAGCAGCTAGAGGGTCCGGATATTTTTTCCCCAGTGGAATAATATTAGAGAACATTCTAGCGCTGTCAGAGGAGAGCCTCCCTTTAATAAAGCCAGGCTGGTCGGTTTTAATGAGCAAAGGTATAACCGCATCGAGTCTCGAGGCAAGAATGTTCGCACAAATTTTGCAGTCATAGTTAATTAATGAGATTGGGCAATAATTTTGACATAGGGTCTGATGTTTATCAGGTTTGGGAATGATTACAAGAGGAGCCTCTATAAAGGAGCCTTCAGGTTTGGATTTTGATATAAAAGAGGAGAAAAACTCAAGTAAATGAGGAGCAAAGAGGATGAAAAGGAAGAGATAAGTTCAATAGAAAGGCCGTCCGGGCCCGGGGCTTTGGCTTTTTTGAGAGATTTAACGTCATTCAAAATCTCCTGCAGTGAAATATCTTTTCCAAGAATAGTCATGACATCCGGGATGGAGGAAGGATTATCAAAAACCGACAGAATATCGTTTTGAGAAGGATGAGTATCATCCATATATAGTGAGTTATAGTAGGACTGGAAAGCATTTATAATGTCAGAGTCGGAGTGGAGCAAAGTGTTCGTGAGGGTATCACGAAGAGGACCAATGGTTTTCCTTTCCGTTTTCACTTTTAAGTAATTTGCCAGAATTCTGTCCGCTTTATTTTGGCCCAAATGATATTTAGAGTTTATTTTGAGTAGCATGTTGCAAGCATAATTAGAAGTTAGTTTATTTAAATCGGACTTCGCCTTGACAAGATCCCGGAGGTGTGTAGGAATATTGGACGTGAAGTAGGCGTGTTCAGGGGTTTTGATATGTTGGAGACAAGATAGATATTGGGAATTCAATGATTTTTTCTTCTTGGCGGTATAGGCAATGGTAAAGGCTCTGAAAGAGGCTTTAAAGGCGTCCCCGTTGTTGTGGACAGAAGTATCGTTAGGCTTGTTAAACAGGAAACATTCGCTGATAAAGGAGGCAGTCTCTGAAAGGTTTGGTCAGATAATAGGGAGTGATTGAATCTCCATCGGGCATGCTTGGAGGTAGTGAGGGACAAATAAATTGAGGCAGAGACGGGGGCGTGGCCAGAAATAAAAATAGACCCAATCTCAGAAGATCAGATGGAGGAGAGTAGAGACTTTGAAACCAAAATATAATCAATACGTGACATAGTCTGGAGAACATTAGAGAGAAATGTAAATTCATATTTATCAGGATTGCTTGTCTTCCATCATCATAGAGTGGATGAGAGGCAATAGCCGATCGAAATACTTTAGGAGATTTATCAGGTTCTAGCCAATTGTTAAAATCTCCGGCAACAATGATATTGGGATCAGTAATGGAGGACAATTTTAATTTAAGCATATTCCAAATATCAGGGTCAGGTTTGACCGGCCCACAGATGTTAAAAAAGGTGACCTGTTCATTATGTACCATGGCATTAAGTATCACCCATCGTCCACTTGCATCACATTCAGTAGATAAAACCTGAAGCTTTAAGGATTCGTCACAAACGATGGAGACACCTCCCATACGATTGAGGGCAGATGAGAAAACAACTTGGCCTGCGCAGCGGCGTTTTAGTACGAGCGATTCAATATCATTACAAAGAGGGGCAGATTCACAAGAAACTATCGCCGAGTCAACGGCACTTTATCGCAGCCAAGTTGCGATAAATCTATCGCCCCATTCACAAGCTGGTGTCAACAGCCCACAGCACCAGTATTCCCATGACAGCAGCCGTAAAAAACATCGCCACAGAGGCTCCCCGCAACTATCGCTAATGAGATGCAGAGTGGGCGTTCCCATGCCAAAAACCGCAACAACATCACACCCCAACATTCACAACGACCAGACAGAACTGCGATAAAAACACAAAACAGGAGATGAGGCGCGTTAGCACCAGGAAATCTACACCTGCTCTGACCTGGTGTAAAGTCTGACGGCAGCCTGCACAACAAAAGGGAGCACAGCCCAGGGCCACATCGGAAGGTCAACAGATGCCATGGAGCCACCCATCATGCGGCCTGGACACCCAAGAGGGCCACAACACCCTCTAACACCACACCCAGGCCCGCAACACCCCCCACCCCCGGGACCACCCACAACCCCGGACTAAGAAACTGCACACCAACACCACGAATCCCAGTACAAACATTTTTCCTGATGTCGCACAAGCAGGAAAATCAACAGACATGCGTGGCCAGGAAATGGAGACTCAGTCAAACAGCAATGCAATCACCAAGACAAAACACCATACAAACAAAAGCCCATACAACCAGCGGCGCCTCACTGGACAATCCGTAGCACACAGCCTGGAAGAGCAAATCCAACAGAAGAAGGTGTACCATGCGCCCAACAAAGGAAAGACAGGGAGAGAGCAAGGGAGAGAGACGGAGTGAGGTTGCACAAGCAGCGCAAGGCCCCTCGGGCACCTGGCTCCACATGCCAACATGTGTGTGTATATCACCATCCGTGAACCATGTGCCCATGGCCGTGTCCCAATCTCAGCGCCAAAGCCACATCACATTCCAAAAACGCAAGTAGTAGTCAGACAAACATCAGGGATGAAAACTCCTTTGTTCCAATGCAGAAGATGGGAGGACACCTGCACCTTTGACCTTGGTCCAGAACACACCTGGAACACCCTGAGAGAGATTCCATGGCAGACGGGGACGACTCCCACACCATGCATTCCGCAAATGAACTACCTGACTCTTCCACACCCCACACACAGAAGCCCCTGCCTGTGGTACCCCTGCATGGGATGCCCTTGACACTCACGGAAACAGCAACCCACTCTCCCCAACATTGTACAAACATTTGAATCATTGCTCAGAGCTGTGGTATATCCTCCACACACCTGCCACAGTTAAGAAGAGTGCCGTTTCCATGAGACGCACCAACGCAATGGCAGGCCATACCGGGCACATGCACAACCCTAGTCACGTGGAACAGTACCGTGCACGTATGCTGCATTTACTGGGTGCAGTGCCACTGGCAGTGTTGTGTATCAGTTACCGGCTCAGCTTCCGCCTTGCCTACATCACCTGTGTCCAGCCCTGGGTAGGAAGGTGGAATCTGACTGCATGGTAGCCCCCACTTTTTTCCTGGTGTTTTGCTGTGTTTTGACTTAGTTTGGCTGGGATTCTGCAATTCAGGACCCCAGCCTATCTGCTTTCTCCCTTACATTGGTTATCACTACTTTAGGTACACTCCAGATTGGATTCTGGGGTACCCTTATAAGTCCCTAGTAGATGGTATATTATGTACCAAGGGCATAGGTACCCCAAAAGCCGACCAGGGGCTGCAGCATGTATTATGCCACCCCTGGGAAGACTTCCCAAATGACACCAGAGGACTGCTTCTGAAGCCTGGGTAAGGTGGTGCATGCACCCCTTACTGAAATATAGGTTCACTATATCTCTCCATATCACTGCACATAGAAACCTATCAGTCACCCCTATGGCAGGCCTTACTAATCCTGAAGGCAGGGTGCTGGGTTTTATGTGAGAGGGTTCCCATGAATGAGCAGAGCCCCTCTGCAGCCTTTGGAATGATTATTCCGGGGTTGTTTGTGATGCAGCCAAACCATTTACTCTTAAGTGCATTATAACCAAACGGTAAATGCTAACTTTGGGATGGCTGCACGGAAACATGTTGTGTTTGGTGTCAAACACCTTGGAATCATACCCCCACACCAGTAACTGGTGTAGGAGTATGATCCCACCCTTCTAGAGGGAGAGACATGACAGCACCGGTATACCCGGTACCAGCTAACAGAGCCCTGGCATCACAAAATGGATGCTACCAGCCACAGACACGAGTCTGCCCTTCTGCTACTCGACTCTGTTAGGGGAGGCTTGGACAATAGGTTTCCTGTCACAGGGAGGTGTCACCACCTCCCAGACATGCTTTAGTTTATTGGGGCTAGGTGGGTGCACTCCAAGACTGCTTTGAAGTTCAGCACTGGGGGCACATATGGTGTCCCTGTGCAAAGTCCAGTTCAAACCGGTTGCAGGGACTACCAGCCCCACCTCTGGTGTGAAACTGGCCAAAGGAAATGGGTGTAGCCACCGTTATTTCCTGACCCTCCCATAGGTGGGTCCCCAAGGTATGTCCAACCCCTTCCTTGGGTATAAAGAAGGAACCCCTGACTACAGGAATTTATATTACACCTGGACGAAACTCTGATACTGAATCCTGGAACTTTGACACTCTACACTGAACTAGATGACTGAAGAATCTCCCTTGGAGTAAAGGAGTTACTCCCTTGCTTGGCAGGCACCAAAGGCGCATCTGTTTGCATCTCCAAAGCTCCAGGCGGACTCTGAAGAATTTTGCAACACAGGAGGTGGGTTTCTGTGGTCTAAGAGGTCAATCAGCGCCCACAGCAAGTCTGAGGCCCGTATCCCTCGGGGCGATTGTGCAACCCGAACCACTGGACACCGCGACCATTTGCAGAAGCATCAGCTTTCCAGTAACTCCTGAAGCTGAGCTTTGGGTTACTTGTAGCCCTGACCCCAAGCAGCATTTGCACTGAAGATTGCCTGCTTACATTCCACGAGTGTTCCGTGAGATGGCCCTTAGTGTTTTCGCTCGAGGTCCCTTCGCGATCCCTAGTCTGTCGACTGGTGGGTCCCTGTGAAGGCAACTCTAACTCTAATTGGGCTTACCTGGTTGCTCCAGATATGCCCTGACTCTCCTTCACTTGGGGAGTCCCGAGGACCTTGCTGGTCCGCACCAAAGCATCTTTTCTCTTCCTGCGCGGGTTGCTGTTGCCAAGGCTTATTGGGTCCAATCCAGGCACCGACACTGCTGCACTTGACATCCTTCATGGGACAGCTCGAATCAAGCTCCTGGTTGTCCTCGACACCTCCTGGTCCTCGTGGCTGCAGAGTCAAACTTCACCTCTTCGCACCTGAAACACCCAACATCAGTGGGCATTCGTCTATCGTGGCCCTGGTCACTGGCAAGTGACCCAGACTCTGTCCCCTCTGCTTTCAGGTTCTTCACATCTTCGATCCAGGCTTGGATCACACCAGACACTTCTCTCCTTCCCGGCAGCAGCCCTTTGCAGCACATCGCCATTAAAATCAACGACGATTCCCGACACCATTTGACACCTATGCACCCGGCTTCCCTGGGTAAGGTAACTCGAGTTCTCCGGTGCTCCTGTGGGTGCTGGCCCTAGAACCCTCTAAGTCTAAAAGGGTTTGCTCAAAGTCCTCTCCTAAGTGTCCTTAACTTCTAATATTCCAACAGCGACTTTCCCATAGAATAGTACGGGGCTCGTGCCTGTGTTCTCACACTGCACGCGTCCCCCGTGGGTTTCCTGTGTCACTACCTTGGGTGGTTCCTTGGGGTCCCAGCAATTCTACGTGCTCTAGGCACTACGTCTAGTAAAGTCGTGGTTCTTATACCACTTTCCTAATATATGGTTTGGTCCACCCCTAGTTCCCATTGTATATTGTGCTATTTACTGTCGTTTTAGAATTGTAATATTGTGTGCCTTGCTCTCTAACTTCATAAAGAGGTTAGTAGAGAGTGTTTAGAAATAAATACATATATTTCATATATATATATACCTTGTGTGGTTCTCCTTTCATTTAGTAAGTCAAGAGGTTATAATCTGGTAAACCAAGCAGCTTTACACTCCTTCAAGACTTAGCCTGAAGGCTGCTCTCCATAGCTACCGCCAGGATAGCTTTCAATAAAGGTTAACTTTAAAATTATCATCAATAAGGGTTGTTTGGACTGGTGCAAGGTGCCCACTATAACTAGTGGACAGCATATGCCAGGCCAACTTTTCACACCTGGTTCCACTGCAGAAGATGCACATTCGAGTGTCCCATGGATGTCTGCCTATCCAACACAACTGTTGATAAATTAGACTATGACTTGTGTCTGCGCCCCCTGTTGGATCACGAACAGGAGTGTAACCGAGACAGCCGTGCATAAAATGCCCTGACATACTGCGTATGTATTGGTAGTTGTGCATGGGAGATTGCACAATTTCTCGTGTGCAGTGACCACATGGAGGCACTCCCCTATTGGGCTTTGTTGCGGAATGGCGAAACGGCGTGGGCTGAGCACACCTGCCCGGACCACTTAATGGATTGGCTCACCCTAGGGTTCCTTGAACACGACAATGACATACTATTGGAACACATTGCACATGATGCTGCACGGGTATTCATGGACGAGTAACTACGTTCCTGCAGCCACATCCGATTGTCACCCACAACACATGTCCACAACTTGTTGCATCGTGGGGATAGCTCACACATCCCACTACAACAGAGGATACGTCTGGGATCTGGATGCATGTGCATGGAACAACGCATGTGTACACACACCTATGCAAGGTGATGCAGGTCCATGCCCGGTGCAACACAGTGTCGTTTAGCAACGTTGCCAATTCGGACACACTGCTGGGGGAGAGCACACACATGGCAATGTAGCACAACATGTGAACCTGTCTGACCCTCACACCTGATCACTGTCAGCAGAGCAGACAATCGGCACACTCCGGAGGCAGAGCACTATGCAGATCCCGTGGGCATTGAGTCGTGCCCTCTCACACGGGGCAATGGCAAGGTGGGCTGAGAGCGTTGCCATCCGTGATGAATGTTGCCCAGTTTAGCCCCAACATTTCCTGAACTTCGACATGTACCCATGCTGCGTGTAAGTGTCTTAAGCATGTCCCTGCCTGTTATGGCTGTTGCCTCGTCCGTACTGACACGCACATGCCAATAAAGTCTATGTAACTCTACTGGTGTCTAACTGTGAGGTGTGTTGTTTGGATTGTCCACTCGTGCACCACATTGGGCATCGTCCCTACACCGGGAGGAACTGACTGACGCCTGTGCAATGGGGGGATGTCCCTTTGGCAAGCTCCACCTCTGTGAGCCAGACATTGTTGTTGGATAGGCGCGGGACTCCTTTTGCACTTACGTGACTTCAGCAATGTGAGTATGGTGTCCAACCCCTGACCATGTGGAGCAATGTCATATATCACAACAGAATGTGTCCACACAGATGTGTGTGAGTAGGTATGTGACGTGAACTTCTGGTGTCACATGTGCTGTAGGACACCACTCCTGGCCTGCTTTCGTTTGGGCCAGTCCTACACATGGCCCTATTCAATACATGGACGTGTGCCTACGTTGGGGGTTGCGAGATCGTTGTTGATGTGCAATGGGGACACAGCTAGTACTCACCTTCACAGTCATCCAATTGGCCATGTGTCTCAGGGATACACATGCGCATAGATGTCAGTTACCAGGGTGTACCTTCATGTGCAATCATTCTACCTACAATCAGCCATACCTCCACACGTGAATGAACATAGTGATGACACATCTGTATGATTTAGAATGTTTTATTCACATTCAGGTGATCGCAAGAGCTGGGGCTGTACATGCCCATCCAAGCCCACATCACATGGAAGCCCAGTGGCGTGCCAACCAGAGTCCTTTGGGGATTGCACAGTGATTGGGAAGAGGGAGAGTGCAGTCCGCAGCAGGATTGCTGTGTAATTGGCCAGCGGTGAGGAAATGGCAGTCCGTGTCGGGATCCGGGTGAAAGTCGCAGAGTGTTCTGGGTGTCACTAGGAGGGGTTTCCCAGGCCATGATGGACAGGCCATACTTCGGTGATGGCTGCTACTGCCTCCTTCCCCACACAGTAGTTCACATCCCCTTCTTACTTCCCTTACGGGTTCTGTGTCCGGTGTGTCCGGTGTGTGTGGCGGGGTGATGGCTGCATCACTGTGTGCCACTGACACAGCAGACTGCGACGGTGATGGGGCAGCATCACTGTGTGTCACGAACACATCAGGGGTCAGAGCTGTGTGTGTCGAAGTTCCCGCTGAACTCATCTAGGAATGGCTCAGTGGCAGCAATGGAAAGATGAAGTACTGCAGGGCAATGAAGTCCCCAGCTACTACTCGCTGGTGTCCATCCGTGTCAGACATCCTTCCAGCCTGCATCCCCTCCATGGTCTCCATTGACCTCCGCATCTGTCCCAACTCTGTGCTGTCATGGCTGGTGCCTGTCTGCCCACACAGTTCTTGTGTCCGATTCATGGCACCAGCGAGGTCAGCCAAGGTCTGTGGCAGAGCATGGTGCGGACAGGGGGTGTCCGATAGGGACTGTACGTGGTCCATGATGGGACTCAGGCACCCACGTATGGCATCGAGTTTGGCTGCCATGAGCTCGAAACCCACCGCAGCTGCTCAGCCAACTCCACCTGGGAAGACCACACACGTTGTATGTGCTCCTTATATTGGTTCGGGGGGGTCCTGGGAGACAGCCGTGGTGGTTTGTGTTTCCTGCTGTGTGGCCTGTGCAGGTGGTGGGGTCACCTCGAAGCAGCTGCCCTGCCCTGCTCCTGGGGGTGGGGTGCAGAGGCTGTCCAGTATCCGTTGGAGGGTATCTTGACATATGTGCAGGTTGTCTCTACATCATCAATGATGGGGTTTGTGTTCTGCTCTGCAGTAAGTGTTGATTGTCCCTCTGCAATGTTAAGGGGAGATGCAGGTTAACAGTTTCATATGTATGTTGTTGATTTGCATATGTTTACATTCAGACTGCATGCCAATGTACATTATGAATGTTTTGGGGGAGCTGGCTATTCAATGGCAGTCAGTGTGTTTTCCGAATACATGAAGGATGTGTGGTGGTACCCGTTCATTATCATCACACTGTGTCAGGCAAAGCCAGATGTGAGTGGACAGTTACTACGCACGATCGGGACATGTTGTGGGCTGTGTCCTGTGGTGCTGGTGTTGCACATTGTACCATATTGCCGTTGTTGCTGATGTCCTGTGATTGCTATGTGTGTGTGCTGCATTGTGGGGGAGTTGCCCCTGCAGCTCTGATTTTGTGAAGCCTTCTCCCTTTGAGGCTGGGTGCCTTTGAATTGTGTGTTTTTTGGGAGCTGAATAGTTTTTGACTTGGGTCATATGTGCTCTCGGACAGATTTAGTGGCCTGGTGCATTGTTCGTCTGCTGCGTGTATTGTACAGCATGGGTTGTGGGTGCACGTGGATATGTCAGAGTGTGACCTGCTCCTTTACGGATGTGATCTGCACTGGGCTACCCCCATGTTGATTTGTTGGCCATGTCGTTTTTTTTGGCTGCTGCCATGCTATCGGTCATGCAGTGTCACTTGCATAGTCAGTGTGGGTCACAGAGCCGCTGCTTTGCTTGATTCGGCACATGTGCATGGGTCGGTTGTGATATTGGTGATTGGGGGGGCCCTCTGTGCACATTGTGGATGGGGGCCTACTTGGCATTTCTGTGTGCTGCAGTGTGCCAAGGCAATCAGGGACATGTTCCACTGTCATTGTGAGTGTGCAGTGTGCTTCGCATACTTGTGCATGTGCCCATCTCCCCGTATACCCCCGTCCCTGGTCGTTACTCACCCTGTTGCTGTTGGATCAGGTCGTATCGTGCTGTGTCCAGGCCCCTCAATCCTGCCACCGTCTTCTCACTGCTGACTGTAGCCACCATTTGCTCCAGCCCATCCAGCTCCGCCTGTGTCACAGGAGGCCCACCTCCAGTCTCCGTTGCTGCCTCCCTGTTGGCGGCGAACTTATGTTTGGTCTGCCTTTTCAGATCATGCCAGCGCCTCTTGACCTCCTCCAGTGACCTCCTCGACACTCCAACTGCATTGAGGTTGGTAACGATGGCCTGCCATGTTTTGGTTTGGGTTGCCAGTGCCTCGGTGGAGGTGCTGAACAGTTGGTGATGGTGTTCAGTCACCTCCGTGACGAGGATACGGTCTTCCTGCGGACTGAACCCTGTCTTCCTCTTCCACGGCCCTTCCACGAATGCGGGGTTCCTGGCTGGTCCTCCGTGGGGCTTGTGGTGTGCGGCTTGTCCTCTGCGCTTGGTCCAGGTGCATCCATGTTGCTACGCAGTTTGAAATGTTTTTGGGCTCTTTTTTTTCTGCTTTTATTTTTCTTTTTCCCGCCAGACGTGTGGGATTTGCAGGCCTGTGGCTGGTCTTTATTGATTTGTGTACCACGATTGTCCTCATCGCATGATTTTTCACGTTTCGCATTCTAGCAGCATGGCATCGATTTTGTCGCTGACATTTGACACATTATCTGGTGTCTATCGCATGCTACCGCTTTGTTGTGAATTTCATGTTGACACAGTGTTATTTTCCCGCGATGGTCTACGATATTGGAAGTTGTGTTACGCTACTCTTGAGGTAGTTATCACACATTCTTGTGAATATACCCCTGAGTTTATTGTAAAACAGCTATTTGACAATTAAATTTTGATAAATGCGAGAGTACCTTTTGACGTTTAATAGGATGACCTAGACCACGCACGTTCTATGACACAACATTAAACATGTTGTAGCATAGCGACAAGGATACATGAACAATAAAGACACACTGCAAAAACATAAATGAAAACAAAGAGACCTCGATTATTGAAAATGGAGTAATATAAGAAGATTACAAAAAAATGGAGAATTGAATCCAAAAGAACTTTATAGAGTTATAAATAAAGGAGAAAGGTGATAGGAAAAGAAAAAAGGAATTAAAAGGATAGGTGTAGTAACCAGGAGGCAGTGGTTAATGAATAAAGTCCTTTATTCATAAAGATAGAGGAACACATCCATACAGCAACCTCCATTTTCATCAACTGGCAGCATTCACAGAATCTCTCAGTGATGTCATTCTAATGACATTACTGAGTTCTACAGTAGAGAATGAATTCTCCACAATAGGTAAGAGTGAGAGGAAAGGAGAGAGGAATAAGGAAGGTAGAAAAAAGAATTGGCAGATCAAGAACATGAAGCCAGATCTGAAAGAAAAAGAGAATGATATGAGAAACAGGCATGTCAGCACCCAAAGACAAGAACAATAGTGGAGGAGAAAAAGACAGTAATAAACAAAGAAGATTTCGACCACGAAACCGGTACAAGAAAAAACAGAACTAGGGAATAAAAGTAGAAACAACAATCAAAGGTTAATAACTGTACTGTAACAATAAAGTAACATTATATATTTGTGTCCATAGGAGCCCTGGAGATGGTTTGCAAAAACAACTTTAATTTGGTTGGATCTTCAAATGAGCATGAAAGACCTTCATAGGTACTTTTGCAGAGACATGGATGTAATATGTCATAGCGGATATTCAGAGATCTCATTAGAGGACGTAGTGCCAAAAATTTCTTACGTCTAGCATTGGTTGCATTAGAAAGATCCTGAGAAATAAAGATGTTTTGACCGGACCAGACAAGACGACGTTTCTCTCTGGCACTCTTCAGTACACACATTAGGTCGGTGAATTCTAAGAAGAGTATTATGATACTATGCGGTTTGCTTGAATGCGGCTGAAGGCGATCAAGGCGATGTGCTCTTTGGCTGTTTAGAGAAGCAGGAGACTGAGTTCCGGTGCCGGTAAAAATGTCTTCAAGAAGGAGAGAAGATCGGGCCTTCAATGTTCTTTGGTAAACCATAGATATGCAAATTGTTCATTCTGTTACGATTTTCAAGATCCTCGGTGTGAGAAGTTGGCCTGGCATATGCTGGTCACTAGTTATAGTGGCCACCTTGCACCAGTCCAATTCGACTCTTATGGTAGATAGGTTTGAGACAAACTTTTAAAGAAAGCTATCCTAGTGGTAGCTGTGGAGAGCAGCCTTCAGGCTAAGTCTCTGAGGAATGTAAAGCAGCTTGTTTTACCTTATAATCTCTTGAATTACCAAATGGAAGGACACCACACAGGTATATATATCAAATATATATGTATTTATTACTAGACACACTCTACTAATCTCTTAATGAGATTAGAAGTCAGGAACACATACAAATATCAATGTTTCACAATAAGTTAAGCACAAATATGGCTGGGGCCCTAGGGGCGTACCAGACCATATACTAAGAAAGAGGTTTAGGAATGTCGACTTGCAGAGGGACAAGGCCTAGGGCCTGTAGAATCGCTGGGGCTTCACTAATCCACCCAAGCCAGGTAAGTAAAAGACCCACAGGAGATGCGTGCAGTGTGAGAACACATCCACGGGTTCCCTATTGATTTCAACGGAGCAAGTCGCGGCTGGATTTGTAAAGTTTTAGGGTACTTCGAGGAAGTCTACAAGCAAGCCACTTACAAGGTAAGTAATTCGAGGGCCAACACCCACTAGAGCACCGGAGTGCACGAGTTACCTCACCCAGGGAAGCCGGGTGCATAGGTGTCTTTTGGTGTCAGGTCGCGTCGCTGTTTTCTATGGAAGCAAAAGAAGATTTGCTGCTTGCGAAGACTGAAGAAGTGTCCGGTGGAATCCAAGGCTGGATTCAAGATGAAGAAGACCTAAAAGCCGAGGGGACAGTGTTCACAGTCACTTGCCAATGACCCGGGGGAAGATGGATGCCTACGGAAGTCGGGTGATTTGAGGTGATCAAGGGTGTTTTGACTCTTCAGCCATGAGGTCCAGGAGGTGTCGAGGACAACCAGGAGCTGAATTCGGAGTGTGCCACAAAGTCTGCAGCTTACTGAGGTGTCAGCAACCGGATTGGAGCCAACAAGCCTCGGCAACAGCAAGTCTTGTGGAAATTGAAGAAAGTCAGCGGTGCAGACCAGCAAGGTTGAGGAACTCACCCAGCAAAGGTAAGTGAGGGCAGGCCTGGAGCAACCAGGAGAGCCATTTGGTTTGATGAGAAAGTCTTCAGGGGACCCACGAGCCAATGGGCAAGGGATCGCAAAGATGCCTCATGAGGATATGCTTTACAGGAGCCCACGGTCACTCGGGATGGGGTAGAGCTCTGATTTTCGGTGCACAACTTGCTGGAGGTTTGGGCCACAAATGGTCCAATGCACAAGTTCGTAGAATATCGCAAAGGGGTTGCACTCGACAATAGTGCACGGTACCCGAGTATTGCTGTTCCTCCTCATTTGTGGGGTCCACTCACCTCAGCTGTGCTGGGGACTCACAATGGCCGTTGAGAAGTCAGGAAATCTACTTCTCTGGCAGCAGGGACTTCGGACTCCAGCGGGAGTGGGAATGTTTGCGAGCATTGATTAGAGTTTTTGGTGCCTGCCAAGCAGGGTAGTCACTCCTTTACTCCAAGGGAAATTCTTCCGTCTTCCAAAGGTAGTGGAACATCGAAGGGCCAGGATTCTTCTTGTAAATCGTCATCCAGGGTTATCTAGTTTGCAATGACACGGGTTCCCTATCTTATACTAAAAGAAAGGGAGGGACTAGCTGTATGACCACTCCTCTGGGAGGGTCAGGGTAGGGGGTGGTTACACCCACTTCCCTTTGTCAAGTTTTGTGCCAGAGCAGGGACAGGTAGCCCCTGAACCGGTTTGAGCTGGCATATGCACAGAGGAGCCTACTGCTCCCCTAGTGCAGGACTTCAAAGCACTCTAGGAGTGCACCCACCCAGCCCCAATACACTAAATCCTGTCTGGAAGGTGGTGACACCTCCCTGTGATAGGATACCCTTTGTTGGGCTTCCTCCACTGTGAGTTTCGGTCAGCAGCAGAAGGGCAGCCCAGTGTCTGTGCTGGTAGCATCCATTTTGTGATGCCAGGCTCTTTCAGATTTCTACCGTGTTTCCACAGTAGGTACATGTCTATCCCTCTAGAACGGTGGGATCATACTCCCACACCAGTTACTGGTGTGGGGGTATGATTCCAAGTTGTTTGACACCAAATACGACATGTTTTGATGCAGTCATTCCAAAGTTAGCCTTTACCGCTAGGTTATAATGCACTTAAGAGTATATGGTTTAACTGCATCCACAAACAGCCACAGGGAATAGACTCTGCCAGCTGCAGAGCGGTCCTGCTCATGCAGAGGCACCCCCTCACATAGTAAACCAAGTACCCTGCCCTCAGGATGGATAGGGCCTGCCTTGGGGGTGACTGATAGGTTTATATGCATGTGTATGGTGAGATATAGGAACCTATACCTCAGTGAGGAGTGCTAACACTACCTCACCCAGGCTGCAGTAGCAGGCCTGTGGTGTCAGATTGAGTCTGCTTCCCAGGGGTGGCATAATACATGCTTCAGCCCCTGGTAGGCTTGTGAAGTACCTATGCCCTAGGTACGTAAGGTACCATATACTAGGGGCTCATAAGGTACCACAGTATCCAATCACTAGTGCATCTATTATGCACTCGAAGTCATTTAGAGAGAACAGAGAGGCTGGGGCCCTGATTAGCAGGGTCCCAGCCAGACCAGAGCCAGAAACCAGTGTAAACATCAGAAAAAAGGTGGGGGCAACACAAGTGCAGATCCTACTCTCCTACACTTGGTGTGAAGTTTAAGTTTTTGGATTTCTTGTTCCGACAGAGGAATTTTAGCTGTTCCATTTCAGTGATTTTGCCTTCCATGCTGATCCATCAGTCCTCAATCAACTGCAATTTTTCGTTGGTGGTACTCAGGAATGGTTTTAGTGCACGTAGTTCGTCCAAAATTGTATCCATGACCGGGTTTTAAGATGACTGAATCGGAGATGGAGGGTCATTCTTGAGTCTTTTAGGTTTGGTACCAGAAGAGGATGTCCTGGATAGGCTAAGCGAGTCACTAGAAATGCTAATGATGTGTGCCTGACGATGAGGATGGTTTTGAATAGGAGAGAGTTTGTCCATAAATGTATAAGGAGGGGTTCGTGAGATACCACTTCACAGCAGGTGAAAACACACTCACTATACCTCAGGAACAGGCACGAGAGGAAGGAGATGCAGACTTGATCGGACGACAGTTTATGCTCAAAAGGCACTGTAGGGTTATATAGGAACAAGAGGAGGTAATAACAACAAGCTCCAAATGACATGCTCTGCTGACACCAAAATAAGCATTGACTCCAGCAGTGGGTGCGTCTTCCATCAAACCAGTTCCAAAGGGCCAAGTAGAATTAGAGGTTTGGAGAAGGAGCGTTTAATGAAAGTGCCGCAACATTGGTTTGAAATAAAATCATGGTAGGAGTCAGAGAAGCATGTAGAAATAATGAAAAATGGTGAGAAATGAAGTAAGGCTCACCCAGATAGTATTGGTCGCATGAGGCATCTGAGGAAAAAACAACGCGAGTGCCGCACTGCACAAAAAAGGTGGCCGCTTGCGAGTGAAGAAGAAAATGTCGCCGCGATGAAAATTGATGAAAAGCGGGTAAATAAAGTCTCCTGTTGACTCAAAAGCTTGCCACCACCCAGCTCTGTAGGAGACCGGCTGCAAGAGCTCTGGGCATGCTCTCAATGCGGTCGATAATAATGTTCATAGTCTACGGAGCTCAGTACACAGCCGCCATCTTGCTTGGATGTGGAAGCCACGACCCGTGTCAGCCGATTGTAATCAGTCTCTGCCGCTGACCGCGGCCCCCGCAGGGGGCCACTCGGCGGTCGGCGCCTTAGTGGCCCCGGGGCCCCGGTCACCCCTCCCCACTCTCTCCTTCGGGGGGGGGGCAGGGACTCAGACTGGTGCCCCCCCTCCGTGTCAGGGCCGGAAGTGACGCGCAATGCGCGTCACTTCCGGGCCCAGGTGTGAGGGGGAGGCTATTTAGCCTTCCCCCACCCTCACTGGCGACCTCTTTGTCGCCCACCTCGCCTTTTTGCGGTCGCCGAGCCGTCTCGCGTGGATCATCGTCGCCGCCGTCGCCTTTTACGATATACTTGTGGTGAGTTGCCGGATTGCCCCCTCGCCCCGGCCCTGTCCCTGGGCAGTACCAGGAGACGGGGCCCTGTGGTCGGAGTACCACGGGCGGGGGGGGACCGTGCACAGAGCAAGGCTCGTGTTTTAAATTACGGGAACTTGCGAGGGGCTTCGAGATTTATACAGTATTCAAGAAAACTTGAACCCACAAAATGGATTCTTCAAAAAACATATCAAAAGTTTCAATACACTCAATGCACAGCTGAGAAAGTGAGGTGGGGCTATATGTGAAAGAAAAGGGGGGTATAGAAATACAGCATTTATGCTCCAACGTGCGATTGGCCGGTTGCTCGTGGGTCTCAATGTCGGACATACTTGTGTGCTGAGGTCCTCAGGTGCTTGTCCAAGATCAAACGTCGTGTTTGGTTTTTGCCAAATGTGGACAATTAAGTGTGTGTGACACAGACATAGTCCTATGAAATGTGGACTTCGCTGCGTTTTTTTCAGAGATGGCTCTGTTTGTGCGAGCTCAGGGGGCTCGCTCAGCGCGGTCATGCTGCGCCCCACCCAGACCCCCCCCCCCCCGCCAGCGCACTAACAGCCCAGGAGGAGCGGTGCACAGGGAGGTCTCTACCTGACCCTTCAGAACCATCATTCAAAATATGTGAACTGTACCGGAAACGAAATTAAACCCGCATGCTATGTAGAAATGACAGCGTGCGCAAAAACGGATTTAAAAACGTCGTTTTCGCTGTAAATTCATGTGGGCAAGGGGGACAGGGACGGACACCGGAAAGGGGAGGGGAAAGCCGTTGCTCGTAGAAAACCCTCTCCAAACGAGGCAGAATGTCACTCCTGGTTTTCAGACTCACCCTTCCCTCTCTGTCTGTGGAATCAAGTTCACTCCAAGACAGGAGCCCAGAGCAGTTTCGTAAGTGCCATGTGGTTCCGCGTCAAGCATGGCATCTGTCCTGGGCTAGCTGAAAGAGCCACAGCGTCGCACGTAGCTTGGAATCACATAGCATGAGCTTTCCGCCTGACCTCTTGGAATCACATAGCATGAGCTTTCCGCCTGACCTCTTGGAATCACATAGCATGAGCTTTCCGCCTGACCTCTTGGAATCATATAGCATGAGCTTTCCGCCTGACCTCTTGGAATCACATAGCATGAGCTTTCCGCCTGACCTCTCTGTCAAAACACACACATGAAGGATGTGAAGTCATTCTGCCTTCCGCCGTTCCTGCCTTCTGAGTTAGACTCACTTTACGGTACCAAAACCAAACTACAAATCCCATAATGCAAGACCCTGCAGGCTAGAATGCCAGGGACTGGCCGACATCATAGTGCCCAGCGCAGTACCAAGAGTGAGATCGGAGTGCAGTACAAGGACTAAGACTAGAATGCAGTTATTAAAGTGAGATCACGGTGAAGTAATGGAGTGAGATCCGAGTGCACTACTAAAAGTGAGAAGAGGGTGATGGTCGCGTATGACTCTGGAGAGAAATCTGATCACAGAGAGCTCTGCAGTTCTTCCTGAAGGCCAAGACGAGCTCTATAAACACTCCGAAAGCAATAAACGCAGAATCCTGTTTTTTACAGTTCACTTATACCTCCCGGAGGAAAGCGAAGCAAGGCAAACACACAAAACGTAATGCGCTGGCAGGGCAGGCGGGGGAACCCAGCCGCGACTAATTGCCGGTACATTGTATTTCATGCAATATTGAGGCGGCAACCTAAACAAAGGCATTTGTGCGCAGAAATGCCGCGCGCGGTCGGGTCACCGGCATGGGATCTCGTGGATCTTTATCCCGGCAATCCCCCCCCCCCCCCCCTCCTGGTTCAGCAATCCTATGCAGGGGGATGGTTTAAAGTGCCCAACCTTGCTTGCGCTAGGAGGATTGATGCATGGGGGGGGGGGGGGGGGGCATGCGTTGTGCACGGTTGTATGAGCATGGAGGGCTTACGCCTCTGTACCGATGGGCTGCGCAGGTTCCGAGGTGCAAAGTCGGGAGTGGGCGGGGTCCGGCGGCTTCACTGCCACCTCTGGTGCAGGAAACCTTGGGTTCGAGCACGCGTCCGCATCCTGTGATTCTGGGCAACTGTCTCAACCGCACCGTGCCTGAATGTGTAATGTGAACACGGCTATGTTAAAACGCCCCAATAACTTCGGGTCGGGTTTGCGCTATATAAGTCTGCGTCCGGTGATTCGGGCAACTCTCTCAACCGCACCGCGCACCGTGCCTGAATGTGTAATGTGAATACGGGCTATGTTAAAGCGCTACAATAACTGTGGGTCGGGGTCGCGCTATATAAATATAACAGGCGGCATGCTATGCTACACACGGGGGCGGGGCTCGCGAGATCGGGGACTATTCACGTGCCCCGATGTGTCATTTAAACGGTAATTAGGATCGGGGACATTCGAGCGGGAGATAGCGGACTAAGCCCCCAGTGTCGGAATGCGTGTTTTGAATACGGCGCTCATTTAAAGCGCTCCAACACCTCCAGGTCGGTCTCGCGCTGTATAATCAGGCAGCCTGTAGTGGCTGGCTGCCGTCGGGCACGAGAATTTGGCGCATCACCTTCCTGTGTTCGTGGGCAAATCATTTAATTATCCCTGGGAGTCGAGTTGGCACCGGGTGTAGGGACTGTAGCTCCAATGGCAGAACATCTGCTTAGCAGGCGGCAGGTAGCGGGATCGGTGCCCGCATGCTCCCAATATTAAAAGTGGATCGCCTTCGTTGCAGTCACTAACTAACCACAACGTGGATTGCGGACTGGTGGCAGCGCGGCCGCCCAGGGGGCGCGAACGCAGGTGGGAGCTTCGTGGCTGCGTCCACAGCCTGTGATCAGGGGCAAATCACTTATTTTCCCCTGGTAAGGTGTCCCATACACTCGGGCGACCTCGCGTGATGATTACCAAAGCAAATAATTACTAGTTGAGCATAGTGGCGCGTCTAGCACCTGTTACCCCGTCCCTGAATGATTAATGTACAGACGGTGACAATGCAGGCAATTGTGTGACACGGTGGGGAGCTCCAGCTCCATCTGCATTCGTGGTGCGCCCCATCCTCGGTGATTTCGGCCAGTATGACACCCCCTGCTCCGGAATGGGCGGTGCTAGTGCCCGGCGCTTTAGGGTTTTTCGCGCACAGTACAGGTTTGAAGGAATTTCGGTATTCCACGCGGATGGGGCGAGCGGGGGCAAGGGGTAGGCGTTGTAACCTGTGAGTGGGCTGTTGGTTTAGGGTAACCAGTTCCGGCCCGCGGGGTTGCGTCCGCATTCGGCCATTACTATACCCCCGCACCTCACTGGATAATCGGGTACGGTGCTCGTGTTATCTGGTACACTCGATCACGTAATATTGTATTTTGAATTAAGCGCCCAGTGCCTGGATGTGTAACGTAAATAGGGCACTCATGTAAAGCGCTCCAATACCTTCAGGTCGATCTCGCGCTATATAAATATGCAACATGTAATTGCGGGCTGCCTATATAGGCAGATCCATGATACCAGTGCATGCATTGCTCGCAAGATTTTGCTCCCATATACTCGAGCACGTAGGAGACTAGCGTGGGTTCACGGCCCCAAAACACCAGCACTGCACGGCTGGGAGCTGCCTGGGTCCCCGCTGATCGCGGGAGGTGCAACACATGTGGCGCTCCCTGGTTAAGGTTATCGCCCCCCCTCCCGTCGGCTACGCTGCCGTTGAGGGTGGGGGGGCATGCAGTGGGCTGCGTGCGACAGGCGCAATGGACCTGGCACGGGGATCGTTTAGTATGATACGAATCTTGTAAGCTCCCCGTGCTTGAATGTGTAATGTAAAAAAGGTGCTCAGGTAAGGCGCTCCAACACCTTCAGCTTGCGCTATATAATTATGCAACATGTATTGCTGGCTTCCTATAAGGCAGATAAATAATACAAGTGCATGCAATTTTCACATACGCGATTACGGGCATTAATAAACCCCCCCGCACCTCAATGGAGAATCTGGTGCGGTACTCGCGCGGTTCGGTCGGGGAGCGGGTAATAGGGTATGAATGTCGTAAACACCCCCTGCCTTAAGAGGTAATATAAATACGGTGCTCATATTAAAGTGCTCCAATGCCTTCCGGTCAAGTTCGCGCGATATAACTATTCATCATGTAATTGCAGGCTTCCTATAAGGCGGGCACATGATACCAAGACATGCACTGTCCACATCACGCGATTACGGGTATTACTAATCCCCCCCCGCTCCTCAAGGGTTAATCTGGTGCGGTGCTCGTGTGGCCGGGCACGGCGATCGTGTTATATGGTACGAATCCCCTATTCTCCCCGTGCCGGCTTGTGTAAGTACGGTGCTCATATACAGCGCTTCAATACCTTTGGCGTCGAGTTTGCGCGACACAAATATGCAACATGTATGTGCTGGCTTCCTATAAGGCAGATACTTGATACAAGTGCAGGCATTGTTCACAAAAATTTGCACCAATACCTTCCGGTCGAGCGCGCGCTAGATAAATAGGCAACATGTGGTGGCTGGCTTCCTATGATGCAGACACATGATACAGGTACATGTATTACTCACAAGAAGTTGTTCGTGCCCACATTCGCGCGCATTAGGCGATCCCGGGCATTACGACTCCTCCTGCACCTGAACGGGTTATTTGGTCGGTGCTTGTGTCCGGCGCTCTAATTATTTGGTGCGCAGTACGGTTTGAGCTAATCACTAATCGACCGTGCCCGAATAAGGTATGTAAATACGGGGCTCATGTTCTGCACTCCCAACACCTCCGGGCGGGTCACGCGGTGACTCTGGCCAGATAATTATTATCCACGTGCCTGAAGATGTATATATATACGGTGCTCATGAACGGCGCGCCATTACCTTCGGGTCGAGTTCGCGCGACATATAAGTGCTAATTACAGTAAGGGTCGCGCAGTCCGATCCTGACCACACGTGACCACGTGTCGCTCGTCTCCAACCTTTTGCTGAAAGGGGGCTTGGGTCGCTTGTCATTGTTGTTGTCTCGTTACCCACCCCCATTGCTTACGGCCTCGCCCTCCCAGGTGCATCAGTCCTTGGGCAGGGCGGACCAGTCTGGTGATAGTCCTAACGTAGAACTGTCATTGCCATGTTAGTAACAGTTAAACACGGGTCGCTGCCGACAGTCTAAAAGAGGTATGCTTAAGCCCGCAACTTGGCCCCGCCAACATGCTTATGTGGGCCGCCTTCAACGGTCACTGATATGGGGAACTCACACATATCTAACTGTAACCTAGACACCCGGGTGGGTGCCTAGTCGGGCAAGGCAACGCAACCGAGATAGAATGGTAGTTATTATCTAATGCTAAAGGAAGTCTGGATTGAGCCACTAGATGGGTTAGATATGGGTGCAGCTCAGCGCCCCAATCGCATTGAATTCGGGGACGCACTGACATAGCGGCAAAAGAATAAGTGGTCACCACATAGCGCATCACTAGGGCCTAAATCACGGCACAAGGTTACCGGCGTGATTGTCCAAGTGGTTGCGGGTGCGCCGCTCGCGAGCGGATTGCAACCCGTGGTTTACCTCTGTCTCAAATCGACCGATAGTTCATGGTTAAGCCGATTGGCCTGCAGAACACTGAGCTGGGCACCATAACCAAGAGTTAGGCCTGCAGGAGGAGTAGCTGAAGGAACCATATAGGAATAGGTCCAGATGTACTTTGGGGGGCATTCCCCTGCAACCAAAGACAGATTTCGGGTTGCTTCAATGAAGACCTTCCACCCGGCTGGTGGGTGGTATGGTTGTTATATAGCAAGTGTGCGGTCGTTCAAAGTTTGGTAAAGACCACGTAGAGCCCCAGGGCATCAGGGCATTATTGACCGTGCAGCATTCGCTACGTTCAGAATAGGGCCGGTATTTGCACCAAAGTTTCCGGTTGGTTCCCACAGACTTGTCTGCTCCCAAGGTTATCGTCTAGGGGTAGAACGTGAGACTAAGGGGGCATTGCCTGCTTCGGCGGCACAAATAAGCGATAGCTACGCCGGGATGGAGTTACCATGCAGGTCCTGCCACCACTGGGTTCCCCCCAGGTGATGGGATCAAGTTAGGTGGGACCGCGAAGTCTACGGTTCTTGGGAAACTTCCTGCAGTAGGGCATTCAGCAACAGATAAGGTACCAGCGTGTGAGTATCAGATATCTGCTTTCCAGCAGCACCGTGCCCTGGGAGCTCACGCGTTGCCCTAACTCTGTGGCCCTCCCACAAGGGAGCCGGGTAGCAAAACAAGTGAATAGGCTCCTTAGGCGGGCCTCTGGCCTTCAGCTGGGTGTAATCACCATCAATTGGAGAGAGGCCCAGGTAAAAATGGGCTTTCCGTAATGCTTGGAGGACCATTGCGGTTGGTGGCACTCCCCACCGGAATCACTGGTCGCGTACGGCAGCTGCAGGAGACTGGGATCCTGGTTTACGGACACTTTTACCGCGCTATGGGTGCTGCTGTCCCAATACCTGGGGTGTCAGCGGGGCAAACACAAGGGGACATTATGACAGCGCGCAACGCTTAAGCCAAACAGATTCCCGAAGCTGGTATGCCTAAGGGATCATCACTGAGGGATCCGTGGGGGCATAATTCCTATAAGGTATAAGGGATGGTGGGCAGGGGCAAGAGTCGCCCCTTGCCCATGGTCACGCGCTGGCAGTTAGGTGCACTCCCGTGCCCCAGGTTACCTATCTGAGGGGACTGTACAAATGTTAAGTAACCCTTCTCGTCATAATAGTCAAAGCGGGCAGGCCCAGGATTGTGAATAGGTGTAACCTTCCCGCTGGGGGGCGAATAGTTATCGCACATCTTCACAGGCCCCTCTATTTCAACAGACCCTATCCGATTAGGATAGCGTCTAGGGATTGGGGACATAGATGGGGCCATCTACAACTCCAGGAGCTATAGCTCACTGGTAAGTCTTGGGCCTGTGGTTATAAGGGATCTCACAGGGTTTGAGTCCCGCGAGCACTGTCAAACTGTCATGAGGTGGCAGAATGT
Organism: Triturus cristatus; assembly: GCF_964204655.1. NCBI lineage: Eukaryota > Metazoa > Chordata > Amphibia > Caudata > Salamandridae > Triturus > Triturus cristatus. Next base: position 13,964,637 of record NC_140583.1, read on the forward strand.
CAAACTCTTCTGTCTGCAGGGATGGTTCCCTTCCAGCTAGTTGCAGGAAGCCCTAGATAGGAGAGGTGGAGGAAAGACTATAGCGGGTTGGTGGGGGGCCCTGGCTGCGACGGTTAGCCGCCTCCAGGGCTGTGGCGGAGTTACAGGGCGATCTGGAAGCAGGCCGGTACAAAGGGTACCTCTGCGCGGCACCACGTGGTGCCTGAGCCAAAACGAGGAGCCTCCAGAGAGGTCCCGGAAGCCGGTCGGCGCCCGCTAGGCCTGCGGGCGGTTGTGGGCCTGAACAACCGGGGGCTTGCTATGCGACGCTCCGCCCCGAGAGGGGGGGTGTGAGTAGAATTTCAACGGCACGTGATCGTAAAAGAATCACTTGGGGGGCAGCACTTGTGGGTCGTTCCCGTGCTGCCCGGCTCATCAGGCGGGCAGGTGAAGTAGTTGGCCGCCTGCCCTTGGATCGCCCGTAAGATAACCCACCTATTACATATCCTGGAATTATGTAATAAACCTGCAGCATTTGTTACCCACTTACAACTGTTTCTTGTGTCTTCTTTGGGTAACCTAATTTGGGGGAGGGGGGAAAGCGGGGTGCCCCTGGGGGTACTATGCCGCTGACCGCGGCCGGCGCCTTAGTGGCCCCGGGGCCCCGGTCACCCCTCCCCACTCTCTCCTTCGGGGGGGGGGGCAGGGACTCAGACTGGTGCCCCCCCTCCGTGTCAGGGCCGGAAGTGACGCGCAATGCGCGTCACTTCCGGGCCCAGGTGTGAGGGGGAGGCTATTTAGCCTTCCCCCACCCTCACTGGCGACCTCTTTGTCGCCCACCTCGCCTTTTTCCCTCCCTACCGCTTACCCGGCGTAGGCGTGGTTGGGTGGGGGTTTTTTATGAGCGTTGTAATGTTCTCCTTTTTCGTTGCAGGCGGAGTTACAGGGCGATCTGGAAGCAGGCCGGTACAAAGGGTACCTCTGCGCGGCACCACGTGGTGCCTGAGCCAAAACGAGGAGCCTCCAGAGAGGTCCCGGAAGCCGGTCGGCGCCCCGCTAGGCCTGCGGGCGGTTGTGGGCCTGAACAACCGGGGGCTTGCTATGCGACGCTCCGCCCCGAGAGGGGGGGTGTGAGTAGAATTTCAACGGCACGTGATCGTAAAAGAATCACTTGGGGGGCAGCACTTGTGGGTCGTTCCCGTGCTGCCCGGCTCATCAGGCGGGCAGGTGAAGTAGTTGGCCGCCTGCCCTTGGATCGCCCGTAAGATAACCCACCTATTACATATCCTGGAATTATGTAATAAACCTGCAGCATTTGTTACCCACTTACAACTGTTTCTTGTGTCTTCTTTGGGTAACCTAATTTGGGGGAGGGGGGAAAGCGGGGTGCCCCTGGGGGTACTATGTACGCGCCACCCAGCAGCCATTCTTTGGATACACAACCACCGATGACATGTTTGCGCCGCGGTAGTGTGAGCCGTGTGCGAGCCTTCAAAGCAAACCTCACTCGGGGCTGAAAGTGCTTTCCACACATGAGAAGCATCCAGAATCAACAGTCAGCCGGACGGACAGGGACAGGGCGAGACCGGGCGCCCTTCTCCTCGGAGGCCGCGCCTGAAGGACCCTCCAGTGCCACATGGCAAGCGCCGTCACTTGAGGGAAATGGGGCTGGTTTGTATCATTACAAGAAAGGAAGAAGGTACACATGCAATTATAAATAAGAAGAAAAGAATAAGAAAAGAATTGTAAAGCATGTCTTGAGCCACTTGTATAATACGGGGATGAAAAAACAATACAATAAAAACTGAAAAAATACCAAACACACACAAGGTCATGTAAAAATTGTACATCTACAAGTTCATGACATCATCATAGGGCTCACCAGATTATAAACAATGCATATGCTGTCCACTAGTTATAGTGGGCACCTTGTATCAGTCCAAACAACCCTTATTGATGATAGGTTTAAAGACAACCTTTATAGAAAGCTATCCTAGTGGTAGCTATGGAGAGCAGCCTTCAGGCTAAGTCTTGAAGGAATGTAAAGCAGCTTGGTTTACCTTATAATCTCTTGAGTGGCTAAATGAAAGGAGACCACACAAGGTATATATATATATGTATATGAAATATATGTATTTATTTCTAAACACTCTCTACTAAACTCTTTATGAAGTTAGAGAGCAAGGCACACAATAATACAGTTCTAAAACGACAGTAAATAGCACAATATACAATGGGCCCTAGGGGCGTGATGAATACAAGCCCCAGCTAGGCCCGCAAGAGACAAGGGTTCGCTCTCCTGTAACGAAATCTATAAGGAAGTTGGCACGGAAACTGCAAAGTACAAAAACAACGTTTATTAACCCTTAAGGGTGGTCCTACAATCCACACAACACTCTTCAGTATTGCAAGGAGTAGCACACAGAACTTGCGTACATTGTCCCCTTTTATACACAACAGAGGGGCTCATGAGTGGGTGGATACCACATGAAGTCGAAGAACATTACCATTTAGGGTCATTCTCGATACCAAATCAATACATGGGCGGAGCTAACACACTCCTTGGGCCCGCGAAAACACATGGTCAAGCAAAGCTAATTATAACAGATGTGGTCAAGTCTGGGCATGCGCCAGATGGACAAGAGAGAGCTATTTATAACTGTTGCTAGGCAGATTACAAGAGCAACTAACACAGAGGTCGGACTCTCCTCGTGGTGAGCACGTGGCAGCATGTCAATACAAAATGGAGTCCGGACTTCGGCCAACATAATGAGGAAAACACGATAAAAGGGAAACACTAATGTTTTCAGTGAATGCTTAATCACATTCTGCCTTAATTTACAACAGACGACCCTTTCAGCATTCACTGAAGACATCCGGTTTCCAAGAATAATCATCGTATATGTCAATTATCATCATTCCTTTAACCTCTTTAGCTAGACCCTTCTGGCGGGCAACATCGGCAATAGCTTTCTTATCTGGAATGCAAAATGAAATGCATACGGAACAACACAATGGTCCACATTGAATACACATACAGAGAAAGAACAGAATTGCTATAATAATGCAGAGACCAGTTAAGACCTTCCATCCCCAGGCAGTAACCAACGCCCAAAACCATCCAGAAAAGGACCAAGTGCCGTTTTCCGTGTGGATTTCAGCTGCTATTTTATGCAGCTTATTAATGGCGTTATAAACGGATGGCGTATGATCAGGGATGAACACACAGCAGCTACTTCCAATAATTTTACAGGCTCCTCCTCGATCAGCTAGCATCACATCCAATACCATACGATTCTGTAATGCAACAATCCTGGTAATCTGTAATTCTTCCGTAAGATTCCCAAGAGCAGCAGCAGTCTGATTAGTCACAGCTTCTACCACTCTTGTTAATCTTCGGATCTTCCTACTATTCAGAGCGGCTCCAACAAAGAAAAACAGTCCTAAATTAAAATCAATATACTGTTGCAAGCTGGTATCTGTTTGATCCACCTCATCAATAGATAGAGTACGTTTATATCTATTTACAGTCACATTATTCAGCAATTTCAAATCCTTATGATATGACGCAGGTGCTAAGAATACAGGAGGTAATAGGAATGATACATAGCATACCCCAGACCACCCAGCCGGCAAACGGTAATAACCTTTATTTCCACATACAAAATAGGTATTATGGGATGCTAGGAAGGTGCTGTTATTTAACCCATCAATGTTTAACACAGTTATACAATCACTGACACCGACAGGGATAAAACCCACACTCTGGACGCACAGGTCCGCTTGGGCTTGTGCTACTTGGATTACAAATTTATCCTTCCCCACAGTGTCTCTGGTGTTCGTGAAGATATAGGGGATGGATTCATTGTCCGGTCGGTACTCTTCCCATTCCCAAATTGTCCCATTCGCTTGTGGATATCCATTCTTGTCCTGATGGCATTCTTTATTAAGTCTGAAAAGCAATCGTCCCACTGTCGGTTTTCGAGTGGCAAACAACAGAGTGTACCATGCTCTACAAGAGCCATTGTGAGAGAAAGGAAGGGGTATGAATGGCGTACCTCCTTTCTTCTGATGGGCTGGCATCATCCCACATATCCAACAGTTCGTAGCATTTGTAGCAACGTGGGTGTGATGCAGCATCTGAATGAAAGTGTTATTCAAATAGGATTGTCGATGCTTCAACTCTTGGTATGGCAATGTGTAAAAGTAGTGCTCCGCAGGCACTGGAGTCGTCAACACAAGTGTCTCTCGGGCAGGAGTTGCCTCCTCCACAAACCATGTGGTTATACCAATGATAGCTACTGTTAGCATGAACCCCAGTGCACAAAGAATTTTCTTCTTCTCCATGTCAAAGGAAACAATACCCTGGTATCTTCCTGAAACTAAAAAGTCTGTCAGAACTCTTCCCCTTGGGCAGCGGTTGATTTCTTCACCAGCGGGCCAAGACGGGTGTCGCTACACTAATGCAGGGCTGATCCCCCCCCCTTGCCTCATTGGCTCTCCGTTTCACTAACCCAAGGGCCGTTCTGACAGTATGTCCCGGTACTGGAAACCTCACTTCCTTGGTCGCAGATGATATCGCCTTCCTCCAGAAGTCGTGTGGTCCGAAAAGAGCTCCCCAGTGTCGTTTGGCTCTGCAGCACGGCCTGTCTCTGCTGTTAGGATGTCTCGTTGATCGGTCAGCACGGCAGACTCCACCAATCCGGGCGGTACCTTTCGACAGTGCAAGGAATGGATCCAATTCTTCCTGTTCGAGACTCGCACAGCCGTCCTCGTTGCAAGAAGGACTTGCTCAGGTCCGACCCATCTCGGCTCCAAACTGTTCGATCTGTCGAAAACCTTTATCATCACATGATCTCCAGACCGGAGACCATGTCCTTCGCCAGTAGACCGATCAGGGAGCGCCTCTCGGACCTGTTGATGAATAGAAACCAAGTTATCCGTTAACTGTGCCAGATAATCACTCATCATCACACAAGGTACATCATACACAGCCTTAGGCCTTGGTGGACCCCAAATGTTCATTGGGCGTCCAAATACAATCTCATAGGGTGTAAGGCCGGTTCGGGAGTGTGGCACCGACCTAATTGACAATAACGCCAGTGGCAAAGCGTCTGGCCAAGTCAAAGACGTTGAAGCTTGAATTTTGGCGATCTTAAGCTTCAGTGTACCATTATATTTCTCGACTAGTCCTGCAGACTGAGGGTGGAACACGGCGTGGAACTTCTGGGTGATGCCTAGGCCCTTCAAGACATACTTTATAACATCTGCTACAAAGTGAGGGCCATCATCACTCCACAGAAGTCTACAGACGCCGTATCGGGGGAAAAACTCTTTCAGCAATAGCTTCGCTGTAGTCATTGCAGTATTGTCTTTCGCAGGGTACGCCTCGACCCATTTACTAAAGGCGCAAACCACTACTAGAACATACTTCAAATTGTTACAGCGCTCAAGCTGGATGTAATCCATCTGCAGAACCTCAAAGGGTGCAGTGGGTGTCGCAAATCCTCCTGCTGGAGTTCGCGTGCCTTTCCCTGGGTTATACTTCAGACAGATCATACAGGTCTGCACCACCCTCTTTGCCGTGCTAGCAATCTCTGGATGCTCCCAGACTTGGGTAAGCAATTTCACAATTGCGGAAGCTCCAACATGTGCTAGCCCATGTGCCATCTGGACCATAGGTTGTACAAAAGCCGTGGGTAATTTCCATCTATCCATCTGCTTATTTCTCCAGCAACCCTCGTCATCCAGTTCTCCTTCGCTAGCCCATTGTTCCCGCTCTTTGTCAGAAGCGATCTTTTGTATTTCTCGCACTTCCTCCTTCGCATCATGCCATCTCTCCACCTGTGACTTCACTACATACATGGCAGTAGTACCGGGCTGCATCGCAGTCTCCCGTGCTACTCGATCCGCTAACGCATTCCCTTCTCCAACCTTATCAACTACTTTCCTATGGGCACTACACTTAACAATGGCAATTTTCTTTGGGTATGTCAATGCAGTTAAAAGATTGTGGACTAACTCCCCATGCATTATCTGCACCCCATGTGACGTTAGAAACCCTCTCTCCTTCCAGAGTAGGCCGAAATCGTGCGCTACTCCGAAGGCATAGCGGCTGTCTGTGTAAACATTCACACACAATCCTGTACTAAGCTCACACGCTCGTGTTAACGCTATCAGTTCCGCTGCTTGGGCTGATTTCTGTGGTATGCGTGCTGTCTCCACTATCGTCTGTAACGTGGTAATTGCATATGCTGCTGAAGTCGTACCATCTGGTAGCTTCAGGCATGACCCATCTACCCACAACTCTCCATCTACATCTGAAAAGGGCGTATCCTGGAGATCAATACGACCCTTTGTTTGTTCCTCAGTCACAAGAATACAATCATGCGCTTTCTGTGCCTCAGGCTGTGTCTCGGGGTATGGCAACAATGTGGCCGGGTTTAATGTCACGCACCTTTTTAACGTAATGTGAGGAGCTAAAAGCGTCAACTCATATCCCGTTAAACGGGCACTGGTCAAATGCTGCGTCTTTGTTTGATTAAGCAGGGCATCAACAGCGTGGGGAACTAACACCAACAGTTTATGGGACAATACAATTCCTTCACTCTGCCGTATTGACACAGCTGTCGCCGCAACCGAGCGAAAACACCCCGGCAATGCTCGGGCGACAGGATCAAGTACAGCCGAAAAGTATGCACAAGGACGCTGCTTATCACCATGCATCTGTACTAAAACTGATAATGCGCATCCATCTTTCTCATGCACATACAACGAAAAGGGTTTTGCATAATCAGGGGTCCCTAACACTGGTGCTGAACAAAGGGCCTGTCGCAATTGCTGAAAAGCAGCATCACACTCATCTGACCAAGGGATTGGGATAGGCGTATCTTTTGTCAAGAGGGCTAGTAATGGCTTAGCCGTGTGTGAAAACCCCAGTATCCACTGTCTACAAAAAGAAACGAGGCCCAAAAATGCACGCACATCCTTCTGCGTGGATGGCCTCGGTGTGTCCAAGATTACTTGGATACGATCTGGTGTGAGTGCACGCCCCTCCTTAGACAAAAGGTGACCCAAATAAGTCACCTTTGGTCTACAGAATTGCAATTTCTTCCTAGAGACCTTGTGATTGTGGGAGGCTAAAAAGGAAAGTAGGGATAGCGTGCTTTTCTCGCACAACTCCAGGGTATCAGCCGCCAACAAGATGTCATCGACATATTGAATAAGGGCGACCCCCTCGAGTAAAACAAAGGAATCCAACTGTCGCTTCAAAGCCTGACTATAGATACTAGGGCTTTCTGTGTAGCCCTGGGGAATTCTACAAAAACGATAAGATCTGTTGGTTAGTGTGAACCCAAAAAGAAATCGGCTATCAGGGTGAATGGGAATAGAAAAGAAGGCATTTTTCAAATCAATCACTGAGAACACGGTCGCCGTAGGCGGGACCAAGGTAAGCAACGTCGTGATATCGGAAACCACCGGGTACTGAGGTATCACGATCTTGTTTACCTCCCTTAAATCAATTATGAACCGATAGACCTTTGCATCCGTGTCCTTTTTCAGAATAGGGAGAATCGGACTGTTACAGATATTATAGGGAACTTCTTCCACTACTCCTACTGCGATCAAATCCTGCACAATCTGTATGAGAGCGTCCTCGCCCTCCTGGGAAATACGATACTGTGGGAGGCGTGGTAGCACCGCCCCCTCCTGGACACTAATGTGGACCGGAGGAATCACCATTTGTCCGACATCTGTGTCCGAAGTCGCCCATAAAGCTTGGGGGAGGGTAGCCAACAACGCATCCTCTGAGATCGTACACATCCGCCCAGATCGGGGGTAGTTGTCATTTAAAATCACCCTCACACCCTCAGGGGAACAACGAATTGTAGCCCTAAAGTACTTTAACATATCAAGGCCCATAATGTTATCCGGTGTGTACGGAGCAAGCAGAAACGGACAAGGCGCAGAAAAACAATCAACTTTAAACGCAAGGGGCTGTGAAAGAGGGCTTCGGGAGAGTGTACCGTCAAACCCTACCGATGTAACTATTGAGCCGGATGGGGGAGCCCCCGGAACCAAGTACCTAGACAATGCACTACGTGTCGCTCCTGTATCCACTAGGAACTGATCAGTAGAACCTAAAACCTCAGCCGATACATAAGGACCCGTCTGATCGACCGGCACCTCAACTGATTCGGACCCCCATCCTACGCATTCCTATGCATGCTGAGAATCATGATATCCCGAGTGATCGATGTCCGATACATGATACTGATGCTGGCGATCGAAAACGTTTGAGCTATCTCGGTGCTGCCCAGCAGTGTCGAAACGGACATTATCGTTAGAATTCCCTCTAAAGTTCGAGAAGCCCCCTCTACCTCTCTGGCCACCCGGAGTGTGCCCCTGCCGCGAAGCACGCAATGCTGGGCACTCCCTGGCCCAATGGCCCAACTGCTTACAGTACGCACATTGGTTCTTATTCAAATCAGATCGGCCCGAAGGGGGACCATAAGATCCGCCCCTTCCCCTATTATTATTACCCCGGCGGGGCGGGCCATATACTTGTGCTAACATCACTTTGGTTTTGAGATCTTTCGATTTCTTCTCCTCCTGGCCCTTCGCCTCGTGCTCCTGACGCTCATAATACTGAGCGATGGTCAGAAGGGCCGTCGGTGTCGCGGAGGACCAAGAACTCTCACTCGCTTTTAACCGGGCCGCAACTGCCGGCAGCAGATTGGCCACATATTTGTCCGCGAAAAGGTGGCGGCCTGTGTCGTCGGTAAGCGACTGGCCACTAAAGTCATGGAACGTTTCTTCGAAGCGCGTGAAGAAATCTGCAACTGACTCATCAACCTTCTGCTTACATGCCGCTAACATATTCCAGTCAATCTTTTTAGGGGGGATTATTGTTTTCAATTTAGCCACAATAGCAGCAGGGAGATCTAGAATATTCTGGGGTGGTTTCTGTGCGGGCTTCCGTTCCCTATCCTCATCCTCAAGCTCAGACCACCGGGCCTTAAAAGCAACTGCATCATCCACCTTTCGGACAGACCGCCACGTGTCCGGTGGTAGAATAAGGCCAAAGAACAGATCTATATCCGCTAAGGTCATAATGCAAGAATTCAAGGCCCCCTCGACTTCTTCATAGAAGGCCGCTGGATTCTTGCGGGGGTCAGGCAATGCATTCTTTAACGCCATAACATCGGCCCTATGCCAAGGAGTATAAACCCAATTATACACAAAATATCCCCTAGCATCGGCGGAGTTAATGTCCGAGCTAGTCCCTGCTCCTTTCGGAGGGACATACAAAGGTGCCGCCTCTCGCATCGGTTTAGCATGCACTACATTATCCTTATCTGACTGGGAGGTGGATGGGTGGCCCCCTGCCGCAACTGAATCCGACCGCTTCTCCTCCTCCGCTCGTTGGCGTGCTTTCTCTCGAAGGGCCAGCACCTCGTCCCGCAAGGCGAACAGCCGCCGAGCCGCCTCAGGAGCCTTAGAGGGAGAAAAAGCACCGTTACGTATTGCTCTGGCATCCGAAGACACTTCGTCAGGCTCAAAAACATGAGAATATTTTCGGAAAGCATTAATCACTTCATCCGCGAAATGACCCAGAAAATACACTTTATCTCTCTCCTGCCATGGCCCCCAAATTTGAAATAATTCCTCCATGGATACCTTGCCTTTAAGCGCACGGAAGGAAATTTGCCGAAGCTCAGCCATTTGCTCGGCCGGCAGCATGGACCGTGTGTCTACCTTACCCGAAGCCGGGTCAGAATCTTGCGGCCGCGGAGCGGATGCGCCAACATAAGGGGGCGGAGAGCGATCTAGCAAATAAAAATCATCATCAGGATTATTAAGGACAGGATAAAGCGGCTGGCGAACAACATATTGACCCGAAACTTGTAGCCTACGCTCTTTCTCTTGTCTGTCCGTTTGCTCTTTGTCCTCCCGATGCTTCGCTTCCTGCGCTCGCATATGATCATTCTTTCGTTGCTCCTTATCAAACAGCGCTTTCTCACGTTTCTCTCGCTCACGCACTTCCTTCACCCATAATCGCACACACTCAAACATATCCTGGCGAGCACGTCGCTTACACATACACTGTTCCACATACTCAATCTTACGTATATCAAACGATCCATACAAAGGCCATCGCAACTCAGGATCCTTCCTAGTATATTTCCTTCATAACGTGCTGTACATTATGGAAGAAAGACCATGCTTCACGTACATATCCCTATTAGGAGTCCCCTCTGGGGGAGCTGGAGCAGATTCCTCGAGGTTCAACCGGTTATCCAAACAGCAGCACCACTTACGGAGTGCGCTAAAAGCAGGCATGCTAGGAATAATGCAAAATATGCAGTATTATCAAGAAAAATGGCACTTAATCGTTGCGCCGTTCCAAGTTTACACAGCTCCGGAGAAATTTCTCCACATTACCTGCCTATATGTGTTGCAACGCATATATTTTCACAAGGACAAATTCAAAATATGACTAGTCACCATCAATCAAACTCAAATAGCCAGACCAGGCTTCAAAACTCGGAGCAAGTACCGTACAACGGTTCTTACCAATCAAGAGTCCAGGTTCCAACTGCCAAGCTCCACAATCGCCCAAACGGCTCTCACGGCAGGACCGACAGAAGAGGTCTCAGTCGATGACCGGCGCCACCCAGATGGTCAGCTCGGAAGGGAAGGAAGAAAAACCTCGGGATGCCAGGGCTAAGACGCCGCTGGCAGTGATCACGTCCCCGGCCAAACTCCTCACCTTCGTCGCGACCAGTCCTTCGAGCATCCGAGTCGCCGATGAGCCCCACGTGACGGGCGCCAATTGATGAATACAAGCCCCAGCTAGGCCCGCAAGAGACAAGGGTTCGCTCTCCTGTAACGAAATCTATAAGGAAGTTGGCACGGAAACTGCAAAGTACAAAAACAACGTTTATTAACCCTTAAGGGTGGTCCTACAATCCACACAACACTCTTCAGTATTGCAAGGAGTAGCACACAGAACTTGCGTACATTGTCCCCTTTTATACACAACAGAGGGGCTCATGAGTGGGTGGATACCACATGAAGTCGAAGAACATTACCATTTAGGGTCATTCTCGATACCAAATCAATACATGGGCGGAGCTAACACACTCCTTGGGCCCGCGAAAACACATGGCCAAGCAAAGCTAATTATAACAGATGTGGTCAAGTCTGGGCATGCGCCAGATGGACAAGAGAGAGCTATTTATAACTGTTGCTAGGCAGATTACAAGAGCAACTAACACAGAGGTCGGACTCTCCTCGTGGTGAGCACGTGGCAGCATGTCAATACAAAATGGAGTCCGGACTTCGGCCAACATAATGAGGAAAACACGATAAAAGGGAAACACTAATGTTTTCAGTGAATGCTTAATCACATTCTGCCTTAATTTACAACAGGCGGGCCAAACCATATATTAAGAAAGTGGTATAAGAACCACGACTTGACTAGACACAGTGCCTAGAGCACGTAGAATCACTGGAACCCCAAGGAACCACCCAAGGTAGTGACACAGGAGACCCACGGGGGACGCGTGCGGTGTGAAAACACAGCCGCGAGCCCCGTACTATTCTATGGGAAAGACGCAGTTGGAATTTTAGAAGTTAAGGACACTTAGGAGAGGAATTTGAGATAACCCCTTTAGACTTAGGGGGTTCTAGGGCCAGCACCCAAGGGACCACCGGAATACTGGAGTTACCTCACCCAGGGAAGCTAGGTACATAGGTGTCAAATGGTGTCGGGAATTGTCATTGATTTCAATGGTGATCTGCTGCAAAGTGCTGCTTCCGGGAAGGAGAAGAGTGTCCGGAGTGATCCAAGCCTGGATCGAAGATCAGAAGAACCTGAAAGCAGAGGGGATAGAGTCTGGATCACTTGCCAGTGACCAGGGGCACGATAGACGAATGCCCACCGATGTTGGGTGTTTCAAGTGCGAAGAGGTGAAGCTTGACTCTGTAGCCATGAAGACCAGGAGGTGTCGAGGACAACCAGGAGCTAGATTCGAGCTGTCCCATAAAGGATGTCGAGTGCTGCGGTGTCGGTGCCCGGATTGAACCCAACAAGCCTTGGCAACAGCAAGCCACGCAGGAAGAGAAAAGCTACTTCGATGTGGACCAGCAAGGTCCTGGGGACTCCCCAAGCAATGGAGAGTCAGGGCACATCTGGAGCAAGCAGGTAAGCCCAATTAGAAGTCAAGTTGCCTTCACAGAGACCCACCAGATGATGGACTAGGATCGTGAAGGGACCTTGAGAGAAAACACTGAGGGCCAGCTCACGGAACACACGTGGAGTGTAAGTGGGCAATCTTCGGTGCAAATGCTGCTCCGGATCAGGGCTACAAGTAACCCAAAGCTCAGCTACAGGAGTTGCTGGAAAGCTGATGCTTCTGCAAATGGTCGCGGTGTCCAGGGGTTCGGGTTGCATGGTCTTCCACGAGGGATACAGGCCTCAGAATTGCTCAGTGTACAGATCAACCTCAGAGACCACAGAAACTCACCTCCCGTGTTGCAAAATTCTTCAGAGTCGGGCGGGAGATTCTTCAGTCATCTAGTTCAATGTAGATCGTCGAAGTTCCAGGATTCAGTATCAGAGTTTCGTCCAGGTGTAATCTAAAGTCCTGTAGTCAGGGGTTCCTTCTTTATACCCAAGGAAGGGGTTGGACATACTCTGGGGACCCACCTAAGGGAGGGTCAGGAAAGAGGGGTGGCTACACTCATTTCTTTTGGCCAGTTTCACGCCAGAGCCAGGGTTGGTAGCCCCTGCTACCGGTTTGAACTGGACTTTGCACAGGGACACCAAATGTGGCCCCAGTGCTGAACCTCAAAGCACTCTTGGAGGGCACCCACCCAGCCCCAATACACTAAAGCCTGTCTGGAAGGTGGTGAAACCTCCCTGTGACAGGAAACCTATTGTCCAAGCCTCCCCTGTCGAAGTTTCGTCCAGCAGCGGGAGGGCAGACAGTCTGTGGCTGGCAGCATCCATTTTGTGATGTCAGGGCTCTGGTACCGGGTATACCGGTGCCATCATGTCTCTTCCTCTAGAAGGGTGGGATCATACTCCCACACCAGTTACTGGTGTGGGGGTATGATTCCAAGGTGTTTGACACCAAACACGACATGTTTCTGTGCAGCCATCCCACAGTTAGCATTTACCGTTTGGTTATAATGTACTTAAGAGTATATGGTTTGGCTTCATCACAAACAACCCCTGAATAAAGGTTCTGAAGGCTGCAGAGGGGCTCTGCTCATGCATGGGCACCCTCTCACATAAAACCCAGCACCCTGCCTTCAGGATTAGTAAGGCCTGTCATAGGGGTGACTGATAGGTTTATATGTGCAGTGATATGGAGAGATATAGGTAACCTATATCTCAGTAAGGGGTGCATGCACCACCTTACCCAGGCTGCAGTAGCAGACCTGTGGTGTCAGTTTGAATGGCCTCTCAGGGGTGGCATAATGCATGCTGCAGCCCCTGGTAGGACTCTGGGATACATATGACCTCGGTACATAGTATACCATATACTAGGAACTTATAAGTGTACCCCAGAATCCAATCTGGAGTGTACCCAATGTACTGGGAATCATTTTAAGGGAGAAAGCAGATAGGTTGGGGTCCTGAATAGCAGCATCCCAGCCAAACTAAGCCGAAAAGCAGCAAAACACCAGGAAAAAGTGGGGGCAACCATGCAGTCAGATTCCACCTTCCTACAATTGGCGTCCAATTTGTCTAGGGTCACTCATTCTACGCACATTGTACTATCACATTCTGTTCAGCAAATTGTTAAAAAAAAACACAAGTATTGTTTGCTGTAGGGTTACCCTTGTTTTTGATACACACAGTGAAAAACAGTGGCACTGAGCAGCTTCCAGAGCCCACTGTGAATGCCCAGCCAGGAACCGGGGGAACGCGTGATGTGAGCTGCCGCCCCAGGAGCCTTACCGCCTGGTGGAGGTGGTTCAGGAGTAATCCATGGCAGGAAAGGATAAGCGTGTCGATTCCGTGCAAGCCACTGAAATTATGAACAAAACTTGTCCCCTTCAAGTGAGAGCCCCTGTTGGTGATCTGCCCTCACAACTGCGGAGTGAGCTGGAGGCACCCTCCGGATTTAATGGCGGAGATGTGAGGTACCCACGAGGCCATGCTGGTGAAAATTGATCCAGTGGCCATAGAAGTCCATCTACTGAGATGCAATCTCCGGAAAGTAGAAGACAGAGTCACTAACATGGAAGGGAATGTTAAAGAACTACAAAAGGAGGCCAAGGAAAGACCTAAAAGACGCGGGGTCAAGGAAGGACCTAAAAGACGTGGGGTCAAGGAAGGACCTAAAAGACGTGGGGTCAAGGAAGGACCTAAAAGACGCGGGGTCAAGGAAGGACCTAAAAGACGCGGGGTCAAGGAAGGACCTAAAAGACGCGGGGCCAAACGCGGGGTCAAGGAAGGACCTAAAAGACGCGGGATCAAGGAAGGACCTAAAAGGCGTGGGGTCAAGGAAAGACCTAAAAGACGCGGGGTCAAGGAAGGACCTAAAAGGCGTGGGGTCAAGGAAGGACCTAAAAGACGCGGGGTCAAGGAAGGACCTAAAAGACGCGGGGCCAAGGAAGGACCTAAAAGACGCGGGGCCAAGGAAGGACCTAAAAGACGTGGGGTCAAGGAAGGCCTTAAAAGACGCGGGGTCAAGGAAGGACCTAAAAGACGTGGGGTGAAGGAAGGACCTAAAAGACGCGGGGTCAAGGAAAGACCTAAAAGACGCGGGGTCAAGGAAGGACCTAAAAGGCGTGGGGTCAAGGAAGGACCTAAAAGACGCGGGGTCAAGGAAGGACCTAAAAGACGCGGGGCCAAGGAAGGCCTTAAAAGACGCGGGGCCAAGAAAGGACCTAAAAGACGTGGGGTCAAGGAAGGCCTTAAAAGACGTGGGGTCAAGGAAGGCCTTAAAAGACGCGGGGTCAAGGAAGGACCTAAAAGACGCGGGGTCAAGGAAGGCCTTAAAAGACGCGGGGTCAAGGAAGGACCTAAAAGGCGCGGGGTCAAGGAAGGACCTAAAAGACGCGGGGTCAAGGAAGGCCTTAAAAGACGCGGGGTCAAGGAAGGACCTAAAAGGCGCGGGGTCAAGGAAGGACCTAAAAGGCGTGGCATCAGTGCTCAGGAACATGTCTGAACAAATAGAAGAGCAGCTTGAAGATCCGGAAGGCCGCTTGCTTTTTTGGGGATTCAGGAACGCACCGAGGGACCATCAGCTGGAGGACTGGATTACAAACACACTGAAGCCCAAGACACTATTAAAGTTCTTTACAATTCAAAGAGCCTATAGGGTGTTGGCTCCAGTACCTCAGCCTGTTGCACCCCCGTGGGCCATCATAACTGCAACACATCCAGATACAATGGTTACCACCATATGAAGGTAGGAACATCATGGTAATCCCAGACTACACTCGGAAGGTGTCGGAACTTCGTAAGGATTACATATCAATGAAAAAAGAGTTATGAGAGCTTAACTTAAAATACAGTCTGATGTTCCAGCCATACTCCGCGTAAGTCACAATAGTAAGGCATTTCTTTTTGTTACTCCGGGGAGGCCACGGATTCACTTGGTGGTCCTAAGCTCAAGAAGAAAAGTGAGGGCAGGACAACTGGGCGGGGTCACTGGCGTAAATCTGCAAGACTCAGAAGGAACTCCTTGGGATCTGAAGATCTAGAAGGTATTCAGAAATCCAGTAGAATTGTGGTCCGTCCGGATGGCACGCTGGCGGACTCTAACGATGTGCCTGATACCCATGAGCGCCTTGAGACCCTCACGGGTGAGTAGCGCACTTACAATTCCCTGATTGATTGATTGATTGATGACTCTTCTGCGACAGAGGGGTGGCCACAACTCCCTGAGCGATAGCACTCACATGGGAACTCCTTTGGCAGAGGATGGGTTTCGAGGGTCTTTCACTCGGTGGGTGAGATTGTTCTACTGTAGCCCACTGGCCAGAGTGCAGAAAGGCAGAACGGTATCACAGCGGATCTCCTTGCACAGAGGGACGGGGCATGGATGCCCTCTGCCACTGCTGCTTTTTAGGTCTCGCCTACGCAGCGTCAAACTTTTTTATTTTACTGTGAGCGCGAGCGCTTGTTGTTGTTGTAATCCCCTCCATTGTCGTCTCTGAACTTCGTGCCCTCTTTGTGTTTTGTGTCCCTCTTGTTCTCTGTGTTTTGTGTCCCAACATTCAGCTTTGTCTCCCTAACCTTTCTCTGTGCCTCGTATCCCAGTTTGCAGCAGTTTGCGCAAACTCGCCCTTTTTCTCCGTGCACATTCTGCAAAGCTGCGTCTTGTTAAACGTTCGGAACGAAGGGAAGTGTGCAGGCTTTAGGTGCAGTAACTCGATACCGCACCCGATACCCACTTCCAAACCAGAAAAATAGGAAGGGGAAGGTAAAATAAACCTGCTATGTGCAATAATGAAGGAACTCTTGGGTATGTCACTGCCTTGTAAATCTGACAATTAAACAAGGCCATTACTCTTGTCGAGTTACCATTAAAGTGCTGTGACCTACTTTTCTGCGTGAAAGAACCCCACGTCTTCAATCATTATGGATTCTCGCCAACATCCAACCAGTTGTCACGGGTGAAAACCTAGAATCGGTTACTCCCAAAGTACATTGCAGGTCCGGTTACATGTCGCGTGCATTATGTATGTCCCTCTATTGGCCTGCCAGATTTTCAGTGACCATCCTCAGTGTCTTTCCCCCAAGCGTATCACCCAAGGAAGGTGAATGAATCTGTCCCTGTAGTGGTGCCCGCCCGTGGGTGCCCGCCCGTGGGTGCATGCTTGGCATGCTGGAGCTTCAGTGACCATCCTCAGTGTCTTTCCCCCAAGCGTATCACCCAAGGAAGGTGAATGAATCAGTCCCTGTAGTGGTGCCCGCCCGTGGGTGCCCGCCCGTGGGTGCATGCTTGGCATGCTGGAGTTTCAGTGACCATCCTCAGTGTCTTTCCCCCAAGCGTATCACCCAAGGAAGGTGAATGAATCAGTCCCTGTAGTGGTGCCCGCCTGTGGGTGCCCGCCCGTGGGTGCCCACCCGTGGGTGCATGCTTGGCATGCTGCAGCTTGTTTTCAGGCACACTGTGCATATTTCAATATTGCAGAAAGGGCCTCCTGTACTGAGCTGTCTGTGCCTTATTGTGCCATTCAGGTGATCGCCCTGGCTTGGGCCTTGGCTGATCTAGTGGGGGTGAGGCTGATGGTTTGTCCCTTGTAGCTGATCTTTTTTAACACTTGTTAGGTTTTTGTCGTTTTCCTTTCTCAGTTTCGTACCTATTTTTAGTGGGGCACTGGTCGACCGAGAAAAGGGGATCGCTTTGGAATAAACACTAGCTTGCCTAAAATAGACGCTGTTTATCATACATTTCTACCTGTCAGTAATTAGAAGAAAGCTGTTTACGATTATAATGGTGCGCTCTAAGGCAAAGCCGGTTTCACTGATTTGTCTTTATAAATTCTATTTTGTGTTGTAACTTGCAGCAAAAGGCAACCCAACATTATAGCACTTGTAAGGAAATGAGGGGGTGACAATCGAAGAGCGTCAGTGCCACTGGTCATGGTGAGGAAACGTTGGCAGAGAGGGGTACTTTTTATGCAGCAAGTATCCCAAGGACAGACACACAGGCGTCTGAAGCCTTTTTTCAGGTCGAAACCTACCAGACAGTGCTCTACCACACCATGCATACTCAACTCTACGCCACCTCAGAATCACTCACCGCCACCACAGCATCAATCAGCGACACCACAGCATCACTCACCGTCGCCGCAGCATCTCCTAGCGCCTCCCCAGCATCACTCAGCGCCACCTCAGCATCATTCAGCACCACCTCAGTGCCTTCTCAACATCACCCAGCACCACCACAGCATCACTCAGGACAACCACAGCATAAATCAGCGACACCACAGCATCACTCAGCACCACCACAGCATCACTCAGCACCACCACAGCATAACTCAGCGACACCACAGCATCACTCAGCACCACCACAGCATCACTCAGCACCACCACAGCATCAATCAGTGAGACCACAGCATCACTCAGCACTACCACAGCATCACTCAGCGTCGCCACAGCATCACCTAGCGCCACAACAGCATCACTCAGCACCACCTCAGCATCACTCAGCGCCGCCACAGCATCACTCAGCACCACCTCAGTGCCTCCTCAACATCACCCAGCACCACAACAGCATCACTCAGTGCCTTCACAGCATCCTTCAGCGCCAATTCAGCATCACCTAGCGCCAACACAGCATCACTCAGCACCACCTCAGCATCACTCAGCACCACCTCAGCATCACTCAGCGCCACCACAGCATCAATTAGCACCACCTCAGTGCCTTCTCAACATCACCCAGCACCACCACAGCATCACTCAGCACCACCTCAGTGCCTTCTCAACATCACTCAGCACCACCACAGCCTCACTCAGTGACACCTCAGCACAACAGCATCACTCAGTGCCACCTCAGCATTACTCAGCACCACCACAGCATCACTCAGCGCCACCACAGCATCAATCAGCATTGCAACAGCATCACCTAGCGCCACCACAGTATCACTCAGTGCCACAACAGCATCACTCAGCGCCACAGCATCACCTAGCGCCACCACAGCATCACTCAGCGCCAACTCAGCAGCACTCAGCGCCACCACAGTATCACTCAGCGCCACCTCAGCAGCACTCAGGTCCACCACAGCATCACCCAGTGCCACCTCAGCATCACTCAGTGTCACCACAGCATCACTCAGCATCACTACAGCATCACTCAGCGCCACCACAGCATCACTCAGGGCTACCACAGCATCAAAGAGTGCCACCACAGCATCACTAAGGTGCACCACAGCATCACCCACTGCCACCACAGCATCACTCAGCACCACAACAGTATCACTCAGCACCATCACAGCATCACTCAGCACAACCACAGCACAACAGCATCACTTAGTGCCACCTCAGCATCACTCAATGCCACCTCAGCAACACTTAGCGCCACCTCAGCATCAATTCAGCAGCAACTCAGCACCACCTCAGCATCAGCACCACCTCAACATCAGTGCAGCACCAACTTAGCATCACTCAGTACCACCTGAACACTATTTCACAACCTTCACCCTCCCGTTGTTTGTGCCCCCCATAACAACAAAAAAGTTGTAAAAACAACCATTAGAACAGGCAGAAAGAAGTTGCAAGCATTCGAAGGACAAATGAAAATGTAAGACTTTTTTTATTGTAAAGATTTTTTTAATATGGTCTTTCAGTTGTACATAATGTATTCTTGGTCATATATAAGGTAACATAAATGCTTCTGACACCTTTTTATTCTAACTTTTCAGCAAGCTGCACAGCAGTCACACTTCTCTACAACATAGCTTAAAGAAATTGGCAAAGTCAATATCTCTGGCTAAACACTTCTAAGGTCCCAAAGGCAAGACCTATTGGTTATGCCAATGCTTGTTGCGATGGCGATGGAGCTGTTGGCGTGCAGACTGCGGTTGTAATGATCTGAATTAGAAGCGCCCGCGCACAGGGATGTGGTTTCGCTTCACGCAGGCGATGCTCTGGGGGACCTGCGACACCCCGAGTACTCAGCCCCTCTCCTGGTAACTGCCCTGGCAGAGTCCGGGAGGTGTTGGGCTCTATGTGAACTGTGTTTAATCTGAATGATGTCCGCTGTGTTCACCAGGTGATGTCCCCCTTCATCGACTTCCGGGGGTGGGTCTGGCCCAGGACACAACTAGTGTATGACATTTGGGGATACGGATAACACGGGATGTCCGGACTTCCACTGCCCTCAGTACAGGCACGGTGACGGAGGGCTTGACGCTCACCACCACATTTGGGGGCAAGCTTCGGCTTTCTTTGATGGGAAGAGAGCCCTGGGTAAAATGATCCTCCTGCCTTGTTTGGATATACTCCAAGGAGTGCTGTAGGATATCCCTGGAGGGTATACTGTAGGATTACATAAACGAGTAGAGGAATTGCTCTGGGTCATCAAGAGAACAAGGCTGGCCCTGGCTGCACTCAAGCGGACTTGGAGATGGGGGTAGAGTTGCCCACCCTGGAGCACTATTGTATGGCGGCTCAATCACAGCACACAGTGCATTGTCTGGACGGAGGAGGGGGACAACTGGGAAAAAAGACTCTTGAAGGGGTGTTCAGAGAGCGAGACCCTGCATGCGCCCCTGATGCAAGGAGCGAGAGTCCCGAGCTGTACGCCATATGTGGTAAGGAAGGTGTGCCGGAGATGGGAACAGATGGTTTAATGGGTGAGTCAGAGGGCACCCTATGCTCCTCATATGGGCATCTGGTCATTGCAGCCGTTCGCAAGGAGATGCAACTAATGCTAATTGATGAATGGAGAGCTGGGGGTTGCGAGACCCTATAGATTCTGGACCATTGGCAATTGCGACTCGCAAATTGCGCCAAATTGTGAGTCGCAATTGCTAATGTACAACAGTGTCTGAGACACTGTTTGCGATTCCTACAGGGGTCGCAAATTGCATGCCTTATGCATATTAATGAGGCTTCGCAACTTGCGACCCCATTGGGAGTTGGTGGCTCTTCCAGGGAGGGTGGCCTGCTGGGTTCAGCAGACCTCCATGTCTGGGACTGCTTTTAAATAAAGCAATTTTTTTGTGAATGTAGCCTGCTTTCCTTAAAGGAAAACAGGATGTATTAAAAAAAAAAATGTAACATTTTTTTTTCATTTTTTAAGGGCAGGTAGGTTTCCCTGGGACCACTGCCTGCTCTAAAAAAGAATTTGCACACCCATTCACAAAGGGGAAGGGGTCCCCGACCCCTTCCCATTTGTGAATGGTTGGTAAACTGCGAGTGTTTTGCAACCGTAATTGCGGTCACGAAACATTCTTACATAGGGTTCAGGCTCGCTATTAGGAAGGGACGCTCTTGGAACGCCCCTTCCTGATAGCGAGTCGCTAACCCTATTTTATGAGTCACTATTTAATTAGCGATTGCAGAATAGGGTTAGTACATGGGCCATAGATTTTTCGCATGCGCTAATGCTGGAGCGGGTTATGCAAAATTTTGTATACCCACCCCATTTTGCATGTCGTTTTATTCATTTAATTAATTAATTAATTATAATCGTACTAATGGTTTGGAGTGATGTGGAAATAACTAATCAACCTTATTAATGACTGAAATACACGTGGGATTTGCATCTGCATGGCCTAATTAATGACGTGAACTTAATTTCGTACGCATATTAATGATAGATAATTAGAACATTGCATGATATATGTCGCTTTAGTGATGTAATTGTGATTCGTACTTTATTTAGTAAGTATAAACCGCATTGAGTGTTGCTTTTGGCTAGATAAATATACACACATATGGGTATTATCGAGGGAATAACATTTAATCAGTCATTTCTATGTATTAATTACGTTTTTGTGTTTCTTTGCTTAAATTGACTATTCTGGCCTATCGAATGATGGCTGCTCTTGGTGCCTAACCCGACTGCCGACGCTGAACCAGGCTTGGGTGAAGTGCGCCTGCGCTAAGATGAGCAACAATGGCCTCGTCCTGACCCCAAGCAAGCTGTACTTATCAAGGCCACTGGGAATGGTGCCAACGCTACAGACAAGAGACTTTATTAAAAAAACGGAACCAGCAAGTATGCTGACACCATGGACTAAACCTTATGGGAACGGAGAGGTTGACCTCTGATCAGCCAATCAGAACAGTTTAAAACTCAAGTTTGTTACATTTTGTTAATGAAATTATTATAAAAACCCATAGAATAGAGAGGTCGAGTCGTCGCTCCTTCGATTTCCTGATGATATGCTGACGGAGAGGACGGTGACATTGCAGGACAGCTGTTAGCCGTAATCTTTGACGGACAGAATTAATGCCCAAACTCCTGATGAACTGAATCCGCTAAAATTGATGAGCATAGATTTGCGAGATTGCAAAATTTGACATAGAGGGCGACTTTAGCCAGAATAGGTAAATATGAATGGCAACTTGATCAAATGAATAATTTAATCTGCAATATTAATATAAATTTGGATTTGAACATCTACAAAAATGAGTTGGGTTGTTTATTCATTGAAATGTGTTAATGAAAAGGTTAATTAGAGTATTAGAAATTCACTTAAATCTACAACCAACAGATCCGTCCCGGTTATGAGGGGAATACCAAAGGTGAAATCTAGGGCCTAATGAGTATAAGAAGGGTTTGTAGGTTTGTTGCTCATTAGGGTAAAGTGGTATCTTCCTCCCTCATTATTCAGCGCTTGGAAGGATTATCGCCTCTTGCACGGACTGATGGTGAGTGTGTGTTGGTGTTATGGGCCCCACCAGCGAATGTATGGATAGTGTGTGTGTGTGAGATCTTTTGGTCCTTGACAGTAGGGAGGGATTTTGCACTCCGCGCTGCATCAGTTTTTCTGGTAGCAGTATGATGGTTTGTTATTCTTTGGTTTAGTGATTATTGCTTGTACATTGCTTATGATTTTGGCTATTGATTGGTATTGATTTATGTACTAACACTCTATGTTGAGTTACGTTGAGTTTAATGTTGTTTGCACGGCTTCTGGGATGTAGGAAGTCGGAAGTTTGTAACGGTTCCGTAGTAGAGCAGAGGTAAGCGCTGCTCTCGGGAAAGACGGAATTGTTGTTGCCCTGTAGGTACACAGGGGAAAGGTGTGACAATTGAAGTTGCACGGCGCATTGTCTGGGTTCGATTCGGTAGCATCGTCGTGTGTTGCCATTAGAGACATTTATAGTGTGAGAGAAGTGTGTATGATAGCGAAGGTTACCTGTGAAGTTCTGGTCTTAGGTACCAGGGATCCAACTGGCATTCCGATAGCGCTTATCACTGGAAAGGTAATAGGTACTCTCTGAGCTTGTTAGAAGGACAAAGGAGAGGTAAGCGCTGCATTGTTAACGTATGTCATAATTCTGTAGTAGGACAGACTGTTCGCTGTTCTCGGGAAAGACAGGATTCTGTGTGAATGCACTACATTTTCTGGTGTGAACGAGTGTGAATGCAAAGGCATTTGGGTTGATTGTGAAACTCTAGGTTTACTTCCCAGGAGCATTGGGTCTCCAACTATGTGTCTTAAATGCTACAGAAACAATTGGCTAATGCTTGTTAGAAGGGTGAAGTAGAGGGATGTGCTACTTTATCAACGGAAGTAATGATTCCGTAGTAGGGCAGAGGTAAGCGCTGCTCTCGGGAAAGACGGGATTCTCGTGAGAAAGGTCTTTTGCTGTTCTTTGGTTAGCGAAGCGGACAATGGAGATGTTTCTATGTTGTTACTAACAGAAGTGTAGAAATTGAAGCAAAAACTTACTGAGCGGGTTTGTAAAGGAGGGGTAGACAGAAGCAGGAGCAGGAGCTGCCGCAGCGGCTGCTGACGTCAGAACGACCGCGCTGGGATTGGACAGTCGGTCAGAACTGTGAAACGCCCCGGATTGGTGCGTTAGTGTACGCCGCGCTAGGATTGGAGAAGAAACAGGGTGACGTAGACGCACCTTATTGGTGCGTTAGTGTGAGTTGCGCTAGGATTTGAGGACTGTGACAGTGACGTGGACGCTCTGAATTGGTGCGTTAGTGTGAGGTCACGCTGTGATTGGATAGATTAGCGGTACAGTTGTAAAGAGGGACTAGCGTTGCGCGAAAGACAAGAAAATGTATTACGACCCACCAGAGAAGGAGAAGAAAACCTGGTTAGGGAGAATTAAGAAGTGGTTTAAGAAAGACAAACCAGTTAAGACTAGGGAAGGACAGTTACTTCCTCCTCCGAAAACCCCTGAATCCTTTATGATTGCGAAATATGGGTATCATACTTGTATTTGGTTAGATAACTGGGTGAGATACACCAAGGACGACGGAGTATTGGCTTTTCCAGAGCATGGTTCATTTAATTTGGCGGTTTTAAGAAATTTACGGGAAAAGATGATGAATTTGGAACCATGACCTAGACCGACACAGTTTAAGGCTTTGACAGAATGGGAAGACGAAATGCATGAACGAGAAAGACAAAGAAGTGGTAGAGGATATAGGTACTGGTTTGGAAGGCCATACAGACACGAAACGCATAGTGATCGAATGAAAAGATGGCGAGATGCGAGCATGACTGAGGGTGTGTTCCCTGTAAGAACTGTAGGAGAGAATGAAGGTCGAAAGTGTGCAGAAAAGAGGCATAATTTAGAATCGAGAGGGTATGGAGCGAATGAGTCTGAGGATGATGTTCTTGATGATATGTTTTATAAAAATCCACCACCGTATCGATCAGAAACAGAAATGTTATCTCCAAGTGCCCCAATGAGAGAAACAATGCGAATTATAAGATCGGAACCAGAATCCCTAAGTTTGAGTAAAAACAGTGGTACCAGGGAAGTAGAAAAGAAATCAGAAGGAAGAACAGATGGAGAAAATTCTGTAGAATTAGCAAATACAACCCTGGAACTAACTGAGAAAATAAAAGAATTGACTAAGAATCTAGAAGCCGTAACTGTTCCTGTAACGATAGGTCCAGTAATGCCTATTTTTGAAAAACAGGAGGACAGTGAGCATTGTTTGACAGTCCCTTACAGAAATAGTAACCCTGAAGAACAACCAAGAGTGAGTCAGAATGAGAATCCATGGAGACAGACTATGAGTGTAATGGAACCAAATTTTACAAATAATCCATTTGTAGATCAGAATTGTGCAGAGAGACGTATGACAATGATAGAGACAGTGTCAGAAACACAAAATGATTTTGGACACGGAAGTGTAGAAAAACCAGTAGGACCATCAACAGACGAGTTAAGTGAATGGTTGAGAAGTTTGCAGAGGAAAGACAAGGAATCCCAATCAATCGATGTAGCTAAGTTACGAATGGTATTGGAAGAATTAATCGTAGGGACTATCCCGACAGACAAATTTGAAAACCTATCAGGATGAAGAACTATTATTTCTGTGCAAAAGTGTGACCTGTAGAGCGAAAAACTTGCATGAAAAGTTAGAAGAAGTAGCAAATGAAATGGGTATTGATATTGAAAAGGTAAAAGCCTTACAGAAACCTTATCGAGTAGAATTCACTGAAAAGGATATTGAGAATATGAACACCACAGGACGAATAGGTCAAATTAAGGACATACTCACTTTGCTGAGAAAATGGGGAGACGTGGATAAATGGAGAAGCAGGTGGTATAGAAAACGCGATGATGCCTCAGATAAGACATTTTCAGCCTTTCCGGTAAGAGAAAAGGAGAAGGTAGTGACTGAGGGCCCTATGAGAGAGATTCCAGGAGGAGGATATGTACATGTCCCATGGACGAGACAGGATATTTTGTCTTTTACGAATGATTTCTCTCGACTATGCGAAAAGCCCGTCGAGTGGTACAGACAGATAGACAGATTTGTGAAATTGTCTAAGGTATTATGGATTGATTTGAATAGTCTGTTTGACATAATTGTCCCAGCAGATCTATGGTCAGAATACAAGTTGATGATAAATTGGCCAACCAAAGAATATCCTAGGGATCCTAAAACAGGAGCTCCAGAACCTGAGGTAATGAAGAAATATGAGCAGGTTATGGTATTTCTGAAAAATAAAGGGGCCCCTAAAGAGACAGACTGGGTAAAAATGGATCGAACACACCAGGAAAGTAAAGAGTCAGTACATGCATACTATGAGAGGCTAATACAAGCTTTTAAGCAGTTTAGCAGAGACGAGAATCTGAGTGAAAAGGATTTGAGCCATTTCGTATACAGATTTGTATATGGTCTATGACCAGAAATTGGTGATATGATTAAACAGCATACGGTAGACTGGCAAAACAAGAAAATAGATGAAGTATTGAGACATGCTAAATACTTCAGTGATGAAATTGAAGCAAAACAGCGGAAGTTAAAGGAGAAAGCAATGTGGGCACAGGTAAAGGTAGCGGAGAGACAGGAAGCACAATTGGTGGAACAAGCAGGGACCAAGCCAAAATTTAATAATGGGAAGTACAAAGGGAACATTGAAGAAGCTAAAAAGAAATTCCCGTGTCATAATTGCGGCAGGATAGGGCATTGGAAATCCGAGTGTAAATTTCCCCCGAGTACTAACAATGAAAATCCATCATTGAACCCACAGGTGCAGCATGAGGTGAGTGGTCAACTGCAGCAACAGCAGCAAGTTGTACCCCCACAGAATCAGGTGCCAAAGCCGCCTTTTCCACAGAGCAGAAACACACAGAAGTATAGTAGTGAATCGGGATTCTACAATGAAGAACAGGTAAATAAGCTGCCACGCGCTAGCGCTGTCTCGCAGTATTGGCTGCAACGCGATGAGAGTGACGCAAAAGAGAGTTATTGACGGTGCCGAAGGGAGGAAGAAGAGTGCATACTTGGCGCAACTCTAGAAGTAGACCAGACAGGACCTTTTGTAGATGGGAGGGTTAATGATGAAACTATTACTTTCCTAGTGGATACTGGTGCTACTCGATCAACTGTTAGATCAGCTGATGTTAAGAATCTTCTTCTCTCGGATGAAACAATCCAAGTAGTTGGTGTGTCCAACAGGCAAATTAAGACCTATCTTACAGAACCAGTGAAAGTCGGCATAGGGAAATTTTCAGAAATGCACCGCTTTGTGGTGTGTGACTCCAATCCTGTGAATTTATTAGGTAGGGACCTGTTGTGCAAAATGAATTGCACTATATTTTGTACTCCAGATGGAATAGCTTTTGAAACACCAGATAATGATGTATTGTACAAGATGACCATAGCTAACAGAGAAAATGAAGTTACTGGAACATATGCTGTATTCAACCCTGATGAATTACCAAAAGAACTGAGAAACTCTGTAAAGGCAGAGGTTTGGGATTTCACTGGGGAGGATGTAGGACTAATGAGAAATGTAGATCCAGTAACGTATCCAAATGTTCCACAGTACAGATTGACACCTGAAATAGTTGAAGGTGTAACTCCTATAATAGAGAAAATGATCAGACAAGGAATCTTGAGAGAAATAATGAGTAGTCCATGTAATTCACCGATAATGGGACTGAAAAAGCCTAATGGGAAATTCAGGATAGTGCAAGATTTGAGAAAGGTGAATAAAATGATGGTATCATGTTGTCCCATTGTACCAAATCCATCAGTGATTTTATATCAGATTCCCCATGATGCAGAATGGTACACAGTAATTGATCTGTGTCATGCTTTCTTTTCCATCCCATTGCACCATGACAGTCAGCAAATGTTTGCATTTCGTTTTGGTGAGCATATTTTGGCATGGTGCCGAATCCCACAGGGGTATACAGAGAACCCCTCAATATTCAATCAGTTGTTAAAGAGATCTTTGGAGAGTCTAGAAATGCCAGAAAGCTCTGTATTGGTTCAATATATTAATGACCTTTTAGTAGCGTCAAAAACATGTGAAGCCTGTGAGGTAGATACAATAGCCTTGCTGAATCATTTGGCAGATGGAGGACTTAAAGCGTCACCCGCAAAACTACCGTTTTGTAAGAAGGAAGTGCAGTATCTGGGACACAACATTGAGAAAGGACTAAGGAAAATAACCATAGACAGAATCAGATTAATAAAAGGAATGAGAGCTCCCATGACTCAAAGAGAAGTGAGAATGTTTTTGCGAATGGTAGGGTACTGCCGTCAGTGGATTGGTAACTTTTCCTTGATCGCAAAGCCTTTGGTGCGATTGACGAGAAGTGATGTGAAAGATCCCCTTGAATTAAACAAAGAATAATTGGCAGCATTTAGACAATTGAAAGATGGTTTGTGTGAAGCACCTGCATTAGGCATGCCTGACTATGAAAAATAATTTGAGTTGTATTGCAGTGAGAGAAATGGATGTGCACTTTCTGTGTTGACCCAGAAACATGGAAAAATGAGAAGACCAAGTGCATATTTTTCATCAATGCTAGATCCAGTAGCTGTAGGTTTACCTGGATGTTTGAAAGCAGTGGCTGCAACATGTCAAAGTTTGGAGCAGAGTGAAGGAATTGTGATGGGATATCCATTGAAAGTGTTTGTACCTCATGATGTAGCAATTCTGTTGACAAGGAGTCGTACTCAGTATATGACACACAGTCGGCTGACTAAGTATGAAAAAAAGGTCATATTGGGTGCAACTAATGTGAGTCTTGCAAGATGTGTGAATGTGAATCCTGCAACTTTGTTGCCTGATGCTGAGATTGTGGAGGTAAGAGATGAAGTTGATCATGATTGTCTGGATGTACTTGATTTTTGTACCAAACCACGACCAGACATAAAAGATGTTCCTTTGCCAGAAAGTGATTTTGTGATGTTCGTTGATGGGTCATGTTTGAGAACGGATGAAGGAGTGCTAAGTGCAGCGTATGCAGTATGCACAGTCGCAGCAGTAATTGAAGCATCATATTTGAAAGGAGTGAAATCAGCCCAGGTAGCTGAACTTGTGGCTTTGACTAGAGCATGCAAGATTGGAAAAAGTGTGAGAGTGACTGTGATAACTGACAGCCAGTATGGCTTTGGAGTCGTCCACGACTTCGGCCAACTATGGCTACAAAGAGGTTTCCTGACCTCGAGTGGAACTCCCATTAAGAATGGAGAGGTGGTTGGAAAGTTGCTTGAGGCGATATAGCTGCCTAAACAATTGGCTGTTGTAAAATGTGCTGCACATAGTCAGGGTGGTGATTATATTGCCACCGGGAATAGGTATGCAAATGACATAGCGCAGTATTGTGCACAAAATCAGAATTCGGTCAATCGGGCTAAGGAAAGAGAAATGTCTTCTTGCTCATTGATGTTCACTAACATTGTAGAACTTGGGAAGAGGTAAAACAATTGCAGAATGAGGCAGGAGATGAGGAAATGAGACAGTGGGTAAAAGCAGGATGTTTCCCAAGGGAAAAGGATCATGTGTGGGTCTATCGAGATGGAAGACCAGTTATGCCTGATAGCATGATGTCTACCATGGCACGAATGTATCATGGTCAGGGACATATTGGGAGAGATGCCATGATTAGGTCATTTAAGCAGACCTGGTACAATGCAAAATTCAGACTTGTAGCAGAAGGTCTTTGTCAGAGATGCTTAATCTGTCAGCAATACAATCCTGGAAGGAAGACAGTAGTGAGTCTGGGAACAATAGGTCGAGAAGGAGGGCCTTTCACCAGAATGCAAGTAGATTTCATTGAGATGCCTCCCTGTAACAGACTGAGGTATGTTTTGGTAGTGGTCTGCCTATTCTCTAGGTGGGTGGAAGCATTCCCAACAAGGAGAAATGATGGGTTGACAGTAGCTAAGCTACTGCTGAGAGAATTCATCCCCGGGTTCGGGTTCCCAGTAACAATTGAGTCAGACCGAGGAGGACATTTCCATAATGAGATTGTAGGATTAATTTGTGAAGCATTGAATGTACAACAAAAACTACATTGTGCCTACCGACCAGAGGCTTCTGGTGTGGTTGAACAGATGAATGGTACTATCAAAAATAGAATAGGGAAAATGTGTTTGGCCACAGGTATGAAATGGCCTGATGTCTTGCCTCTAGTACTCATGACAATAAGGGCCATTCCAGACAGAACTACAGGATTGAGTCCTCATGAAATAATCATGGGAAGTGCAATGAGACATGTGTTTATACCAGTCAACAAACTGATGACAATAACTGATGACATGGTGTTGGAATACTGTAAAGGCCTGGCTGACGCAGTTCATTCTGTGTTTCATCAGGTTGGACCAGATGCCACCACACTTGAAAAGAAGCAAGCCCATGATCTGAGCCCAGGTGATTGGGTAAGGATAAAGGTCCACAGAAGAAGAAATTGTCTGGTTCCAAGGTGGGGAAAACCACGACAAGTCATTTTGACCACGACCACAGCTGTGAAGTGTGCTGGACTGAAAAATTGGATCCATGCCAGTCATACATTGAGAATTCCAAATCCGGTGGACAGCACAGGAAAAGAATACTTTGATGAATCAGAATCAAGCACTGAATCAGATGACGAAGGGTCAAAGACACAAGGAAACTCTGAAAGGGGGGAAACAGAACAAAGATCAGCTTTAGTGCCCAGAAGTATCGCTCTGAGAAGAAGATTACAGATTTCCGAATCTAGCGATTCTGGAAACGAGCAAGAAGCGCAGGGTTCCAAAAAGGAACACAGGCAGAAAAGAGGAAAGAGTACTGAAGATGCAATAAAAGAAATTCGTGAAAAGGAGGTATCAGATGAGAGACTGAGAGAAATTCCACCTGAAATAAAAAATTTAAGTGAACAAGGGACAGGTACTGAGAGAGAGGGACAGATTTCTGCGGAAGACCCCCGAGGAGGTGTAGGGAACGCAACATCCAGTTAGGTGAAGGGACAAGTAGCCAGCAGGAAGATTGCATGCCGGAGACCCGAGGAGGGACAGAAGTAGGGAAAACAAAACAAGTGGTGGAAGAAGACGTTGCTGAAAAGACAAAGCAAGTTGAGACAGAGTCTGAAGAGAGGGAAAATGAAATACCTGAAGGTCGAGTTCTAAGAAAGAGAGCTTGGCGGAATGAAAAGAATGACAAAGGAAGTAAAATAAAAAGAGTTGCAAGAGATGATGTTTGGCCCAATAAAATAAGGAAACTGAGATATCGATTGACAAGAGTGAATTCACCAAGAGCTGAACAGGTGAATGAGGTGACAAGTCAAGAAAAATCAAAATTAGACGGATTAACTGAAGACAAAGAGAGTAGAAGAACAAGGAAACCTAACCAGAAGTATAAGTCACCAGAATGGACGTATGAGGCGCTGCCTGAAAAGGGAGAAGAGGCAGATAGTCAGGGAAATCCAGAGGAGGCTGTACTAAAAGTGGTTGAGGATGAAATAGAATCGGAAATCCTGAGCGTTCTCTTGTCCGACATTGGAGAAGAAGAAACGGAAGTTCAGGAAAATCCATATTTGGAAGACGAGAGGAGAGTGAAGAACGATGAGATGCCAAACTGAATAAGTTAAGAAAATTATTGATGAAGAAAACAAGATATTGAATTAAAGATAGTGACTGGTAGAACCAAATAGGTGTTAGAAAAACTAGTTGTGAAGTAAAAGAGGCTAAGTCAAAAGACACGGTCCATTTTAACAAGATGGCTAACATAGAAAGTAGTAAAGGTAGATGTACATTCATGAAAAGATGGTGTAAAATGTGTTGTTGTTGTACAGGATTATTAATGCTTTTATGGAGCATCCGTGCTCTTGTCATTTCCTTAAAGGCTACTATAGATACATTAGAAGGACATGGTGAGAATAAAACTAATATAGGGAAAATTCCAAAGGTAGTTCCAACTAGAATAGATAAAAATTATTTGCATAAAGACAGGTCAATAACAGATTTTTCTAATAATGTGTTTTCAAAATTATTGTATGAATATGTAAAGACAATGGACGTACGGGACTGCTACGTATGTATGCAGTTACCTGCATCTGTTTCTGAGGGAGTGACATATCATCACCTTCCGGAAACGTATGGAATAACATGTAGTGTAATAGCTAGTTTGTTTTATGAGACAGGGAAATTAGAATATTATTTTTCAGATGTAGATAACATTTTTGCGCAAGTGCCTTCTTATAATAAATTGTACAAAGTAAAACCTGCTAAGGTATTAGGTGAATTCTTTTTAGAAACTAAGGAACTAACATTAGAGTATATTTTTAGAAACAATTTAACATGCAGTTTGAAGAAGGAGGAAAAGACATTCCTAGACATGGTTGAGGAAAGGAGATTGAAAATGCAAAGAAAAGCAGCAGAAGGGGAAGTGGAGAAAACAATCTGGGATATAGAGAAAGAAAAACATTTGAAAGGAGAAGCTAGTCCAACTATAGCTTTAGATTGGCCTCAGAAAGGGACATTTTGCATTCAAAGGAATCAAACTGTGTATGATAATTATTTTCTAGGTAATAGTGAGTGCCATGATACATATCGAATCATGGGTGGATGGAGATTCAAAGGTGGAAGAGATCCAGTCTTTCCTGGATTATATTTTATTTGTGGGAACAGGGTATATTATCGTTTGCCAGACCATTGGTATGGCACATGTTACGTATGCCTGGTCTTTCCAAAAATCTTTCATATGGATAGAGGAGAAGATGGTGTACATAGCTTAAGTAATCATTTAGCTAGAACCAAGAGAGAATCTTGGGCAGGAATTGTAGGTGACATTTTTCAGGCATTGATACCAGCAGTGGGAATAACTCTGAATGCGAACAAAATTAGAAAATTGTCAACAGTAGTGGATCGCTTGTCAACAAGCACTGCTGGAGGATTTTTATTGGTTAACACTGAAATGGTTGCCATGCATGCTATGGTAATGCAAAATCGACTTGCCCTTGATATTTTATTGGCAAAAGAGGGTGGAGTCTGTGGAATGCTGAAAGTTCAACATTGTTGTACTTACATTCCTGATGAAAGCAAAGATCTGAAAACTTCTATTAAGAATATTACTGAATTGCATGATGAACTTGCATCACTGGAGGTTGAAAGTGTTTGGGATAGAATTGGAAAGAAAATATCTGCTATTAAGAATTTCTTAGTAAAAATAGGTAGTACTCTTATAGGTAAAATATTGTTTCCATTAACATGTGTAATCTGCATAGTTTTAGTGATAAGATTATGTTGTATGTGCTGTAGAAACAAGAAAAATAAGAAAAGAATAAAAAGAGAAAAATTAAAAAGAAAGGACAAGGATCAAGATAGGGATTTGGAAGAGATAACATTAGAAGAATGGAAGGAGAGTATGTATAAAACAGTAAAAAGAGAAGAAATCGGTGAAACTGAATTATGATTAAGAGCAAGAAAACATTTTAACCCCTTCAGTGCCCATGACGAGCTGGACTCGTCATGGGCCGCGGTGGCGCTGTGCCCATGACGAGTCCAGCTCGTCATAGACCCCGCCCGCTAATGCAACGGCCGGCACTGGGCGGGGAAAGGGGCGGGCACTGAAGGGGTTAAAGATTCCGTAAAGACAGAACAAAGTTTTCGGTGGTATGGTGATAAAATCACCAAAGGGGGGATTGCTGGAGCGGGTTATGCAAAAGTTTGTATACCCACCCCATTTTGCATGTCGTTTTATTCATTAAATATTTAATTAATTATAATCATACTAATGGTTTGGAGTGATGTGGAAATAACTAATCAACCTTATTAATGACTGCAATACACATGGGATTTGCATCTGCATGGCCTAATTAATTACGTGAACTAAATTTCGTACACATACTAATGATAGATAATTAGAACATTGCATGATATATGTCGCTTTGGTGATGTAATTGTGATTCGTACTTTATTTAGTAAGTATAAACCGCATTGAGTGTTGCTTTTGGCTAGATAAATATACACACATATGGGTATTATCGAGGGAATAACATTTAATCAGTCATTTCTATGTATTAATTACGTTTTTGTGTTTCTTTGCTTAAGTTGACTATTCTGGCCTATCGAATGATGGCTGCTCTTGGTGCCTAACCCGACTGCCGACGCTGAACCAGGCTTGGGTGAAGTGCGCCTGCGCTAAGATGAGCAACAATGGCCTCGTCCTGACCCCAAGCAAGCTGTACTTATCAAGGCCACTGGGAATGGTGCCAACGCTACAGACAAAAGACTTTAATAAAGAACCTGAACCAGCAAGTATGCTGACACCATGGACTAAACCTTATGGGAACGGAGAGGTTGACCTCTGATCAGCCAATCAGAACAGTTTAAAACTCAAGTTTGTTACATTTTGTTAATGAAATTATTATAAAAACCCATAGAATAGAGAGGTCGAGTCGTCGCTCCTTCGATTTCCTGATGATATGCTGACGGAGAGGACGGTGACATTGCAGGACAGCTGTTAGCCGTAATCTTTGACGGACAGAATTAATGCCCAAACTCCTGATGAACTGAATCCGCTAAAATTGATGAGCATAGATTTGCGAGATTGCAAAATTTGACATAGAGGGCGACTTTAGCCAGAATAGGTAAATATGAATGGCAACTTTATCAAATGAATAATTTAATCTGCAATATTAATATAAATTTGGATTTGAACATCTACAAAAATGAGTTGGGTTGTTTATTCATTGAAATGTGTTAATGAAAAGGTTAATTAGAGTATTAGAAATTCACTTAGATCTACAACTAACAGATCCGTCCCGGTTATGAGGGGAATACCAAAGGTGAAATCTAGGGCCTAATGAGGATAAGAAGGGTTTGTAGGTTTGTTGCTCATTAGGGTAAAGTGGCATCTTCCTCCCTCATTATTCAGCGCTTGGAAGGATAATCGCCTCTCGCACGGACTGATGGTGAGTGTGTGTTTGTGTTATGGGCCCCACCAGCGAATGATTGGATAGTGTGCGTGTGTGAGATCTTTTGGTCCGTGACAGTAGGGAGGGATTTTGCACTCCGCGCTGCATCACTAAAACCCATTTGCGCATGCAAAAATCCGTTGTATATCTGCTTCACTGTATCCGAATGATGGGTTTATCACACGTGACGATGTGATGGCCACTTTCAATTTGGAAATGGGGCCATTTTTAGGTCTCGCCTGACCCAGCGCATGCGCTGGTCTGGCGAGACTTATTGAGAGGGCTCCAAAAAGTGCTACCAGGTCAGCCTAGAGCTACAGTGCATGCGTGCCACGCTTTACCGCGATTACTTTCACATTCGCGGCCGCTTTGATGTTTGATCGCGATCGCGATCACTTGCACTTTCGCGGCCGCACGGCCGCTGTGCATAGCCAATAGGTCTCGCTTTTGGGACCTTATAAGTATTTAGTTATGCAACTGTTGCATGGCTAGACACTTATAAGGTCCCAAAGGCGAGACCTATTGGCTATGCCAATGCTTGTTTAAACATGCCAAAACAGCAGCCACTGGAGGTGACATTTGACCAATCTCCCCGGAGGCGACGCTGGTGTCACAGTCGTGAGCTCCCCTGATCGATATGGCCGGAGGGAGAAAGCTGATCCCACGTACACCGAGGGCTCAGGGGGGGGGTCTTCCATTGAGGCATTAGAAGTACGGGCTGAAGGGCAAGAGGCCCTGGCGGCCGCCTCAACAGATGAGGAATGGGCAGCGCTCCATGAGGGAGTGAAAGAGGCTCCCTCTAAAGCTCGTTTCAAGCTGATGCAGTGTACTATCACGCATTCATGCTAACACACACTGGGGATCAGGACAGTAGTTACCCTAATATAACGCACGAGGCGTGATATTAGGGTAACTACTGTCCTGATCCCCAGTGTGTGTTAGCATGAGCCCTATTCTTGCAATATATGGTCATCTGCACTAAGCAGTTGTATTAGAGCAGGGGTGGGGGATGGGGTGAGAACATGCTTATGTTCAGAGTTTAGAAAGGAGTCCACAGGGTTGCATGCAGACACACAGAAGCAGGGATTACTACACCCAACCTGCACCTAAATGGTGGCGACTCTTGTCCTAACATCAGCGCTGGTATCTAGAGATGTCCTAGGTCGGACCCATCGCAATCGCGTCCTACGGGACACACATGGAGAGTCAGTACTGGAAGGAGCAGACAAGTTGTACATTGTGCAAGGCATGCTGATGTGGAGGAGGGAGTCGAAAAACAGATGGAACAACTGTGTATGGAGGACACAATTGAAACTACTGAGGTCTCCGAGGCGTTGATATTGGCCGTTCGGGCCATGAAGTCCCGTCATACGCTCAGAATGGGTGTGGACAAAGAAGACGGCCAGACCCCACCCAAGACAATGCCCATGTTTTTCCTTGGGTGGTTTCTACTGAAACATGGGCCACCGTGAGGTCACTTTGGAACTTTCGGATAGATGGAAAGTACATGTCATGGCCAAGGGCAGCTGGAGTCCAGGAATAAAGGACCAGGGATGCTACCAGCATCCTTCAGTCACTGTCCATGGTCATTCCCTCAGATCAAAGACTGGGTGGTCATTCCAGGATGTCCCCTAAATTAAAGGTAGTTTGATGCTACCGTTGAGTGTGGACCAGGAGTGTTTGGAGTTGGTACCCTGCTCTCCTGCTGATCAGAGGTTCTGCTTCTGTGAGTTGAAGGATCCGGTGCAGAGTGATGGCAGGAATGCCGTGGAGCGCCAGCCGTCTCTTGGCACTGTGGGCATTTATTCCACTTATCTGCATGACGCGTGTGTCAACCCTTGATCCTGGGCACCAAAGATGCCAGTGAGGGTCTCCAGGCCTAGGTTCACAGGATCCTCCTTACACCAACTCCACGATGTACTTTGGGGTCTTTGTAATCAATACGTGAGCGCTTCTGGAACACCTGTACTGACACCAGTGCCATAAGTACGACTCCACCTGGCTGACACTGCCCATCTATCCGGACTGGATCTGAAATGTTCAGCCCCGGAGCGGGTCTACATGGCTGGCACCATCTTAGGGCTGGGGTGCGAAGGCTGACACTGCCCCATCTATCCGGACTGGATCTGAAATGTTCAGCCCCGGAGCGGGTCTACATGGCTGGCACCACCTTAGGGCTGGGGTGCGAAGGTTGACAGTGCCCATCTATCCGGACTGGATCTGAAATGCTCAACTCAGGCCCCGGAGGGGGTCTACATGGCTGGCACCACCACAGGCCTTAGGGCAGGGGTGAGAAGGATGAAACTGGTCTCCTCCCTCCAGGCTGAAGTCTACATGGCTGAAAGTATCTGAGCCCACAACAGTATTGGCATGGCTGAAGCCAAAGGGTCAGAGCCTGAAAGAGATACAAAGGGAGTCCTGGCCCTCATGTGAAGCTTCGTGCCTTGAAGCAGCCTCGAGGGTGTAAGCATGTGACAGAGCCCTTAACATGCCAGAGGAGGCTGGGGGTGGGGTGGGCAGGGTGTCTAACAGCAACAGTGACCATGAACACCCACGCGCACTCAGGGGCGGGACTGATCTTGCAGCCAACCATAATTTCCGGTATATTTAGCGACTTTGTTTTCTGAACATCTCACTGAAAAAAGTTGCACAGATGCTACATCGCAGCTTATCGGCAGGGGGTTAAATGAGCTGTGAACGGAAGAAATTTGTCCCGCGGCGAATGACACATTCCAAGACAAGTGTGACAGCGACACATTTACCACAGCTTCTGGACATTGTGTCCTCAGGCGCACGTGGCTGGAGGAGGACTGTGAGAAGTGAAACCTCCCATCTGAAGGCGGTGGCATTACAGGGAGGATTCAGGCATCCAGGAAGGGGCACATCTTAGGTGGGCAGGGGTCCCAGGGTTAAAGGGCCTGGAGGGCCAGCACCCACATGTGGCAGAGACTGAAGGCGCTGTGAGGGCCGGTGGGTCAGTCAAGCACCCACATGTGACAGAGACTGAAGGCACTGTGAGGGCCGGTGGGTCAGTCAAGCACCCCCATGTGGCAGAGACTGAAGGCGCTGTGAGGGCCGGTGGGTCAGTCAAGCACCCCCATGTGGCAGAGACTGAAGGCGCTGTGAGGGCCGGTGGGTCAGTCAAGCACCCACATGTGACAGAGACTGAAGGCGTTGTCAGGGCCGGTGGGTCAGTCAAGCACCAACATGTGGCAAAGACTGAAGGCGCTGTGAGGGCTGGTGGGTCAGTCAAGCACCCGCATGTGACAGAGACTGAAGGCACTGCGAGGGTCTGTGGGTCAGTCAAGCACCCACATGTGGCAGAGACTGAAGGCGCTGTTAGGGCTGGTGGGTCAGTCAAGCACCCACGTGGCAAAGACTGAAGGCGCTGTCAGGGCCGGAGGGTAAGTCAAGCGCTCACATGTGACAGAGACTGAAGGTGCTGTGAGGGCTGGCGGGTCAGTCAAGCACCCACGTGGCAGAGACTGAAGGCGCAGTGAGGGCCGGTGGGTCAGTCAAGCACCCACATGTGACAGAGACTGAAGGCGTTGTCAGGGCCGGTGGGTCAGTCAAGCACCCACATGTGGCAAAGACTGAAGGCGTTGTGAGGGCTGGTGGGTCAGTCAAGCACCCGCATGTGACAGAGACAGAAGGCACTATGAGGGTCTGTGGGTCAGTCAAGCACCCACATGTGGCAGAGACTGAAGGCGCTGTCAGGGCTGGTGGGTCAGTCAAGCACCCACGTGGCAAAGACTGAAGGCACTGTCAGGGCCGGTGGGTCAGTCAAGCACCCACATGTGACAGAGACTGAAGGCGCTGTCAGGGCAGGTGGGTCAGTCAAGCACCCACGACAGAGACTGAAGGTGCTGTCAGGGCAGGTGGGTCAGTCAAGCACCCACATGTGGCAAAGAATGAAGGCGCTGTTAGGGCTGGTGGGTCAGTCAAGCACCCACGTGGCAAAGACTGAAGGCGCTGTCAGGGCCGGAGGGTAAGTCAAGCGCTCACATGTGACAGAGACTGAAGGCGCTGTTAGGGCTGGTGGGTCAGTCAAGCACCCACGTGGCAAAGACTGAAGGCGCTGTCAGGGCCGGAGGGTAAGTCAAGCGCTCACATGTGACAGAGACTGAAGGTGCTGTGAGGGCTGGCGGGTCAGTCAAGCACCCACGTGGCAGAGACTGAAGGCGCAGTGAGGGCCGGTGGGTCAGTCAAGCACCCACATGTGACAGAGACTGAAGGCGTTGTCAGGGCCGGTGGGTCAGTCAAGCACCCACATGTGGCAAAGACTGAAGGCGTTGTGAGGGCTGGTGGGTCAGTCAAGCACCCGCATGTGACAGAGACAGAAGGCACTATGAGGGTCTGTGGGTCAGTCAAGCACCCACATGTGGCAGAGACTGAAGGCGCTGTCAGGGCTGGTGGGTCAGTCAAGCACCCACGTGGCAAAGACTGAAGGCACTGTCAGGGCCGGTGGGTCAGTCAAGCACCCACATGTGACAGAGACTGAAGGCGCTGTCAGGGCAGGTGGGTCAGTCAAGCACCCACGACAGAGACTGAAGGTGCTGTCAGGGCAGGTGGGTCAGTCAAGCACCCACATGTGGCAAAGAATGAAGGCGCTGTGAGGGTCGGTGGGTCAGTCAAGCACCCACATGTGGCAGAGACTGAAGGCACTGTGAGGGCTGGCGGGTCAGTCAAGCACTCACGTGGCAGAGACTGAAGGTGCTGTGAGGGCTGGCGGGTCAGTCAAGCACCCACGTGGCAGAGACTGAAGGCGCTGTGAGGGCCGGTGGGTCAGTCAAGCACCCACATGTGACAGAGACTGAAGGCGTTGTCAGGGCCGGTGGGTCAGTCAAGCACCCACATGTGGCAAAGACTGAAGGCGCTGTGAGGGCTGGTGGGTCAGTCAGGCACCCACATGTGACAGAGACTGAAGGCACTGTGAGGGTCTGTGGGTCAGTCAAGCACCCGCACGTGGCAGAGACTGAAGGCTCTGTGAGGGCCGGCGGGTGAGTCAAGCACCCGCACGAGGCAGAGACTGATGGCGCTGTGAGGGCCGGTGGGTCAGTTAAGCACCCGCACGTGGCAGAGACTGAAGGCACTGTAAGGGCCGGTGTGTCAGTCAAGCACCCGCTCGTGGCAGAGACTGAAGGCGCTGTGAGGGCCGGCGGGTCAGTCAAGCACACACACGTGGCAGAGACTGAAGGTGCTGTGAGGGCTGGTGGGTCAGTCTAACACCCGCATGTGGCAGAGACTGAAGGAGCTGTGAGTGCTGGTGAGTCAGTCAAGAAACCACGTGGCAAAGAATGAAGGTGCTGTGAGGGCTGATGAGTCAGTCAAGCACCCACGTGGTAGAGACTGAAGGCACTGTGAGGGCTGGCGGGTCAGTGAAGCACCTGCACGTGGCAGAGACTGAAGGCGCTGTGAGGGAAGCGGGTCAGTCAAGCACCCGCACGTGGCAGAGACTGAAGGCGCTGTGAGGGCTGGCAGGTCAGTCAAGCACCCACACGTGGCAGAGACTGAAGGCGCTGTGAGGGCCGGCGGGTCAGTCAAGCACCCGCACGTGGCAGAGACTGAAGGCTCTGTGAGGGCCGGCGGGTCAGTCAGGCACCCGCACGAGGCAGAGACTGAAGGCGCTGTGAGGGCCGGTGGGTCAGTTAAGCACCCACACGTGGCAGAGACTGAAGGCGCTGTGAGGGCCGGCGTGTCAGTCAAGCACCCGCTCGTGGCAGAGATTGAAGACGCTGTGAGGGCCGGCGGGTCAGTCAAGCACCCGCACATGTCAGAGACTGAAGGCGCTGTGAGGGCCGGCGGGTCAGTCAAGCACACACATGTGGCAGAGACGGAAGGCGCTGTGAGGGCCGGCGGGTCAGTCAAGCACACACACGTGGCGGAGACTGAAGGCATTGTGAGGGCCGGCGGGTCAGTCAAGCACACACACGTGGCAGAGACTGAAGGCGCTATGAGGGCCGGCGGGTCAGTCAAACACCCACATGTGGCAGAGACTGAAGGTGCTGTGAGGGCTGGTGAGTCAGTCAAGCACCAACGTGGCAGAGACTGAAGGCGCTGTGACGGCTGGTGAGTCGGTCTAGCACCCACATGTGGCAAAGACTGAAGGCGCTGTGAGGGCTGGTGAGTCAGTCAAGCACCCACATGTGGCAGAGACTGAAGGCACTGTGAGGTCTGGTGGGTCAATTAAGCACCCATATGGCAGAGACTGAAGGCGCTGTGAGGGCCGGCGTGTCAGTCAAGCACCCGCTCGTGGCAGAGACTGAAGGCGCTGTGAGGGCCGGCGGGTCAGTCAAGCACACACACGTGGCAGAGACTGAAGGTGCTGTGAGGGCTGGTGGGTCAGTCTCACACCCGCATGTGGCAGAGACTGAAGGAGCTGTGAGTGCTGGTGAGTCAGTCAAGAAACCACGTGGCAAAGACTGAAGGTGCTGTGAGGGCCGGTGGGTCAGTTAAGCACCCGCACGTGGCAGAGACTGAAGGCGCTGTGAGGGCCGACGTGTCAGTCAAGCACCCGCTCGTGGCAGAGACTGAAGGCGCTGTGAGGGCCGGCGGGTCAGTCAAGCACACACACGTGGCAGAGACTGAAGGTGCTGTGAGGGCTGGTGGGTCAGTCTAACACCCGCATGTGGCAGAGACTGAAGGAGCTGTGAGTGCTGGTGAGTCAGTCAAGAAACCACGTGGCAAAGACTCAAGGTGCTGTGAGGGCTGATGAGTCAGTCAAGCACCCACGTGGTAGAGACTGAAGGCACTGTGAGGGCTGGCGGGTCAGTGAAGCACCTGCACGTGGCAGAGACTGAAGGCGCTGTGAGGGCTGGCGGGTCAGTCAAGCACCCGCACGTGGCAGAGACTGAAGGCGCTGTGAGGGCTGGCAGGTCAGTCAAGCACCCACACGTGGCAGAGACTGAAGGCGCTGTGAGGGCCGGCGGGTCAGTCAAGCACCCGCACGTGGCAGAGACTGAAGGCTCTGTGAGGGCCGGCGGGTCAGTCAGGCACCCGCACGAGGCAGAGACTGAAGGCGCTGTGAGGGCCGGTGGGTCAGTTAAGCACCCGCACGTGGCAGAGACTGAAGGCGCTGTGAGGGCCGGCGTGTCAGTCAAGCACCCGCTCATGGCAGAGACTGAAGACGCTGTGAGGGCCGGCGGGTCAGTCAAGCACCCGCACATGTCAGAGACTGAAGGCGCTGTGAGGGCCGGCGGGTCAGTCAAGCACACACACGTGGCAGAGACGGAAGGCGCTGTGAGGGCCGGCGGGTCAGTCAAGCACACACACGTGGCGGAGACTGAAGGCATTGTGAGGGCCGGCGGGTCAGTCAAGCACACACACGTGGCAGAGACTGAAGGCGCTATGAGGGCCGGCGGGTCAGTCAAACACCCACATGTGGCAGAGACTGAAGGTGCTGTGAGGGCTGGTGAGTCAGTCAAGCACCAACGTGGCAGAGACTGAAGGCGCTGTGACGGCTGCTGAGTCGGTCTAGCACCCACATGTGGCAAAGACTGAAGGCGCTGTGAGGGCTGGTGAGTCAGTCAAGCACCCACATGTGGCAGAGACTGAAGGCACTGTGAGGTCTGGTGGGTCAGTCAAGCACCCACATGGCAGAGACTGAAGGTGCGGTGAGGGCTGTTGAGTCAGTCAAGCACCCACGTGGTAGAGACTGAAGGCGCTGTGAGGGCTGGTGAGTCAGTTAAGCACCAACGTGGCAGAGACTGAAGGCGCTGTGAGGGCTGGTGGGTCAGTCAAGCACCCGCATGTGACAGAGACTGAAGGTGCTGTGAGGGCTGGTGGGTCAGTCAAGCAACCGCATGTGGCAGAGACTGAAGGCGCTGTGAGTGCTGGTGAGTCAGTCAAGAAACCCAGGTGGCAAAGACTGAAGGTGCTGTGAGGGCTGATGAGTCAGTCAAGCACCCATGTGGTAGAGACTGAAGGCTCTGTGAGGGCTGGCGGGTCAGTGAAGCACCTGCACGTGGCAGAGACTGAAGGCGCTGTGAGGGCTGGTGGGTCAGTCAAGCACCCGCATGTGGCAGAGACTGAAGGTGCTGTGAGGGCTGGTGGGTCAGTCAAGCACCAATGTGGCAGAGACTGAAGGCGCTGTGAGGGCTGGCGGGTCAGTCAAGCACCCACACGTGGCAGAGACTGAAAACGCTGTGAGGTTTGGTGGGTCAGTCAAGCACCCGCATGTGGCAGAGACTGAAGGCGCTGTGAGGGCTGTTTGGTCAGTCAAGCACCCACACGTGGCAGAGACAAAATATTTGCGCTAAAAAAGCTTTCTAGCTCAAATGAATCAAAAGTTACTGAAATCACTGCAATATGTGTTGCCGCACAGTGGGGGGCTGTGTGCAGGAGATGACTGCCCCTTCCAATTGCTT
Organism: Triturus cristatus; assembly: GCF_964204655.1. Classification (NCBI taxonomy): domain Eukaryota; kingdom Metazoa; phylum Chordata; class Amphibia; order Caudata; family Salamandridae; genus Triturus; species Triturus cristatus. The sequence goes on from NC_140583.1 coordinate 14,007,306, forward strand.
ATTGCTGCATTTGGTTGCTAAACCTGGCACTTTACCCATACGGTGTTAACCTAAGTAAAAAGGGCAATATAACGAAGTAATACCATCACAAAATGTGGTGCAATACACCAGATACTTTGCCTTTTGTCACCATAAATTAAGTGAACTCTGCCGCATAATTTGGCCCTCCCCTGCCGCAACACTGCAGTGCCTTGCCTGTTCTTTCTTAGCATGGATGGGGCCTAAACCAGGGCAGGCACATTTACTGCCCTGGGCTCTGAACCTTCCAAACAGATCAACAGTTTCTGATCTTACACTGAGGACGCAATACGATTCAACCCGCTCATGGAGTCTGGGAAGCGACATTAAAAGCATCAGCAAATTCACAATATTAAACACGGTTTACAAGTTGAAAGGTTTCTAGCATGCATTTACAGTTCCCATGTTAAGTGAAAGCTTGGCCTCGTGGCATCATGCATGGAGAGTATGGGGGCGGGGGCTTCTCAGCATGGGGCATGAGACAAGTAACGCTATTGCCCTGACATGCACTGCATACCGGAAATGCCTCCATTAAACTCTGGACTGCTACCATAAGTCAGGGAGAAAGCTCGAAGTGTGAAGGGAAGTAAAGGTGCACCCCTTTGTCTTCTGGGGGGCTGGCAGTTAACGCAGCATTAGCCACAGTCAGAGGCAGCCCTTGTACCCCAGCCAGCGTGTGGCCGGACTCAACCCTACTCACACCCTACCCCTCTGGTCAGTAAACTTGCACATTGCCCCGTTAACTCGCTTCCTTGAATGCTCGACCACCTCCCCAGATTTCGCCCCTAGCTGCATTCTACATGGAATCATCTCTGACCAGAAAACCTCACATTGCCCCATGCATTTGCTGATTTCACCTAAGTCACTTTTCATGGTCTGCAAGAGTAACCTTCTACCCATGGCAAAGAGGTCATTCCCCCCCCCCCATGTGACTCACTAAAATTTTTGGGGAAGCCCACTGAAATGCCAGTCTCTGATCCAATTTGTTCCTGAGGCTGCTCCATCTCATACCATCGAAACCCATCCACTCAAACTGTGTCTGTGGGAATGACCGCATCCAGTTGCGGTGCGACGCCCACTGAGCCACCCTGGAAATGCATGAATGCCCGATCACCCATACCGGGAGCCCTAGTAAAACAAGAGACACGATTTACACACTCTACTCATTTAATGATTGTCCATAACACACATAATATGACATGAAGTACACTGCAATTCACTGCACACTACTAATACACACAGTACATCAAGGGCGGACGTAGCATTTGTAGCAATTGGACTCCCACCGCCCCACCTTCTTTACGCTCCCTGGCTCCATACCCGTCGTTGAAAGCAGCCGTGGCTGCCCCTATCCTGAAGGAGTGGCTAGAGTATTTCTTATCTGGCTGAGACAGGCCTGCCCGAGATAAGCTCGCCCTCATTATTCGTTCCATCTGGTACCTAGTCAAGGAGCCCTGGTCAGCATGTATCAGTAGGTAACTGGGGGCGTTGGGACGGCACACAAGGTACTCCCTGACCTTGGTGACCGTGCAATATCTGAGGTCCCCCAGCGGCATTAGCACCACATCAACGCCCCGTCCTGCCTGATCTGTTTTGGACTTCCAAAGGCAGATGGACAAGGTGTCCGCGAGGGCAACATCTTGAATGCTTAAGGCATCCCCCGAACTGTTGGTCTTGGATCTTGCCACCAGTTCACTAGTCCGAAAGGCATCGAAGAAGGCCAAGCAGAAGGCTGCCAAAAAGAGAGTCGCCTCAAACTTCGAATAGGGGACCCCGTCTAAGACGCCTAGCATGCCTTTGAGGATGTCAAAATCGATAGGGGCCCTGCTGTCGGGGGCCCTGGGCTCATCCCTGGCCCACCCATTGAGGGCCGCAAAAAATAACAAAAGATTTAGTTGGGTCAAGCCCCCCCATCAGCTTGGCGTCGTGGCTCACGGCCGGCAGGTGGCCACACACCCAGGAGTGGCTCCTCCCCTGCTCCTTAGCCCAAACCACAAATGCCCGCACTCTGCCCTCCATTGGTAGAGAAGAAAGTCCCAGGGATTGTGACACTGTCATGAAGGTGGCCAGGTGTGCCACATAACGCTTCCTAGTACCTGGAGCCAGCGTGCATTCCTCCTTTGCTCTCAATCGTTGGTCCACTGCAAGATCCACCAGAGTTGTGCCGGGAAGGGAGTCATCTCTGCTCTTGCCCGTGGCCAGGCCTCCCTGAAGCGGAGCCACTGAAAATGAGAAAGTGCATCAGCTGCCACATTTTTGACCCCCCGATATGCCTTGCCCTGCATTCAACATTACAGCGCAGGCAAGCCCTGACCAACTCTCTGAGTAGGCAGAGGACCAACGGGCATTTAGCTGTCTGCCCATTGATGGCCTGTACTACCGCCATGTTATCCGACCAGAATAGGACATTTCTGTCTGACAGTGTCTCAGGCCATAGATGTAGCTCAATGACAATAGGGAACAATTCAAGTACAGTGATGTTCGCCATGATGTTTCGCCTGCGCCAGGCGTTGGCCCACTCCTGAGCACACCAGTCGGCGCCCAAAATTTCCCCAAAGCCCTCTCTACCCAAAGCATCAGTGAAGAAGCAGAGCTCCTGACTGTCCACCCAGGGTGCCCGCCAGATCACCGTCCCATTGAACTGCGTGAGGAAATCGCACCACATGGTGAGGTCCTTCTTCAAGCCTGTCCCCAAACGGACCCAGTGGTGCTTCTTCTTTACCCTGGCGGTGGCCCTCGCTAGTCTCCTGGCAACCACCCTCCCCACGGGGATCACCTTTGCTGCAAAGTTAAGCTTGCCCAAGAGGCATTGGATGTCACCCAGTGTGGCTTTGTCTTTCCCCAGCAATGCCTGAATGTGCTGACACAGCGCCTGAACCTTGTCTACAGGGAGTCTAGACTCGCCCATGACCATGTCCAGTTCGATGCCTAAAAAAGTCAGGACTTGCGCCGGACCCTCAGTCTTGCCAGGTGCTAACGGAACCCCCAGGTGCCTAGCCAAGTCCTGAAAGCACTGCAAGCCTCTCCTGCACTCCTGCGTGTCTGCCCCCGATGAACAGGAAATCATCCAAGTAGTGGGTCACGCCCTCAACCTTGAACCTATTCAACAGCACCCATTGCAGGAAAGAGCTGAACGCCTCGAAGTCAGCACAAGACACGGAGCAACCCATGGGCATACACTTATCAAAGAAGACTTTGCCCTGCCACTTGAAACCCAAGAGGTGTTGGCTGTCAGGGTGGACCGGCAGCAGGCAGAAAGCCGACTCAATGTCTGACTTAGCCAACCATGCTCCCTTCCCAGCCCTCCTGGCCATGTCCACCGCCAGGTCCAGGGAGCAGTAGGACACAGAGCGCATCCCCTCATCTAACCATGAGTTCACTGAATCCCCCTCAGGATAAGACAGGTGCTGGATCAACCCAAAGGCCCCCGGCTCTTTCTTGGATACCACCCCCAGCGGGGAGATAACAAAGTGCTTAAGTGGTGGCTGGTTGAAGGGGCCAGCCACCCTTCCCAGGGCAGCTTCCTTATTGATCTTTGCCAGCACGACCTCAGGTTGATCCCTCGATGATTTGAGGTTTTCAGCGTCCCTGCTCACTAGTGGGCCCTGGTATGGAATTCTGAATCCTTCCACAAACCCCTCGGCTAGGAGCAGTCTGTTCTTGGGGTTAGGATACTCATGGATCAGGGGGAGGAGGTTGGCGATCATGATGGGGGACGGACCCTTAGCCAAGGGTAGAGTAAAAGACCCGCCCCCAGAGAGCAAGGAGGGGCCATCGCTGATGGGTGGGAATGGGAGGGAGGGTGGAGGTTTAGGGGGGCTGAAGGGTGAGACTGGTCTATTTATCCTGTCTTCCCGGCAGTGGCGCTGAACTGTCTCGCTTGGTGCAGAAGAGGCTGGATGGGTGGCCCCACACTTGCTACAGGTGTGGGAGAACCTGCAGGCTTTCCCCCAGGAGCACAACCCTGCGTTGTATAACCTGCAGGTCCCGTTGTACACTGTTCTTGCTCGCTGCTTCTTGCCCCCTCCGCGACCCCCCCGAAAGGACTTCTTGAAGTGGCCCTTCGCTTCCTGCTTCTGATCCTTGGGCTTGTCACCCCCATTGTTGGTAGTGCTTGGCTTGACTGTCCCTTCAACTATGCACTTTCCCATGTGCTTAACCCAGAGTCTCACCTCCATTTGGTCCCACTCCAATTCTGGACACATGGCCATCTTTTTTCTGAATTCGCAGTCATAGCGGTACCATCCCACCATTCCCCCGCTTGTCTCTGCCTCATTGGTGATCATGCTGGCGTACTGAAATAACCCCGGCCCCTGGTCCGGATACTTTTCCATTATCACTGCTGCCAGGATGGCGAAAGCTTGCCCGCACGTGGCAATATTCTTCTCTGGCCAAGCTTGAAAACGCACTTTCTTGTCCTCATCCTTACCCCCCATCTTTCTCGTATAGACCCCCTCCGCCCCTTGTATGTCGATAAACTCTCTCCTCCAAATCCCCTCTTTGGCTGCCAAAGGAACTTCCCACCCCAAACAGCATCATCCAGAAAGCATTGGCGCCAGGGTGACCAGTGGCTTGGGCACCTGCGGTGCAGTGGGCGTGATCACCACCAGGGGCAGTACCGTGGGGGTGGGGGCACTAGCTGGCAACAGAATGGCCACCACCACCACCAGTTGCTGCCCACCCGCCTCTGGGGGGCTGCCCATGGACGATTCTCCACCCTGAGGAAGAGATGCGCTTGCCGTGCTGACCCCCCGCCCCACACTTGCGTAATAGACGGGACCCCAGGCGTGCCCCCAGAAAGGGCTAAAACGGCACCCCCCCCCCACTGGGCGAGCTGGCCCCTGCTAGGTCTGCTCTGACCTCCGACATGAAGCTCCTAAAAGTGTCTGTGAGCTTACCCAAGTCCTCAGTTGTCGCGTAGCCCACTGGGAGCGAGCTGCTTGCCGTGGGGGTTACTGGTCCAGGTGCCGGGGTCAGGGGTACAGGCAAAGGTGAGGTGGTGCTACGAGGGGGGGCCAAGACCCGACTCTTGGTTGGCAGCGGTTCTGCCGGGAAGTCTTTGACCGTGGGTCTGCGTGTCCTCTTGGACCTAGTGGGACCTGCCTCTTCACTGGGCTCGCGGTCTGTGGACGGGACCTCACTGGCGAATCCCGAGTCCTCCGCATTATTGGCCTTCAAAAGTTCTGTGGCCCAATCCAATCCCCTGGTCTTGGCCAAGTTGAGGAAGGCTGCGATCCACGCATCTTGGGAGGTGCCTGGCTGGGTCTCATCAATTTGGGACCTCTGCGAGAATAGCGGTGGGGATCCCTGACTATCCATCCTGTCTCCTACGATTGGCTCTCAATCTGGAAGAAAAGTAAACATTTTTGCCATTTAGCCTTGGCCCAGATGCCAGGCTTGCCCTGCTTCTGTCCCAGTGCACCCCGCTTCGACCCCCCCCCTGGCTCCGTACTTACTTACACCCTGAGGGATAACGAACGTATCGCTGGTGCCGGTCGGAAGGTGCTTCGGTGTCTCTGTGTGTGGAGATGAAGGTAGAGGTTAAGGAACTTCCCCCATACCTCCCTATGCACACAGCCCTCCAGGCCCATCACCCCCAATAACGCGGGCCCATCCTGTGACCCTGTTCTGCTACCCTTCGGAATGGACAGGGCTTGCAATTCTCCCTGCTCGTTAAAAACTTTTGTGCGCTGCTGCCTGTTCAACCAGACTGCCCCCCCCCCCCTGTGCCCATACCTGCTGCGGGCGTGTATCCCCGGTGCTATCTGCGCTCAGCGTCCAATATAGACCTGCTTGTGGAGACAAAACCAAGAATAAGGCACTTACTGGCACAGTTCTGTCCTCCAATACTGACCGCTGGGCAGTGTCCACTCACTTACACAAAGGGTCTGGAGGATGACAACCCCCTCGCCCTCATCGGTTGTGGCTTCCCACCCAGGAAGCGCCCTAAACTTCTGTTTCCCCACGCCTTGTTACCTTAAACCGCGTCTCCAACTGTGCGGGCCTGCACTTCTCCCCTAGTACCTAGCGAAGTGCCTCAGCAGTTGAAAACAAAGAAAGTGCGGGGTGAGGCATGGCAAACAGGCAAAAAGGGGGGGGGGCAGCAACCCCCCAGCACCTCGGGATTGTGTCTAGCATGTTGAGCCAGCCAACGTGATAAAGCTGATTCTGCCACTGCATCATGTGCATTTATTTAACCCTGCCACATCGTTCCAACGCTACCCCATGGTAGCTTGGCACAGAGCAGGCATGCTTGAATAGTAGGCAATCTGTGAAGTAATCGTGCAACACCTTGGACTACAATAACTCAAGAAACCATCACATCAACCCATGCCCCAGCTAAACCTATCACGCAAGAGGACAAACCATCGACCCCCAAAATCTAGCCGACAGCAGCGTTCGCTACCCTTCCTGTGACCGGAGATATAGCTAACTGACACCTATCGTGTGTCTTAGCTGCGTAGGAGAAAAGATTGTAATGTGTGAGCAGCCGCGGCGCAAAAACCTAATCACGTGCCTTCCTCTGGGCGGGAAGAGCCGGGACAATGCATAAGGCAGTACGAACTCATTAACTGACACTGTAAACCCAGGAACCGGCAGTTCATGTTAGGCCCAGGGCCGCGCAACATGCGGTCGAGCAGTATGCACCGCCCCCCCTAGCCCGCCCCCGACCCACTCCCTCGTCACAAACCAGGGCGCAGGCAGCCTGAGCGGGCATCAGCGGTTCATACGCTCCGATGCCCAAAATCAAGCGATCTGATTCCACCCTGTAAATTTACTTGACCCGCTCCATCACAGCCCCCCCATGCACATTTACAACCCTGGTTACTTCCTCTGGGAGCCCCAGAAACACAGTCTACCTTGACCATGGCTCCTTATGCGCATTACCCTGTCCGAAGCGCTGTACCACCCGCTGCATCAGCACGCGCAGTGGGCTTCCTGGCGCACGGCTCCTGCCACCTAACTGATACATTGTCCCGGGGGAAAAATGTCAACGGAGTATGGTGCCCGTGCGACTTGCGGTCGGGGCGACTCTGCCCTTCGCTGAATGGCCCCCCGCAAGAAGTGATCACGCGGCCAGGAGCTCAGCATTTCAGCGATGCGTGCTGAACACAGTATCGGTTGCCATAGGGGGATCCTACCCTCTGGAGCATTACCCTGAGGACCCCGTGCATCCAGCGCAAAACGCAAATGAAGGAGCGTGGTCCCCCGCTGGCCAGGTGAGAGGATGATGTATGCGGCCTAGCCTTGCGAGTGGAATCTGAAAGAAAGTATGCCTGGCCGCCGTATCCGTAGCGCATGGCAGCATTGTCCGTGACCAGTTACGGGACCCAATAAATGCTGTTAGGCACGGGGGAGATTAGGCACATTGCCCACCCTCACTAAACCCTTCCACAACTCGAACCCGGTATCATCCGTGGCATCGTTTGGCAGCATATTCACCAGCGTGGCAGCGTAGCACAGGACCCTGCCACGCCTCGAACCCGGTATCACCCGCATGGCAGCATTAAATGAACCGTTGCGGGCCCATTACAATCTGTTTGGCACGGGGGAGGTTAGCTAATATGCCCCAATTCAAAGCCCCTGCTGCGCTTCGAATCCCTGCTCATATGCCACCTTAATTACCATCGCCAAGCACCCCGCCAAAGATCAGGTGACCCAGGGCCTATCGCGCAATAACCACTCCACACCAACTAGCTAGCGTAAAAGCCAATTTAATAGGACAGGGTTGACACCAAATATAACAATAACCTCAACAACTCCAAACAATCCCCCCCAACCTCATGTCTTCCATTCCTCCATTCACACCCACACTCCAACTACTCAGTCCCACATCACCCATCGACCTCTTCACTTATCCCATTCGCCTCATCACTTCTCTTTCCAACCTCTTCCAGCATCTCCAGCCATCGCACTCCTGCATGACGTACCCCCACCTTGCACCTGTATCCCCCTCCCCGGAAGGGTGAGTATGCCCGTCATGGACTCCCCCCCTCCCATATATCGCCAACCCTCCCTTTCAACCCGTCCTAAGCTGGCACGCTGTAACAGATACCCCCGCTTTTCCACTCCCGAAGCAAGTAGGGTGGGCGGGTGGTCAAACTTTATTAATTCCCTATCCTGACGGTGCTGGGAGGCAGGAAGAGGAAGAGCTTCCTCCCCTGCCCCCTTTTATACCTGCCTAGTTCCCACCCCCTCCCACTAACTAACCCCACCCTGTCCCTTGGTATCGCGCGAATACCCCGGGGGAAGACTGGTCTGCCGACCTTGCTTCCCCCGGGGCCCGCATCGCGCAATAACCACTCCACACCAACTGGCTAGCGTAAAAGGCCATTTATTAGGACAGGGTTGACACCAAATATAACAATAACATCAACAACCCCAAACAATCCCCCCCAACCTCATGTCTTCCATTCCTCCATTCACTCCCACACTCCAATCACTCACTCCCACATCACCCAGCGACCTCTTCACTTATCCCATTCGCCTTGTCACTTCTCTTTCCAACCTCTTCCAGCATCTCCAGCCATCGCACTCCTGCATGACGTACCCCCACCTTGCACCTGTATCCCCCTCCCCGGAAGGGTGAGTATGCCCGTCATGGACTCCCCCCCTCCCAAATACCGGCAACCAGGAAACCCCCATAGGGCAGTTACCTGCCCCACCCAGCTCAAGTGCACCTTTCGCCCTCAAATCCGCGAGCACCAAATCGACTCATTCCACAGCCCACTGATAACATCCCTCATCTCCATCATGTAATATGCATTACCCATGTGCGAAAGGTGCACTCCATCATCTCGAAAAAGAAGGGGCTCCTCAAGCTGTATCCCCCTGTGAGAAATCACTTTGACCCCAGCATTACCACAGAAAACCCTCATAGCCTTATTCAGCTTACGGCGAGCCCTCTCAACCGCTGCGGGCTTCAATGCTCCCCGCCAAATCCGACGCGGAATGAATTCAGTCCATACAATACAGGCGCCAGCCAGATTGGTACGCATTGCTTTCAAGTCCCTTTGCATCAGATGTAACAAGCACACCCCAGATTGCTTTACCAAGTCATTTTCCCCCAGATGGATCACGATCATATCCGGGCATCCTCTCTGTGATACTTTTTTGGTCAGCCAGGGCAATAGGGCCCCCCAGCGCATCCCGCTCTTGCCCCACCAGTGTACTTCGTGATGACTGCTCCTCAGGCCGAGGCCACGCCGTAAACCTGCCTGTCCGCAAATTTGGACGCCCAGTGTATAAAGGAATGTCCCACAATCCAGGTAACCGTCTTGGCTCCTGACCCGCAACACAACCTACGGAAGAAACATAGATTAGAACAACGAAACCCAATCGTGCCGTCGCCAGCCGACCAAGAATTCCGCCGCCGCTCTCACCTGCCTTCATTTACGCACATAGCGCTCACCACATCGCCTACCTCCACCGTCCGATCTGCCTAATCTCCTCCCCAGACCACCCCAGCCGCACAGCCGCTGTCGCCGTGCCGATGCGGAAAGAATATGTCCCATACCTCGCCGGGTCCCTGCCTACCCGTCTCAACGCTATGCGCAACACTGCCAGAAACTGGAAAGCTGTAACTCGCCCCCTAGAGGCTTGGAAAAATATCTCTCCCCCCCTGTCGCCGGTCGACAAAAGTCTCTCCATTCTTGCACTGGGCAGGCTCCCCTACAACAATCTTCCCTCAACCATACCCACTTACCCCTCCCTACCTGGTCCGTTTTTGAACGACCCAACCATATACCAAGATGCGCCCCCTCCAGTCTCACATCCTCAAACAACCTGCCAGCAGACCCCCTAGACCCAACGAGTTCCGACACCCGAAATGCCCCAAAGAACATCCAAACCATGTACAGCCTAAACAAGGCCAACTCTGACGTATCATAACAACAATGTGGCAACGCCCCCAACACTTCTTCCAACAACTCAAATGTCATGGCCTCTCTAATGCCCCCCTCCAATCCCCCCCTTTTCCCTCTCCCAACCCTTCAACATTCTGCTCAGCAGCTCGCTTCTCGCTGGATCAAAACCAAAATGCAGCAAGCTATAAAAGGAAATCCCCGCCAACTTCCCCGCAATCGTGACCTGTGACAGCCCCTTATCCATGCACTGCAACACAAACTGCACAACTCCCCTTTCACAGCAACTCTGCGACAGCCATCCAGACACCTTTCATCCACCCATAAAAGCACCGAACTCAGACCATGCCAAACGGTAGGAGCGCCGAGTGGACTCCGCCACTGACTTTTCAAACAACTCTACCACTCTCACCCCACCGAAGCCCAGATACCCTCTGGCACCTTGGTCTTGCAAGCCTCTGCTCCCGGCGCCAGCCTCCTCAAACGCTGCCACTGCGAACGAGACAACGCATCCGCCATGTCATTGCTTGCCCCTGGAATATGGTGCTCGCGGAAAAGCACATTAAATCGCAGACCTAGCAGCATGAAACTGCGCAGCAGGCGCAGCACTCGCAGGTCCCTAGCCTTTTGCTTGTTCACCAGGTCCACCAACGTCTTGTTATCCACATGAAACAGCACCGACCTGTTCTGAAATTCCCTGCCCCACAGCTCCAGTGCGACCAGCAAAGAAAAAAACTCCAGGAACGCAATACTCCTGCCCTGCTACAGCCAATGTTCCAGCCACGGCTCGGCACACCACCGCCCGTCCCAGAAAATGCCAAACCCTGCCGCCCCGGCCGCGTCAGAAAACAACTGCACCTGCCACACCATCTTGTCATATGGGAAGTCTAAGGACACACCATTGAAGTCCGCCAAGAAACAATGCCAGATCCGTAGATCTGCCCTCACCCCCAGCGAAATGCGTACCCGGTGGTGCGGCAGCAACGCCCCAGACATGGCCAAGCCCAGGTGCCGGCAAAAAGTCCTTCCCGCCCTCACCACGTGACACACAAAATTCGATAACCCCAACAGTCGCTGTACCTCACGCAACGTAATCCTCCGCTCCCCCATCACGTGCAGCAAAAAGTCCTGAATCTCCTCCACCTTCTGTTCCGGCAAGCGCGCCGACCAAGCCATGGAGTACAGTTCAATGCCAAGGAAAGTCAAACAACAGCTGGGCCCGGCCGTCTTTTCCGGCGCCAACGGGACCCCAAACTCCAGGTCCAGTCGCTGAAACTGCCCCAACGCCTCTGCACATTCGCCCGTCTGCCCTTTTCCAATGAACAAAAAATCATCCAAGTAGTGCGACACCAGCCGGTGCCCACTTCTGACTGTGAAGGCCCATTGCAGAAATGAACTGAACGTTTCAAATAATGCACACGAAATCGCGCAGCCCATTGGCAAAACTCTGTCCACAAAGATGGCACCCCCAAACTGCATGCCTAGCAGTGATAAGTCCGCCGGATGAATTGGAAGGAGGCGAAATGCAGATTTAATGTCACACTTCGCCAACTCTGCCCCACGGCCACCCGCCCGGACCAAACCGAACGCATCATCCACCGAGGCGTACACCACCCTAGAATCCTCTGCCGCAATGAAATCATTCACGGATGCCCCCTCCAGGCCAGGACAAATGATGTATCAGCCGAAACTCCCTCTGCTCCTTCTTGGGTACCACCCCCAACGGAGAAATGATGAGATCCGGCATTGGCCACGACGCAAATGGACCCGCAATTCTACCCTCCAACACCTCCTTCCGCAACTTAGCTTCCTCCACCTCTAGCACATCCTTAGCAGACTTCAAGATTTCCGCCCACCTCCGTTCCCTGGGACCCTGATACCCCACGCGAACCCCTCCGAAAAATCCCAGTAGAGTTTCAGTGCCGCTTCCGTATCAGGGTACTTCGAGAGCCATGGACCCATGGCTCCCACATCAACCGGCGTAGGAGCCCTTTGGTCCAGCTTGCCCCGGTCCTTTCCTGATCCGCCATTGCTCGGATGGAGTGACCAGCGTAAAGCACTGCATGAGCGGATGCCGCCCGCTGCACTTGGAACACTCATGCTTGAATTTGCACGGGTAGCGGGTGCAAGAGCCCTCATTGAAGTTCCAACATGCCCCAACGGTAACCCCCCCAGGTTTAGATTGCTGTCCCCCTGTCCCATTAGGCCCATTCTGCCCTCCCCCGGAACCACTGGAACCTCCGTGCCCCCCTGCCCCAGACTGGGCGGGACGCGGCTGAAAATGCCGATAAGAAACCAGGAGACCACTAGCCGTATGCGTGGACGCCGCCGACTGCGTGGAAGACATCCATTGCACCCATAACTTCTAATCCACCTCCCCCCAAGGCTTGTCTGGATATTTCAGGAGCGCAATCGCCCTGTCCTGGTGTTTTTTGCAATAGATACTTGTGTAAATCAAAAAGGCGGACGTCCAATTTTCCATATTAACCGGTACCCTCGGCCGCCTGGTCAATTCCCACTCCTCTTCCTTCGAACCCTCCTTAGCCTGAATCTCCCTGTGTAACAGCTTGAAGACATCTACATACTCATGCTTCCAAATGCGGGACCGCGTCTTCTCCGACAAGTGTGACCCTAACGGCATAGCCAAGCCCATATACGGTAATTTCTTCCGATGCTTGTCCCCAGATTCCTCTTTCCCCTCCGTTTCCCCTGGCTTATCCGTCTGAACTCCAGCACCCACCAGGTGCTTCCCCCCGCCTACTTCCTCCGCCGCCTTGGCCGGTGCAACCCCATCCCGCACAGACCCCTCCTCCACCCCCACAGACGGACATGCTTTCTTCTGCCCCTTTAGCTCCCTCACCCCACGCATCCCACCATGCTTTCTCACCTGCCAGTTTTGGGGGCACCGCCCGGTCCTTCCCTCCTGCGACCGCAGACTGCAGGTATTCCTTCCTGGTCCCGCTACCGCTGGCCCGCGGCGCCTGTAAAACACCAATGTTTCCAGTTGCTGCTGTTTCTCACCCCCAAACCCATTCACGCACTTCACCCTCCTCCAACTCCTCACTATCCGAATCATAGTCCAGTTGCTCCACTTCCTCCACCTCAGCATACTCCTATCGCACCTCACTCACAACTCGCTTCGCACCTTTCCCTTTCATACCAGGCACAAACTCACACTCCGGCGCCGACGATGCCTGCTCCCTCGATGGAGGGCAGGCCGCCGCGGAACCCCCTGCTGCTTTGCCCCAGCGTTTGGAGGCCGTCTTGCACCCCGCCGGCCCACCCTTGCCTCTGCCAGCTTCCACCGCTGGCTTGCACCCCCCCCCCCAGGCCGTCAAGGCCCGGGGTTGCCCCAGCACCATCAGGCCTCTGCGTCACTGCTGTCCCTACCTCGACCACCCACACCCAGCGGCCTTGTGCCCTAGTCCCCTTGACCTGCACACTCTCAGCCCCAGCAACAAAGCGGCGCACCGGCGGAACCTCCCCCCCCAGCGCACCCCCCCAGCCCATCTCCCTGGCCTCACAGAGCACCTGCCACCTCAGTTCGGTGTCTTTGATAATTTGACGCTGCTCCCGATTCCGGTCCTCCAGCGACATGGCGTCCCACTGTTCTGCCCATCGCCCTCTGGCCCCTGGTACCAGGCCCGCCTCCCCACCACCACCTGATGAGCCCGCCGCGCTGCGCACCCGGTGCCCAGGGGCCCCCAGCGCCGCCTTCAGAGGGCTTTTGCCCTTGCCCCCCACGCCCCCACCCCCAGAAAGCTTGATAGGCTGCTCACCCCCACACCCCTCTTCTCCCCCAACCGAGTCGCTCCCTGACAGCACCAGCTCAAAATCATCCCCCACCTGCTCCTCTCCCCCACTCAGCTGTCCCCCGTCCCCTAGACTGTCCTCGCTGTCCTCCTCCTGAAAATTGGGCCCCCTTTGAGGGGTCACCCCCGCCTCTTGCTTCCTGCCCAATGCCTCAGTCTCCCCTGTACTCACATGTGCGCTGCGCGACTCACCCGTGGTCCCGCCCCCCTCCCGCCACCTCACCAACCGTGTGCCCGCTCATAACCTGCGCGGGGAGGCTCAGACGCCATCCCCCACGCTTCACCCCCTCCGACTGCCGCCTTCCCGGCCGACGCGCCGCAGTACCTGGTTTCGGCAGGGGGGGCTCCTCCAAGCACGCCGCCACCGCCGCCGCCGCCACTCCCGCTGAAGTGGACCGAGGCGCCCGGGTCATCCCGACCCACGCCTGGTCCAGTACGCCGGGCCGTAGGAGATCCGATCTCCTGGCCCGGCCCAACACCTGTAACGCCGCTCTCACCGCCGCCACATCCGGGTCTGCCATGCCGTCCCGAGGTCTCCCCTCCGGCTCCCTCGTCGAAGAGCGCGCTGACCCCTGTGCCGCTAGAACTCCGTCCACCCGGCCGACCGACTGGGTCACAGGCCTAGCCCTAACTCAAACTTTATTAATTCCCTATCCTGACGGCGCTGGGAGGCAGGAAGAGGAAGAGCTTCCTCCCCTGCCCCCTTTTATACCTTCCTAGTTCCCACCCCCTCCCACTAACTAACCCCACCCTGTCCCGTGGTATCGCGCGAATACCCCGGAGGAAGACTGGTCTGCCGACCTTGCTTCCCCCGGGGCCCGCATTCGCCTCAACGACGGGCAAGCCACACTTCCCGCCGAGCACTACGTTGTTGTGCCTCCGGGTGTGGGGGCCTACGCGGGGTCGATCTAACAGTGCAATGCTGAGGGGATCACAAAAGTATGCCCCACTAGCTGACCCAGGGCCTCGAGGAGCTCACCCGACTGCGGCCTAACTACCCCCGTGAAGTAGGACCCTAGCCTAACCTAACCACGCTGACTTGGATGGCAGGGTTGGGGGCGTGGGGACGCGCGTTCATTCGCTCGGCCCAACAGCCAGATGTGATATAAACTGGGGGCAGACCCCTGCCGGTCTCCCCCTTTCTACCACTCCCCCACTCGGCCCGCACTGCACCTCGGCAGCAATCGCAACCAAATGGGCCTCCGCTGGGCCTAGTCCCGAAATCCACGGAGCCCGCAGCCTCAATGGTCCGGGGCGACCACGGCCAGTGGATTACGGGGGGTGTGGGGTGTCCAGGCGACACTAGAGTGCTGACCTCCCTAGTGGCCCCCTGTGGCTGCCTCGGCCAGCCGCAGAGGCAGCCCTTGTACCCCAGCCAGTGTGTGGCCGGATTCAACCCTACTCACACCCTTCAATCACAGTGTAGGCTGTAGGCACAGCGCTCTGTGGGGTGTCAGGCAGAGAACATTAGCATGGTACTACCTACATGCCACGTTATTTAGTATAATGTCGGCTGCATGGCGTCGCGGTGCCCGCTGCACAAGCCATGGGTGAGCTGGCTATTCACTGAAGGGAAACACCCAAGGCTTGTTCAGCACAGAAAGGTGGCAATCTCACCATTTCAGAATGGAAGCAATTTTGAAATGCTACGCGGCGAAGCCAGAATTGTGGCTTCGGGCACCTCCTACAATTAACAAGCCTTGTTAAGCCATCGGCGCTGGGGTGTTGTAGGTGCAGTGTGGTCTTGTAATGTACATTTGGAGGCCATCTAGAAGCCGCAAAATACCAGCCGGCAGCCCACTGAGCTTGGCACCAAACCAGGGGTAGGCCTTTATGAGGAGCATCTGCTGGCACCATATAGAAACAGGTCCAGATATACACTGGGGGGGCATCCCCCTGCAACCAACGGCAGGTTTCGGGTTGCTTCTATTAAGACCTAACCACCTGCGCTTTAGCCAGGGTGGCCATTCTCGACATTCAGGATAGGGCCGGCATTTGCACCGTAGGTCCCGCTGGTTCCCACAGACTTGTCTGCCCCCCCAGGGTTATCCTTCTATGGGTTAGAACCGAGACTTGAAGGGGCATCTCCTGCTCCGGTGTCCCAAAGATGGCGATAGTCTACGCTGGGGTGGAGGTACCATGAAGGTCCTGACTATGACTGGGTTTCCCCCAAGCGATGGGATCAATCTAGGTGGGACCACGAAGTCTACAGTTCTTGGGGAGCATCCAGCAGTTGGGCAGTTAGCGACAGATAAAGTATCAGCGAGTGCGTAACAGACACCAGCCCTTCAGCAACACCGTGCCCTGGGAGCACGCGTGCTGCACAAACACAGAGCCCCAACCATAAGGGGGGCCGAGTAGCAAAAAACAAGTAAATAGGTTAATAGGCGGACCTCTAGCTGTGTGAAATCACTTTTATTCAGAGGCAGGCCCCGGTGAGAATGGGGCATTTCTTAATGTCTGGAGGACCATCGCGGTTGGTGGTATATCCCAGCGGAGCCACTGGCCGTGTACTGCAGCTGCAGGAAACGGGGAACCTGGGATACGGACACTTTTACCTCGCTTAGGGGTTGCGGTTAGCCAACATATTGTGCTGCCGTCCCAATAACTGGGGTATCAGTGGGTCAAACACAAGGGGACATTAGGTCAACAGAACACTTGGCACGCCCAGGGTGTAACTAAACTCAGCTTCAACGGAGAGGAATTTGTCACCGCTGGGGATGCTCCGGGTTGGCGGTGGGCACCACCCCGCCACCCTCCTACCTGGGAGCATGCTAGGAGGGGTGAAGTAGGACTAGTCAATCCTTAATGCTTGAACCATACCGCAGACAGCGCGCACTGCTTAAACCAGACATATTCCCGAAGCTGGGATGCCTATGGGGTTTCACCACAGAGGGATCTGAAGGGGCATAATTCCCACAAGGAATAAGGGATGCAGGGCAAGGGCAAGAGGGCCCCGTGCCCATGGCCACGCGCTGTCAGCCACGAACACTCCTGTGCGTCAGGATTTAGCAAATAAAGGGGACTGTTCAAAGGTTAAGTAAAACCCTTCCCCCCATAATAGCCAAAGCAGGCAGGCGGGTGGGGGAGTGGTCACCTAGCAAGTGGGCTGCTGCCCCAGAGTTGGGCACGCAGGTTCAGGCACACTCGGTGCTAGGAGGACGGCAGCTAGGTGAGATTATCCAATAGATGGGGCATTGTGAGCCTGGGTGCCGGCTTCCACCCGCCCAGATTTGGATCGGGGCGGAGGCAAGCGAAGCGGTGTAACTTTCCTGCATGGGGGTGAATAGTTCTTGGCACAACTCCTCAGGCCCAACGGGTCCTTTGTTTCAGCAGACACTATGTGACCCAGGATAGCGTCCAGGGCTTTGGGATATAGATGGGGCCATCGATAACCAGCAGGGATGGTTCCCTTCCATCTAGTTGCAGGAAGCTCTAGACAGGAGAGGTTGCAGGTAAGACTATAGCGGTTTTGGTGGGGGGCTCTGGCGGCGACGGTGGCCGCCTCCAGAGCTGTGGCGGAGTTACAGGGCGATCTGGAAGCAGGCCGGTACCAAGGGTACCTCTGCGCTGCACCATAGGGGGTGCCAGAGCCAAATCCGAGGAGCCTCAGGGGAGGGTCCCGGAAGCCGTGTCGGCACCCCGCTAGTCCTTCGGGCGGTTGTGGGCCTGAACAACCGGGGGTTTGCTATGCTACGCTCCGCCCCGGGAAGGGGCGTGAGTAGAAGGTACCAACGGTCACGTGATCCTGTAAGAGAATCACTTGGACGGCAGCAAAGGCGGGGTTCGCCCCAGTGCTGCCCGGCTCAGGCGGGCAGGTGGCCCAGTGGGTTGCCTGCCCTTGGATCGCCCGTAAGATAACCCACCTATTACATAACGGTGTATGTAATAAACCTGCAGCATTTTGTACCCAATCAAACAGTCTGAGTGTGTGTTATTATTGGGTATGTATGTTGTTGGAGGGGGGACTGAGGGGTGCCAATGGCGATACTAGAAGAAAGGCGCCTCTCACGGTGCTCTGTAGTCCATAAGCAAGAGAGGAGACATTCTCACCCCACACTCAGGTCAGGACCTCAGCTCCCCTCATGCCACATAGAGTGAAGGCCACCCCCGTACCTCACTCACTCTTCTGTTTTCTCACACACACGTTCCATGTTGTATTGGAAACACTGAAAGAACCCAATATTTATCCTGCTAGTGCTCTCTCGGGTAACCCCGGAGGGTCTTCTGAGGTGGTCGCCTTTGGAGGAGGCCATGGTTTTACTTATCGAGATGTCACGCTTTAATATGATGAATCTACTACCAGGGGCAGTGAATCTAGGCCTGGCAGGTGGATCTGGGAAACCTAGAAAGCTGCCTTCAAGGCTGGGATCAGGACCTCTGCACACATTAGAAAAGGTACTGGTGACACCCACCCCAGGTCAGAGGCGCGGACGGTTCCTGAGCCAGAACTACAAGAAGAGACTAGAAGGGGCGAGGGGGGCTCAACCTGTGGCCACGGCGGCCTGGTTCAAAGAACTGTTACAGATGCTGAGCTGAGCCATCAGCCAATGCTTGTTTCAACCTCTGCTCCTTCTGAAACCTGTCAATGACGAAAGCGCCTCGGCTGGCACTGCCAGGGCGAGTACCTTCAACTCAAGAGAGGCTCTGCTGAGCCGGGGTTTGAAGATTCAATGTCTGCGGCCTTCAGCTGCCGCCCTTCAATGCAACAAGCACTGAGCCATGGACTGTAGGAGGCGCATTTCACCCACCATGGAACACTCACCCCAGTCCGGTTCACTCTCTCGCCTTATTACCTGACCCTACGGGGGGTTTCATGGGAATCAAAGGGGATTTTATATAAATGTTGCAAGTGTAGCAACGCCGACCAGCAGCTCTCCCTGAGCGGTGGTTAAAAGTGGGAAAAGTGCTGGGAAACTCTCTGCAGAGCCCCCCCACCCCTCATAGAATAACAGCAGAGCTTCAGGGGGGGATATTTACACCCCTATAACAGCCCCGTACCACACTGTCCACAATATTCCAACTCGAGAAGGTGCATTTTCCCTCCCCACCCTGAAGAGGGCACCAGACTGATGACAAGTGTCCAGGGGTGACTATCGCAAGGACAGGGGTGTCTAACAAAGCCATTCATTGGCATTAGGCAAGCAAATGAGTTGTTTGGCGATGGTGTGCTACCTCGCTGCTCCCATCAACAACAACAAGTGTGATGTATGACTGTCTCTTTCCTTTCATTTATGACATCGATTGGAGACGGGGTGCTGAATAGGATCCAACTGTGCCCGCACACGCATGCCAGAAATGGACCCGGCCCTTGAGCAATCCTACAGGGATTACAGGCCGTGTTCGGATGGCACCCCCAGGCCTCATGATTCACCTGGCAGGCAGCAAGATCACGCTGATAAAGAGGAGGGGCCTCCTCCACGCCATCCACACAGACTTGGCGAGTCAGCCAAGCTGTGTGGCAGCACCGCCATCGGATGGCCCAAAAATATTGCCAGGCTGGCATGGGGAGGCCCCCGGTCAGACAGTGCAGTGGAGAGCTCCAGGAGGAAGCGAAGCGAGCCAACAGGTTTGCAAAACCAATGGCCAGGAGAGCATCCCGCAACCCTGATCAAACCAGGGCGCCCGGAGCTTTGCGTCCTGGTGGGGGTGCGTTTTGCAGAAGAAGGGACGAAAGTAGCCATGGCACTGGCAGGCTGCACCATTGTTTAGAAGGAAAAAAAAAATCAAGAAGAAAGGGGAATCGACAAAGAGGATGGGGAGCCGCAGGGAGACAGAAGCACCCCTTGAAGCGCGGTGGCTAAGAAGGGGTTCATTTGTTGGTATGGAGGCACCCCGTCAGGGCGGCGTGCAGGAGGAAGGGCACTCACGTTGGGATGCCTTATGGCAGGGTGAGTAGGCCCGAAGGGGGGAGCAGGCCCAGACCCGTCAAATGGCAGGGCACAAAATGGACAAACAAGGTAGCGAGCTGGG
Source organism: Triturus cristatus (assembly GCF_964204655.1). Classification (NCBI taxonomy): domain Eukaryota; kingdom Metazoa; phylum Chordata; class Amphibia; order Caudata; family Salamandridae; genus Triturus; species Triturus cristatus. Next base: position 14,026,972 of record NC_140583.1, read on the forward strand.
GCCTAACTCCAGAGAGAGGCTACCACCCCACGCAATGAGCGTGAAAACCAGCAGGGGACTTTATGACCCCATAAAGCAGCATGTAAGAGGGCCTGGACAGACTGAGAGGTGTCACAGCTGTGGTAAGCAGATAACAGAACGTTAGTGGGATATGTCAGAAATGATTTATGGCCTGTCCGCCGTTGTGACTTATGACCTGCCACGCGATTTATGAGCTTGTCACAATGATTTATGACTGCAAAATGGAGTGATTAGTGAACCATCGTGTCTATGATTTATGAGCTTGTCAGAATGATTTAAGACATCCCGTGACGTAGGTTCATAGCTGATCTTAGCGGGATGTGACCACGGTACTGCAACGCAAAAGTAATTCATACATGTTATGCAAAATAAACTGCGGCCAACATCTACTACAGGAAACAAGACACACACGTGTTGGCAATCTTTATTAGAAATATATGTGTAAAACGTCACGCATGGCAGTTTGGGAGCGGGCCCGGCGCGGACGATAATTCAGCCAAAGACCCTCCCAGTCAAGGGATCTCCCAGTGATGGCTACACCGCATTATAGTGGTGGCACAGAACCCACTAGCGGCCCGTTAGCACTGGGCGTCATATGCAAGTGATGCCCCCTACAGGTTAGTGCATGTACTGCACCCGCTGCACCACCAGAGAATGATGCCAGTCTCTGCCACGTGCAAAGGTCTGTTTCAGGAAGTGCAGGAGCCGCAATGGCGAAGCTCCAGAGACTGCACACTCTCCGTAGTATGTACCCAGCGATGTAAATAAAGGAAGTTTGCCTGACTTCCCTCTTTGAATTATAAGTACCTCAAAATGCAGAATTATGCTCATTCCATGTGCCTGACTTCAGCCGGAGGACTGAGCTCCTGTACCGATGCCAAGTCCAGGAGACACCCATAAGACCTGGCACGAGGACAGCTGAGCCCTGCCAAGGACCCAGGGCACGAGAAACACAAAGACATGGCAAAAGGCACTGCTGGCCCCTGGCACGAGGACTGGTGGACACTGCTACCAGGACGGATCATTCTTGGACACAAGAGTCATCGTGTGACTGGCACCAGGACCTCTAGGCGCATGGAACGTGAAACTTGGACCTTGGCATAAGGACTGCGGGACTCTGGTATGAGGTAAGCTGCCACAAAGACTGCTGGATCCTCGAATGACCATCAGGCCATGGTAACAGGATAGCTTCAGCCTGGCAAGAGGACTGCTGAGCCCTAAACCCAGGACAGCAATACTGCTGGGCCCTGGCACCAGAACTGCTGAGCCCTAGCACTAGTAATGCTTACATTCTGCGCCAGGCCTGTTGGGCCTAAGCCCCGAAGACTGCTGAGTCATGGCACCAGGAGCATGGACTGTGAGGACTGCCGAGTCATGGCACCAGGAGCTTGGGCCTTGAGGACTGCAGAGTCATGGCACCAGGAGCATGGACTGTGAGGGCTGAGGAGTCATGCACCAGGAGCATAGGCCTTAAGAGACTGCCGAGTCATAGCATCAGGAGCATGGACTGTGAGGACTGCTGAGTCATGGCACCAGGAGCTTGGGCCTTGAGGACTGCCGAGTCATGGCACCAGGAGCATGGACTGTGAGGGCTGCCGAGTCATGGCACCAGGAGCTTGGGCCTTGAGGACTGCCGAGTCATGGCACCAGGAGCATGGACTGTGAGGGCTGAGGAGTCATGCACCAGGAGCATAGGCCTTAAGAGACTGCCGAGTCATAGCATCAGGAGCATGGACTGTGAGGACTGCTGAGTCATGGCACCAGGAGCATGGACTGTGAGGACTGAGGAGTCATGCACCAGGAGCATAGGCCTTAAGAGACTGCCGAGTCATAGCATCAGGAGCATGGACTGTGAGGACTGCCGAGTCATGGCACCAGGAGCATGGACTGTGAGGACTGAGGAGTCATGCACCAGGAGCTTGGGTCTTGAGGACTGCTGAGTCATGGCACCAGGAGCATAGGCCTTGAGGACTGACAAGTCATGGCACCAGGAGCATAGACCTTGAGGACTGCTGAGTCATAGCACCTGGAGCATAGACTGTGAGGACTGCCGAGACATGGCACCAGGAGCATGGACTGTGAGGACTGCCGAGTCATGGCATCAGGAGCTTGGGCCTTGAGGACTGCTGAGTCATGGCACCAGGAGCATAAGCCTTGAGGACTGCTGAGACATGGCACCAAGAGCATGGACCATGAGGACTGCAGAGTCATGGCATCAGGAGCTTGGGCCTTGAGGACTGCTGAGTCATGGCACCAGGAGCATGGACCATGAAGACTGTCAAGTCATGGCACCAGGAGCATAGACCTTGAGGACTGCTGAGTCATAGCACCAGGAGCATGGACTGTGAGGGCTGCCGAGTCATGGCATCAAGAGCTTAGGCCTGGAGGACTGCTGAGTCATTGCACCAGGAGCATAGGCCTTAAGGATTGCTGAGTCATGGCACCAGGAGCATGGACTGTGAGGACTGCCGAGTCATGGTACCAGGAGCTTGGGCCTTGAGGACTGCAGAGTCATGGCACCAATAGCATGGACTGTGAGGACTGCTGAGTCATGGCATCAGGAGCTTGGGCCTGGAGGACTGCCATATCATGGCACCAGGAGCATGGGCCTTAGGGACTGCCGAATCATGGCACCAGGAGAATGAGCCTTTAGGACTGCTGAGTCATGGCACCAGGAGCATGGGCCTTGAGGACTGCCGAGTCAAGGCACCAGGAGCATGGACCGTGAAGACTGCTGAATCATGACACCAGAAGCATGGCCCTTGAGGACTGCTGAGTCATAGAACCTGGAGCATAGGCCTTGAGGTCTACCATGCCATGGCACTAGGAGCATGGTCCTTAATGACTGCTGAGTCATGGCACCAGCAACAAGGGCTTAAGGACTGCTGTCATGGCACCAGGAGCAAGGGCTTGAGAACTGCCAAGCCATGGCACCAGGGTCGCTGTATCCAGATTCACGACTGCCAGGCATTGCCACCAGAACGTCTATGCTTGTGCATTAACTACTGCTGGGGCTTAGGTGCCAGGACCCCAGCCTACGGTATTGTGGACTGCTGACCCATGGAACCAAGGTTGGTACACATTTAGGACTGCTGGGCCATGACATTAAGGCTGGTACACAAGGATTGCTGAGCCATGCCATCAAGGATGGTACACATTAAGGGATGCTGAGGCATGGCAAACAGACTGGTACACATTGAGGGCTACTGAGCCATGGCACCAAGACTGGTACACATTGAGAACAGCTGAGCCATGGCGCCAAGGCTGGTACACAAGGACTGTGGGGCATAGGAACTGCTATGCTCTTGCAGTGAGGCCTGCTGAGCATTGGCCAGGCCATTGGTGCTTGTCATGGAGGCCTGCTGGGCAAGGCACCTACGTCGCCAATGCCATACCATGACATGAAGGAGTGCTGGGTATTGGCCACTTGTACCCGGAAGGACCGCTGGTGCTGGCAGGACAGAGAGTCATCCTGGGGCGCAGGAGGAGACAGGAAATGACGTCATCCGCAGAAAGAACGGAAGTGAAGTCATTTGCCAAATGACATCACACAAGTGCACCGCGGTGCCGAGCTCGGAAGGCCGAGTTCTTGGGATGCCCTCGCAGCCCAGATGGCTCCATAGCTCCGGGATACTCTGAGTCCAACCCTGGACTCTGCTTTAACTCGCTGGGCCTCGGCCATGGCTTCTGTACCTGGAAGGGTGACTCGGGCTGGGATCTTGCGCGCCTGTACCTGGAAGGGTGGCTTCGGCTCGACAACGCTTATACAAGGAAGGGTGGCTCGGCTCGACAACGCTTATACAAGGAAGGGTGGCTCGGGCTTGGCTCGAGCCCGTCTGTACAGGGATGGGTGGCTCGAGCTGGGCTCGATCCCTCCTGTACCTGGAAGGGTGGCTCGAGCTGGGCTCGATCCCACTGTACCTAGAAGGGTGGCTCGAGCTGGGCTCGATCCCGCTTGTACCTGGAAGGATGACTCGAGCTGGGCTCGATCCCACTGTACCTAGAACGGTGGCTCGGGCTGGGCTCGATCCCGCCTGTACCTGGAAGGATGGCTCGACCTGGGCTCGATCCCACTGTACCTAGAAGGGTGGCTCGACCTGGGCTCGATCCCACTGTACATAGAAGGGTGGCTCGGGCTGGGATCGATCCCACTGTACCTAGAAGGGTGGCTCGGGCTGGGATCATGCGTGTCTGTACCTGAAAGGGTGGCTCGGCTCGACAACGCCTATACAAGAAAGGGTGGCTCGGGCTTGGCTCGAGCGCGCCTGTACTGGGGTGGGGAGGGTGGCTCGCCCCAGCAGGCGACACCGCGAGCCTCGCATCCTGACGTCAAATGTGCCGTTCACGTAAATGGAAGTAATGTTACGGGTGGGCCCCGCAGCAGGCTGTGATATCACACGTGTTCGGAGTGACGTCACAAGGGCTCGGCACGGACGGACTGCCATTGGACGTTAATGTTACATAAAAGTGCATCCTGGGGGCGCCCAGTAACCCCTCCGAGGGGCCTGAGTGCGCCGTCGAAAGAGACCCCCCCCCAAATACCAGGAAGGAGTGGGAGCAGCAGGGTGTGGGGGGGGGGGGGGGGGATTTGACTGAATGACATCTGCCCTCCAGGAGGGAGTAGCTTGGGGGGAGGGGGGTGGAGGTGTAACTGAATGACATCCGCCCCCCAGGAGGGAGCAGCTGGGCTGACAGCCTCACCCCGGGTGGGAGAGGGCGAAGCCCCCGGTTTCGCCATCATAAGGCAGATGCCACTGCCCGCACGCACGGAAGGAGCTGCCCCAGCTCCCACGACTGATCATATTCACCACCCCACGCACAATTCAACCCCTCGGCCTCTCAGTAATCCCCTCACCGAAGAAACAAGAGCCGCCTTTGGGAAGGCCACGCGGTGCCAGGGGGTGGGTACGAGGTACCCACAAGTCCGTGCCCCACGGAGTCCCGCGGTGCCAGGGGGTGAGCACGGGGTCACCACAAGTCTGTTCCCCACGGGGCCATGCGGTGCCAGGGGGTGGGTACGAGGTCCCCACAAGTCTGTGCCCCACGGGGCCACGCGGTGCCAGGGGGTGGGTACGAGGTCCCCACAAGTCTGTGCCCCACGGGGCCACGCGGTGCCAGGGGGTGGGTACGAGGTCCCCACAAGTCCGTGCCCCACGGGGTCCCGGGGTTTCAGGGGGTGGGCACTGGCAGGGCTTTAAGTGGGATGAAAAAAACTGGAGGGTCTCCCAAAGGGGCGTGGCCAATGTAATTAAGGGCGTAGCTTAAAACACTTAAACTAGAAAACCTCTGCTTAGCATAGTGTGCCCCCCAACTTGTATTTTGCTGTTTCTGTCAATGCATCTAGATATATGACACAACAAGTAACATCATACCTACAACAAGTCAGGACTGTTGGCTTTGTCAATGGTTGTTATTTGCATTAGATAAATAAGCAGCAACTATGGCTTGTTATATATAATATTGAAAATTCTTCCACTTAGAGCCCTGGTGACACCAGGACAATGCTGGGAAGGGAAATCCAGAGAGAAAATGACTCTCTTTAAAGGATTTGCCTTTCCCTACAACGCTCACCAGGCTTGACTTCATGCCGTAACTTCTCCAGAAATGAGCAGTGTGAGCATGCGCACATCCATGTGTCTGCTGTCACTGCAGTCCAGGAAAAAACGGACCGCCTGTGCCAGGGCACAAAACAGAGCCCAGCCCGCCTGTGCCAGGGCACAAAACAGAGCCCGATAGAGACCCGTTTTGAGGGCCCCTTTTAAAAAACTGCTGGTGCTCAGACCCGGTGAGACCCGGCCCACTTAAAGCCCTGGGCACTGGGTCACAACAAGTCTGTGCCCCACAGGGCCCCGCGGTGCCAGCGGATGGGCTCGGGGTCCCCACAAGTCTGTGCCCCATGGAGTCCCGCGGTGCCACGGGGTGGACGTAAGGTCACCCCATGTCTGTGCCTGCAGTGGCACCCTGAACTTAAACGTCTTCAGCCAGGACGCGCAGGGATCGAATCGCTGAGGTTTTAGGAGATCTGAGTTCCGGCCTCTATGTGAAGACTCATTCTCTACTTAAGGCCCCACTTCTAGAATCTTATCTCATTGACTGTCTTGTCTCTGCTCAGGGGGCGCACCCGCACTTACACCTCGTTGCAGGCTCTTATCTGATCTGGTCCTGCTGAGGGGGATGGGGAACTCCCTGGTTCCACTAGAGTCGAGAACTTGAATTGTTCTAGTTCTCGACTCTTACCTCGTTGACTATCTTGTCTCTGCTCAGGCAGACGGAGAACTCTCTGGTTCTAGTTCTCGACTCTTACCTCGTTGACCGTCTTGTCTCTGCTCAGGGGGATGGAGAGCTCTCTGGTTCTAGTTCTCGACTCTTACCTCGTTGACCGTCTTGTCTCTGCTCAGGGGGATGGAGATCTCTCTGGTTCTAGTTCTCGACTCTTACCTCGTTGACTGTCTTGTCTCTGCTCAGGGGGATGGAGAGCTCTCTGGTTCTAGTTCTCGACTCTTACCTCGTTGACTGTCTTGTCTCTGCTCAGGGGGATGGAGAACTCTCTGGTTCTAGTTCTCGACTCTTACCTCGTTGACTGTCTTGTCTCTGCTCAGGGGGATGGAGAGCTCTCTGGTTCTAGTTCTCGACTCTTACCTCGTTGACTGTCTTGTCTCTGCTCAGGGGGATGGAGAACTCTCTGGTTCTAGTTCTCGACTCTTACCTCGTTGACTGTCTTGTCTCTGCTCAGGGGGATGGAGAGTTCTCTGGTTCTAGTTCTCGACTCTTACCTCGTTGACTGTCTTGTCTCTGCTCAGGGGGATGGAGAACTCTCTGGTTCTAGTTCTCGACTCTTACCTCGTTGACTATCTTGTCTCTGCTCAGGCAGATGGAGAACTCTCTGGTTCTAGTTCTCGACTCTTACCTCGTTGACTGTTTTGTCTCTGCTCAGGGGGATGGAGAGTTCTCTAGTTCTAGTTCTCGACTCTTACCTCGTTGTCTGTCTTGTCTCTGCTCAGGGGGATGGAGATCTCTCTGTTTCTAGTTCTCGACCCTTACCTCGTTGACTGTCTTGTCTCTGCTCAGGGGGATGGAGAACTCTCTGGTTCTAGTTCTCGACTCCTACCTCGTTGACTGTCTTGTCTCTACTCAGGGGGATGGAGAACTCTCTGGTTCTGGTTCTCGACTCTTACCTCGTTGACTGTCTTGTCTCTGCTCAGGGGGATGGAGAACTCTCTGGCTCTAGTTCTCGACTCTTACCTCGTTGACTGTCTTGTCTCTGCTCAGGGGGATGGAGAACTCTGGTTCTAGTTCCCGACTCTTACCTCGTTGACTGTCTTGTCTCTGCTCAGGGGGATGGAGATCTCTCTGGCTCTCGACTCTTACCTCGTTGACTGTCTTGTCTCTGCTCAGGGGGATGGAGAACTCTCTGGTTCTGGTTCTCGACTCTTACCTCATTGACTGTCTTGTCTCTGCTCAGGGGGATGGAGAACTCTCTGGTTCTGGTTCTCGACTCTTACCTTGTTGACTGTCTTGTCTCTGCTCAGGGGGATGGAGATCTCTCTGGTTCTAGTTCTCGACTCTTACCTCGTTGACTGTCTTGTCTCTGCTCAGGGGGATGGAGAACTCTCTGGTTCTAGTTCTCGACTCTTACCTCGTTGACTGTCTTCTCTCTGCTCAGGGGGATGGAGAACTCTCTGGTTCTTGTTCTCGACTCTTACCTCGTTGACTGTCTTGACTCTGCTCAGGGGGATGGAGAACTCTCTGGTTCTGGTTCTCGACTCTTACCTCGTTGACTGTCTTGTCTCTGCTCAGGGGGATGGAGAACTCTCTGTTTCTAGTTCTCGACTCTTACCTCGTTGACTGTCTTGTCTCTGCTCAGGGGGATGGAGAACTCTCTGGTTCTAGTTCTCGACTCTTACCTCGTTGACTGTCTTGTCTCTGCTCAGGGGGATGGAGAACTCTCTGGTTCTAGTTCTCGACTCTTACCTCATTGACTGTCTTGTCTCTGCTCAGGGGGATGGAGAACTCTCTGGTTCTCGACTCTTACCTCGTTGACTGTCTTGTCTCTGCTCAGGGGGATGGAGATCTCTCTGGCTCTAGTTCTCGACTCTTACCTCGTTGACTGTCTTGTCTCTGCTCAGGGGGATGGGGAACTCTCTGGTTCTTGTTCTCGACTCTTACCTCGTTGACTGTCTTGTCTCTCCTCAGGGGGATGGAGATCTCTCTGGCTCTAGTTCTCGACTCTTACCTCGTTGACTGTCTTGTCTCTGCTCAGGGGGATGGAGAACTCTCTGGTTCTAGTTCTCAACTCTTACCTCGTTGACTGTCCTGTGTCTGCTCAGGGGGATGGAGAACTCTCTGGTTCTGGTTCTCGACTCTTACCTCGTTGATTGTCTTGTCTGTGCTCAGGGGGATGGAGAACTCTCTGGTTCTAGTTCTCGACTCTTACCTCGTTGACTGTCTTGTCTCTGCTCAGGGGGATGGAGAAATCTCTGGTTCTAGTTCTCGACTCTTACCTCGTTGACTGTCTTGTCTCGGCTCAGGGGGATGGAGAACTTTCTGGTTCTAGTTCTCGACTCTTACCTCGTTTACTGTCTTGTCTCTGCTCAGGGGGATGGAGAACTCTCTGGTTCTGGTTCTCGACTCTTAACTCGTTGACTGTCTTGTCTCTGCTCAGGGGGATGGAGATCTCTCTGGTTCTAGTTCTCGACTCTTACCTCGTTGACTGTCTTGTCTCTGCTCAGGGGGATGGAGATCTCTCTGGTTCTAGTTCTCGACTCTTACCTCGTTGACTGTCTTGTCTCTGCTCAGGGGGATGGAGATCTCTCTGTTTCTAGTTCTCGACCCTTACCTCGTTGACTGTCTTGTCTCTGCTCAGGGGGATGGAGAACTCTCTGGTTCTAGTTCTCGACTCCTACCTCGTTGACTGTCTTGTCTCTACTCAGGGGGATGGAGAACTCTCTGGTTCTGGTTCTCGACTCTTACCTCGTTGACTGTCTTGTCTCTGCTCAGGGGGATGGAGAACTCTCTGGCTCTAGTTCTCGACTCTTACCTCGTTGACTGTCTTGTCTCTGCTCAGGGGGATGGAGAACTCTGGTTCTAGTTCCCGACTCTTACCTCGTTGACTGTCTTGTCTCTGCTCAGGGGGATGGAGATCTCTCTGGCTCTGGCTCTCGACTCTTACCTCGTTGACTGTCTTGTCTCTGCTCAGGGGGATGGAGAACTCTCTGGTTCTGGTTCTCGACTCTTACCTCATTGACTGTCTTGTCTCTGCTCAGGGGGATGGAGAACTCTCTGGTTCTGGTTCTCGACTCTTACCTCGTTGACTGTCTTGTCTCTGCTCAGGGGGATGGAGATCTCTCTGGTTCTAGTTCTCGACTCTTACCTCGTTGACTGTCTTGTCTCTGCTCAGGGGGATGGAGAACTCTCTGGTTCTAGTTCTCGACTCTTACCTCGTTGACTGTCTTCTCTCTGCTCAGGGGGATGGAGAACTCTCTGGTTCTTGTTCTCGACTCTTACCTCGTTGACTGTCTTGACTCTGCTCAGGGGGATGGAGAACTCTCTGGTTCTGGTTCTCGACTCTTACCTCGTTGACTGTCTTGTCTCTGCTCAGGGGGATGGAGAACTCTCTGGTTCTAGTTCTCGACTCTTACCTCGTTGACTGTCTTGTCTCTGCTCAGGGGGATGGAGAACTCTCTGGTTCTAGTTCTCGACTCTTACCTCGTTGACTGTCTTGTCTCTGCTCAGGGGGATGGAGAACTCTCTGGTTCTAGTTCTCGACTCTTACCTCATTGACTGTCTTGTCTCTGCTCAGGGGGATGGAGAACTCTCTGGTTCTCGACTCTTACCTCGTTGACTGTCTTGTCTCTGCTCAGGGGGATGGAGATCTCTCTGGCTCTAGTTCTCGACTCTTACCTCGTTGACTGTCTTGTCTCTGCTCAGGGGGATGGGGAACTCTCTGGTTCTTGTTCTCGACTCTTACCTCGTTGACTGTCTTGTCTCTCCTCAGGGGGATGGAGATCTCTCTGGCTCTAGTTCTCGACTCTTACCTCGTTGACTGTCTTGTCTCTGCTCAGGGGGATGGAGAACTCTCTGGTTCTAGTTCTCAACTCTTACCTCGTTGACTGTCCTGTGTCTGCTCAGGGGGATGGAGAACTCTCTGGTTCTGGTTCTCGACTCTTACCTCGTTGATTGTCTTGTCTGTGCTCAGGGGGATGGAGAACTCTCTGGTTCTAGTTCTCGACTCTTACCTCGTTGACTGTCTTGTCTCTGCTCAGGGGGATGGAGATCTCTCTGGTTCTAGTTCTCGACTCTTACCTCGTTGACTGTCTTGTCTCTGCTCAGGGGGATGGAGATCTCTCTGGTTCTAGTTCTCGACTCTTACCTCGTTGACAGTCTTGTCTCTGCTCAGGGGGATGGAGATCTCTCTGGTTCTAGTTCTCGACTCTTACCTCGTTGACTGTCTTGTCTCTACTCAGGGGGATGGAGATCTCTCTGGTTCTAGTTCTCGACTCTTACCTCGTTGACTGTCTTGTCTCTGCTCAGGGGGTGCACCCGCACTTACACCTCGTTGCAGGCCCTGAGGCTTCCCTGTCCCTGCTGAGGGATAACACAGCAGCACTGATGCTTATGGGGGCGGAGGGGGGGGGGGTGCAAGGAGTGTGCCAGGTGTGTGTCAAGGATGTAGGATGCAAAAAACACACAATTGATGGACGGAATGCAGAACACATTAAATTATTCGCCCCCAGTCGGGGTTCAATCCATCATTCTTTTGCTCACCATGCCACCCCAGTGGGTGCTGTTTGATGGGTGGGCACGGTATCGGCCTACTTTTTAGTTGGTGGACGTTCTCTGAGTCCTGAATGCTGGTATGTGGGGGGTTGTCATTCGATGGCTCGAGGGTATTGTGGTGTTGTAAGACACACACCCAGGCGTCATCAGTGCTGTGTGATTGAAGCCTGGTCATGCTGTTAGGGATCCGTTCAGCTGATGGATTGACAGTTTGTTGGGGTTGGTCACGGGTGGTAAGTATTGAAGAGATCTCTGGGTGGTAGCAGGTGAAGGTGATATGTAGGTGGATTGGAACCTGGGGCATTGATGAGATAGCCAGTGATCAGGCTGATAGGAAGCTGTTACATCATTGTATCAGCGGATTGTGGGTCAACTAGACTGATTGTATCAAGAATTGTTCACTTGCTGGTGTGTTTTGGGAGTTGTGACATTAATTTGTAGATGACATCAGGGAGCTAATAAAGTGCTGGTGTTAGTCAGCTGTCGGGTGGGGTGTATTGACAATCTGTTACGTGTGTGCCTGTGGAAATGGCTGGAGGTTGGTTTGTCTTGGAAAGCTGCTTGTTTTGTTGTTGGGTGGATGATTCTTTATAGCCATTAGAAGAATGACCTCGGAACACTTTCATTGTGTTGGGTGGACGGTATTCGCAAGCTGCAAGAATGTTGGGCGGATGATATTGACAGGCTATGAGATTGTTGAGTGGATGGTATTAAGGTGTGAGATTGTTGGGCGGATGATATTGACAACTACAAGCTTCGAGATTGTTGTGCGGCTGGTATCGACAAGCCTCGAGATTGTTGGGTGGATGGTATCGACAAGCTTCGAGATTGTTGGGTGGATGGTATCAACAAGCTTCGAGATTGTTGGATGGATGGTATCGACAAGCTTTGAGATTGTTGGTCGGCTGGTATCGACAACTACAAGCTTCGAGATTGTTGAGCGGCTCGTATCGACAAGCCTCGAGATTGTTGGGTGGATGGTATTAAGGTGTGAGTTTGTTGGGTGGAAAGTATTGACAAGCTGCGAGATTGGTGTGTGTGAGGTATACACATGCTGCAAGATTGTTGGGTGGATGGTATCGACAAGCTTCGAGATTGTTGGGTGGATGGTATCGACAAGCTTCGAGATCGTTCAGTGGATGGTTTCGACAAGCTTCGAGATTGTTGAGTGGATGGTATCGACAAGCTTCGAGATTGTCGGGCGGATGGTATCGACAAGCTTCAAGATTGTTGGGTGGATGGTATCGACAAGCTTCAAGATTGTTGGGTGGATGGTATCGACAAGCTTCGAGATCGTTTGGTGGATGGTTTCGACAAGCTTCGAGATTGTTGAGCGGATTGTATCGACAAGCTTCGAGACTGTTGGGCGGATGGTATCGACAAGCTTCAAGATTGTTGGGTGGATGGTATCGACAAGCTTCGAGATCGTTGGGTGGATGGTATCGACGAGCTTTGAGATTGTTGGGCGGATGGTATTGAAGCTGTGAGACTGTTGGGTGGGCGGTTTTGGGTGGATTGTTAGGCAGGCTGTGAGATTGTTGGGTGGATGGTATTGGGTGGATTGTTAGGCAAGCTGTTAGATTGTTGGGTGGATGGTATTGGGTGGATAGTTAGGCAAGCTGTGAGATTGGTGGGTGGGCTGTTTTGGGCGGATTGTTAGGCAGGCTGTGAGATTGTTGGGTGGGTGGTATTGGGTGGATAGTTAGGCAAGCTGTAAGATTGTTGGGTGGGCTGTTTAGGGTGGATTGTTAGGCAGGCTGTGAGATTGTTGGGTGGATGGTATCGGGTGGATTGTTAGGCAAGCTGTGAAATGGTTGGGTGGATGGTAGTGGGTGGATTGTTAGGCTAGCTGTGAGGGTGCTGGGTGGGAGGCTATGGAAGGCTCTTAGATTGACCTGCTGTTACACTCTTGGTCATGGGTGGAGCACTGCTGGAGGTATGGGCAGGTGGTATTTGAAAACAGTGATGTTGCTGGGTGGGTGGTATTGCATTATAACGCCATTATGGTAATCACACAGGAGGCTTTTATATTTGGGTGGACTGTATTGGGGAGCTGATAAAAGAGGGCTCACCACTGCAGGGCAGATAGTATTATTACTAGTATTTTACGCGATGGCTTTGGAAACAGTTGCCTGACCTGCCAATAGATGGCTTTTATTGTGCTGTGCTGTGGGATGTAACTGTGCCGGGCCCTTTGAGGGGTGTTATAGAAGTGGAAATGGTGAAGTGGCGTAGAGACCTCTACAATTGTATCCACTGGTGTGGAGATGTGTAGAACTCTGCGGGGTGGTGCAGGGTGGTGCAGGAGGGTGCAGGGTGGTTCAGGGTGGTGCAGGAGGGTGCAGGGTGGTGCAGGAGGGTATAGGGTGGTTCAGGGTGGTGCAGGAGGGTGCAGGGAGGTGCAGGAGGGTGCAGGGTGGTGCAGGAGGGTGCAGGGTGGTTCAGGGTGGTGCAGGAGGGTGCAGGGTGGAGCAGGGTGGTGCAGGAGGGTGCAGGGTGGTTCAGGGTGGTGCAGGAGGGTACAGGGTGGTGCAGGAGTGTGCAGGGTGGTGCAGGAGGGTGCAGGGTGGTTCAGGGTGGTGCAGAAGGGTGCAGGGTGGTGCAGGAGGGTGCAGGGTGGTTCAGGGTGGTGCAGGAGAGAACAGGGTGGTGCAGGAGGGTGCAGGGTGGTTCAGGGTGGTGCTGGAGGGTGCAGGGTGGTGCATGGTGGTGCAGGAGGGTGCAGGCTCGTGCAGGGTGGTGTGCAAAATTCGAATAGTTTATGTGGACGCTGAACTGGGCTTATGCCCTGTCTTCCAGGCTCGTGTTGACTGGTGTTCTGGCGTGTGAGCTGTGTAGTGCTGCGTGGATGGAGTAGAGAGCTGTAAGTGGTCTGTGAGGGTGCAGTAGAGGGGTAAGAGTGAATGACAAGTAATGAGAGTGCTATAAAAGGTATGTGGGGGTGCTGTAGACCTCTTTAGCGGGCTGTGATCATGTCCTCAGAGTTCAGATTGGTCTGAGCTGTACAGACCGGGCAGCGGTGAGGCATCCATAAGATTGCAGCACGGAGCTGTAGGATGTGATGTGTCTAGAGAGCCTCCGACTGATCTCTAGAGAGGTGTGTGAGGGTGTTGCAGAGGGTTGTAGGTTGTGATGGTTATAGAAAGCCTCCGACTGATCTCTAGAAAGGCTTCTGAGGGTGCTGCAGAGGGTTGTAGGTTGTGATGGTTATAAAAAGCCTCCGACTGATCTCTAGAAAGGTTTGTGAGGGTGCTGCAGAGGGTTGTAGGTTGTGATGGTTATAAAAAGTCTCCGACTGCTCTCTAGAGAGGTTTGTGAGGGTGCTGCAGAGGGGTGTAGGTTGTGATGGTTATAAAAGCCTCCGACTGATCTCTAGAGAGGTTTGTGAGGGTGCTGCAGAGGGGTGTAGGTTGTGATGGTTATAAAAGCCTCCGACTGATCTCTAGAGAGGTTTGTGAGGGTGCTGCAGCGGGGTGTAGTTTGTGATGGTTATAGAAAGCCTGCTTCTGATCTCTAGAAAGGCTTGTGAGGGTGCTGCAGAGGGGTGTAGATTGTGATGGTTATAGAAAGCCTCCTTCTGCTCTCTAGAAAGGTTTGTGAGGGTGCTGCAGAGGGGTGTAGATTGTGATGGTTATAGAAAGCCTCCTTCTGCTCTCTAGAAAGTTTTGTGAGGGTGCTGCAGAGGGGTGTGGGTTGTGATGGTTATAAAAAGCCTCTGACTTATCTCTAGAAAGGTTTGTGAGGGTGCTGCAGAGGGTTGTAGGTTGTGATGGTTATAGAAAGCCTCCTTCTGATCTCTAGAAAGGCTTGTGAGGGTGCTGCAGAGGGGTGTAGTTTGTGATGGTTATAATAAGCCTCCTTCTGATCTCTAGAAAGGCTTGTGAGGGTGCTGCAGAGGGTTGTAGGTTGTGATGGTTATAGAAAGCCTCCTTCTGATCTCTAGAAAGGCTTGTGAGGGTGCTGCAGAGGGGTGTAGTTTGTGATGGTTATAAAAGTCTCCGACTGATCTCTAGAGAGGTTTGTGAGGGTGCTGCAGAGGGTTGTAGGTTGTGATGGTTATAAAAAGCCTCCGACTGATCTCTAGAAAGGTTTGTGAGGGTGCTGCAGAGGGGTGTAGTTTGTGATGGTTATAAAAGTCTCCGACTGCTCTCTAGAAAGGTTTGTGAGGGTGCTGCAGACCGGTGTAGGTTGTGATGGTTATAAAAGCCTCCGACTGCTCTCTAGAGAGGTTTGTGAGGGTGCTGCAGAGGGGTGTAGTTGGTGATGGTTATAAAAGTCTCCGACTGCTCTCTAGAAAGGTTTGTGAGGGTGCTGCAGCGGGGTGTAGTTTGTGATGGTTATAAAAGTCTCCGACTGCTCTCTAGAGAGGTTTGTGAGGGTGCTGCAGAGGGGTGTAGGTTGTGATGGTTATAAAAGCCTCCGACTGATCTCTAGAGAGGTTTGTGAGGGTGCTGCAGCGGGGTGTAGTTTGTGATGGTTATAGAAAGCCTCCTTCTGATCTCTAGAAAGGCTTGTGAGGGTGCTGCAGAGGGGTGTATATTGTGATGGTTATTGAAAGCCTCCTTCTGCTCTCTAGAAAGGTTTGTGAGGGTGCTGCAGAGGGGTGTGGGTTGTGATGGTTATAAAAAGCCTCTGACTTATCTCTAGAAAGGTTTGTGAGGGTGCTGCAGAGGGTTGTAGGTTGTGATGGTTATAGAAAGCCTCCTTCTGATCTCTAGAAAGGCTTGTGAGGGTGCTGCAGAGGGGTGTAGTTTGTGATGGTTATAATAGGCCTCCTTCTGATCTCTAGAAAGGCTTGTGAGGGTGCTGCAGAGGGTTGTAGGTTGTGATGGTTATAGAAAGCCTCCTTCTGATCTCTAGAAAGGCTTGTGAGGGTGCTGCAGAGGGGTGTAGTTTGTGATGGTTATAAAAGTCTCCGACTGATCTCTAGAGAGGTTTGTGAGGGTGCTGCAGAGGGTTGTAGGTTGTGATGGTTATAAAAAGCCTCCGACTGATCTCTAGAGAGGTTTGTGAGGGTGCTGCAGAGGGGTGTAGTTTGTGATGGTTATAAAAGCCTCCGACTGATCTCTAGAAAGGTTTGTGAGGGTGCTGCAGAGGGGTGTAGTTTGTGATGGTTATAAAAGCCTCCGACTGATCTCTAGAAAGGTTTGTGAGGGTGCTGCAGAGGGGTGTAGGTTGTGATGGTTATAGAAAGCCCCGAGTGATCTCTAGAGAGGTTTGTGAGGGTGCTGCAGAGGGTTGTAGGTTGTGATGGTTATAAAAGTCTCCGACTGCTCTCTAGAAAGGTTTGTGAGGGTGCTGCAGAGGGGTGTAGGTTGTGATGGTTATAAAAAGCCCCCGACTGATCTCTAGAAAGGATTGTGAGGGTGCTGCAGAGGGGTGTAGTTTGTGACGGTTATAGAAAGCCTCCTTCTGATCTCTAGAAAGGCTTGTGAGGGTGCTGCAGAGGGTTGTAGGTTGTGATGGTTATAGAAAGCCTCCTTCTGATCTCTAGAAAGGCTTGTGAGGGTGCTGCAGAGGGGTGTAGTTTGTGATGGTTATAAAAGTCTCCGACTGATCTCTAGAGAGGTTTGTGAGGGTGCTGCAGAGGGGTGTAGTTTGTGATGGTTATAAAAGTCTCCGACTGATCTCTAGAGAGGTTTGTGAGGGTGCTGCAGCGGGGTGTAGTTTGTGATGGTTATAAAAGTCTCCGACTGCTCTCTAGAGAGGTTTGTGAGGGTGCTGCAGAGGGGTGTAGGTTGTGATGGTTATAAAAGTATCCGACTGATCTCTAGAGAGGTTTGTGAGGGTGCTGCAGAGGGGTGTAGTTTGTGATGGTTATAAAAGCCTCCGACTGATCTCTAGAAAGGTTTGTGAGGGTGCTGCAGAGGGGTGTAGTTTGTGATGGTTATAAAAGCCTCCGACTGATCTCTAGAAAGGTTTGTGAGGGTGCTGCAGAGGGGTGTAGGTTGTGATGGTTATAGAAAGCCCCGAGTGATCTCTAGAGAGGTTTGTGAGGGTGCTGCAGAGGGTTGTAGGTTGTGATGGTTATAAAAGTCTCTGACTGCTCTCTAGAAAGGTTTGTGAGGGTGCTGCAGAGGGGTGTAGGTTGTGATGGTTATAAAAAGCCTCCGACTGATCTCTAGAGAGGTTTGTGAGGGTGCTGCAGAGGGTTGTAGGTTGTGATGGTTATAGAAAGCCTCCTTCTGATCTCTAGAAAGGCTTGTGAGGGTGCTGCAGAGGGGTGTAGTTTGTGATGGTTATAAAAGTCTCCGACTGATCTCTAGAGAGGTTTGTGAGGGTGCTGCAGAGGGGTGTAGTTTGTGATGGTTATAAAAGTCTCCGACTGATCTCTAGAGAGGTTTGTCAGGGTGCTGCAGCGGGGTGTAGTTTGTGATGGTTATAAAAGTCTCCGACTGCTCTCTAGAGAGGTTTGTGAGGGTGCTGCAGAGGGGTGTAGGTTGTGATGGTTATAAAAGTCTCCGACTGATCTCTAGAGAGGTTTGTGAGGGTGCTTCAGCGGGGTGTAGTTTGTGATGGTTATAAAAGTCTCCGACTGCTCTCTAGAAAGGTTTGTGAGGGTGCTGCAGAGGGGTGAAGGTTGTGATGGTTATAGAAAGCCTCCTTCTGATCTCTAGAAAGGCTTGTGAGGGTGCTGCAGAGGGGTGTAGGTTGTGATGGTTATAAAAAGCCTCCGAGTGATCTCTAGAAAGGTTTGTGAGGGTGCTGCAGCGGGGTGTAGTTTGTGATGGTTATAAAAAGCCTCCGACTGATCTCTAGAAAGGTTTGTGAGGGTGCTGCAGAGGGGTGTAGTTTGTGATGGTTATAAAAGCCTCCGACTGCTCTCTAGAAAGGTTTGTGAGGGTGCTGCAGAGGGGTGTAGTTTGTGATGGTTATAAAAGCCTCCGACTGCTCTCTAGAAAGGTTTGTGAGGGTGCTGCAGAGGGGTGTAGTTTGTGATGGTTATAAAAGCCTCCGACTGCTCTCTAGAAAGGTTTGTGAGGGTGCTGCAGCGGGGTGTAGTTTGTGATGGTTATAAAAGCCTCCGACTGCTCTCTAGAAAGGTTTGTGAGGGTGCTGCAGAGGGGTGTAGGTTGTGATGGTTATAAAAGCCTCCGACTGCTCTCTAGAAAGGTTTGTGAGGGTGCTGTTGATCTTGGCTATAGGGATTAGATGGCGCTGCAGAGGGGTCTAATGTAGGATGCGAGTGACTCTGGAACTTCTGAGGTGAGTCCGGTAGTTCAGAGGGGCTGGTGCTGTGCTGTGGAGGGCAGAGGTACACGGGGTGTAGATATAGGACTACTTTTGAGGGGTTCAGAAGAGAAGGGCGATCTTGAAGTGGCTTTTGATGGTGCTTCGAGGCGCTGTGTTGGCTTCGGAGTTCTTCAGAGCGGTCTAGGCTGGTTTGTGAGAGTGCTAAAAGGGGTTCACAGCGGTAAGGGACCGTAGAGGGTTTGAGGGTCCCATGAAGAAGGTGTATATGGTTCGCCCTGACCTGGGGTCTGGAACACTTTAAGGGAGCCTGCTGGGTCGGGCGTCTAGAGAGTAACTTGTAAAGTGTCTCAAGAGACTCGTGAAGGTTCTGGGGGTGATTTAACGTGTTCTGGGTTTGTAAAGTGCGTTGGTGGGGTTGTGAAGACGCTGTGTGTCATTCCTAGGGTCTGGGGTAGGAACCTGTAGAGCCGCGGATAGAGGCAGGGTCAGAAGGCACCGTGCCTGGTGCGCAGGCCGTTGGTGTCCGCCGGGTGTCCAGGAGAGGGCGCTGTCTGCAGTTCAGAGTCCTCTGGGGTTTGGATAAGTCTAGTGGGGTCTGTGGAGAGCTGTGCAGGTTTGACAGCGGTCTAGAGGTGGGGACAGCGTGCGAAGGTCTCTGGCGGGGATGTGCAGGTCTTTGGAGGGGCCTGGGGGTGCACAGATGCCCCCGACCTCCTTTTTGGTGCTTTCGATGTTTTATTGTGATCTGGGAGGGAGGGCGGTGGGGGTGCAGTGTTTGGTGTGAGGGGTCTGGAGGGGTCTGGAGTACAGAGGTTATGCAGGACGCGGAGGGTCACTGATTTGTGATTCTGGGAATTTAAGGGCATATTATCAAGCTAGGCGATAACATTATCGCCGCTTTAGCGGCAGAAAACTGCCGCTAAAACGGCGATAATGGGCTTGATAATATGCTCTATGGAATTCCAATTGAAGCCCATGTTAGACGTCCTTCACATTTAACATGGGCTTCAACTGGAATTCCATAGAGCATATTATCAAGCCCATTATCGCCGCTTTAGCGGCAGTTTTCTGCCGCTAAAGCGGCGATAATGTTATCGCCTGGCTTGATAATATGCCCCCTGGATCGTAGTTAGGTTACTGGTGAAACTCGAGCCGTCACTTGTGAATCTCCGGTTTGCATGTATTATTTTTAAAGGAAGACTGCGGGTGTTTTTTCTCGCGGTGGGAGGCTTTCGAAAGCCCCCGCCAGAATGCATAACTTCCTGTGCTGAGTCTGCTTCCTGTTTTCTCAGGCCTGCCTGGGGTTAGCCCATCCTTATGATTTTGAAACATCCTAAACCGAGCCCCGGACCGGCCACAGCCTGGGCCTCGTGACCATCACGGTGGGTGGTGGGGGGGGGGGGCTTTGGGGGGCTCAGCACGAGGTGCACGCGCTCTGCCAGGGAACACAGGCAACCAATCGGATGCCTTGGAACAAAATATCTAATGCAGAGCTCTAGACTGGACCGGCCAGGCCGGAGATGGGCAGGGGGGCAAAGTTTACTAAACTTCTGCTAGCGATGATGCTCTGAGCAAGGGGGGCCAAGGCTTATTAAACCTGTGTTGGTGTTTCAAAAAACATAAAAATACAATTTGAGCCTAACTAAAAAATCAGGCAGAGTTCCACAGTAAAACGATCTATGCAGTCATTCATTCATTCACCCTCTGCCCTCAGGCCCCACAGTAAATCCTATCAAACCAACACTGACTCATAAAAGCTTCCATGGACACCTCCTTGTCATAAACATTAACAGGTGCGGGCATTCATCCGGTCTGTCTGAGGGTGCCACATGTGAGCCCCCAGTTTCCTGACTTTCTTTACAATTATATAATGCTTTCTCCATATCATACATGATGTTAATTAGACGGTAACCATCGACGCGCAGTAGGTGGTTCAGAGTCCTTCCAGGCAGTTGCCACCACCACAGATATGAGCTCAAAATACACCTGCCTCGCATCTCCCACAAGAGAAGCGTCAGTGCCACGCGCCATCAACACCAAACCGGAAGGAACCCTCCTCTTAGACACCTTACACGGCATTCATCGATCCCCTCTCTTAGTGGAATCAGCTCAAAGCAATCAGAGAACATTTGTCCCAGATCAGCAGTGCTTTATCAAGGCTCTAATTGAATAGTAGGCAAGACCGAATCCAAATTTATTTCTCACTTTGGTCTATTCTGTGGCTTAGCTGCCGGTCGTTACTCCACGGACTTGCGAGTTAATATAGTGGACTTATCAAGGTCCTTCTCAATACATCAGCGACACAATAGACCAAAGTGAGAAATAAATTTGTGGAACAATACAAAGAAAAGGATAAAAAAAATTATGGACGGGTTATTTCTTCATTCGACCGAGTTGGCACTCAATCCATTTTATATGCGGAGTTACTTCTTATTACGGAAGCAGTGGTGGATGTGGTGGACATGGTGGTGGTGGTGGTGGACGTGGACATGGGTGTGGTGGTGGGTTTGGACGTGGTAGTGGTGGACGTGGTGGTGGGGGTGGACGTGGTGGTGTTGCACTTGGTGGTGATGGACTTGGTGGTGGTGGACGTGGTGGTGGTGGTGGACGTGGTGGTGGTGGACGTGGTGGTGGATGTGGTGGTGGTGGACGTGGTGGTGGACATGTTGGTGGTGGACGTGGTGGACTTGGTGGTGGAAGTGTTGGTGGTGGATGTGGTGGTGGTGGTGGACATGGTGGTGGTGGATGTGGTGGTGATGGACATGGTGGTAGAGGTGGACGTGGTGGACTTGGTAGTGGTGGTGGTGGACGTGGTGGTGGACGTGGTGGTGGACATGGTGGTGGACGTGGTGGTGGTGTATGTGGTGGTGGTGGACGTGGTGGTGGTGGATGTGATGGTGGATGTGGTGGTGGATATGGTGGTGCATGTGGTGGACGTGGTGGTGGACGTGGACATGGACGTGGTGGTGGGTTTGGGCATGGTGGTGGTGGACATTGTGGTGGTGATGTTGGACGTGGTGGTGGTGGACATGGTGGTGGTGGACGTGGTGGTGGTGGTGGACGTGGTGGTGGTGGACGTGGTGGTAGTGGATGTAGTGGTGGTCATGGACATGGTGGTGGATGTGGTGGTGGTGGTGGACGTGGTGGTGGTGGATGTGGTGGTGGTGATGTGGTTGTGGTGGTGGATGTGGTGGTGGACGTGGTGGTGGACATGGTGGTGGTGGTGGACATGGTGGTGGTGGTGGATGTGGTGGTGGTGGTGGACGTGTTGGTGGTGGACGTGGTGTGGTGTTGGACATGGTGGTGGTGGACATGGAGGTGGTGGACATGGTGGATGTGGTGGTGGATGCGGTGGACGTGGTGGAGGTGGTGGATGTGGTGGTGGACATGGTGGTGGTGGTGGTGGACGTGGTGGTGGTCGACATGGTGGTGGTGGTGGATCTGGTGGTGGTGGTGGACGTAGTGGGCGTGGTGGACATGGTGGTGGTGGTGGTGGACATGGTGGTGGTGTTGGACGTGGTGGTGGTTGTGGATGAGTATTGGATAGGAGGGTGCTGGCAGAATGCGGATGGAGAGGAGGATCTCGAAGGGGGCACATGGGAGAGCAGAAAGAGGACGAAAATTAAATACAAAATACGGCGAGTAGATAGAACACGAAACAGATTTAACGGGGTGGTCCCTTCTTATAACGCATGTGAATGTTCTTTAGCACCCCGTTTTTAGTAAACAAGGGGACCATGGGGAGATTAATTGATTAATCACGCATGATGATCGCGTGCTGAAGCTGGTGTTGTACGAGTCATGGCATTGGCTTACCAATGTGTGATTCTGGGCAAATTAGTTAATCTCCCGTGCCTTCTAAAAGGCAATGTGTTCCTGTGTGAATGTGCTCTTGTGTAATGTAGCTGGGTGTCTTCTAAAGGTCTCTACTACTCTTGAGTTCAGTTTGCGCTGTATGAATTTGCAAAACAAACAGCCAGCAGACCTTGTAGAGCAAAAGCCTATTATATCCGTTCATGTATCGCATGTAGGAGAGTAGGATCTGCTTCACACGGTTACCCCCACTTTTTGCTGGTGTTTCACTGTTTTTAGACCTTAGTCTGGCTGTGACCCTGCTAATCAGGACCTCTCTAAAATGGTTTCCATGTACATTAGGTACATATCTAATTGGATTCTGGAGTGCATTGTCAGCCCCTAATATATGGTATACTATGTACCTAGGGCATAGGTACCTCAGAGGCCTACCAGGGGCTGAAGCATGTATTATGCCACCCCTGGGAAGCACTCCAAAATGGCACCACAGGTCTGCTACTGCAGCCTGGGTAAGGGTGTGCTTGCACCCCTTACTGTGGTATATGCTACCTATATCACTACCATTATACAGACACATATAAACCTATAAGCCACTCCTATTGCAGGCCTTGACAATCCTGAAGGCAAAGTGCTTTGTTTTATGTGAGAGGGTGCCCAAGCATGAACTGAGCCCCTCTGAAGCATTCGGAAACACTTCCTTATGGCTGTTCTGTGATACAGCCATACCATATACGAACTTTGGAATGGCTGCATCAAAACATGCCGTGTTTGGTGTCAAACGCTTTGGAATACTACCCCCCCTGCCAAATTTAGCGGGGGGGGGAAGCATTCCACCCTTCAAGAGGGAGAGACATGTTCACACTGGCTAAACCCAGTAGGACTTTCCTGAGCCCTGGCATCACAAAATGGATGCCTCTGCTACAGACACGGGTCTGGCTTCCTGCTGCTGACCGAAACTCCGGCAGGGGAGGCCTGGACAATAGGTTTCCTGTCGAGGGGAGGTGTCTGACAGGCAGATGTGTATTGGGGCTGGGCGGGAGCACTCTCTGGTGCTTTGAAGTCCTGCACTGAGGGCACGTTTGCTGTCCCTGTGCATAGCCCAGTTCAAACCTGCCCCTGCTCTGGCGCGAAACTGGACAAAGGGAATGGGTGTAACCACCCCTCTTTCCAAGCCCACCCATAGGTGGGGCCTTAGAGTTAGTCCATCCCCTAAACTTACTATAAGTATAGGAATCCAGTCTCTAGGACTTTAGATTACCCTGGACGAAACTCTGCTACATATATCCTGGACCTTCGACGTTCTATCCTGACTAGAAGACTGAAGAAATCTCCCTTGGGGTCAAGGAGTGACTCCCCTGCTTTGCAGGCACCAAAGAAGCAACTGACCGGTCTGCATCGCTGAAGCTCCCGCCGGACGCCGAAGTCTTTGCATCACCAGAGGTGGATTTTCATACTTCCCCGAGGCTACCCTGAGTCCACAGCAAAGCTGAGGCCCGTGGCTATTGTGGGTGACGTGGAACCATGACCCTTGGACACCCTGAACTTTTGCAGCAACACTATCTTTTTGAACCTCCTTGAAGTTGTGCTTTGGGCTCCCAGTAGCCCCAGCCTTGAGCACCTCCTGCACTGAAGATTGCTGGCCTCCACTCCAAGAGTGATCCGTGGGCCAGCTTCAAGTGCGACCGCTCGAGGCTTCTTCGTGATCACTAGCCCGTTGGCTAGCAGGGTCCCACGAAGGCAACTCCTTTTCTGCTTGGGCTTTCCTGGTTGCTCCAGACGTGCCCTGACTTACCCTCGCTGGGTGAGTCCCTCAGATCTTGCTGATCTGCACCTCAGTCCTTTCTCTGAATTCCAGTGACTTGCCGTTGCCAAGGCTTGTTGGGTCCATTCTGGTCGCTGACACCGCAGCACTTGACAGACTTCATGGGACAGCTCGAATCCGGCACGTGGACTTTGTCGACACCTCCTGTCCTCCTTCAATTCTGCCTCATCTTCCAAAGCATCGGCTCTATATTCAATCTGAAGATAGAGCCCACTGGTGCCATAATCTTGACTCCCAAGTACATGGCGTTATCTACCCTACGGTCATCAGGTAACTCAGTATTGCTTTTGCAAATCAACTGACTTTCCCCCCTATTTATATGATACCCTGGGATTACTCCAAACTCCTACGACAATGTTTCCGCCTCCAAAAGAGCTGTCAGAGGTTCCAGTGATAACAGCACAATATCATCCGCGTCGGCTAATATTTAGATTTCATCTCCATTCACCCTCCATGATTGAATATTCTAATTATTTACTAAGGTCCAGATGTATGAAGCGTTTTGCGTTCGCAAACGGTGAACAGGAAAAAGCCTTTTGGGATGTATCATCCCAAAAAGGCAATTGCAAAATAGGGAATCGCAATTTTTGCGATTACCTATTTTGCGAATGCATTTAGAGAATCGCAATTTGCAATTCTCTAAATGCAATGCAGGAAGCGCTGTTTAAATTGCGACCCTGCTTTAAGGAATCGCAATTTACCACCAACTTCAAGTTGGTGGTAAATTGCAAATCCTTAGAAAAATGCACAATTTAGTATTTTTCTAAGTGCCATGTGGTGCACATACATGCCCTAAGGGCATGTATGTGCGCCACATGTGCACACATGCATATTTCAGGGTGCAACAGGGTGCCTTTTTGGCACCCTTGAAATTGTATGAGCAATTTGCGAGTACCTATTGGGTACTCGCAAATTGCCCATGCAATTCCCATTCATTCCTATGGGCCTCTAGGTCCAAAGGAATGGATGGGAAGCCATTCCTTAATAGAGAATCACAATTTGCAACTCGCTATTAGGGAATATGTAGGAATCGCAAAATATTTGCAGAAACCTACATACATTGCATTTTGCAAATCTATAATAGCGAATCGGTAAAATTTGCTATTATAGACTCACAAAATGTAATCTTGATACATCTGGCCATAAGTGTCTTACTAAGGGATCAATATACAAAGCGAACAGTTTCGGGGAACAAGTGCATTCCTGCTGTGTTCCCCCCAAAATCTGAATTCTCGTTCATTCTTGGTCCATAACTTGAAGTTGGGCACTGGGGCTATAGTATAAAGCTTTCAAAGCTTTCGCCATGCCAGACCTAAATCCCTTCTGCTCCTGATCCCTCCAGAGATACCCCCAGGCCACTCGACCAAACACCTTCTGAGCATCAAGAAGGGTCATGGCAAGGGGTACCCGTGGTTGCAGCAATGTCAAATAAGGCAATAGCACTACTCACGTGATCCGCTGTCCCCCGACCTGGAAGGAACCCATGCTGCCAGGGTGAGACTAACCGTCCGATAACCATCCCCAGACGTGCCGCGAAAACCTTTGAATATGCCTTGGACTCTGCATTAATCAGGGAAATTGGGCAGTACGACCCTGGTTCCTCAGGGAGTTTTCCTTTCTTCCTAAAAACAATAATATGAGTCTCTTGCCAGGAGCGAGGTGAACCCCTTCTAGTTGAATCTCTCGGGTCATGTCCAGCTGGTCTGTAGCAAGAACCGAAAAGACGTTCTATAGAATTCTAGCCGAATTTGATAAATTGATCCGGGCCAGCCGCTTTACCTTAGGTCAATGCCTTTAAGGCCTCCCCTACCTCCTCTATTGTGATAACAGTGTCTAACATCCCTGCTTTCCCATCTTTTAGGATATTGCTCCCCTGCCCTAAAACAATTCATCTATTTGCGCTTCCGAGGGATGTCTATCTTTGGTATACAGTTTGTATAATATTCCTCAAAGATCTTAACAATACCATCTGGTGTAGTAACCCCTGGCCCATCACTCCCATCACTCCCCTCAATCACTCCCATCACTCCCCTCAATCACTCCCATGACTCCCCTCAATCACTCCCATCACTCCCCTCAATCACTCCCATCACTCCCCTCAATCACTCGACCACCTCGTGCCGTCGAGTACGGAAAGCCGCACCTTCCCAACCGACTCACTCTACTCGTAGCCTCAGATTTACAAGCCTGGCATTTCTTTGCAAGAATTCTTGAATAGTGGCGATTGATCATAGCCTTATTAATAATCGCCTGTTGAATCTCATGCCCGTCTTATCCTGCCTGTAAGAAGCCCACACGCTGCATTTATCGATCTGTCACCTCTGTAGTTAGTTCCCTGGTCTCTTTCTCCCGCTGCCTGTGAGTATCAGCAACAGAGCTAGTTGTCTCACCCCTCACAGCAGCCTTTAGAGGCCTGTGTTGATGGTGATGCCCAGGGCAAAGGGGGTCAAGGTTTACTAAACTTGTATTGACAGTGACACCTTGGGATCACACCCTATTGTACAACCTTGTGGTGCGGACGAGAGTGGACACACATCTGTACACAGCCAGTACTTGGGTCATATCGCTTCCTATTGTACAAGCTTGGGGTGGAGTGTAGAGCGGACACACATCTGTACACAGCCAGTACTCGGATCTGATCACTTGTTATTGTACAAATTGTCGTTTAGTGTAGAGCGGACACACACCCTGTTAGAAAAGGTAGATGGACCGGGAGGGTCGGCCGGGGTCAGGAGGAGAGGTCTCCGGGGAGAGCCGTCTCCAGCGATCGTACAGACAAGTAACTTCCCCCCCACAGACAGATATCACACACGGATAAGGTTCAGTGATCTTTATCGCCACTTATTTAAGGTACGGTAAAATGGTACAAGGAGGTCTGGACTCAGGGGTCCCCTCGATTAGAGTCTCGTAAGGTAAGGAAGGGGGTAGCGGGACAGTCTATTTACCAATCAGGTAATTCGGATGGGCTGGTGATGAGCTCACAATCCTCGAGCTTGGTGGTTAGGTGGTATGGGCCGCGGCAGCGCCAGCAGGTCCCGGTGCGGATGGTCGATACAACGGGCCGCGGCAGCGCCAGCAGGTCCCTGGAAGATGAACGGTCCGCGGCAGCGCCAGCAGGTCCCGGTGAGGATGGTCGTTACAACGGGCCGCGGCAGCGCCAGCAGGTCCCAGGAAGATGAAGGTTGCAGAGGGCCGCGGCAGCGCCAGCAGGTCCCGGTGAGGATGGTCGGTACAACGGGCCGCGGCAGCGCCAGCAGGTCCCAGGAAGATGAAGGTTGCAGAAGGCCGCGGCAGCGCCAGCAGGCAGGACGATGGTTCACAAGAGCGGGCTACGGCAGCGCCAGTAGACCGTCAGGGTTGAGTTCACTCGGTGTCTCTCGACTCCAGGATACAACTGCCTTCCTGC
The DNA here is from genome assembly GCF_964204655.1 of Triturus cristatus. Lineage (NCBI taxonomy): Eukaryota > Metazoa > Chordata > Amphibia > Caudata > Salamandridae > Triturus > Triturus cristatus. The sequence goes on from NC_140583.1 coordinate 14,054,004, forward strand.
TCCGGAGCTGTCTTAGTTATAGGGCTGGTGCCCTTTGATGTCCGGACCCTCGCACTTGGAGGTCGGAGGGTCCGGGATGAAGGTGTCCAGACACCCAGCAGGGGGTGGAGCCAGCGCCTGGGGGCTGCTGGAGGCGATCGGCACCTGGCGGGGGAAGAGCTCTTGACGCTTCGTTCTCCCATTGACCTGCCAAGTGGTCCGCTCACCTCCTGGGTGGATGGTGGTGCCGGGATGTCGGGGCCGGCCAGGCCCGGGGTTAGGGTCGAGGTGAGGCCACGCGGCCGCGTGGTGCAGGGCCCAAGATGGCGGCTTGACCTGGCCGGGGAAGCCGGTGGGGCTGGACCCCGTGATGAGTAGGGGTCCGAGGGCAGAGGGTCCGTCGGGAGACGGAGTACAGGGGCTTGTCACGGGGGTATGCCGGGTGGGCCGGAGCTCGGGCCCTGTCGTGCGGGGGGGGAGCCAGCCCTCTGTGTGGCCTGTCCAACATGCGTCCCCCCCAGCTGAAGGCGGGGAGAGTCACCCATCTCCTTGGGGACTCTCTTCGTCGAGGCGGAAAAAGCGGGACAGGCCGTCCGCGTTGGCGTGGTCTTGGCCTGGCCGGTGCTCCACAGTGAAGTCCATTCCCTGCAGGGAAATGGACCAGCGCAAGAGTTTTGGGTTCTCCCCCCGCATCTGCGTCAGCCATTGCAGGGGTCGATGGTCGGTTTGTACCCGGAAGTGGGTACCGAAGAGATAGGGCCGGAGCTTTTTGAGGGCCCACACTACTGCAAATGCCTCCCTCTCGATTGTGCTCCAACGCTGTTCTCGGGCCAGGAGACGTTGACTGATGAAGGCCACCGGCTGGTCATGACCTTCGGGGTTCAGCTGAGAGAGGACGGCCCCGATGCCGTGGTCGGAGGCGTCGGTCTGTACTACAAATTCCCGACTGTAATCGGGGGCCTGGAGCACCGGGGCGGTGCACAGGGCGGCGGCCTTGGGAACTAATACAACCGGACTGGCCCAGGGACTGTCCGAGGGCTCGATGACCCCGATCGTGAGCATCTTGGCCACTTCCTCCTGTATGCAGGCCCGTACCCGATCTGGTACGCGGTAGGCCCGGTGCCGGACAGGGGGACTGTCCCCGGTGTCTACGTCGTGCAAACACCAAGGGGTGACCCCGGGGGTGAGTGAGAACAGGGCAGCGAACTGCAGCAGGAGGTCCCGGCAGTCCTGGCGTTGCTCCGAAGTGAGGGCGTTGGAGAGCTGGACCCCATCCACGGAGCCGTCCTTCTCCTGAGTCTTCAAGAGATCCGGGAGGGGCTCGGAGTCTTCTTCGGTACCACTGTCGGTCGCCATCAGGAGGCTTAGTTCGGAGCGCACAAAGTGTGGTTTGAGCCGGTTGGTGTGGAGGACCCGCAGGGGGTTCCGGGTGGACCCCATGTCGATGAGGTAAGTGACGGGGCTTTTACGCTCGACCACTTTGAAGGGCCCCGTCCACTTGTCTTGCAGGGCACATGGTTCGGTGGGGGACATCACCCATACTTGCTGCCCAGGCTCGAACTCAACGGAGGAGGCATTGTGATCATACCACCTTTTCATGTCCTCCTGACTGGCCTCGAGGTTCGCCTTGGCCATCTCCCTGAAGCGCCGGGTCTGGTTTCGTAGGGCCAGGAGGTATTTGAAGACGTCTGGAGGGGTCGTTAGGGGGGCCAACTCCCAGCCCTCCTTCACGAGGCTGAGGGGCCCTCGCACAGGGTGTCCGTATAGGAGTTCAAAGGGGCTGAAGCCGAGGGACTTCTGGGGTACTTCTCGGTAGGCGAAGAGGAGGCACGGGAGCAGTACATCCCACTGGCGACGGAGAGGCTCTTCCAATCCCCCAATCATCCCTTTGAGAGTGCGGTTAAACCGCTCCACTAGTCCGTTTCCTTGGGGGTGATAGGGGGTCGTGAATCTGTATGTGACCCCGCATTGTTGCCAGAGGGACTTCATGTACTTCGATATGAAGTTCGTACCTCGGTCGCTGACGACTTCTCGGGGGAAGCCTACCCGGGAGAAGATCCCCATCAGGGCCCGGCCAACCACTGGAGCGGTCACGGTCCGTAGGGGCACCGCCTCGGGATAGCGGGTGGCATGGTCCACTAGTACCAAGATGAACCTGTGTCCTTGTGCCGTGCGAGGGTCCAGCGGCCCCACAATGTCTATCCCCACCCTCTCGAACGGGGTGGTGACCACCGGGAAGGGTTGTAGAGGAGCCTTAAGCTTCCGGCCACTCTTCCCGCTTGCTTGGCATGTGGGGCACGATCGGCAGTGGTTCAGGACGTCATTCCTCATTTTTGGCCAGAAAAAGTGGGTCACCAGTCGACTGTACGTTTTATCTTGGCCCAGGTGCCCAGCCAGGGGGACATCGTGGGCTAGGTTGAGTAGAAAGTCTCGGAAGCGGAGCGGTACCACCAGAACTCGACTGGCCCCCAGCTCGGCGATTCTTTGCTCGCTGTAGAGCAGGTCGTTATCCCAGTAGACCCAGTGGGTTCCGGTGGTGTCCCCGGCGGCTTGGGTGCTGGCTTGTTGGCGAAGTCCCTCGAGGGAGGGACAGGTCTTTTGCTCCTGGCGGAACTGTTCTTGGGTGGGCCCCCCTTCTTGCCGCCACTGAGCCAGATCCGGAAGGTCCTGGGGTTGCGCGTTTTCTTCGGGGGCCGGGTCTGGGAGGTCGGCCTCGCCGTTGTCCTCTACGGGGGCAACCGGGGGCGGAGGTGCCGGCCATTCGGTTTCTTCTGATCGGGGGGCGGCCCGGCCGGCCAGGGATCGGGTGGTTATGCAGGCCCAGTCCGGGAGGCCCAGCATTCCCAAGTGCTCTCTTCTCTCGACGGTGGCCCACGGGGAACTCTCGAGGTCATTCCCCAGGAGGCAGTCCACGGGGGCATCGTCCCGGACCGTCACTTTCAGTAGGCCGGAGACCCCTCCCCATTCAAACGGGACGCAGGCCATCTTGCACATGCTTTCAGAGTTATCTGCCGAGCGGACGGGGCAGAGAATGTTCGGCAAGATCTGCTCGGGCTTCACCAGGTGACAGCGGACGGCCGTCACGCTGGCGCCGGTGTCGCGCAAGGCCTCAGCTCTCTGTCCATTAATGGTCACCCACTGACCGTATTTCCTGGTGTTGGCGGGTAGGGGAGCCCGCGGAACCATGTCTCTTCCCCCTAAGCATGCCAGGACCATGGCGGCCGGTTCCCACCCTTGCTGGTCCGGCTCACACTCCTCGGGACCCTCCAACGACTGCTCCTCCCCCAGGGCAGCGGCAGCTACCTGGCGGGGTTTGGGCGTTTGGTTCAGCGGGCAGTTCGGATCGTTGGCGTAGTGGCCTAGTCGCTGGCATCTGTGGCACGTGACGTTGGCTCGGTACCCAGGCCGCAACGGGGGGTTGCCCCGGCCGGCCGGCGGCGGGGTGCTGGCCACGGTTGTTGCTGGCAAGGCGTCTCTCCCCCGCCCCTGGCCTCCTCCTCCTCCCCGAGGACGGTGCTGGCCCTGGGTTGCTTCTGTTCTGGTCGTGTGGCCCTCTCCGGCCCACTCGGGTGCTCTCCCACCGGTCAGCTTCGGCGGCGAGCTGCCGGGGGTCAGTCAGCTTACTGTCGAGTAGATGCTGCCGGAGCTCGACGAAGCAGTTGTTTGACAGGTGTTCCCATACCATGAGGTTGAAGAGCTGTTCGTAGGTGGTGACCTGACTTCCCTTGATCCAACCCTCGAAGGCCCGGCTGAAATAGTTCACGTATTCCACCCAAGTGGTACCTGGGATCCGGGTGCAATCCCTGAACCTCTGGCGGTACATCTCGGGCGTGAGGCCGTAGCGGGTGAGGAGGGCAGCCTTCATGTGGTCGTAGGACGACATTTGGTGATCGGGGAGCTGCAGCAGGGCATCGCGACCCTCGTTGATAAATCTCCCCCAAAGTCCGGCTCCCCAATCACTCCGGTCGATCCGGTGGGAGGTCATTGCGATCTCATAGGCCTTAAACCATTGTTGTATGTCGTCTTCTCGGACATACTCGCGGACCACATCCTTGGGGATGTGAACTTTTTTCTCAGTTGGTCCCGGGGTGTGTGGTCTTTCAGGCACCCCCAAGTCCTTATGCTGTTTGCGCAGTTCTATCTCTGCCAATTGGCGCTCGTGCTCGAGCGTTATCTTTTTCTCTTCCAGCTCTCTCTGTCTCTGTTTTTCTTCTCGCTCCTCTCGAATCCGCATATGCTCGAGGTTGAGTTTCTGTTCAGCTAACTTGAGCTCCCCATCCATCTTGAGTCGTGCCATCTCTAATTCGTGCAGTCTGACTCTGTCTCTTTCTCGTATCTCCTCCGGTGAGAGGCCCGTTCCCCGTTCCTCGGGAGTCGTGGCGTTCCCCTCTGGTGTGACGCTGTTTTGGTCTGGTGTGACGCTGCTTTGGTCGGAGGGTCTTGCGACCCCCGTTTCTGTCCACGACTCAAGGGCGTGCTTTAGGTCATCCTTGGTACTCAGGCCAGTGGTAGCAATGCCAAGTTCTATGCAAAATTGTCTCAGTTCGCGGTGGTTGTACTCCTCTAGTTTCTCCATTTGGAACTTCTCGGTGGAGCTGCTATCTTTGGTCGACATCGTGCTTTGTCGTGGGGTGAGCTACTCTCTGTACGATTACGCGTTGATTCGGATCGCGCCGCTGGCCACCAATGTTAGAAAAGGTAGATGGACCGGGAGGGTCGGCCGGGGTCAGGAGGAGAGGTCTCCGGGGAGAGCCGTCTCCAGCGATCGTACAGACAAGTAACTTCCCCCCCACAGACAGATATCACACACGGATAAGGTTCAGTGATCTTTATCGCCACTTATTTAAGGTACGGTAAAATGGTACAAGGAGGTCTGGACTCAGGGGTCCCCTCGATTAGAGTCTCGTAAGGTAAGGAAGGGGGTAGCGGGACAGTCTATTTACCAATCAGGTAATTCGGATGGGCTGGTGATGAGCTCACAATCCTCGAGCTTGGTGGTTAGGTGGTATGGGCCGCGGCAGCGCCAGCAGGTCCCGGTGCGGATGGTCGATACAACGGGCCGCGGCAGCGCCAGCAGGTCCCTGGAAGATGAACGGTCCGCGGCAGCGCCAGCAGGTCCCGGTGAGGATGGTCGTTACAACGGGCCGCGGCAGCGCCAGCAGGTCCCAGGAAGATGAAGGTTGCAGAGGGCCGCGGCAGCGCCAGCAGGTCCCGGTGAGGATGGTCGGTACAACGGGCCGCGGCAGCGCCAGCAGGTCCCAGGAAGATGAAGGTTGCAGAAGGCCGCGGCAGCGCCAGCAGGCAGGACGATGGTTCACAAGAGCGGGCTACGGCAGCGCCAGTAGACCGTCAGGGTTGAGTTCACTCGGTGTCTCTCGACTCCAGGATACAACTGCCTTCCTGCTCCGGAGCTGTCTTAGTTATAGGGCTGGTGCCCTTTGATGTCCGGACCCTCGCACTTGGAGGTCGGAGGGTCCGGGATGAAGGTGTCCAGACACCCAGCAGGGGGTGGAGCCAGCGCCTGGGGGCTGCTGGAGGCGATCGGCACCTGGCGGGGGAAGAGCTCTTGACGCTTCGTTCTCCCATTGACCTGCCAAGTGGTCCGCTCACCTCCTGGGTGGATGGTGGTGCCGGGATGTCGGGGCCGGCCAGGCCCGGGGTTAGGGTCGAGGTGAGGCCACGCGGCCGCGTGGTGCAGGGCCCAAGATGGCGGCTTGACCTGGCCGGGGAAGCCGGTGGGGCTGGACCCCGTGATGAGTAGGGGTCCGAGGGCAGAGGGTCCGTCGGGAGACGGAGTACAGGGGCTTGTCACGGGGGTATGCCGGGTGGGCCGGAGCTCGGGCCCTGTCGTGCGGGGGGGGAGCCAGCCCTCTGTGTGGCCTGTCCAACACACCCGTACACAGCCAGTACTTGGGTCATATCACTCCCTATTGTACAAGCTTGTGGTGCGGAGAAGAGCGGACACACAATTGTACACAGCCGGTAATTGGGTCATATCACTCCCTATTGTCAAGCTTGTGGTGCGGAGGAGAGCGGACACACATCTGTACACTGCCAGTACTCAGCGCGGTTTCCTGCAGCGGTAACTTTTCACTTGGAAGGATGTTATCCTTACGACGTATTGCCTTCACGCATCACAAACGTATATACAAGCCCAAAAACATCGCCACGCTTAAACTGAAACGTTCGCATTAGTGTGTGACCCGAGATACATTGTTTCCATGCACCCTGGTATACAGTAACGTGACCAGTTGGCCGTCGACCATTGGAGAATAAAGCTACAGTCTGAAATCCTTAAAAGAATCGACGTGCTTTCAAACACAGAACAGTTGCCTTTCTCAATTTGCGACCACCGATTTTGGAGTTTCTCTATAACATCTGTTGCCGCACAACTTGCCAGGACGCAGACAGTCGGGACTCATTCAGTATCGATCCTATGATTCCTTTACAATCATTTTGATGTACGTTAGGATTTAACTCAGGCCCCTCGGATAACAGAAACGCATAAAACCCACGCCCTGAAGAAAGTGGCACCCTTAGTGTTGGGTGATTGCACCGAAACGCGCGTCGGCGTGTCTTTTTTTGTAGTGTTTGGTTGTTTCCATCAATTCCAACAGTACATATTAATGCTTTGAGGAGAGTTCCCCTTTATGTGTATTTTTTAATGTGGTGAAAATGTATGTGTAGTGTATTGATTGGATGTACAAGATTGAATGCTTTGTTTGGTGAGTATGAATGTGACCTAATTGTTTATATATCTCTTTTACCTCTCTGATGGGGCCGTCCTTGGTTTTTGTATATATCTTTTTAAAAATGTATCCAAGTTATATTTTGAGTATCTGTTTTTTGCATTTATACCAATAGAATTATCAAATAAAAAGTATAATCCTTAATTTAAAAAAAAAATGTGTTTTCTTCTGTGCTCTTTTTCAAATGGTATAGCCGAAGGCAACTCTTTGGGTTATATATCAGCGAGATCTAGTCGATCCACTACTATTTAGATAGGTAGAGCAAATCTTTTCTTCTTGTCACTGCCAGTACTCAGGTCAGATCACTCCCTATTGTACAAGCTTGTGTTGGAGTTTAGAGCGGACACACATCTGTACAAGCCAGTACTCGCGTCTGACCACTCCCTATTGTACAAGCTTGTGGTGGGGAATAGAGCAGACACACATCCGTACACAGACAGTACTGGGGTCGGATCAATCTCTATTGTACAAGCTTTGGGTGGAGTGGAGTGCGGACACACAACCGTACACAGGCAGTACTCGGGTCGGATCACTCTCTATTGTACATGCTTGGGGTGGAGTGTAGAGCAGACACACAACCGTACACTGTTGCATTGTTCAACACTCCGTCCATCATTTCCTTTGGTTTTGCTTTGTTCGCCATAAGTTGGCAGGGTATGCCCAGACGTGAGTCCCTTGCTCACTTTGCCACTGGATTCCAGCAAGCCTGGCTGATGACGGCTGATTAGCCAGAAACCGGTCCCAGGATGCTTGTTTCCGGTCCAGGGAAGACATGGCTTGGCAGTTCGGCTTGGACTGTTCCCATGAGGCACAGGCTCAGACTGATTTGCATATGGCCATGTCTGAACTCGGGTGGCGGAGTGAACTAAAGAATGATGATGGATTAAACCCAGAACAGTTGACTGGGGGTGAGTGCTTGCATTGTTCAACACTCCGTCCATCATCGCCTCTGGTTTTGCTTCATCCAAGATGTCTGCCAACATGCCTGCAGGGTCAGCAGTCTAGTCTCTTTCATAATCAGAACTCAGGTGAAGTGTGCACCAACGTCCCACTGCGCACTTCAACGAGAGTTTTCCCCCGAATGGATGTTTCCTTCAAGTCATCGTGTTCCAGTTAGTCAGGAGCTGTTACAAGGGCGTCGGGTTCTACGGCGTCGGGTCCTTTGAAGTCCAGAGATTCAGATCAGTGGTTCGGAGAGGCGCATGCTCAACTGGCCGTACAAGGGAACTGCGCATGTGTCTAGAGTAGCGTTTCTCTCAGACGCTTTCCCTGAAAAGCGTCTCCGAGTGTTGCTCTATTCTGGCAACGGAGTAGTGTTCTCCGTCTCCGTAGTTAATAAGGTTGTAGTCCGAATACAAAGGTGCCTTTTGCGCAATACAAGAGATTGATAATTTCTAATTAATTACGCTTGCTGAACACTTTCCCCATTTGAGCTATAGCAGAGTTAATGAGCAAATACAGATAACCTTCTATCTTTGGAGGTTGTTATCGATAGAAGGAAGAGTCTAGGTTATGTGCGTGTGAACAAAATTCACATAACGGGTTCCTCAGGCTCACAAGCATATTCGTTGTTGAAAATCTGTAAATATAAAATAACATTCAGGTCACAGTTAAGAACCAGTGTTTAGTTGTTGTAGCAATTGAGGATGTTTACTAAACCTCTAGGAAGTTGTACATAGGAGTTCCCTCACGTTACCACAGTAAGTTAGTTATCCTGAAGTGGTCACTGCTTAAAATGTATATTTAATAAGATAAGACTCACCTGTTTTTTCCTCTGTATTAAGAACCTGCAAAGGTGACACTCTGGTTCAACCTGTAAGAAAAAGAAAACACAATTAATTCTCATTTCACACAAAAACAAATATCAATATAGAGAAGTTAGAAGAGAAGCAAGTCCCAAGCATTTCCTGGTGAGAAAAAGGTTGTCTAATTAATTCATATGTAACTAAATGTACAGTAAATACTAGTAGAAGTGTAATTTGGATATGTGCTAGTTAACAGCCTTATAAGAAGAAGAAGAAGACGAGGCAGAATTGCAGAAGAGACCACCGGGCTGTCTTCTCTGTCCAATTCCCCTTTCCCCCCTTGGTATTTACCTGTGAAGGAAGACACAACCTAGCAGGAACGTACAAAGAGGGGAGTGGGGAGAAGGCGTCGTTCTGCTCCTGTGCTGACTAAGAATTATACAAGTCTTGAGAAGTGTTGAGCGGACACACAGCCAGTACTCGCGTCTGATCACTCCGTATTGTACAAGCCCTTAGTGCAGAGGAGTGCGGACACACATCCATACACAGCCTGTATTCGGGCCAGATAACACCCTATTTTACAAGCTTGTTACTCGGAGGAGAGCGGACACACATCCGTACACAGCCAGCACTCGCGTCTGATCACTCCCTATTGTACAAGCCTGTGGTGCAGAGGAGAGCGGACACACATCTGTACACAGCCAGTTCTTGGGTCAGATCACTCCCTATTGTACAAGCCTATGGTGCAGAGGAGAGCGGACACACATCTGTACACAGCCAGTTCTTGGGTCAGATCACTCCCTATTGTACAAGCCTGTGGTGCAGAGGAGAGCGGACACACATCTGTACACAGCCAGTTCTTGGGTCAGATCACTCCCTATTGTACAAGCCTGTGGTGCAGAGGAGAGCGGACACACATCCGTACACAGCCAGTTCTTGGGTCAGATCACTCCCTATTGTACAAGCTTGTGGTGCAGAGGAGAGCAGACACACATCTGTACACAGCCAGCACTCGCGTCTGATTACTCCCTATTGTACAAGCTTGTGGTGCAGAGGAGGGCAGATACACATCTGTACACAGCCAGTACCCAGATAAGATCACTCCCTATTGTACAAGCTTGGGGCGGAGTGTAGAGCGGACACACATCCGTACACAGCCAGTACTCATATCTATTCACTCCCTATTGTACAAGCTTGTGGTGCAGAGGAGAGCAGATACACATCCGTACACAGCCAGTACTCGGGGCAGATCACTCCCTAATGTACAAGCTTGTGGGGCAGATGAGATCAGACACACATCCATACGCAGCCACAACTTGGGGCTGATCACTCCCTTTTGTACCAGTTCTAGAGGGTGGGCAGGTGGGCCAGGCCCTCCCAAGACTTCCCAGTGGCCCAACCAAGGTCCATTCAAAAGCAGAAAATCATATTTTGCTATTTTTTTACATTAAAAAAATCACACAGGCCTGCAGCCTCCCTATAAAAGCCTAATTTTGGGGATATTTGGGAGGAGGCTGAGGTAGGAAAGAGGATGACAAAAAGTGAGAAAAAAAGGAGGATGTTGAGGCGAAGAGGAGGGCGAGTCAGAGAGAAGAAAGGTGTGAGCATGAGTGAGAGAAGAGCGAGGAGGAGAGAAAACGGTGAGGTGAAGAGAGAAGAGTGAGGGGGAGAGAGAAGGTTGAGGGGGAGAGAGAAGGTTGAGGGGGAGAGAGAAGGGTGAGGTGAAGAGAGAAGAGTGAGGGGGAGAGATGTGTGAGGGGGAGAGAGAAGGTTGATGGGGAGACAGAAGGGTGAGGTGAAGAGAGAAGAGTGAGGGGGAGAGATGTGTGAGGGGGCGAGAGAAGGTTGAGGGGGAGAGAGAAGGGTGAGGTGAAGAGAGAAGGGTGAGGTGAAGAGAGAAGAGTGAGGGGGAGAGATGTGTGAGGGGGAGAGAGATGGGTGAGGGGGAGAGATGGGTGAGGTGAAGAGAGAAGAGTGAGGGGGAGAGATGGGTGAGGTGAAGAGAGAAGAGTGAGGGGGAGAGATGTGTGAGGGGGAGAGAGAAGGTTGATGGGGAGACAGAAGGGTGAGGTGAAGAGAGAAGAGTGAGGGGGAGAGATGTGTGAGGGGAGAGAGAAGGTTGAGGGGGAGAGAGAAGGGTGAGGTGAAGAGAGAAGAGTGAGGGGGAGAGATGTGTGAGGGGGAGAGAGAAGGGTGAGGTGAAGAGAGAAGGTTGAGGGGGAGAGAGAAGGGTGAGAGGGAGAGAGAAGGGTGAGGTGAAGAGAGAAGAGTGAGGGGGAGAGATGTGTGAGGGGGAGAGAGAAGGTTGAGGGGGAGACAGAAGGGTGAGGGGGAGAGATGTGTGAGGGGGAGAGAGAAGGTTGAGGGGGAGACAGAAGGGTGAGGTGAAGAGAGAAGAGTGAGGGGGAGAGATGTGTGAGGGGGAGAGAGATGGTTGAGGGGGAGACAGAAGGGTGAGGTAGACAGTGGCAGCCGCAGTAAAGCTCCAGTGGGTGGTGAGGGTGGGTAAGGGTGATATGATAAAGTCCCTGCCCTCCGCTGAGGCATCAGTGCTCCCTTCTCTCCTGATAGTGTCCCAGCAGACCAGGCTCACCACCCAAGCTCGGCGCTGGTCACTAGCAGGAGGGCAGCCGCAGGACTGGTCGGAGCGGCTGGTTTGCCATTCAGACAGTGCCTGGGAGTCTGTGCTGTTTCTCCAACCCCACTATGCAACACACCTGGGTGGGGCCCGGGGGAGACCAGCCGGCCATGCACACTTTGCAGCGCACACCGCCATTGTTCCTCCCTGCGATGCCTGCCCCGGCCCCCCCAAGACTCCTCGGCTCGGTCAGTCAGCGGTAAAAATGATAATATTGTTCTATATTTTATTTTTTGATGTCTGACTCAGCGGGGAGATGCTCCGCCATTACGGAAGAGCCACCCCCGAGCTAGAGAGGGAGAGGTGAGGTGGAAATAGAAGGGTGAAGGAAAGTGAGACGACGCGGACGCACAATGAGGGGATAGCAAAGTCGAGAGAGAGAGAAGGATAAGGCGGGAAGGGAAGAGGTGAGAGGCGAGAAATATGAGGCTGAAGTGGAGAAAACGGGGGGCAGGAAACAGGCTGATGAGCTGGGGAGAGCGAAGCATGGAAGGAAGAAAGAAGAGAGGGATGTGGGAGGAAGAAGAGGGCGAGGGAACGGGGCAGCAGGGAGAAGAGGGGTGAACGGAAGATGAAGTCAGGAAAGAGGAGGGAGAGACAGAGCGAAAGGACGGCGAGTTGGAGACAGCAGAAGAGATCAAGCACAGAGGCTCAAACCTCTAGAAACACACTGGTAAGACTGGCAGACAGTCCCCAGCAGGAGGGTTGGCACGCAGCTCACACCTGTACGAGACCCCCCAATGCCCCAACAAAGCTCTTTGGCAAAGACTTGCGAGGGACTTGCTTCGCTGGAGAAACTGGTTTGTGCTGCTCGTCACTGCCAGGACTGCCTGGATTCTTACCCCAGCCTTTTGATCTTCCATCACGCCTCGCGGCCCCCGCTGCGCGGGCGCCGCTCGAGGGACCGGGACTTCGCTGTTCACTGCCTGGGTCATTGTGGACGCCCTGTTGATGCCCTGACTCTACGCTCTACGCTGTTGGCCCCCCTGTGCTGTGCTGTGCTCTGCTGTGGTGAGGGGACGTTGCTGGTTGCTTGTTTTACGGTGAGCGACCGGCGTAACCGGGACTGCGAGGACCAGGGTGCTGTGCGGGAAGCTGATCATCCGCACCTGGTCCTCTTCCCGACTCCTCCCCCAACACCGTTTCCTTTCTCTTCATAAACATAATTTTGCCCTCACGCGCTAGCGGGACGCGCGCGGGTCTTAGCACGGGGCTAAGACCGGGCAAAGAGCGGGCCGTTTGAGGCCGTTCGAGACTGGAGACACTGGGCTGGGCCACCCCCCCTGCAACTCGGCCTTCTTAGTGAGAGAGATATATATATCAGAACTTGCAGAAAGAATGCCTAGGGCTAAGGGCACCGCTACCAATACTACTCTGGCTGGAACTTTGGACAATTTCATTGTTAGGGCAGCCAACATTTTAGAACGTGAAATTGATTTAACAGAGCGTCGTCTCTCGTTGGACTCGCTTACTGCCAAACGTTCTTCTTTGGGGACTATTGCCACAGTTGTTTCACCTGCGCCTTATAATACTATTTCTGGCACAAATAATGGTACGATTAGCGAGGGGGGTAGTATTGACTTAACTATGGACTCTAGCTTGGAAAGGATAAGGGCTAATACTGCTAGAAATACCAACAGATCTGACATCTTGTCTGATGCTGTGAATGTTCAATCTGACGGTGTTTCGACTCGAGCTCAATCACATGCCATCTCTGATGTCACCTCCCCCCTTCCTGCTTCAACCCTAGGGGCCAAACCAAAACAAAAGGCTGCCCCGCGTGGTAAAAAGGGGAATAAATCTATACCGAACAAATCCAAAAACGATAAATTCCCGTCTAATCTTTCTCGGGGGACTAACGAACAAACTCTGTCTGAAGTAACCCCAAACAAATCCACGCAAATAGATGAGAGTTTCTTCTCAAAAATAAGTTAAATTTTTGATAACTCTACCCGACCGTTTTTAGACAGGCTCATCAAGATAGAAGAGCGCCTTAAAAAAATAGAACAAATTGCTCTAACAAATCTTGAAATTAATCAACTAATGAAGATAGATTTACATAGAGAGCATAATAAATCCCTCGCACCAGCTAATATTGCAAGTAACTCTATGGAGAAAACCTCTCCTCTCCTGACTATTCCTCATTTGGCTCTGCCATTAGATACATCCCGGAGAACCGGTGAGGTTATTGCTTGCACTGTAAAATCTACCAGCATTAGTGCCACTAAAGATAAACTTATAGCAGAAATACCTCAGCAGAAATCCCCAGATGCTAATATAATAGTTACTAACGACACGGTACATAATAATAATGCGAAAGTTAGCAGTAGGGTTTTGCCCAATGAAAACGTACATAACCTACCCATTCTAGATCTTCCACCAGAATCCGATCCATATGTTATTGTTTTGACGGGTGTACCTTGTATTGGAGCTAATGTTACTGAGTCATATCACGAGCTAAAGAACAAAACAATGCATTGGCTCAACAACAACCGATCACTCCCTCCTGGCACCCACGCAAAGATTCTGTTTGTGCGGAGAGTTAGTTGGGTGGGCAGAAGAAATAAAGATACAACAGGGGACTGTATTGTGATCAATTTTAGCAACCCTCATGTGGTTAAACACATCCAACAGACACGATCCTCCTTACATTTTACCAGCATTACCCCTTTCCCACTTGCTTATTTCTATCCTCCCCAAGCTAATAACAACTGGTGGGTTCAGGTTGGGCGAGGTAAAGCTAACGGCAGCTTTGAAAGAGGCGGGATGGCTATAACCGACCAGGACTGGTTGGAGTCTTTTTCATGCGCAAATAGGTACAGTTGCCTAGATGCGGTTGATTGACTGCCCCCTAATGACACCCCAGCCTCAGAACTTGTAGGGAAGGCTGTAAATAAGGATGAGTTAAAACCATTTGATCCACAGACAGCACAATTGATAGTCCCCCCTCTGGTTAATCCTGATACTACTTTTAGCAACTTTATGACGGTAGAGACTCCGAATTATCCCTTAAGTCCAAACAGTGGTCCGGTTGTCAATGTTGTTTCCTGTGAAATTTCTATTCCTCCTTCCTTGCAAGAGGCTGACACATGCTCTGACCTCACCCTTTTGTCTTGGAATATTGCAGGTCTGTCCTCCAGACTAGGAGACACAAATTGTATCACTTTTTTGAAAACGTTTTCGTTCATTTGCCTCCAGGAATGTTGGACGGTTGATCCCATTCATATGATGGGCTACCGAACTTATCACACTCCTGCAATACACACCACTAGAGGGAGAAACAAAGGGGGTCTATGCACTTATGTCTCCAACTGTGTAAAAGACATAAAAATCTCCTTTGCTCCAGCCTCTGCTTTTTACCAAATTCTGCACATCACGCTTGGGGGAAAGTTACATATAGATCTGATAAATTTTTATAACAACATACCGAAAGATCTGTGGGCCTCAACACTTAAGGAACTAATTGAATCCTTAAAAAACTTGGACGCCAAGGATTCCTCTGATACCTGTGTTATTTGGACTGGCGATTTTAATCACACGTTATGTCCACTCAGTGATCAAAACATATGTGACCTGGGGGAAAGGGAGGGCGTTCCTTCTGCACATTTTTCCCACACCCCTTTAGGAAAAAATCTAAACGACATACTCTTCTCCTTAGATTTGGGTTTTGCTAACGAACTTTGTTCTCCTTCAGTCCCATTCAGCCCCACTTTTATAGGCAGAGGATGTAACTCCACCATTGACTTCCTGCTTATATCTAAACGCTATTCTGACTATATTTGCTCGTTTGAATTACGCGAGGTAGCAATGAGTGATCATCTACCCCTCAGTTTGTCCCTGGCCATTCCGAAGGCTAAAAGCAACACTGATTCTACGGTTCAGAATCTATACAACCATAGATTGCGGCTTGCCAGGAGGAATGGTTATACCTTAAAATGGGACAAAGTAGAACCAGCGGCCTTTCTTGGTACTTTAATCCGCTCCAGGGTAGATGAATTCAATACTTGTCTAATTGAGAGCGCCGATCCTTTAAAAGTGACCGATGCTTTCCTTAGTATCTCTGCGGAAATTGGGAATCTACTTACAAAACCTCTTCATCATGGGGCTAACAAAACCAAGAGGTGGTTCGACAGAGAGTGTAGTAGGACTCACGCCTACTTATTGACCCAACTAAAGAGAGACCCCAGAGTAATGGTGGATGTCAGATCGGCCAGATCCGCTTATCAAAAGGCAGTTAAAAAAAGGAAGAAACAAATTAAACAGGATGCGTGGTTCACCCTCCGAGAAGCCTGTCAATCTAAAAACAATACTGCCTTTTGGAAAGCAGTGAACGCTCCTTTTTTTACTAATAATGAAACAGACTCTATTGAAATAGCAATCACTGAAGAGACCTGGGTGACTTACTTTCGGGAACTCTATCAAGAAGACCCCACGGTAGTTACAGAAGGGGGGAAAAATTTAAGATTACAGGATAGACTGCACTTTCCAATTAACGTTGCCTTTTCTATCGATGAAGTTCTGATAGCCATTGATAAGAGCCCAGCGGGAAAGGCTCCGGGCCCGGACGGAATACCCGTGGATATATATAAGGCAAACAATAAGTTATGGGCTCCTCTTTTAACCAATGTTCTTAACAGCTTTACTAAAGTGGGTTTCCCACGGACTTGGCAGGAAGCCATCGTGGTCCCCATTTTTAAGAAAGGAGATCGTAACACACCGAAGTGTTATAGACCGATCTCCTTACTTGATTCTCTCATGAAGATCGCGGGGAGAGTTATACTTAATAAACTGCAAACATGGGCCGACGAAAAAGGTATTCTCTCCCAGTTCCAATATGGTTTTAGGGAAGGTTTGGGAACTATTGAGCAAGGATTGAATCTAGCTCTGCTAGTAGCCAAATATGTTGAGGCAAAAAACGAAAATATATTCCTCACATTTGTGGACTTAAGCTCGGCTTTTGACTGCATCAACCACAACAAACTCTGGCTAACCATGCAGGACATGGGTGTGGACCCAAACCTTCTAATTTTTATCAGAGAATTATATCGAGATGCGGGTGCTAGGGTTCGTTTCGGAGATAAGGGGGAGTGCTCTTCCAAATTCCTTATAGGAAAGGGCGTGAGACAAGGCTGCATTTTAGCTCCTTTTTTGTTTAACCTATATATTAACTCAGTCGCATCTCACCTCCTGGAAGATAAGCAGGACTATCCAAAAATCGGCAACTCCCACATCCCCATTCTTTTATATGCAGACGATGCTGTAATTATGGCCCGGACTCAAATCGGCCTACAAAGATCGATTAGCAAATTCTCAGAGTACATGGGCAATAGGGGTTTAAAGACCAACATCAGCAAAACTTTTACTATGTGCTGCACAAAAAAGAAGAACCTTCGCTGCAATTCTTTTTTATCCGACACAAAACTTGCGATTGTCAACACTTTCTCCTATCTGGGTATTAATTTTGATAAAAAGGGCACTTGGCTAGCAGCAAGGGAATCAAGAAAATTAGCCTTCTCACGAGCTATAGGAGCCGTCAAACATTTCTCTAACACGGTAGGGGGTCGTCCTGTATCAGTGCTGTTGGACATTTATAGAGCCAAATGTGTATCCACCGCACTGTATGGTGCAGGAATTTGGGGTATAGGAAACGCCTCGACCATCCAGATCTGTCAAAATGTTTTTCTTCGTTTTTTACTGGCAGTACCTGGGTCCACTTGCTCTTACGTTTGTCATCAAGAGCTGGGCGTACCGTATATATCTGACCTCATTAACCTAGAGCCCATTCTGTTGTGGCACAAAGTTTGGTCGGGCACCGAGACGGGCTTGAACAGGGATATAATCAAGGACTGTCTTGGCTTAGATGGGTCTCCAAAAATCTCCTGGTTCAAATATCTAAAAAATTTCTTTGTTGAGATGGGCCATCCGGAATTCTTTGAATCCCCAGACACCATGGCAGAACTGTCAAGAAAAAAACTTAAGAAATTATGCCTGGTCTTTCTGTCAGAGAAACGCTGGTTGCTGGAGAAATGTAAGAGCTCCGTTATGGCTAACCATTTACTTATTCAGAAGCAAGGCATACAGCCATACTTGAATCTTGTCCCTAGCTGCTATTCTCGAATGCTTTTAACCCGATTTAGGGTTGATGCCTTTTTTAGATTAGTGACTTTTCCTGTGATGAATTGTTGGTCTAAGGAACTTATTCCCTGTCCCTGTGACGAGGTTTCCGTTCAATCTTCTCTGCATTGTATCCTTTTTTGCAAATATTACTCAGAACCTAGGAAAAGGTTGCTCCGACCCGTTTTAAAAAAACTAGGGCTGAGGCAATGTAGAGTGGCTTTGGTTAAACTGCAATTGCTGGATGACGAATTCCTCATTTTCTCTGTTTCAACATTTCTTAAAACCATTATAAGATTTAGGATCTCCATGAATTAGGATATGTTTTTAACTGTTATTAATTTGTACTGCTTCTTGTAAATAATGAACTATTTTATATGTATGCTTTTATGGTTTTTCTTTTAAAAATCGAATAAAGCTGTTTTGACTTGACTTGACTTGACTTGCGAGGGATGGGGGTCTGCAGAACGAGGTGTTCTGAAATGTCTGATTACACGCGTGTATGTATCCCCATATTCACATAGTTCCACCCCACACAAAACCTTTACAGGGGATTTTCGGGTTTTTGGGGATGTTCAATTAATCAATCAATCAATCAATCAATCAGAGGCTTATAAAGCGCGCTGCTCACCCGTGAGGGTCTCGAGGCGCTACACTTGAAATGTGCAATCCCTGTTATTCGTATCATGTCTACCATGCCTTTGCTACAGAGTTCACATGTGTTAGACATGAGTGAACAGTTCTCAGAGAAGTCTTGATTCTTTTACTCTCAGCCCCTCGCAGACGTGCGACGTCACGCCTCCTTGTCGGCCTCACAGTGCCCCGGCTCCCCTCCTCTTGCATCGCACGGGAGCAGTTCATGGAGCATAAGGGCCGCAGTTTATTACACATTATATCAATCCATGGGTCATACAGTTCGCAGCTCATCGGTTGGTCATTCGCAGCCATCATGGTTCATTGTTAAACATCACACTTGTCGATATCAGAGCGTTGTCCCATCTTGCTGACCCCGATGCCAGGTTGGCAGCAGTAACTCTCGGCGATTGCCCCTGCGCAGGGGTCTCAGCGAAGTCCAGGCTCGCCTTGCTGCTGATGTCTGTGGGTGGCCGTCAGGTGGCCCGGGCTGCGAGTGCCGTGTCCGTCTGCCCTGGACCATTGCTGACCCCTCACCGTCTCCCGGTCCCCCCGCCGTGTGGCATCCCTGGGGCACTGTTTGAGTGGCTCCGTTTCCTCGGTTACGCTTCTCTCTGGGTATCTTTCTGCGCTGCTTCAGCCGTGCCCTTCTCTGCCATCCTTGCGGCTGCGACATCCGCAATTTCGGAGTGGGTGGGTGGGCTCAATAGCGAGGATCAGTTGTGGTAAGGGGTCCCGTGCCCTTCCTTTTGACCTCCAACTCGCCCCGCCCTTCTTTTTCTATTGGGCGATGTAGGAAGCTGGCTCTGTATATACTATATCAAAGAGAGGTACAGTGTGCACAGAGTCCAGTGGAACCCCAGAAGTAGGCAGAGGTAAAAGTAGATAGTACCTTACTCTCTATCTGTGGTACTGTGGGCGAGCAGTAAGGCTTTATCAGAGGGTAGTGTTTTTATTTTTTTTAAATATTTGTTATTGTCATTTTCAAAAACAAACATAAGTAATGTTGGCTACAGTCCTCCAGCCTTTACTGCAATTAGCCATCATACAATACAGTAGGTTTTCGTCTGCCTTACATCGCCTCCTGCAGCCTAAGTACATAACAACAACTGACGGGAAACAAAGCCTTGGAGCCATTCCCCTCCCCTGGCCTCTGGGGCTTCGTGAGCTGGTAAAGTGTCGGGTGGGCTTGCCCAGGAGGATCCAGCTGGGTATCATCCTCTAGTAGATCGAAACCATAATCTCTAATTGCCCCTCACCGTTTGAAATTCCCTGGGGCAACCCCTCGCGTTGTATTTGACCCTTTCAGCGGCCATATACACGTCCATCCCCCCTTCCATTTTAGCAGCCGTTGCGTGTCTGCGGCTCCCCACTTCCTTGCCACCTCTCTTTTGGCTCCTACCAGTGCTAGTGCCAGGAAAATTAACTGGGGTCTGCCTAGGTCCACATCGTAGGAAATACCCAACAGCATAAGTTTGGGGTCTAGGGGTATCGTAGTGTTCAATATTTTGCCTGGTTCCTTCGTTATCTTTCCCAGTAGCCTCGTATCTGTGCGCAGTCCCAGAGGGTATGATAGAAGTCACCCTCGCTGTACCCACACCTCCAACATCTGGGATCCTCTGCTCGCCCCATCCTGTGTAGTCGGACTCTATCGAAGTATATCCTATGCAGCATTTTATACTGTATGAGGCGCAGTCTGGATTTGATCGCCACCTCCCTAGGGAACATCAAAGCAGCGTCCCAGTCTATATTTTCAAGCGCACCGACGTTACCCTCCCAGGTTGACCTCAACTTTCCTAGTCTATCTGGAGCGTTGTTATTCAGGGTTTTATACGTTAGCAATACAGCTTTAGTTATAATGCATTCTTGGAGCAGTCTCCCCTCTAGTGGTGCGTAGTCCGGTAACGGGGAGTTGTCTATTTTCTCAGCCAACCAGGCGTGCCTAAGCTGTGCGTATTTCAGGAATTGCGATGGGTGAAGTGAATATTCGGTCTTAAGGACACCAAAACATTTCAGCGTTCCCTTGCAAAGGCTCCCAACCTCCAAATCCCTTCAATTTATGTAGTTCCTGCAGCCAGGTGCATTGCCACAAGGGTGTCTCTTTGGTTGGTTTATTGCCCCATCCAATGGCCTTCGTGGCCCTCACCCAGGCTTCAACTGTGACCTGAGTGGCCGGGAGAAGCTTTCCCACACCTCTACCACCAGATAGATAATGCAGGAACGTGCGACTGCTCAGGGTTGCCCTTTCTAGCCTATATGTAGGGTGCGTCCCTGGTTTATGTATCCAGACATTAATAGGGATTAAGTGCTCCGCCCAGAAGTAGGCTTCTATATCCGCAGGGAGATTCCCACATTGTACCGATTGCGCTGTAAAGTATGAAGAGCAATCCTGGGCTGTATCCCCAACCAAAGAAAGGAGCGTAGTTCTGCCGCTACTTCCCGGAAAAGTGACTGTGGTAGGTGAAAATATGTGTTTTTTAGTGCGTATAAAAATTGGGGTAACGCAATCCTTTTGAACACGGACGCTCTGCCCAGGATTGCAAGGGGGAGAAGTTTCCAACGCTGTGCACCCTCGTTCGTGAGCATGCGTTGAATGTTTCTCCTATAGCAGAGGTTTGTGTCTGTTCCAAGATAAATCCCCAAATAAGTAGACCCCGTGTCCGCAATCTGTCGATCTCCCGGCCATGTATGCAATGTGTCCGGACTGTCGATTACAGATTTATGCCAATTCATGGTGTATCCCGAGTGTTGACCGTAGTGACCCATAGTGAGGAACAGGTTAGGTATAGTTGTATCTGGGTGAGTAATGTATAGGAGTATGTCATCGGCATACACGGAAATCTTCTCAGCCGTGTCGTCCTCTGGAGTGATTAAAAAGCCTTGTATTCCCGGATGTCGACGCACCTGGCAGGCCCAAATCTCTATCGTGAGGGTAAATAGGAGTGGTGAGAGTGGGCAGACCTGCCTCGTGCCCCTCCGTATGGGGAAGTCTTCTGATTTTCTGCCGTTTACCCGGACTCTGGCCCTAGGGTCCATATACATAAGTCCCACCCACTTCCTAAAATTAGTGCCTAGTCCAAATTTAATCAGGGTGGCTTCTAGAAAGGGCCAGTGGACTGCATCAAATGCTTTTTCTGCGTCCAGGGATAGCATCACGTGCGGAGTGTCCCGCCCCTTGACCTCCATCATCCAGTTATGTGTCCTCCGTAGGCTCAGTCTAGTCACCTAACCTGGCAAGAACCCTGACTGAGCCTGGTGTACCAGGGTCGTGATCACCTGGCGCAATCTTGCAGCCAAGATAGTTGATAGAATCTTCACCTCCGTGTTAAGCAAGGATATCGGGCGATAGGAATCGCATTTATCCTTGGGTTTCCCTGGCTTATTGATAGGTATAATTGTAGCCATTTGTAAGTCCAGTGGGAGAACCCCGTCTGCAGTTGCGTCTTTTAAAAGGGTTAGAAGGTGTGAATCGAACAGATCTGAACATTTTTTATAGAGTTCTGCCGGTATACCGTTGCGGCCTGGTGTCTTTCTGGGACGCAACTGGGCTATGGCTGTCTTGATTTCCTCCATTGTGATTCCCGCATCCAGCCCCGTCCTCTCCACATCGTCCTGTACCGGGGTATCTACGGTTTATAAGTAGGCAGTTATGTCTTGGTGAGCCTGTAAGTGGCGGGCCTTATAGAAGTCTGCGTAATAAGACGCGAAACTCCTCAAGATCTGCTCATCCCTGTCCTGCAGCACTCCCCGTGGGTCTACTAGACAGTCTACCCATCGAGACTCCAGTGCCTTGCGGCCAAGCCAGGCCATGAGCGTTCCGGATTTGTCACCCACATCATAAAGTTTATGCAGCGTCACCTGGGCCTGAGCTTTAGCCGCTTGGGTTGCTAGGTCTTTATATTGACGCTGAGTGTCACTCAGTTGTCTCAAGAGCTGGGGATCGGGATGTGCCACATTACGGTCTTCCAGGGTTAGGATTAGGGCTTCTAGACGAGTCAACTCCTTTCTATCCTTTCTCCTGTCCATTGCTATTCGGTTCTGGGCTCCATCTCGCAATATAGTCTTGTAGGCCTCCCATATTATCAGAGGGTAGTGTTAAGCATTTATTGTACACACTCAGGCAGGAAATGATGTCATACACTCAAAGACTGTGACTAATGCTGGCAAAACCGAGGTTATACTTTTCCATCAACCTTCGCCGCTGGACCCTAACCTGTGGTGGCCTCTCGATCTGAGCTCTCCCCCTTTGCCTAAAGACTCAGTTAAAAATCTAGGAGTTATCTGGGATAGTAATCTCTCTTTTCAGAAGCAAATCCAGTCGGTTTCTGCTGCCTGTTTTTTTCAAGATGAGGATGATGAAAAAATGTATCAATTTTCTCCCTAGTCACACTAGGAAAACGATTGTGCAGGCTTTAATCACTTCCCATCTTGATTATGCAAACGGATTGTACTTAGGTCTTTCTTGGGGCCTTCAGCGTCGTCTTCAAACAGTCCAAAACGCTGCTGTCCGCCTGGTTTGTGGTCTTCCACTTCGGGAACATATCAGTCCCCATCGGTTGCATTGGCTCCCAGTTCACAAAAGGGCGGAA
The DNA here is from genome assembly GCF_964204655.1 of Triturus cristatus. Taxonomy (NCBI): domain Eukaryota; kingdom Metazoa; phylum Chordata; class Amphibia; order Caudata; family Salamandridae; genus Triturus; species Triturus cristatus. The sequence continues at coordinate 14,076,451 of NC_140583.1, forward strand.
TTTAAGGCTCTTACCCTCGCTCCTCGCGCGATTAATGGTAAAGGTTCTGCTCATTTATCTTCCTGCCTTCGTCTTTATAGCAACACCCGACTTCTTTGCTCGAGCTCTAAACATCTTCTTTCTACCCCCAAAGTCAAAAAAGCTCGATCTGGGGGGAAAACATTCCAATTCTGTGTTTCCTCCCATTGGAACAATTTACCCCTGTCCATTAAGACCATCCGGGAGGAATCTTCCTTTCGGAGAGCCTTGAAAACTTTTCTTTTCTGTTAATTCCTTCTGAGTTCTGGCACTTCCTCTGCCTTCACACTAGCGCCGGGACACCCCGTTGGGGTATCTGCGCGCTATACAAGAGTTCTAAATAAATAAATAAAGACTGAACTCAGACCAATTGTTTTGTTTAAAAAGTTATTGTTTGGTTATTTTATTTCTAGAGCCTAGAAATACTGAGTTGCAGGTAAGGGACAGTTTTCAAAGCAGTAATACTTTCAAAAAGGCAGTACGCAGTGTTTTGTGAGGCAGAAGAAATGCTTTACAGTCTTAGCAATGCCTTTGTATTTGCCAATCAGAAACCGTAGCACTTGACAATGTGAAAGATAGACAGTTATATGCAATAGATAGAATGCAATGTAACCCTACGGAAGGAAAACAGTGTTATGCATTAGCAGGTAATACTCGACTTACAATCCCAGTCTTCGGGGGTTTTGGCCAACACTGAGCAAGGTTCAGTTTCAAGTAGGTACTGCACCACCAGCGGCACTGGGGCGTCCGGGTTCAGAGGTCACTGGGCCCAATGTATAGCAATGGAGACTTGGGCACCTTGTAGAGGCACGGTTTTCAGGTAAGTATCCGCGGTTTCAGGGCACAGGCACCGGGGGTTAAGATCAGCGCAGTGGGGGCAACAAGGCAGCACCAAAGCTACACCACCATCGGCACAGAGCGGCCAAGTGCCGTGTACATAATCAGAATTGGGAGCCCATTGCATTTCAATGGAGGTTGTCAGTCGCACAAAGAGGCTGCAGACTCGGACCAGGACGTTGACCACTTGCTGGGCAGGTAAGTTGGAAGGCTAGGGGATGTCGAAGCACCATCGGCTGAGCTCCCCAAGGTCGGAGGGCTGAGGATGCAGGGGTACCTTTTAGTGTCAGATTTTCTTAGTTGGAGCTGGTCACGGTCGGGGGGACCCTTTGTGTTGAGGCTGCAGTTGACTTAGGTGAGCCACTCTAGTAAAGTAAAGTAGTAATTTATTTGTTAATTAATTAAAATTATTACAATCATGTGCACACACACAAAAATGAAATAAAAACACCTTTGAAAAGAACCACTACTTGTAAATTAATAATTAACAATTTTTCAACCTAACGTTAAAACCTTTACATAAAACAGTAATTAAAAAGCTTTATAATCAGTAGAGTGCATTATACTTCCAATAATTACCATTTAAAATGCAACAAAATAAAACAAAACTCGAACTTGGCCAAGGCTGTAGGTGTCTTCTTGCTTAGCTGCACAGCATTCTCTTTGTCCGTCTTCTTCTTATGTTGCAGGAATCTGAGGCTCAAGGTTCAGGGGTGCCCCTAAATACTGAATTTAGGGGCGTTGGGTACTGGCATATGGTAGCTAAAGGACTACTTGTCTTTAGGGTGACTGCACCCTTAGAATGCCCCCTCCCTTTGGGGAGGGGGCATCCCCCTAACCAGATTGGGTTGAATCCTTCCATTTAAGATGGAGGATTTCCGAAGGTGGGGGTCACCTGGGTCCAGGACACCTTAGGGGTGGTCCTGGCAGAGAGGGGACACACCTCTCCTGCTTACTAATTTTCCTGCCGACCTTGTTGCCAAAAGTGGGACTTGGTAAAGGGGGGCGGGCATCTCCACTGGCTGGAGAGGCCCTGGCTAGCATAACAATGGGCAGGAAGCCTTTGAGGCTCACCACCCTGAACGCTGTTTCTGCTTGGGGGTAGGTATGACGCACCTCCACCCCAAGCAGCCTTTGTTACTGACCCACAAAAGCATAAGGGCTCTCACCTCAGGGGGTCAGACACAAGTCTGTGTGTGACAGGCCGGTGCAGACCAGTCAACTGGACACGAGGGAGTTGGTCGTTTTTCTGAGTGCATTGTGTGATAAATCCAACACTGGCATCACTGTGGGTTTATTATGCTGAGGCGTTTGATACCAAACTCCTTAGCTTTCAGTAAAGCCATCATGGAGCTGTGGAGTTTATAATGATACATTCCCATGTAGTCCGTATGGCTCCACTGCACTTACAATGTCTGTGAATGGCACTGTAGGGGCACATTGCTCATGCAGCTATGCCCTCCTCTGTGATATAGTGCACCCTGCCTTAGGGCTGTGAGGTCTGCTAGAGGGGTGACTTACCTATGCTGCAGGCAGTAGTTGGTGGGCATGGCACACAGGGATGCGTGCCATGTCAACTCTGATCGTTTGCACTAAAACACAGTCTGCACTGGCAGTGTGTATTTGTTTGGCGAGGGGTCTCTAAGGGTGGTACAATGCATGCTGCAGCCTTTGAAGACCCTTTCTGGTCACAAGGCCCCTGGTACCAGTGGTACCTTTTACAAAGGACTGACATGCGGCCGAGAGGTGCCAACTGTGAAAACAAAGGTATCATTTTGGGAAAGAACACAGGCCCTGGAACATGATTGGCAGGGACCCAGGGCACACTCAGTCAAAGTGCATCAGAAATCTGGCAAAAAATAGGGGGAGGATAACTGCAACAGAAACCCATTTTCCTACAGGTGGTTTAAAGCACATGCACCAATTGCTGCATGTAACTTTTGCGGGCTTTTGCCTCGCGCTTCCTGGTGTTACTGCTATCGGTAGGTGTACCCTGCAGTCCCTATCTGGTCCAACTATGCCTCCCTAGCCCGTGTCTCACTCTCTTTGCATCAGAGAGTCACAGCCAACATGAGTTTCGACCCATTATGGTGCACAAGCGAAGGGCTTTTTCAAGGCTTTGGGATGTAGGTTTGTGCTTCAAGGTTGGCGAGTCAAAAATAGTAGTCTGCTTAGATTTGGTGTTAAAGGTCAGTATTTAACCCGAACTGCATGCTATAAAATAAGAACTGCGTGCTGTAATGTAAGAACTGCGTGCTGTAATATAAGAACTGTGTGCTGTAATATAAGAACTGTGTGCTGTAATATAAGAACTGTGTGCTGTAATATAAGATAAAGTGTTCCTGTCTCTGGTGGGTTCAATTATACGGTCTTTTGCGGTCAACATCACAAACATCTCTGATAACTATTCACTACTATCTGGCAAATTCAAGTTTCTTGTTCACTCTGCAGCCAAGTAATTGTATGACACCAGACTTATCTTATCTCGATTTTACAAGCATTGGCAAAGCAATTGGAATCCGTTCACAAACATGCCCATCATAATAAAACAGAAACTAATGCACACATCCCTTTGCTGCCTCCCCAGTGTCTACAGCATATCAATAAATAACACCCCCTGGAAAGGGGCAGAATGTATATTTGGAGGGAGGTGTGAATCCACGCCCACCTAGACTTTATGTTTGTCTTTGCTTTCCTTCTCTCACCTGGCTAACCTCACATCATGATTTCTTGGTCTGGAGTCACAGGGCCTAGTCCTGCTTCTGTCCCTTTCTGCTGCTGTTGCACAGCTGAGATATCTAAGTATATCCAGCCTCCATACTCAACTCTACTGTAGAATGCGTTGGGTATTTAAAGGCATCTCTCAGGTGTCCATTTGCCACATTTACACTCTGTGGCTACTTGAACGCTTCTGTCATAGCCCGCCTTCCCTCATCTCTTCTAGGTGCTGAGTCTTAGCGGGTTCATTCGGGGCTGGGCAAAGACTGGGCATCTGCAATAATTGGACGATACTCCATTTGGCTGTCCCTCCCAGAGGAACGAGGCTGAAGGCAGAACTCAGCGGTGACCTAGCAAGGATTCCAATGTACAACAGTGTGTATCCTGGACCATGCACTACATGGCAGTGCCAGCACTTCACCCCACCTCCCGGCTAAATCCTTGGTCTCAAGGATCAAGGACATAGACCAGTAAGATGGATCAAGGACATGGATCAAGGGCATGGACCAGGAACATGGATCAGGAACATGGATCAAGGACATGGATCAAGGACATGGATCAGGAACATGGATCAGGAACAAGGATCAGGAACATGGAGCAGGAACATAGATCAGGAACATGGATCAAGGACATGGATCAGAAACATGAATCAAGGACATGGACCAGGAACATGGATCAAGGACATGGATCAGGAACATATATCCGGAAAATGGATCAAGGACATGGATCAGGAACATATATCCGGAAAATGGATCAAGGACATGGATCAGGAACATAGATCAAGAGCAGAGATCAAGAACACGGATTAGGAACATTGATCACAAACATTGATCAAGGACATTGATCAGGAACATAGATCCAGGACATGGATCAAGGACATGGAACAGGAACATGCATGAGGAACATGGGTCAGGAACATGGATCAGGAACATGGATCAAGGACATGGATCAAGAACATGGATTAGGAACATGGATCAGGAACATGGATCAGGATCATAGATCGGGAACATGGATCAAAGACATGGATCAGTAACATGGATCAGGAACATGGATCAAGAACACAAATCAGGAACATGGATCAAGGACATGGATCAAGGACATGGATCAGGAACATGGATCAGGGACATGAATCAGGAACACAGATCAAGTACATGGATCAAGGGCATGGATCAGGAACATGGATCATGGACATGGATCAGGAACATGGATCAGGGACATGCATCAGGAACATGGATCAGGAGCATTGATAAAGGACATGGATCAGGAACATGGATAAGGAACATGGATCACTGACATGGATCAGAAAAATGGGCCACGAACATGGATCAAGGACATGGATCATTAACATGGATCAGGAACATGGATCACGGACATGGATCAGGCACATGGATCAAGGACATGGATCAAGGACATGGATCATTAACATGGATCAGGGACATGGATCAGGCACATGGATCAGGGATATGGATCAGGAAAATGGATCATGAACATGGATCAGGATCATGAATCAGGAACATGGATCAGGAACATGGATCAAGAACATGGATCAAGGACATGGATCAAGGACATGGGTCAGGAACATGGATCAGGGACATGGATCAAGAACACAGATCAGGAATATAGATCAAGTACATGGATCAGGAACATGGATCAGGGACATGGATCAGGAACATGGATCATGAACATGGATCAGGAACATGAATCAGGAACATGGATCAGGAACATGATCAAGAACATGGATCAAGGACATGGATCAAGGACATGGATCAGGAACATGGATCAGGGACATGGATCAGGAACATGGATCATGAACATGGATCAGGAACATGAATCAGGAACATGGATCAGGAACATGGATCAAGGACATGGATCAAGGACATGGATCATGATCATGGATCAAGAACATGGATCAAGGACATGGATCAAGGACATGTTTTTTTATTTATTTTACGGAGTTTTATATAGCGTGAATTTGACCCGAATCGGGTATCGGAGCGCTTTACATAGCACCAGTTACATTACATGAGGACAGGAACATGGATCAGGGACATGGATCAGGAACATGGATCATGAACATGGATCAGGAACATGAATCAGGAACATGGATCAGGAACATGGATCAAGAACATGGATCAAGGACATGGATCAAGGACATGGATCATTAACATGGATCAGGGACATGGATCAGGCACATGGATCAGGGATATGGATCAGGAAAATGGATCATGAACATGGATCAGGATCATGAATCAGGAACATGGATCAGGAACATGGATCAAGAACATGGATCAAGGACATGGATCAAGGACATGGGTCAGGAACATGGATCAGGGACATGGATCAAGAACACAGATCAGGAATATAGATCAAGTACATGGATCAGGAACATGGATCAGGGACATGGATCAGGAACATGGATCATGAACATGGATCAGGAACATGAATCAGGAACATGGATCAGGAACACAGATGAAGAACATGGATCAAGGACATGGATCAAGGACATGGATCATGATCATGGATCAAGAACATGGATCAAGGACATGGATCAAGGACATGTTTTTTTATTTATTTTACGGAGTTTTATATAGCGTGAATTTGACCCGAATCGGGTATCGGAGCGCTTTACATAGCACCAGTTACATTACATGAGGACACATACATATGTGTTCGGCATGGGGAGATTAAGTGATTTGCCCAGAATCACAGGATGTTCAGCGTCAAGCATTCCAAGATCAATGAACAAAACTCACCTAAATATTCACAGCCTGATCATTGACAATTGCCAGAGCATCACTGAAGCCTGGCTAGGAAATGTGGCAGGCCCACATCTTGACAACACCACACCGCTGGATCAAATTCAGAGACAAAACTATCAAAGAAAGAGCAGCAGAGGTGCAGCGGTAGTCCTCAAACTCCTCATCAATCACTTCCTTTCAAGATTTTTCAGCTAAGGAACAAAAAGTTACCTTGTCCAACCTTCAGGTGCTCCCCTCCACTGATCTACAGTCTTTCAATGTACCCAGATGGATTGCACAACACCGTCCTGACATTTCCATCCGTGACAGAAACTTTTGAAATGTGGGTAATTAGCTAGTTCAAACACCCAGGTCGGTTTTAAGCTGTATACTCCTTTTTGGATCTAGAAGCACTGAACGTTCTCCTACTGGTCTCTGGTGCTACATGCAGCTACAAACTCACCGTAATCAATCTTTGCAAAGCCAGTTTAAATGACCCCATGACCACCGCCGACTTAAAACATGCACAAATATGCAAAACATTAGAAGGCCAAAGAAATTCCATCACTCAAGTCACATATCCGAAGCAACAGAACCATGTCCTACATCACAGACCTATTTCCAGTCCGCATTATTACAACTGTATTACTTCCTACGGCAGTTCTGATAAGGTGTCCATGAAGGAGCAAACCGTACTCTAAACTGTATATCAGGCCTCAAGATGTAAAAAGCTAAAACACTTGCTGGCCGTCCGTTTTCACACACACATTTAGATGGCACTGGTGATCACAGCCAAGTATTTATAACGTACATGTTTAATAACAATGTTCACATGCATCTTCTCGAATTCAGAAGTGAAGACCTATTTATAAATTTACAAGTTATAATGGGCAGGCTCTACTTCACACGTTCAAAACCAAGTAGAATGCACTACCAAAGAAGGCCCACCCTGCTTCAGAGAGCACAACACAACCTCTCACCTTCAACAACTAAACAAGCAGCGTGGAAAACTACCCTGCTAAATCTCAGCCCACATGCTGTCACATACGTACATGGAATCTACCTGCAACTGCCCACTCTTCTTTATTTTTCTATTGAAGTAGGCTTCAGAACATACAAAATGGCACAACCAGAATCAGGTTTTGGTTTGCACAGAAAATATTTTGACACATTTCAGCCAATACAAGTCCAACGATAGACGGCTCCACAGTAGGCTAGTCCAACGTGCGCCCAATGGACACTATGTGGGCCCCTAGCTATTGAGTGTGGTATGCAAGGCCTTTTTTAATTACTCTTGGTATGTCCAGGCTGAGGGTCAGTGGAAAGAAAGACCACCCACACCTGCTTAAGAGGCTTTTGCGTAGGGCTGCAAAAGACAGGACCCACCCCAACCAACTAGATAACTGGAGCCCGATTCAATGCCAGGACACTCACGACAGCAATCATACTCAGGATGTCCCACCTTGGAACAGAGTTTAGCCACACTAAGCTCCTGTGAACCCTTCTCTTTTCAGACCACTTAGGAGGTGTAAAAATGGCAAGAAAATCCAAGCGTGGGAAGGAGCCCAGCTTAAAAAATAAATTTGGATCATGCCGTGATTCACTCAAAGGGCATTTAATTATGTATGATTTCACCACTAATTACACATTAATGATTTCGCAAGCAGGATTGTTTTTCACCACTTATTACGATCCAACTGACATTCCTTTCTGATCACCAGAAGATCGAAGCCTGCATGGATTCAAGCTTCTTCCAGACAGATACATGGAGATGCTTGCAGCAAGGACATAACCCACTCATCTTGTGACCACCAGGTTCCCCCATTGACACCGCTAGGAAACAACTTGGCCGTGAGCTATCTCACCAGGGTTACAACCTGTACCCTGGGGAGGCATGTACGAGAGTAGGACCTGCTTACTATAGTTACCCCCACTTTTTGCTGATGTTTCACTGTTTTTCGAATTTAGTCTGGCTGGGGCCCTGCTAATCAGGACCCAAGTCTAGCTGCTTCCTCTCTAAAATGATTCCCAGTACCTTAGATACACTCCAGATTCTGGGGATTCTGAGGTACCCCTTTAAGTCCTTAGTATATGGTATACTCTGTACCCAGGGCATTGGTACCCCAGAGGCCTCCCAGGGGCTGAAGCATGTATTATGCCACCCTTGGGAAGCACTCCAAAATGACACCACAGGTCTGCTACTGCAGCCTGGGTAAGGTGGTGCATGCACCCCTTACTGAGATATAGGTTCACTATATCTCTCCATGTCACTGCACATACAAACCTATCAGTCACCTCTATGGCAGGCCTTATCAATCCTGAAGGCAGGGTGCTGGGTTTTATGTGAGAGGGTGCCCATGCATGAGCAGAGCCCCTCTGCATCATTCGGAATCTTTTTTCTCGGTTTGTTTGTGATGCAGCTAAACCATATACTCTTAAGTGCATTATAACCATACGGTAAATGCTAACTTTGGAATGGCTGCACGGAAACATGTTGTGTTTGGTGTCAAACACCTTGGAATCATACCCCCACACCAGTAACTGGTGTGGGAGTATGATCCCACTTTTCTAGAGGGAGAGACATGACAGGACCAGTATACCCGGTACCAGCTAACAGAGCCCTGGCATCACAAAATGGATGCTGCTAGCCACAGGCACAAGTCTGCCCTCCTGCTAGATGAAACTCCGGCAGGGAGGCCTGGACAATAGGTTTCCTGTCACAGGGAGGTGTCTCTGGTGCCTTGAAGTCCTGCACTGGGGGCACACTTGGTGTCCCTGTGCATAGTCCTGTTCAAACCGGTTGCATGGGCTACCAGCCCCTGCTCTGGCGCAAAACTGGACAAAGGAAATGGGTGTAGCTACCCCTCTTTCCTGACCCTCCCATAGGTGGGTCCCCAGAGTATGTCCAGCCCCTTCCTTGGGTACAAAGAAGGAACCCCTGAATACAGGACTTGAGATTACACCTGGACGAAACTCTGATACTGAATCCTGGAACTTCGCCGATCTACATTGAACTAGATGACTGAAGAATCTCCCTTGGAGTAAAGGAGTTACTCCCCTGCAAGGCAGGCACCAAAGACGCATCTGTCTGGTTTGCATCTCCGAAGCTCCCGCCGGACTCCGAAGAAATTTGCAACACAGGAGGTGGGTTTCTGTGGTCTCTGAGGTCGATCTGTGCACTCAGCAATTCTGAGGCCTGTATCCCTCGTGGAAGACCATGCAACCCGAACCCCTGGACACCGCGACCATTTGTAGAAGCATCAGCTTTGCAGCGACTCCTGCAGCTGAGCTTTGGGTTACTTGTAGCCCTGAAGCCAAGCAGCATTTGCACTGATGATTGACTGCTTACACTCCACGAGTGTTCTGTAAGCTGACCCTTTGTGTTTTCTCTCGAGGTCCCTTCGTGATCCCTAGTCCGTCGACTGGTGGGTCTCTGTGAAGGCAACTTTACTTCTAATTGGGTTTTCCTGGTTGCTCCAGACATGCCCTAACTCTCCATTGCTTGGGGACACCCCAGAACCTTGCTGGTCCACACCGAAGCAACTTTTCTCTTCCTGCGTGGGTTGCAGTTGCCAAGGCTTGTTGGGTCCAATCCGGGCACTGACACTGCAGCACTTGACATCATTTGTAGGACAGCTGGAATCCAGCTCTTGGTCATCGTCAATGCCTCCTCGTGGCTGCAGAGTCAAGCTTCACCTCTTCGCACCTGAAACACCGGACATCGGTGGGCATTTGTCTATCGTGCCCCTGGTCACTGGCAAGTGACCCAAACTCTGTCCCCTCTGCTTTCATGTTCTTCTGATCTTCAATCCAGGCTTGGATCACACCGGACACTTCTCTCCTTCCCGGTAGCAGCACTTTGCAGCAGATCGCCATTGAAATCAACGACGATCCCCGACACCATTTGACATCTATGCACCCGGCTTCCCTGGGTGAAGTAACTTGAGTACTCCGGTGCTCCCATGGGTTCTGGCCCTAGAACCCCTCCCCTCCCCCCCAAGTCTAAAGGGGTTTGCTCAAAGTCGTCTCCTAAGTGTCCTTAACTTCTTAAAATTCCAACTGCGACTTTTCCATAGAATAGTACGGGGCTCGCGCCTGTGTTCTCACATTGCACGCGTTCCTCGTGGGTCTCCTGTGTCACTACCTTGGGTGGTTCCTTGGGGTCCCAGTGATTCTACAGGCTCTAGGCCTTGTGTCTAGTCAAGTCGTGGTTCTTATACCACTTTCTTAATATATGGTTTGGTCCGCCCCTAGAGCCCATTGTATATTGTGCTATTTACTGTCGTTTTAGAACTGTATTATTGTGTGCTTTGCTCTCTAACTTCATAAAGAGGTTAGTAGAGAGTGTTTAGAAATAAATACATATATTTTATATATATATCGTAGGGAGTTGGAATCAGACTGCATGGTTGCCCCCACTTTTTCCCTGGTGTTTTGATGGTTTTTGACTTAGTTTGGCTGGGAACCTGCTATTCAGGTCCCCAGCCTATCTGCTTTCTCCTATAAAATGTTTCCATGTTGTGAGAAGTTGGCCTGGCATATGCTGTTCACTAGTTATAGTGGTCACCTTGCACCAGTACAAGTCGACTCTTATGGTAGTAGGTTTAAGACAACCTTTAAAGAAAGCTATCCTAGTGGTAGCTGTGGAGAGCAGCCTTCAGGCTAAGTCTTTAGAGGAATGTAAAGCAGCTTGTTTTACCATATAATCCCTTGAATTACCAAATGAAAGGACACCACACAGGTATATATATCAAATATATATGTATTTATTACTAACAACTCTCTACTAATCTCTTTATGAGATTAGAAGGCAGGAACATATGCACAAATCCACGTTTCACAATCAATTAAGCACAAATATGGCTGGGGCCCTAGGGGCGTACCAGACCATATACTAAAAAAGAGACTTAGAGATAACGACTGGCAAAGGGACAAGGCCTAGGGCCTTCAGAAGCGCTGGGGCCTCACGAAACCACCCAAGGCAGGTAAGTAAAGGACCCACGGGGGACGCATGCAGTGTGAGGACACAGCCGCGAATCCCTATTGACTTGAATGGAGCAAGTCGCAATTGGTAATTATTAGTTTAAGGATACTTCGGGAGAGTCTACAAGCAAGTCACTTACAGGGTAAGTAGTTCTAGAGCCAACACCCACAGGAGCACCGTAGTACTGGAGTTACCTCACCCAGGGAAGCCGGTTGCATAGGTGTCTTTTGGTGTCGGGTCGCGGCGTGGTTTTCAATGGGAGCCAATGAAGACTTGCTGCTTGTGAAGAAGTGTCCGGTGGAATCCGAGCCTGGATTCAGAAGAAGGAAGACTGGAAAGCAGAGGGGACAGTGTTCAAAGTCACTTGGCAGTGACCCTGGGCAAAGAAGATGGATGTCCACAGTCGTCGGGTGATTTCAGGTAGTCCATGGGTGTCTTGACTCTTCAGCCACGAGGTCCAGGAGGCGTCGACGACAACCAGGAGCTGGATTCCGCGTGGCCCGCGAAGTCTGCAGCTTACTGCGGTGTCGGTAAGCAGAGTGGAGCCAACAAGCCTTGGTAACAGCAAGTCTCGTGGAAAGGACAAAAAGTCAGCGGTGCAGACCAGCAAGGTCTGAGGGACTCACCCTGCGAGGGTAAGTCAGGGCGGGCCTGGAGCAACCAGGTGAGCACTTTGGAACTGTAGAAAAGTCTTCAGGGGACCCACAAGCCAATCACCAAGGGATCGCGAAGACGCCTCAGGAGGATCCACTCAACAGGGGCCCAGATTCACTCGGGATGTGGTAGGCCTCTGATCTTCGGAGCGATTCCTGCTAGAGGCGTGGACCACACGTGGCCCAATGCACAGTTTCGTAGAATGTTGTGAAGGGGTTGCACTCGAAAATATTGCACAGTACCCAGGGATTGCGGTTCCTCGTCACTCGTAGGGTCTACTTGCCTTAGCGTCGCTGGGGACTCACGATGGCCTTGGAGAAGTCAGAAAATCCTCTTCCTGGGCTCCAGGGACTTCGGGCTCCGGCGGGAGCGATGGAGTAGGCGACCGTTGGTTGTAGTTTTTGGTGTCTTCCAAAGGCAGTGGAACATCGAAAGTCTGGGATTCGTCTTCAGAGCATCGTCCAGGGGTATCTAGTTTGCAATGGCAAGGGTTCCCTAACTTATTCTGAAAGGAAGGGAGGGACTAGCTCTATGACCCCACCTATGGGAGGGTCAGGGGAGTGGGTGGCTACACCCACTTCCCTTTGTCCAGTTTCACGCCAGAGCAGGGGCAGGTAGGCCCTCAGCCGGTTTGAACTGGTGTATGCACAGAGGAGCCTACTGCTCCCCCAGTGCAGGACTTCAAAGCACTCTAGGAGTGCACCCACCCAGCCCCAATACACTAAACCCTGTCTGGGAGGTGGTCACACCTCCCTGTGACAGAATGCCTATTGTTGGGCCTCCTCCACTACAAGTTTCGGTCAGCAGCAGGAGGGCAGCCCAGTGTCTGTGACTGGTGGCATCCATTTTGGGATGCCAGGGCTCTTCAGGATTCTACCGCGTTTCCACAGTGGGCACATGTCTATCCCTCTAGAAGGGTGGGATCATACTCCCACACCAGTTATGATTCCAAAGCGTTTCACACCAAACAAGACATGTTTTGATGCAGCCATACCAAAGCCATTCCCACACGCTCTGTAGGCTTCGTCCAATTCCAATTAACTTCTAATGTGGCTAGATGGAACGGAGCAAGGTAAGAGAACCACACCTCTTTGTAATGCATCCACAAGCCTTTATGCGTACTGAGATATATATATATTTTTCCATTCCACAGAGATTAAAAACTATAGGCAGCGGCTGCTGCCTTATCTTGTAAAGAATTGGTTTCTGCTGAAAGCAATATCTTCCACCTCATCTTTTCAGGTATGGAAGTACCGTGTTTTGTCCTTTCCCTTGTGTTTTTTATATTTGCTATGATGGACTATACCATCAGGCACCGTGCTGTTTTGTAATTTTCACTCTTCAGTGTCCTACATGAAGCAGTACAGCCCTGAGGAAGACCTTCCTTCAAATTGTTGTGGTCCTTACACATGAAGGTCGAAATGCGTCTGCTCACTTTTTGGTTTAACCCCCCCCACCTTCCCAACTTCACACAACTTTTCCCTTTGCACGAGGTCAAGAGTTGCAACAGGACATAATTGATTGGAGATTTGATGAAATGTCGAAGTGTACCAAATTAACTGCGGTATAACTGTTTTCAACTTGTATCAATGTTATCTCTGACCTCTTCACCTTTGGACCGTTGGATTGAAAATTAATCGAGGAAAAAATTATGTATGGCTTTCCCGATTTATGATGTATATCTGTTCACTCAAGATTTAGGACAAAAAGATGTCAAGAATTTGTCCAAATTTCACTGTTTGTAAATGTATTAATCATGAATTTATAATACCGTATGTGTTGCTTTAATGTTTGTGACAATGAAATGTTTCTTTTCTGAGAAAAATTTTCCTTTCAAAAAGAACAAAAAAGTGGCTATGTTCCTAAATAATCGAATTAAAAATATTAAATATTTTTGATAACATTTCTTTCGTGATGGCAATCAGATTTTGTACCTCCAGACTCACAGTTGTATAAATTCTCTATATGTAATGTCGTTCTGTAGTGGAACTCAAGCGTAGGCAACGCACTGTGTCTAGGCTGTAAGTGAATATATTCGTATCTATGGTCTCAGGGGCATCCCGGTTTATGCTTGCCATTCCAAAGTTAGAATTTACTGCGAGGTTATAATGCACTTAAGAGTATAAGGTTTGACCGCATTCACAAACAGCCCAGAGAATGGACTCTGAGAGCTGCAGAGGGGCCCTGCTCAGGCAGAGGCACCCCCTCACATGGAAACCAAGCACCCTGCCCTCAGGATTGATAGGGCCTGCCTTAGGGGTGACTGATAGGTTTAAATGTGTGTGCAGGAGAGATATAGGGAACCTATATCTCAGTGTGGAGTGCTAGCATCACCTCACCCAGGCTGCAGTAGCAGGCCTGTGGTGTCAGATTTAGTCTGCTTCCCAGGGGTGGCATAATACATGCTTCAGCCCCTGGTAGGCCTGTGAACTACCTATGCCCTTGGTACCTAAGGTACCATATACTAGGGACTCATAAGGCACCACAGTATCCAATCACTAGTGCACCTAATATGCACTCCATGTTGTTTAGAGACAACAGAGAGGCTGGGGCCCTGATTAGCAGGGTCCCAGCCAGACTATAGCCAGAAACCAGTGTAAACATCAGAAAAAAAGTGGGGGCACGTAAGTCAACGTAAGGTCGAACCAAGGCAGAGGTTCAGACCCATGAACCTGAGAGACATACACCACCACGTAAGTCAACGTAAGGTCGAACCAAGGCAGGGGTTCAGACCCATAAACCTAAGAGACACCACCACGTAAGACAACCTAAGGTCAACCAAAGCCAGAGGGTCAGACCCATGAACCTAAGAGACACCACCACGTGCGTCAAACTAAGGTCAACCAAAGGCAGAGGTTCAGACCCATGAACCTGAGAGACACCACCACGTAAGTCAACGTAAGGTCGAAACAAGGCAGAGGTTCAGACCCATGAACCTGAGAGACACACACTACCACGTAAGACAACCTAAGGTCAACCAAAGCCAGAGGGTCAGACCCATCAACCTGAGAGACACCACCACGTAAGTCAACGTAAGGTCAACCCAAGGCAGAGGTTCAGACCCATGAACCTAAGAGACACCACCACGTGCGTCAAACTAAGGTCAACCAAAGGCAGAGGTTCAGACCCATGAACCTGGGAGACACCACCACGTAAGTCAACGTAAGGTCGAACCAAGGCAGAGGTTCAGACCCATGAACCTGAGAGACACACACTACCACGTAAGTCAACCTAAGGTCAATCAAAGGCAGAGGTTCAGACCCATGAACCTGAGAGACACACACCACCACGTAAGTCAAACTAAGGTCAACCCAAGGCAGAGGTTCAGACCCATGAACCTAAGAAACACCACCACGTAAGTCAGTCTAAGGTCAACCAAAGGCAGAGGTTCAGACCCATGAACCTAAGAGACACCACCACATGCGTCAAACTAAGGTCAACCAAAGGCAGAGGTTCAGACCCATGAACCTGAGAGACACCACCAAGTAAGTCAACCTAAGGTCAACCCAAGGCAGAGGTTCAGACCCGTCAGCCTCAGAGACAGCACCACGTAAGTAAACCTAATGTCAACCCAAGGCAGAGGTTCAGACCCATGAACCTGAGAGTCACACACCACCACGTAATTCAACCTAGGGTCAACCCAAGGCAGAGGTTCAGACCCTTGAACCTGAGAGACACCACCACGTAAGTAAACCTAAGGTCAACCCAAGGCAGAGGTTCAGACCCATCAGCCTCAGAGACACCACCACGTAAATAAACCTAAGGTCAACCCAAGGCAGAGGTTCAGACCCGTGAACCTGAGAGACACACACCACCACGTAAATCAACTTAAGGTCAACCCAAGGCAGAGGTTCAGACCCGTCAGCCTTAGAGACACCACCACGTAAGTCAACCTAAGGTCAACCCAAGTTAGAGGTTCAGACCCGTCAACCTCAGAGACAGCACCACTTAAGTCAACCGAAGGTCAACCCAAGGCAGAGGTTCAGACCCATGAACCTAAGAGACACCACCATGTAAGTCAACCTAAGGTCAACCAAAGGCATAGGTTAAGACGAATGAACCTGAGAGACACCACCACATAAGTAAACCTAAGGTCAACCCAAGGCAGATGTTCAGACCCATGAACCTGAGAGACACCACCACGTAAGTCAACGTAAGGTCAACCAAAGGCAGACGTTCAGACCCATGAACCTGAGAGACACCACCATGTGCGTCAAACTAAGGTCAACCAAAGGCAGAGGTTCAGACCCATGAACCTGAGAGACACACACCACCACGTAAGTCAACCCAAGGTCAACCCAAGGCAGAGGTTCAGACCCATCAGCCTCAAAGACAGCACAACATAAGTCAACCTAAGGTCAACCCAAGGCAGAGGTTCAGACCCATGAAACTGAGAGACATCACCACGTAAGTCAACCTAAGGTCAATCCAAGGCAGAGGTTCAAACCCTTCAGCATCAGAGACACCACCACATAAGTCAACCGAAGGTCAACCCAAGGCAGAGGTTCAGAACCATGAACCTAAGAGACACCACTACGTAAGTCAACCTAAGGTCAACCAAAGGCAGAGGTTCAGACCCATGAACCTAAGAGACACCACCACGTAAGTAAACCTAAGGTCAACCCAAGGCAGAGGTTCAGACCTATGAACCTAAGAGACACCACCACGTGCGTCAAACTAAGGTCAACCAAAGGCAGATGTTGTGATCCATGAACCTGAGAGACACCACCATGTAAGTCAACCTAAGGTCAACCCAAGGCAGAGGTTCAGACCCATGAACCTGAGAGACACACACCACCATGTAAGTCAACCTAAGGTCAACCAAAGGTAGACGTTCAGAACCATGAGCGCGAGAGACACACACCACCACGTAAGTCAACCTAAGGTCAAACCAATGCAGAGGTTCAGACCCATGAACCTAAGAGACACCACCACATAAGTCAACCTAAGGTCAACCAAAGGCAGAGGTTCAGAACCTTGAACCTGAGAGACACCACCACATAAGTAAACCTAAGGTCAACCCAAGGCAGATGTTCAGACCCGTCAGCCTCAGAGACATCACCACGTAAGTAGACCTAAGGTCAACCCACGGCAGAGGTTCAGACCCATGAACCTAAGAGACACCACCACGTGCGTCAAACTAAGGTCAACCAAAGGCAGAGGTTCAGACCCATGAAACTGAGAGACACCACCACCTTAGTCAACCTAAGGTCAACCCAAGTCAGAGGTTCAGACCCGTCAGCCTCAGAGACAGCACCACGTAAGTCAACCTAAGGTAAACCCAAGGCAGAGGTTCAGACCCATGAACCTGAGAGTCACACACCACCACGTAATTCAACCTAAGGTCACCCCAAGGCAGAAGTTCAGACCCTTGTACCTGAGAGACACCACCACGTAAGTAAACCTAACGTCAACCCAAGACAGAGGTTCAGACCCGTCAGCCTCAGAGACACCACCACGTAAATAAACCTAAGGTCAACCCAAGGCAGAGGTTCAGACCCATGAACCAGAGAGACACACACCACCACGTAAGTCAACCTAAGGTCAATCAAAGGCAGAGGTTCAGACCCATCAGCCCCAGAGACAGCACCACATGCGTCAAACTAAAGTCAACCAAAGGCAGAGGTTTAGACCTAGGAACCTGAGAGACACACACCGCCACGTAAGTCAACTCAAGGTCAACACAAGGCAGAGGTTCAGACCCGTCAGCCTCAGAGAGAGCACCACGTATGTCAACCTAAGGTCAACCTAAGGCAGAGGTTCGGACCCATGAACCTGAGAGACACCACCACGTAAGTCAACCTAAGGTCAACCCAAGGCAGAAGTTCAGACCCTTGTACCTGAGAGACACCACCACGTAAGTAAACCTAACGTCAACCCAAGACAGAGGTTCAGACCCGTCAGCCTCAGAGACACCACCACGTAAATAAACCTAAGGTCAACCCAAGGCAGAGGTTCAGACCCATGAACCAGAGAGACACACACCACCACGTAAGTCAACCTAAGGTCAATCAAAGGCAGAGGTTCAGACCCATCAGCCCCAGAGACAGCACCACATGCGTCAAACTAAAGTCAACCAAAGGCAGAGGTTTAGACCTAGGAACCTGAGAGACACACACCGCCACGTAAGTCAACTCAAGGTCAACACAAGGCAGAGGTTCAGACCCGTCAGCCTCAGAGAGAGCACCACGTATGTCAACCTAAGGTCAACCTAAGGCAGAGGTTCGGACCCATGAACCTGAGAGACACCACCACGTAAGTCAACCTAAGGTCAACCCAAGGCAGAGGTTCAGGCCCGACAGCCTCAGAGACAGCACCAGGTAAGTCAACCAAAGGTCAACCCAAGGCAGAGGTTCAGACCCATGAACCTGAGAGACACCACCATGTAAGTCAACCTAAGGTCAACCCAAGGCAGAGGTTCAGACCCATGAACCTGACACACACACACCACCATGTAAGTCAACCTAAGGTCAACCAAAGGCAGAGGTTCAGACCCATGAGCCTGAGAGACTCACACCACCACGTAAGTCAACTTAAGGTCAACCAAATGCAGAGGCTCAGACCCGTCAGCCTCAGAGACAACACCACGTAAGTCAACCTAAGGTCAACCAAAGGCAGAGGTTCAGACTGATGAACCTAAGAGACACTGTGAGAAGCTGGCCTGGTATATGTTGTTCACTAGTTAAAGTGGACACCTTGCACCAGTACAATTTGACTCTTATGGTAGTATGTTTAAGACAACCACAGAATCGCCCACCCTCAGTTCAAGGCCCCCCTCAGGATCACCCACCCTCAGTTCAAGGCCCCCTCAGGATCACCCACCCTCAGTTCAAGGCCCCCTCATGATCACCCCCTCAGTACAAGCCCCCCCTCAGGATAACCCCTCCTCAGTTCAAGGCCCCCTCCCCCCTCAGGATCACCCACCCTCAGTTCAAGCCCCCCCAGGATCACCCACCCTCAGTTCAAGGCCCCCCCCCGATCACCCACCCTCAGTTCAAGACCTCCTCCCCCCTCAGGATCACCCACTGTGAGAAGTTGGCCTGGCATATGCTGTTCACTAGTTAAAGTCGACACCTTGCACCAGTACAATTCGACTCTTATGGTAGTAGGTTTAAGGCAACCTTTTAAAGAAAGCTATCCTAGTGGTAGCTGTGGAGAGCAGCCTTCAGGCTAAGTCTTTAGAGGAATGTAAAGCAGCTTGTTTTACCTTATAATCTCTTGAATCACTAAATGAAAGGACACAACACAGGTATATATATCAAATATATATGTATTTATTACTAACAACTCTCTGCTAATCTCTTTATGAGATTAGAAGTCAGCAACATATGCATAGATCAACGTTTCACAATAAATTAAGCACAAATATGGCTGGGGCCCTAGGGGCGTACCAGACCATATACTAAAAAAGAGACTTAGAGATAACGACTGGCAAAGGGACAAGGCCTAGGGCCTACAGAAGCGCTGGGGCCTCACGAAACCACCCAAGGCTGGTAAGTAAAGGACCCACGGGAGACGCGTGCAGTGTGGGAACACAGCCGCATATCCCTATTGATTTCAATGGAGCAAATCGCGATTGGAAATAAAGAGTTTAAGGATACTTTGGGAGAGTCTACAAGCAAGTCCCTTACAGGGTAAGTAGTTCTAGCGCCAACACCCACAGGAGCACCATAGTGCTGGAGTTACCTCACCCAGGGAAGCCGGGTGCATAGGTGTCTTTTGGTGTTGGGTCACGGCGTCGTTTTCAATGGGAGCCAAAGAAGACTTGCTGCTTGTGAAGGCAGAAGAAGTGTCCGGTGGAATCCAAGGCTGGATTCAGAAGAAGGAAGACCTGAAAGCAGAGCGGACAGTGTTCAAAGTTACTTGGCAGTGACCCGGGACAAGGAAGATAGATGCCCACAGTCGCTGGGTGATTTCAGGTGATCCACTGGTGTCTTGACTCTTCAGCCACGAGGTCCAGGAGGTCTCGACAATGACTAGGAGCTGGATTCAGCGTGTCCCACAAAGTCTGCAGCTTACTGCGGTGTCAGTGACCAGATTGGAGCCAACAAGCCTTGGTAACAGTAAGCCTCGTGGAAAGGATAAAAAGTCTGCGGTGCAGACCAGCAAGGTCTGAGGGACTCACCCAGCAAGGGTAAGTCAGGGCAGGCCTGGAGCAACCAGGGGAGCCCTTTGGGACTGTAGAAAAGCCTTCTGGGAACCCACAAGCCAACCGGCAAGGGATCACGAAGATGCCTCGGAAGGGTTCACTCACCAGAGGCCCACTGTCACTCGGGACGGGGTAGGCCTCTGATCTTCGGAATGTTTCTTGCTGGAGGCTTGGAACACACGTGGTCCAATGCACAGGTTCGTAGAGCATCGTGAAGGGGTTGCACTCGAAAATAGTGCATGGTACCCAGGTATTGTGGTTCCTCGTTGCTCGTGGGGTCCACTTGCCTCAGCGTCACTTGGGACTCACAATGGCCTTGGGGAAGTCGGGAAATCCTCTTACTGGGCTGCAGGGACTTCGGACTCCAGCGGGAGCGGGAATGTTTGCGATCGTTGATTGCAATTTGGTGCCTGCCCAGCAGGGGAGTCACTCCTTGACTCCAAGGGAGATTCTTCCATCTTCCAGATGTAATGGAACGTCGAAGGTCCAGGATTCTTCTGCAGAGCATCGTCCAGGGATATCTAGTTTGCAATGGCAAGGGTTCCCTAACTTATACTAAAAGGAAGGGAGGGACTAGCTCTATGACCCCACCTATGGGAGGTTCAGGGGAGGGGGTGGCTACACCCACTTCCCTTTGTCCAGTTTCACGCCAGAGCAGGGGCAGGTAGCCCCTGAGCCGGTTTGAACTGGCATATGCACAGATAAGCCTACTGCTCCCCCAGTGCAGGACTTCAAAGCACTTTAGGAGTGCACCCACCCAGCCCCAATACACTAAACCCTGTCTGGGAGGTGGTCACACCTCCCTGTGACAGGATACCTATTGTTGGGCTTCCTCCTCTGCGAGTTTCGGTCATCAGCAGGAGGGCAGCCCAGTGTCTGTGACTGGTGGCATCCATTTTGTGATGCCAGGGCTCTGCAGGATTCTACCGTGTTTCCACAGTAGGTACATGTCTATCCCTCTAGAAGGGTGGGATCACACTCCCACACCAGTTACTGGTGTGGGGGTATGATTCCAAAGCGTTTGACACCAAACACGACATGTTTTGATGCAGCCATTCCAAAGTTAGCATTTATCAGGTTATAATGCACTTAAGAGTATATGGTTTAACCGCATTCACAAACAGCCCCAGAGAATGGACTCTGAGAGCTGCAGAGGGGCCCTGCTCAGGCAGAGGCACCCCCTCACATGGAAACCAAGCACCCTGCCCTCAGGAATGATAGGGCCTGCCTTAGGGGTGACTGATAGGTTTAAATGTGTGTGCAGGAGAGATATAGGGAACCTATATCTCAGTGAGGAGTGCTAGCATCACCTCACCCAGGCTGCAGTAGCAGGCCTGTGGTGTCAGATTTAGTCTGTTTCCCAGGGGTGGCATAATATATGCTTCAGCCCCTGGTAGGCCTGTGAAGTACCTATGCCCTTGGTACCTAAGGTACCATACACTAGGGACTCATAAGGCACCACAGTATCCAATCACTAGTGCACCTAATATGCACTCCATGTTGTTTAAGGGAGTAAGCAGATAGGCTGGGGTCCTGGATAGCAGGATCCCAGCCAGACTAGTCAAAAACCATCAAAACACCAGGAAAAAAGTGGGGGCAACCATGTAGTCAGATTCCACCGTCTTACAGACACCACCACGTATGTCAACCTAAGGTCAACCCAAGACAGAGATTCAGACCCTTGAACCTGAGAGACACCACCATGTAAGTCAACCTAAGGTCAACCAAAAGCAGAGGTTCAGAACCGTGAACCTGAGAGACACCACCACTTAAGTCAAGTTAAGGTCAACCCAAGGTGGAGTTTCAGAGACCCGTCAGCCTCAGAGACAGCACCACGTAAGTCAACCTAAGGTCAACCAAAGACAGAAGTTCAGACCCATGAACCTGAGACACAACCACGTAAGTCAACCTAAGGTCAGCCCAAGGCATAGGTTCAGACCCGTCAGCCTTAGAGACACCACCACGTAAGTCAACCCAAGGTCAACCGAAGGCAGAGGTTCAGACCCGTCAGCCTCCGAGACACCACCACGTAAATCAATCTAAGGTCAACCCAAGATATCTCCTCGAATGCCACAGGACCTTGGCCTGTCCAGGAATTGATTTTCTTTTGCATGTGATCCAGACATATCAGCCCGGGAGACTACTTGGTAGAGGGCTTGGCCTACTTAATTGAGATACAAGTGGGATTGCGTCCAGGACCTGTCAACCGAGAGGCGGAATGGGGACATGACCCAGACCCTGTCAACAAGAAAGATGCCTCCACAACGCTACCCTAACAACCAATGTGTCTGAAAAACGCATTCCTTTACCACGCATGCCTTTACCATGCATGCATTTACCATGCATGCCTTTACCACGCATGCCTTTACCACGCATGACTTTACCACGCATGCCTTTACCACGCAATTTTGTTGTAAAGGCATGACTGGTAAAGGGATGTGTCGTAAAGATCACACCCCAACCCCCGCCCTGAGCTCTAAAAACTACCCTCTCCCTCCCTGAGCCCTAAACACTACCCTGCCTCCCTGACACCTAAAAACTAACCCCACCCTAGAACCCTGACAACAACCCGACCCCCAGCCCTAAAAACTACCCACAACCATTAAAAACTGCCACCACCCCCTCAGCCCCAGCCCCACTTACCTCACTGCATCCTCTCCCGATCCTTCCTGTTCCTGGGCCCGCCCACTACAACATCTATAGCGCGGAAAGTCCGTAACCATGCATATGCGTGTTTAAGGCAAGTGTGATTGCGCTTGCGGGGAAACTGCACGCGTAGCATAGCCCGCGTTGTAAAGGCTATTTCCCGGTAAAACTGGGTGAGTGACCCGGATATGTCAGTGGATAGACACAACTGGTTAATAGAGACACCACTGAACACATGACTCACAGTCGTCATGTTTAAGACTCTGCCGTGTGGAGGACTTGTGTCTTTCACCAGCATCAATGACAGATGTTTATTGTTACCCAACTCAATGGTACTCATTTTATCGACCTCAGAAGGATGACAGGACCCGCCAGGACTTGTACCTGTGTCCATGACGTCAATGACAGGCCCCTACAGTGGACATATTCGTCCACCAGACCCGGCCAAGGGGCAGAGGTGGGTATGCTGCCCACCAGCCAACAAGGGACACAGATGGACACGTCACCGAGGCCCGCCAATCAAGAGAGGGAACTGGGCACGTGAGCTTTACCAGTAAACCAAAAACACAACTCCACGTGATTCACACACGTCATCCAAGACAGCAGTCAGCGGAGACACACGGCTGTGTATGTGTCATGACAATCTGAGATGCACAACTGGCCCTGTGACCTTGAGCCATCAGCTGAGAGCGACACGTCACACCTAGGGACGGAGCTCAGCCGGTCACTCAAGAGGCAGAGCTGGACACTGAAGCCGGACCTGTTGCCTGAGATACAACTTGTCATGTGAACTCGACTCCTGGGCTGGGGACACAATGGATGCTTTCAACAGGGGAAACAACCACACACAACCCGACATCAGACATCTCCTGCCAGCGAGCTTAGCTACAGTCAGGGCACAGAGGGCGGGGCGGGGCTGAAGGCCTGGCGACTTCCGGGTGGTGTCTGGGATTGCACAACAGTGTCATTGCGGCAGCCACCCTGCCCACCAACGGCCTGAGCCCATGTGCAAGGCCGGGTGCCGCGGGGAGCTGCTCCAAGCGCCCCTGTGTCTCGCACCCAGCTCTAGGCGCTGGAGGGACTCCGGAAGCCGCGCGCAGCGCTGTGTGTTTCCTTTCTGCCTCTTCAGACACTCTGGCTGCTGATTGTGGTGAAGAGGAGGGTTGCCCATGAGCAGGGAGAGGCTTCCATGTGCATTTGGAATTCCACACGTGTCATTTTTACAACGCGGCTCCTACTACACCAATGCAATTACAACGCACTACCATTACAACATGAACTTTTACCACATATATGTCTTTACCACGCATGGCGTTACAACGCAAAGGCGTGCGTTGTAAAAGCATAAACTTGGTAAAAGTGGTGAAGATAGGTAAGCAACTCTATTCCACCCTAAACCCTAAATTTTCCCTTCCCCCAAAAACCCACACCCACCCTAAACCCTAAAATGACCATTCACACCCCAAAACCCCAAAACCACCCTAAACCCTAAAATGACCATTACCATTCTCACCCTAAACCCCAAACCCACCCTAAACCCTAAAATTACACCTTCCAACCCAAAAATCCAAACACACCCTAAACCCTAAATTTACCCTTCCCACCCAAAAACCCAAACTAAACTCTAAAAGTACCCTTCAAACTAAAAAACCCAATCCCACCCTAAACCCTGAGGGGCTGATTTACGAGAAAGTGCTGCAGCGCAGCACTGCAAGCCCTTTGGCTGCGCCACGCTGCGGCACTTTCAAAGCACAGGAATCCGACATATTTTCAATATTAAGTCATATCTCTGTGCCTCTCCCTGCGCTGGCGCACAAACAGCTGCCATGCGCCGGCGCGGGCACCGTGGTACAAGGATGCCTGCGCCATGGGGAGATTGTTTTCATGCAGGAAGGGGCCCCTTCCTGGACAAAAACAATCACTACAGGCATTTCCCTCTTTCAATGTGTGCTGTAGAATACAGAATGCAGCACGCATTGAAAGAGGAAAAAACAAGGAGAAAATAAAACATTTCTCCTCGTTGCGCCTCGCTATGCCACCTCTAGGGAGGCGTAGCATTTTAATGCATTTCCAGGTTTACGATTCCTTGTAAATCTGGAACTGTGTCTGGTTCCTTGGGGGTCGCGTGGGAACACCCACAGCAACACCCAAGGAACGCCCCTTTCACGCAAAGTGCTGCGTGTAAAGGGGCCGTATTTACAAGGACACGAAAAATCCCGCAGGGTGGCTTTACCCGTCCTTGTAAATATGGGGCAGTGAAATGCATCGGTGGTGCGTCACAAAAAGTGATGCACTGGTGGCACTGGTGCCCCTAAATTTACCCTTCCCACCCAAAAACCCAAACCCACCCTAAACCCTAAAATTACCCATTCCCATCCAAAAACCCAATCCCACCTTAAACCCTGAAAAGACCCTTCCCACCCAAAAACCTGAATCTATCCTAAACCCTAAAATTGCCTTTCCCTCCCAAAAACCCAAACACACTCAAAACCCTAAAATTACCCTTCCCACCTAATAACTCAAACTCACCCTAAACGTACCCTTCCCACCTAAAAACCCAAACTTCCCTTCTTCTGACTTGTAAACACATATGCCTTTACCATTCATGCCTTTAGAATGAAATTCGTTGTAAAGGCATGTGTGGTGAAGACATATGCGTTGTAATGGCATGAGTTGTGGTAGCAGTGCGTTGTAATGGCACTTGCGTTGTAATGGCATGCTATGTAATAGCATGTGTTGTGAAGTCGCGTTGCAATGGCTGTTTCCCTTGACAGACTCCCTTTGCCCTGTCATTGGCTTGGCTGTTTAACCCCTGATTGCCGACACGTACAGAGCCGGAAAACCACGTCATTCTGCTTTTCACAAGTCTGACAACTGTCAGCTATCAGCCATTCTGGCTTTTCAGCTAACAATAGTTTGCATTGTGGACTTGTAGTTTTGCTTTTAATACTTTCACTATGGGCTCAAAACTCGGGCAACCAAAGTGCCTGTTTCTAAAATACCAGATTTGGTCCGAGGAGCTTTACATGACATGACGCCACTTGTCAGCAATGTTGTATAGTTACACAAAGTTTCCTTGTCCAATGAAAAAATGCTTGTTTTGTTCATCAAACTAAAAGGAAACTCTGCTGACCCATGTTTTGGGTGGATTCACTCTTTCTTTCACTAGATGGAAATGTGAACGGTTTTGTCTTTTTGTGAAGTGGAAAGTTTGACGCTCACAACACAACAAAGGCACACCTTGGTCAGAAGCACAACTTTCTGTAACATGTAGAACAGCCAAAGGGCATGTTGCAGTGGAAGGGCCGTCATGCAATTCTCTCACACATATAGGACGGGTACAACACAGGCAGCAAACACCATAGAGGGAGTGAGGGGCACTTACGGTCGTTGTACGCCCTCCGTAAACAGGCATACATGTATAAGAAATACAAAACTCCTGGAAGAAACAGCAAGTTGGGACCCACTGGGGCGATTACCATGGATTGACGGACTCGTATAGGACGATGAGCTCTAACCTATTGGGTGTGGTGTGCAGTACGTTCCACATCTAGGGCTGCAAAGCATCAGAGAGTCCTCCTGATCAATGGCTGCACACTTATGGCTTCCCTAGTTTGGGTGAGTTTATGTCCCGTATGTCAACACTTATCTTCTCCCTTCGTCAGACCCATATTAAAATTGGGTGTGGGAAAATGTGTTTTACTGGTGTCTCCTTACCACAAGAATACAAATAGGAAAGTGAAACAATGGACCCTGCTTCTCTTTTTTGTCAACATGTTTCGGCCCTTGGAGTTTGTCAATGCGGAACCAGGCATCTTCCTCAGGAGTGTAGGTATCTGACCTCAAATACTGAATAACAGTCTTTGGTAAATAGGCGTGCTATTCAAGTACATTCACAACGTGCAAGCACCCCTTCGTCCAGCATTTCATTTAGAAAAGAATAAGTGGCGGGCCGGAAACTTTGCTCATGAGCTGTCGCTGGAACTACTGTAAGTCGGTACTGAACACCAAGGGTGTCTAGTCCTGATTCCAGCTCATGTCTCTTTAATCAACCACAATACACTCCCTGATCCTTTGTCTCACTCCTGAGGTTTCTTTTTCATCCTTGTGTACGCTTTTTCTCACTGTTTTTCCATCTATCACTTCCTTCCTCTTTCCCCCTTTCTGTCATCCTTTTTCTTGTTCTGGGTCAAAGTCTGATGATGAAAACCATACCCTAGTCCCCAGAAATGAGTGCTGGGGGCCCCACCTGCAACCACCAACTCAAATGAAGCAGAGGTTTTGTCATGGAACAGGTATGTCGTGGGCAGGATCAGTCAAGGTTCCCTCCTCAAGAGGACAGGCATAGCTGGGGCAGTAACGGGACATGTTCGAATCAGGCAGCAGCAGTGCGAGCTTCGCTTCTTCACGGAAGAGGCGCAGCATGGCGGTAGCAAAGCAAGCTTCCTTCTCTCACATAAAGCAGCAGTGCAAGCTTCCATTCCCCACAGAACAGATTCAGCAGGGCAGCAGCACTGCTGGGGAGGGAGGAGCATGGGGGTGAGGATGGTGGGACCAGCGCCCCATCAGAACACGTCATGGTCTTCCTTTAAACTCCACCACCGGCGACAGCCACAGTCATCAACAGCAGTCCCTTCCCCCTCAGCCTGGGAGGAGCCCAGCGACAGTCACAGTCATCAACAGCAGTCCCTTCCCTCTCAGCCTGGGAGGAGCCCAGCCACAGCCACAGTCATCAACAGCAGTCCCTTCCCTCTCAGCCTGGGAGGAGCCCAGCGACAGCCACAGTCATCAACAGCAGTCCCTTCCCTCTCAGCCTGGGAGGAGCCCTGCGACAGCTGCAGTCATCAACAGCAGTCCCTTCCCTCAGCCTGGGAGGAGCCCAGCCACAGCCACAGTCATCAACAGCAGTCCCTTCCCCCTCAGCCTGGGAGGAGCCGAGCCACAGCCACAGTCATCAACAGCAGTCCCTTCCCTCTCAGCCTGGGAGGAGCCCAGCCACTGTCATCAACAGCAGACACTTCCCTCAGCCTGGGAGGAGCCACAGCCACAGCCACAGTCATCAACAGCAGTCCCTTCCCTCTCAGCCTGGGAGGAGCCCAGCCACAGCCACAGTCATCAACAGCAGTCCCTTCCCCCTCAGCCTGGGAGGAGCCCAGCGACAGCCACAGTCATCAACAGCAGTCCCTTCCCTCTCAGCCTGGGAGGAGCCATGCGACAGCCACAGTCATCAACAGCAGTCCCTTCCCTCAGCCTGGGAGGAGCCCAGCCACAGCCACAGTCATCAACAGCAGCCCTTCCCTCTCAGCCTGGGAGCAGCCCAGCCACAGCCACAGTCATCAACAGCAGTCCCTTCCCTCTCAGCCTGGGAGGAGCCCAGCCACAGTCATCAACAGCAGTCCCTTCCCTCTCAGTCTGGGAGGAGCCCAGCCACAGCCACAATCATCAACAGCAGTCCCTTCCCTCTCAGCCTGGGAGGAGCCAAGTGACAGCCGCAGTCATCAACAGCAGTCCCTTCCCTCAGCCTGGGAGGAGCCCAGCCACAGTCACAGTCATCAACAGCAGTCCCTTCCCTCTCAGCCTGGGAGGAGCCCGGCCACAGCCACAGTCACCAACAGCAGTCCCTTCCCCCTCAGCCTGGGAGGAGCCCAGCCACAGCCACAGTCATCAACAGCAGTCCCTTCCCTCTCAGCCTGGGAGGAGCCCAGCGACAGCCACAGTCATCAACAGCAGTCCCTTCCCTCTCAGCCTGGGAGGAGCACTGCGACAGCTGAAGTCATCAACAGCAGTCCCTTCCCTCAGCCTGGGAGGAGCCCAGCCACAGCCACAGTCATCAACAGCAGTCCCTTTCCCCTCAGCCTGGGAGGAGCCCAGCCACAGCCACAGTCATCAACAGCAGTCCCTTCCCTCTCAGCCTGGCAGGAGCCCAGCCACTGTCATCAACAGCAGACACTTCCCTCAGCCTGGGAGGAGCCCAGCCACAGCCACAGTCATCAACAGCAGTCCCTTCCCTCTCAGCCTGGGAGGAGCCCAGCCACAGCCACAGTCAGCAACAGCAGTCCCTTCCCTCTCAGCCTGGGAGGAGCCCAGCCACAGCCACAGTCATCAACAGCAGTCCCTTCCCCCTCAGCCTGGGAGGAGCCCAGCGACAGCCACAGTCATCAACAGCAGTCCCTTCCCTCTCAGCCTGGGAGGAGCCAAGTGACAGCCGCAGTCATCAACAGCAGTCCCTTCCCTCAGCCTGGGAGGAGCCCAGCCACAGTCACAGTCATCAACAGCAGTCCCTTCCCTCTCAGCCTGGGAGGAGCCCAGCGACAGTCACAGTCATCAACAGCAGTCCCTTCCCTCTCAGCCTGGGAGGAGCCCAGCCACAGCCACAGTCATCAACAGCAGTCCCTTCCCTCTCAGCCTGGGAGGAGCCCAGCGACAGCCACAGTCATCAACAGCAGTCCCTTCCCTCTCAGCCTGGGAGGAGCCCTGCGACAGCTGCAGTCATCAACAGCAGTCCCTTCCCTCAGCCTGGGAGGAGCCCAGCCACAGCCACAGTCATCAACAGCAGTCCCTTCCCCCTCAGCCTGGGAGGAGCCGAGCCACAGCCACAGTCATCAACAGCAGTCCCTTCCCTCTCAGCCTGGGAGGAGCCCAGCCACTGTCATCAACAGCAGACACTTCCCTCAGCCTGGGAGGAGCCACAGCCACAGCCACAGTCATCAACAGCAGTCCCTTCCCTCTCAGCCTGGGAGGAGCCCAGCCACAGCCACAGTCATCAACAGCAGTCCCTTCCCCCTCAGCCTGGGAGGAGCCCAGCGACAGCCACAGTCATCAACAGCAGTCCCTTCCCTCTCAGCCTGGGAGGAGCCATGCGACAGCCACAGTCATCAACAGCAGTCCCTTCCCTCAGCCTGGGAGGAGCCCAGCCACAGCCACAGTCATCAACAGCAGCCCTTCCCTCTCAGCCTGGGAGCAGCCCAGCCACAGCCACAGTCATCAACAGCAGTCCCTTCCCTCTCAGCCTGGGAGGAGCCCAGCCACAGTCATCAACAGCAGTCCCTTCCCTCTCAGTCTGGGAGGAGCCCAGCCACAGCCACAATCATCAACAGCAGTCCCTTCCCTCTCAGCCTGGGAGGAGCCAAGTGACAGCCGCAGTCATCAACAGCAGTCCCTTCCCTCAGCCTGGGAGGAGCCCAGCCACAGTCACAGTCATCAACAGCAGTCCCTTCCCTCTCAGCCTGGGAGGAGCCCGGCCACAGCCACAGTCACCAACAGCAGTCCCTTCCCCCTCAGCCTGGGAGGAGCCCAGCCACAGCCACAGTCATCAACAGCAGTCCCTTCCCTCTCAGCCTGGGAGGAGCCCAGCGACAGCCACAGTCATCAACAGCAGTCCCTTCCCTCTCAGCCTGGGAGGAGCACTGCGACAGCTGAAGTCATCAACAGCAGTCCCTTCCCTCAGCCTGGGAGGAGCCCAGCCACAGCCACAGTCATCAACAGCAGTCCCTTCCCCCTCAGCCTGGGAGGAGCCCAGCCACAGCCACAGTCATCAACAGCAGTCCCTTCCCTCTCAGCCTGGCAGGAGCCCAGCCACTGTCATCAACAGCAGACACTTCCCTCAGCCTGGGAGGAGCCCAGCCACAGCCACAGTCATCAACAGCAGTCCCTTCCCTCTCAGCCTGGGAGGAGCCCAGCCACAGCCACAGTCAGCAACAGCAGTCCCTTCCCTCTCAGCCTGGGAGGAGCCCAGCCACAGCCACAGTCATCAACAGCAGTCCCTTCCCCCTCAGCCTGGGAGGAGCCCAGCGACAGCCACAGTCATCAACAGCAGTCCCTTCCCTCTCAGCCTGGGAGGAGCCAAGTGACAGCCGCAGTCATCAACAGCAGTCCCTTCCCTCAGCCTGGGAGGAGCCCAGCCACAGTCACAGTCATCAACAGCAGTCCCTTCCCTCTCAGCCTGGGAGGAGCCCGGCCACAGCCACAGTCATCAACAGCAGTCCCTTCCCCCTCAGCCTGGGAGGAGCCCAGCCACAGCCACAGTCATCAACAGCAGTCCCTTCCCTCTCAGCCTGGGAGGAGCCCAGCCACAGCCACAGTCATCAACAGCAGTCCCTTCCCTCTCAGCCTGGGAGGAGCCCAGCCACAGCCACAGTCATCAACAGCAGTCCCTTCCCCCTCAGCCTGGGAGGAGCCCAGCGACAGCCACAGTCATCAACAGCAGTCCCTTCCCTCTCAGCCTGGGAGGAGCCATGCGACAGCCACAGTCATCAACAGCAGTCCCTTCCCTCAGCCTGGGAGGAGCCCAGCCACAGCCACAGTCATCAACAGCAGTCCCTTCCCTCTCAGCCTGGGAGCAGCCCAGCCACAGCCACAGTCATCAACAGCAGTCCCTTCCCTCTCAGCCTGGGAGGAGCCCAGCCACAGTCATCAACAGCAGTCCCTTCCCTCTCAGTCTGGGAGGAGCCCAGCCACAGCCACAATCATCAACAGCAGTCCCTTCCCTCTCAGCCTGGGAGGAGCCAAGTGACAGCCGCAGTCATCAACAGCAGTCCCTTCCCTCAGCCTGGGAGGAGCCCAGCCACAGTCACAGTCATCAACAGCAGTCCCTCCCCTCTCAGCCTGGGAGGAGCCCGGCCACAGCCACAGTCACCAACAGCAGTCCCTTCCCCCTCAGCCTGGGAGGAGCCCAGCCACAGCCACAGTCATCAACAGCAGTCCCTTCCCTCTCAGCCTGGGAGGAGCCCAGCGACAGCCACAGTCATCAACAGCAGTCCCTTCCCTCTCAGCCTGGGAGGAGCCCTGCGACAGCTGAAGTCATCAACAGCAGTCCCTTCCCTCAGCCTGGGAGGAGCCCAGCCACAGCCACAGTCATCAACAGCAGTCCCTTCCCCCTCAGCCTGGGAGGAGCCCAGCCACAGCCACAGTCATCAACAGCAGTCCCTTCCCTCTCAGCCTGGCAGGAGCCCAGCCACTGTCATCAACAGCAGACACTTCCCTCAGCCTGGGAGGAGCCCAGCCACAGTCATCAACAGCAGTCCCTTCCCTCTCAGCCTGGGAGGAGCCCAGCCACAGCCACAGTCAGCAACAGCAGTCCCTTCCCTCTCAGCCTGGGAGGAGCCCAGCCACAGCCACAGTCATCAACAGCAGTCCCTTCCCCCTCAGCCTGGGAGGAGCCCAGCGACAGCCACAGTCATCAACAGCAGTCCCTTCCCTCTCAGCCTGGGAGGAGCCAAGTGACAGCCGCAGTCATCAACAGCAGTCCCTTCCCTCAGCCTGGGAGGAGCCCAGCCACAGTCACAGTCATCAACAGCAGTCCCTTCCCTCTCAGCCTGGGAGGAGCCCGGCCACAGCCACAGTCATCAACAGCAGTCCCTTCCCCCTCAGCCTGGGAGGAGCCCAGCCACAGCCAGTCATCAACAGCAGTCCCTTCCCTCTCAGCCTGGGAGGAGCCCAGCCACAGCCACAGTCATCAACAGCAGTCCCTTCCCTCTCAGCCTGGGAGGAGCCCTGCGACAGCTGCAGTCATCAACAGCAGTCCCTTCCCTCAGCCTGGGAGGAGCCCAGCCACAGCCACAGTCCTCAACAGCAGTCCCTTCCCCCTCAGCCTGGGAGGAGCCCAGCCACAGCCACAGTCATCAACAGCAGTCCCTTCCCTCTCAGCCTGGGAGGAGCCCAGCCACTGTCATCAACAGCAGACACTTCCCTCAGCCTGGGAGGAGCCCAGCCACAGCCACAGTCATCAACAGCAGTCCCTTCCCTCTCAGCCTGGGAGGAGCCCAGCCACAGCCACAGTCATCAACAGCAGTCCTTTCCCTCTCAGCCTGGGAGGAGCCCAGCCACAGCCACAGTCATCAACAGCAGTCCCTTCCCCCTCAGCCTGGGAGGATCCCAGCGACAGCCACAGTCATCAACAGCAGTCCCTTCCCTCTCAGCCTGGGAGGAGCCATGCGACAGCCACAGTCATCAACAGCAGTCCCTTCCCTCAGCCTGGGAGGAGCCCAGCCACAGCCACAGTCATCAACAGCAGTCCCTTCCCTCTCAGCCTGGGAGGAGCCCAGCCACAGCCACAGTCATCAACAGCAGTCCCTTCCCTCTCAGCCTGGGAGGAGCCCAGCCACAGTCATCAACAGCAGTCCCTTCCCTCTCAGCCTGGGAGGAGCCCAGCCACAGCCACAATCATCAACAGCAGTCCCTTCCCTCTCAGCCTGGGAGGAGCCAAGTGACAGCCGCAGTCATCAACAGCAGTCCCTTCCCTCAGCCTGGGAGGAGCCCAGCCACAGCCTCAGTAATCAACAGCAGTCCCTTCCCTCTCAGCCTGGGAGGAGCCCGGCCACAGCCACAGTCATCAACAGCAGTCCCTTCCCCCTCAGCCTGGGAGGAGCCCAGCCACAGCCACAGTCATCAACAGCAGTCACTTCCCTCTCAGCCTGGAAGGAGCCCTGCGACAGCTGCAGTCATCAACAGCAGTCCCTTCCCTCAGCCTGGTAGGAGCCCAGCCACAGCCACAGTAATCAACAGCAGTCCCTTCCCCCTCAGCCTGGGAGGAGCCCAGCCACAGCCACAGTCATCAACAGCAGTCTCTTCCCTCTCAGCCTGGGTGGAGCCATGCGACAGCCACAGTCATCAACAGCAGTCCCTTCCCTCAGCCTGGGAGGAGCCCAGCGACAGCCACAGTCATCAACAGCAGTCCCTTCCCTCTCAGCCTGGGAGGAGCCCAGCCACAGCCACAGTCATCAACAGCAGTCCCTTCCCCCTCAGCCTGGGAGGAGCCCAGCGACAGCCACAGTCATCAACAGCAGTCCCTTCCCTCTCAGCCTGGGAGGAGCCATGCGACAGCCACAGTCATCAACAGCAGTCCCTTCCCTCAGCCTGGGAGGAGCCCAGCCACAGCCACAGTCATCAACAGCAGTCCCTTCCCTCAGCCTGGGAGGAGCCCAGCCACAGCCACAGTCATCAAGAGCAGTCCCTTCCCTCAGCCTGGGAGAAGCCCTGCGACAGCCACAGTCATCAAGAGCAGTCCCTTCCCTCTCAGCCTGGGAGGAGCCCTGCGACAGCCACAGTCATCAACAGCAGTCCCTTCCCCCTCAGCCTGGGAGGAGCCCAGCCACAGCCACTGTTATCAACAGCAGTCCATTCCCTCTCACCCTGGGAGGAGCCCAGCGACAGCCACAGTCATCAACAGTAGTCCCTTCCCTCTCAGCCTGGGAGGAGCCCTGCGACAGCTGCAGTCATCAACAGCAGTCCCTTCCCTCTGCCTGGGAGGAGCCCAGCCACAGCCACAGTCATCAACAGCAGTCCCTTCCCCCTCAGCCTGGGAGGAGCCCAGCCACAGCCACTGTCATCAACAGCAGTCCCTTCCCTCTCAGCCTGGGAGGAGTCCAGCGACAGCCACAGTCATCAACAGCAGTCCCTTCCCTCAGCCTGGGAGGAGCCCAGCCACAGCCACAGTCATCAACAGCAGTCCCTTCCCTCTCAGCCTGGGTGGAGCCCAGCCACAGCCACAGTCATCAACAGCAGTCCCTTCTCTCTCAGACTGGGAGGAGCCCAGCGACAGCCACAGTCATCAACAGCAGTCCCTTCCCTCTCAGTCTGGGTGGAGCCCAGCGACAGCCACAGTCATCAACAGCAGTCCCTTCACTCTCAGCCTGGGAGGAGCCCAGCGACAGCCACAGTCATCAACAGCAGTCCCTTCCCTCTCAGCCTGGGAGGGGGACCAGCGACAGCCACAGTCATCAACAGCAGTCCCTTCCCTCTCAGCCTGGGAGGAGCCATGCGACAGCCACAGTCATCAACAGCAGTCCCTTCCCTCTCAGCCTGGAAGGAGCCCAGCCACAGCCACTGTCATCAACAGCAGTCCCTTCCCTCTCAGCCTGGGAGGAGCCCTGCGACAGCTGCAGTCATCAACAGCAGTCTCTTCCCTTAGCCTGGGAGGAGCCCAGCGACAGCCACAGTCATCAACAACAGTCCCTTCCCTCTCAGCCTGGGAGGAGCCCGGCGACAGCCACAGTCATCAACTGCAGTCCCTTCCCTCTCAGCCTGGGAGGAGCCAAGCGACAGCCGCAGTCATCAACAGCAGTCCCTTCCCTCTCAGCCTGGGAGGAGCCCAGCGGCAGCCGCAGTCATCAACAGCAGTCCCTTCCCTCTCAGCCTGGGAGGAGCCCTGCGACAGCCACAGTCATCAACAGCAGTCCCTTCCCCCTCAGCCTGGGAGGAGCCCAGCCACAGCCACTGTCATCAACAGCAGTCCCTTCCCTCTCAGCCTGGGAGGAGCCCAGCGACAGCCACAGTCATCAACAGTAGTCCCTTCCCTCTCAGCCTGGGCGGAGCCCTGCGACAGCTGCAGTCATCAACAGCAGTCCCTTCCCTCAGCCTGGGAGGAGCCCAGCCACAGCCACAGTCATCAACAGCAGTCCCTTCCCCCTCAGCCTGGGAGGAGCCCAGCCACAGCCACTGTCATCAACAGCAGTCCCTTCCCTCTCAGCCTGGGAGGAGTCCAGCGACAGCCACAGTCATCAACAGCAGTCCCTTCCCTCAGCCTGGGAGGAGCCCAGCCACAGCCACAGTCATCAACAGCAGTCCCTTCCCTCTCAGCCTGGGAGGAGCCCAGCCACAGCCACAGTCATCAACAGCAGTCCCTTCTCTCTCAGACTGGGAGGAGCCCAGCGACAGCCACAGTCATCAACAGCAGTCCCTTCCCTCTCAGTCTGGGTGGAGCCCAGCGACAGCCACAGTCATCAACAGCAGTCCCTTCACTCTCAGCCTGGGAGGAGCACTGCGACAGCCACAGTCATCAACAGCAGTCCCTTCCCTCTCAGCCTGGGAGGGGGACCAGCGACAGCCACAGTCATCAACAGCAGTCCCTTCCCTCTCAGCCTGGGAGGAGCCATGCGACAGCCACAGTCATCAACAGCAGTCCCTTCCCTCTCAGCCTGGAAGGAGCACAGCCACTGTCATCAACAGCAGTCCCTTCCCTCTCAGCCTGGGAGGAGCCCTGCGACAGCTGCAGTCATCAACAGCAGTCTCTTCCCTTAGCCTGGGAGGAGCCCAGCGACAGCCACAGTCATCAACAACAGTCCCTTCCCTCTCAGCCTGGGAGGAGCCCGGCGACAGCCACAGTCATCAACTGCAGTCCCTTCCCTCTCAGCCTGGGAGGAGCCAAGCGACAGCCGCAGTCATCAACAGCAGTCCCTTCCCTCTCAGCCTGGGAGGAGCCCAGCGGCAGCCGCAGTCATCAACAGCAGTCCCTTCCCTCTCAGCCTGGGAGGAGCCCTGCGACAGCCACAGTCATCAACAGCAGTCCCTTCCCCCTCAGCCTGGGAGGAGCCCAGCCACAGCCACTGTCATCAACAGCAGTCCCTTCCCTCTCAGCCTGGGAGGAGCCCAGCGACAGCCACAGTCATCAACAGTAGTCCCTTCCCTCTCAGCCTGGGCGGAGCCCTGCGACAGCTGCAGTCATCAACAGCAGTCCCTTCCCTCAGCCTGGGAGGAGCCCAGCCACAGCCACAGTCATCAACAGCAGTCCCTTCCCCCTCAGCCTGGGAGGAGCCCAGCCACAGCCACTGTCATCAACAGCAGTCCCTTCCCTCTCAGCCTGGGAGGAGTCCAGCGACAGCCACAGTCATCAACAGCAGTCCCTTCCCTCAGCCTGGGAGGAGCCCAGCCACAGCCACAGTCATCAACAGCAGTCCCTTCCCTCTCAGCCTGGGAGGAGCCCAGCCACAGCCACAGTCATCAACAGCAGTCCCTTCTCTCTCAGACTGGGAGGAGCCCAGCGACAGCCACAGTCATCAACAGCAGTCCCTTCCCTCTCAGTCTGGGTGGAGCCCAGCGACAGCCACAGTCATCAACAGCAGTCCCTTCACTCTCAGCCTGGGAGGAGCCCAGCGACAGCCACAGTCATCAACAGCAGTCCCTTCCCTCTCAGCCTGGGAGGGGGACCAGCGACAGCCACAGTCATCAACAGCAGTCCCTGCCCTCTCAGCCTGGGAGGAGCCATGCGACAGCCACAGTCATCAACAGCAGTCCCTTCCCTCTCAGCCTGGAAGGAGCCCAGCTACAGCCACAGTCATCAACAGCAGTCCCTTCCCTCTCAGCCTTGGAGGAGCCCTGCGACAGCTGCAGTCATCAACAGCAGTCTCTTCCCTTAGCCTGGGAGGAGCCCAGCGACAGCCACAGTCATCAACAACAGTCCCTTCCCTCTCAGCCTGGGAGGAGCCCGGCGACAGCCACAGTCATCAACAGCAGTCCCTTCCCTCTCAGCCTGGGAGGAGCCCTGCGACAGCTGCAGTCATCAACAGCAGTCCCTTCCCTCAGCCTGGGAGGAGCCCAGCCACAGCCACAGTCATCAACAGCAGTCCCTTCCCCCTCAGCCTGGGAGGAGCCCAGCCACAGCCACTGTCATCAACAGCAGTCCCTTCCCCCTCAGCCTGGGAGGAGCCCAGCCACAGCCACTGTCATCAACAGCAGTCCATTCCCTCTCAGCCTGGGAGGAGCCCAGCGACAGCCACAGTCATCAACAGTAGTCCCTTCCCTCTCAGCCTGGGAGGAGCCCTGCGACAGCTGCAGTCATCAACAGCAGTCCCTTCCCTCAGCCTGGGAGGAGCCCAGCCACAGCCACAGTCATCAACAGCAGTCCCTTCCCCCTCAGCCTGGGAGGAGCCCAGCCAAAGCCACTGTCATCAACAGCAGTCCCTTCCCTCTCAGCCTGGGAGGAGTCCAGCGACAGCCACAGTCATCAACAGCAGTCCCTTCCCTCAGCCTGGGAGGAGCCCAGCCACAGCCACAGTCATCAACAGCAGTCCCTTCCCTCTCAGCCTGGGTGGAGCCCAGCCACAGCCACAGTCATCAACAGCAGTCCCTTCTCTCTCAGACTGGGAGGAGCCCAGCGACAGCCACAGTCATCAACAGCAGTCCCTTCCCTCTCAGTCTGGGTGGAGCCCAGCGACAGCCACAGTCATCAACAGCAGTCCCTTCACTCTCAGCCTGGGAGGAGCCCAGCGACAGCCACAGTCATCAACAGCAGTCCCTTCCCTCTCAGCCTGGGAGGGGGACCAGCGACAGCCACAGTCATCAACAGCAGTCCCTTCCCTCTCAGCCTGGGAGGAGCCATGCGACAGCCACAGTCATCAACAGCAGTCCCTTCCCTCTCAGCCTGGAAGGAGCCCAGCCACAGCCACAGTCATCAACAGCAGTCCCTTCCCTCTCAGCCTGAGAGGAGCCCTGCGACAGCTGCAGTCATCAACAGCAGTCTCTTCCCTTAGCCTGGGAGGAGCCCAGCGACAGCCACAGTCATCAACAACAGTCCCTTCCCTCTCAGCCTGGGAGGAGCCCGGCGACAGCCACAGTCATCAACAGCAGTCCCTTCCCTCTCAGCCTGGGAGGAGCCCAGCGACAGCCACAGTCATCAACAGCAGTCCCTTCCCTCTCAGCCTGGGAGGAGCCAAGCGACAGCCGCAGTCATCAACAGCAGTCCCTTCCCTCTCAGCCTGGGAGGAGCCCAGCGACAGCCGCAGTCATCAACAGCAGTCCCATCCCCCTCAGCCTGGGAGGAGCCCAGCCACAGCCACTGTCATCAACAGCAGTCCCTTCCCTCAGCCTGGGAGGAGCCCTGCGACAGCCACAGTCATCAACAGCAGTCCCTTCCCTCTCAGCCTGGGAGGAGCCCAGCGACAGCCACAGTCATCAACAGAAGTCCCTTCCCTCTCAGCCTGGGAGGAGCCCTGCGACAGCCACAGTCATCAACAGCAGTCCCTTCCCTCTCAGCCTGGGAGGAGCCCAGCGACAGCCACAGTCATCAACAGCAGTCCCTTCCCTCTCAGCCTGGGAGGAGCCCTGCGACAGCTGCAGTCATCAACAGCAGTCTCTTCCCTTAGCCTGGGAGGAGCCCAGTGACAGCCACAGTCATCAACAACAGTCCCTTCCCTCTCAGCCTGGGAGGAGCCCAGCGACAGCCGCAGTCATCAACAGCAGTCCCTTCCCTCTCAGCCTGGGAGGAGCCCAGCGACAGCCGCAGTCATCAACAGCAGTCCCTTCCCTCAGCCTGGGAGGAGCCCAGCGACAGCCACAGTCATCAACAGCAGTCCCTTCCCTCTCAGCCTGGGAGGAGCCCAGCCACAGCCACAGTCATCAACAGCAGTCCCTTCCCTCTCACCCTGGGAGGAGCCCTGCGACAGCTGCAGTCATCAACAGCAGTCTCTTCCCTTAGCCTGGGAGGAGCCCAGCGACAGCCACAGTCATCAACAACAGTCCCTTCCCTCTCAGCCTGGAAGGAGCCCAGCCACAGCCACTGTCATCAACAGCAGTCCCTTCCCTCTCAGCCTGGGAGGATCCCTGTGACAGCCACAGTCATCAACAGCAGTCCCTTCCCTCTCAGCCTGGGAGGAGCCAAGCGACAGCCGCAGTCATCAACAGCAGTCCCTTCCATCTCAGCCTGGGAGGAGCCCAGCGACAGCCGCAGTCATCAACAGCAGTCCCTTCCCTCTCAGCCTGGGAGGAGTCCAGCGACAGCCACAGTCATCAACAGCAGTCCCTTCCCTCAGCCTGGGAGGAGCCCAGCCACAGCCACAGTCATCAACAGCTGTCCCTTCCCTCTCAGCCTGGGAGGAGCCCAGCGACAGCCACAGTCATCAACAGCAGTCCCTTCCCTCAGCCTGGGAGGAGCCCAGCCACAGCCACAGTCATCAACAGCAGTCCCTTCCCTCTCAGCCTGGGAGGAGCCCAGCCACAGCCACAGTCATCAACAGCAGTCCCTTCCCTCTCAGCCTGGGAGGAGCCCAGCGACAGCCGCAGTCATCAACAGCAGTCCCTTCCCTCTCAGCCTGGGAGGAGCCCAGCGACAGCCACAGTCATCAACAGCAGTCCCTTCCCTCTCAGCCTGGGAGGGGGACCAGCGACAGCCACAGTCATCAACAGCAGTCCCTTCCCTCTCAGCCTGGGAGGAGGCCAGCCACAGTCATCAACAGCACACACTTCCCTCAGCCTGGGAGGAGCCCAGCGACAGCCACAGTCATCAACAGTAGTCCCTTCCCTCTCAGCCTGGGAGGAGTCCAGCGACAGCCACAGTCATCAACAGCAGTCCCTTCCCTCTCAGCCTGGGAGGAGCCCAGCCACAGCCACAGTCATCAACAGTAGTCCCTTCCCTCTCAGCCTGGGAGGAGTCCAACGACAGCCACAGTCATCAACAGCAGTCCCTTCCCTCTCAGCCTGAGGAAATATGAATTTTGTGATCAGTTATGTCCCCTATCGTAGACCCCAACGGCTCCATGTGCATGCTATAAGTACATGTATGTTCCCTCCAGTTCCAGTCTTGAAGACGCAAATACATGTGCGTCCACCGTCAACATGTCCTCTTTCAGATCCGCCATGAATGAGTCGGATATTCCGTTCCTAAGTATGAAAGGCCACCGACTTTATGTGGTTCACTTTCCACGTTTTACAGTTCAGGCGAGTAGGCCCTGAAATCTGCCATCAAGCCTTTTTCCTGCCTTCTGCCTCTGAAAGCTCCAGTCCGAGCCTGCATCTGTATCCATGAACTTTGTCCTACTCCCTGCGCGGCTAACGGTGCCTGATCCAGCCTGTTGCCTGCCAAAAACTGTATTTCACCTTCAAGATTATCTACTCCGCTCCTCATCCGATGCATTCCTGTCTAGTAGTTTAGGTAAACATTCCTCCAGCTACCGTGCAAAGGGCCAGGCCTCGCTGTCCACATGCAAGTAATTCATAGGCCCCGTTACCATGGAATATTCCTACCCCCTCGCATCTCATGTAGACACTTAGACGCTTGTACACGCACTAACAGTCAGTATAGAATAGATTCTATCCTAGAGACCTTTCCTTTTGGATAACACAGTTCTTTAAACATAGGATATTAGATATGATTTGGGATTAGGTTGACATGACCCCCAGACTTCTGTCTCCACATGTAGAGCTAAATGTCAAGTCCCCTTCACCCTCTAGTTGCACGTCAATCACACGTCATGCGGCTGCGCGCGCATCTCTGCCAAATATTTCTGCTGACATTGCAGGATTCTTTTATGGATCCACCCACTTGTGACATCATGTATAATGACGTTTATTAAATTACGCCCATATGACCGCCTCTATTAGTTACGTATGCACAGTTTATCTGTATTATCAGCTGTTACGCCTCTTGCATCTGTTTCACTGTAATGCATTTTCTATAAAACTGCTTATCTGTCAATAATGTATGCCCTTCCTTCCTGAACTTTCGTGGTGATGGAATAGAAAGCCTACAATTCGAATTGTATTCCTTTGTATAGGAATAAAGCCTTTTAGAACCTCTAATACCACGGATTCTGCCTCTTATTTTTACTGAGTTATTCTTACTAGATTTTACCGCATAAAAAATAGTACCGGTAATGAAATATTTACCACAAGCCTGGGAGGGGGTCCTGCGACAGCCACAGTCATCAACAGCAGTCCCTTCCCTCTCAGCCTGGGAGGAGCCCAGCCACAGCCACAGTCATCAACAGCAGACACTTCCCTCAGCCTGGGAGGAGCCCAGCGACAGCCACAGTCATCAACAGCAGTCCCTTCCCTCTCAGCCTGGGAGGAGCCCAGCGACAGCCACAGTCATCAACAGTAGTCCCTTCCCTCTCAGCCTGGGAGGAGCCCAGCGACAGCCACAGTCATCAACAGCAGTCCCTTCCCTCTCAGCCTGGGAGGAGCCCAGCCACAGCCACAGTCATCAACAGCAGACACTTCCCTCAGCCTGGGAGGAGCCCAGCGACAGCCACAGTCATCAACAGCAGTCCCTTCCCTCTCAGCCTGGGAGGAGCCCAGCGACAGCCACAGTCATCAACAGTAGTCCCTTCCCTCTCAGCCTGGGAGGAGTCCAGCAACAGCCACAGTCATCAACAGCAGTCCCTTCCCTCTCAGCCTGGGAGGAGCCCTGCGACAGCCACAGTCATCAACAGCA
The DNA here is from genome assembly GCF_964204655.1 of Triturus cristatus. Taxonomy (NCBI): domain Eukaryota; kingdom Metazoa; phylum Chordata; class Amphibia; order Caudata; family Salamandridae; genus Triturus; species Triturus cristatus. The sequence goes on from NC_140583.1 coordinate 14,118,117, forward strand.
GTCCCTTCCCTCTCAGCCTGGGAGGAGCCCAGCGACAGCCACAGTCATCAACAGTAGTCCCTTCCCTCTCAGCCTGGGAGGAGCCCAGCGACAGCCACAGTCATCAACAGTAGTCCCTTCCCTCTCAGCCTGGGAGGAGTCCAGCGACAGCCACAGTCATCAACAGCAGTCCCTTCCCTCTCAGCCTGGGAGGAGCCCAGCCACAGCCACAGTCATCAACAGCAGACACTTCCCTCAGCCTGGGAGGAGCCCAGCCACAGCCACAGTCATCAACAGCAGTCCCTTCCCTCTCAGCCTGGGAGGAGTCCAGCGACAGCCACAGTCATCAACAGCAGTCCCTTCCCTCTCAGCCTGGGAGGAGCCCAGCCACAGCCACAGTCATCAACAGCAGACACTTCCCTCAGCCTGGGAGGAGCCCAGCGACAGCCACAGTCATCAACAGCAGTCCCTTCCCTCTCAGCCTGGGAGGAGCCCAGTGACAGCCACAGTCATCAACAGTAGTCCCTTCCCTCTCAGCCTGGGAGGAGCCCAGCGACAGCCACAGTCATCAACAGCAGTCCCTTCCCTCTCAGCCTGGGAGGAGCCCAGCGACAGCCACAGTCATCAACAGTAGTCCCTTCCCTCTCAGCCTGGGAGGAGCCCAGCGACAGCCACAGTCATCAACAGCAGTCCCTTCCCTCTCAGCCTGGGAGGAGCCCAGCCACAGCCACAGTCATCAACAGCAGACACTTCCCTCAGCCTGGGAGGAGCCCAGCGACAGCCACAGTCATCAACAGCAGTCCCTTCCCTCTCAGCCTGGGAGGAGCCCAGCGACAGCCACAGTCATCAACAGTAGTCCCTTCCCTCTCAGCCTGGGAGGAGTCCAGCAACAGCCACAGTCATCAACAGCAGTCCCTTCCCTCTCAGCCTGGGAGGAGCCCTGCGACAGCCACAGTCATCAACAGCAGTCCCTTCCCTCTCAGCCTGGGAGGAGCCCAGCGACAGCCACAGTCATCAACAGTAGTCCCTTCCCTCTCAGCCTGGGAGGAGCCCAGCGACAGCCACAGTCATCAACAGTAGTCCCTTCCCTCTCAGCCTGGGAGGAGTCCAGCGACAGCCACAGTCATCAACAGCAGTCCCTTCCCTCTCAGCCTGGGAGGAGCCCAGCCACAGCCACAGTCATCAACAGCAGACACTTCCCTCAGCCTGGGAGGAGCCCAGCGACAGCCACAGTCATCAACAGCAGTCCCTTCCCTCTCAGCCTGGGAGGAGCCCAGTGACAGCCACAGTCATCAACAGCAGTCCCTTCCCTCTCAGCCTGGGAGGAGCCCAGCGACAGCCACAGTCATCAACAGCAGTCCCTTCCCTCTCAGCCTGGGAGGAGCCCAGCGACAGCCACAGTCATCAACAGCAGTCCCTTCCCTCTCAGCCTGGGAGGAGCCCAGCGACAGCCACAGTCATCAACAGCAGTCCCTTCCCTCTCAGCCTGGGAGGAGCCCAGCCACAGCCACAGTCATCAACAGCAGTCCCTTCCCTCTCAGCCTGGGAGGAGCCCAGCCACAGCCACAGTCATCAACAGCAGTCCCTTCCCTCTCAGCCTGGGAGGAGCCCAGCCACAGCCACAGTCATCAACAGCAGTCCCTTCCCTCTCAGCCTGGAAGGAGGCCAGCCACAGCCACAGTCATCAACAGCAGTCCCTTCCCTCAGCCTGGGAGGAGCCCAGCCACTGTCACCAACAGCAGTCCCTTCCCTCTCAGCCTGGGAGGAGCTAGGCAGGTCCTGTTAACTTTGGCGCTTGTATTCTTGAAGAGCATTTGTTTTCTCCAGGATGGTTCTATAGTTGTTTTATGCCGCATAGGACTCCTGCATGCGGAGAGTCGCCCCTATGTAGCTGCACGCGCTTCGGTTGTGAGTCGGCCCCAGCTGAGTAGTGTTGAGTTCAAGCCCGACGCAGCGTGAATTTCTCACAGGGCCTGTCAATGGGTCATAAAGGGGTTTGGAAGACATGCTCATCCAGTCCTTGGCCTCTCTGCAGATCACACCGAGGAATAGTCAGGTGTGCCAATGGTGGTTGTGATTCGATGTGAAAGTGTGTGAAGGAGGTAGACAGTTGTCAAAATATTGACAGGATGAAAGTGAAAGAAAATGCTGTATGCACAAGCGAATTGGTGAACTGTGTGGGGGGATTGGTGAAGAGAAGGAGAAGTAAGAATGTATGTGCGGGAGAGAGTGAAACAAGGGCGCAGAAGAGGAAAGAGATGAGGTGTGGGATATTCAGATTAAGGTGTCGATTAACTAATATTAATGCCATGTTCGCGTCACAGAACTGACGTAAAACAACGCAAAATCTTTTTTTCCTAAATTACTTTCAGTTTAGCGCTGGAAAAGACATGAAAGTAGCTTTGTATTACTTAGCGCCAACTTGGGGCGGACCATGGGTGGTGCATGGTATCCTTCCAGTACAAAACCTATGCTAGATTCATGCTGTCACCGGTGCACAATGGTGCAAAGGTGTGTGTGTGGCGCACGGCAGCTAATTTCATCCTCGGTGCTAGGGAGAAGGGGCGAAAGTGCCATATTTCTGCTGTAAGTATGGCACGCTCCTCACGCAACGCAGCACAGCTTTTCAGCTGTGACCTTGCGTGGATTTGAGTAAATCTGCCCCAAAGTGTTTCAGAAAGATATGGGTAGAAACAAAGCATGAATGGGTCACAAACAGATGACAGAAGAGGTCCCAAGGGAAGAATAAGTAAAAAATGTGTAAAATTAAAATAAAAAAACTATGGAAATAAAGCCAGAGAGGTGGATAAAATGGACATAGTGGGGGGGGGGGGGAGGGGGGGAGGGAAGCAACAAAGAGCATATAGGGTGGGGGTGGGAATATATGAACGTTAGAAGCAGCACACGAGGGACAGAGCAAGTGATGGAGAGAAGAACACGGGCACATGGGGGAGAGCATATTTAAGGTGGGAGCAGCATACGAGAGAGCAGGAAACATGCAAAGGAATACAAAAAGAAAATGGAAAAAAGTAGTTCACTAAATGTGAGCCATGAAAGGATACGCATCAGATAAACACAAAACAAGCATAGGCAAAGCCCATCGATTTCACCTATACTGGAGTTATTGGCGATGTGCTGTGGAGTTAGACAAGAGAAAGGCAGAGCGAGTCCAAAGCTCCTAAAATCCAGGTTTTCAAAGATTTCTTGAAACAGGATTCTGATTGGATGAAACGGAGATAGCCGGGGTTTGTATTTCATGTTCTGTCTCCAAGAACGGTTACTGATCTCCCAACCTTAGTTTTATATCTAAACAATATGAGTTTTAAAAAGATTAGCTGAGGAAGACCTAGGAGGGCATGTAGTGACATAGGGTGTAACTCTAGATGTTAGATATTTAGGTCCTGAGGCCCTGGAAGCTCGAAAAGTGATGGCGGGTATCTTCAATAGCACTCTTTTTACGGATGGGGAGCCAATGCAGTGATTTTAAGGCTGCGGAAGCTGAGGATCAATGCAGTAATTTGAGCACCAGACGGGCTGCTGCATGTTGAACGGTCTGGAGCCTCTTGATTGCCTTGTTGGCACCAGACGGGCTGCTGCATGTTGAACGGTCTGGAGCTTCTTGATTGCCTTGGTGGCACCAGACGGGCTGCTGCATGTTGAACGGTCTGGAGCCTCTTGATTGCCTTGGTGGCACCAGACGGGCTGCTGCATGTTGAAAGGTCTGGAGCCTCTTGATTGCCTTGGTGGCACCAGACAGGCTGCTGCATGTTGAACGGTCTGGAGCTTCTTGATTGCCTTTGGTGGCACCAGACGGGCTGCTGCATGTTGAACGGTCTGGAGCTTCTTCATTGCCTTGTTGGCACCAGACGGGCTGCTGCATGTTGAACGGTCTGGAGCCTCTTCATTGCCTTGTTGGCACCAGACGGGCTGCTGCATGTTGAACGGTCTGGAGCTTCTTGATTGCCTTGGTGGCACCAGACGGGCTGCTGCATGTTGAACGGTCTGGAGCTTCTTGATTGCCTTGTTGGCACCAGACGGGCTGCTGCATGTTGAAAGGTCTGGAGCTTCTTGATTGCCTTGTTGGCACCCGCGTAGAGGCTGCTGCATGTTAAACGGTCTGGAGCCTCTTGATTGCCTTGTTGGTGTGAGAAGTTGGCCTGATGTATGATGTCACTAGTTATAGTGTACACCTTATATCAGTCCAAATACCCTTATGGTGATTGGTTGTAAAGTCAACCTTATAGACCAGCTATCCTAGTGGTAGCATGGACAAGAGCAGTCTTAGGCTAAACTCTGAATGGCATGTGAAGCCAGCTGTGATACCATATATAATCCCTTGAATACCAAATGAAAGGACACCACAACAGATATATATATAAAATAAAGTGTATTTATTCTAAGCAAACCCTCAGCACTCTTTATGAGTTTAGAGGTAAGTACAACACAGTCTTATTAATGCATACAGTAAGTCACACAGGTAAGTAATACAGTTAGGCCCTAGGGGCCACGCAAACCATATACTAAATAAGTGGTATAAGAACCACTGTCACGGAAATAGAATAGGCCTAGGCCTAGGGAATCGCTGGGGCTACACTACACTAGCGTTAGTTAGGAAGTGGGAGGCCCACGGGATTCGTGTGCAGAGTGGAAACACTCACGCGTAATGCGTAAAAGTCAATAGCAATGTTACAGTTTAGAAATAGATAGATTTAGGACACTTCCGGAGTAGCTAGGAAGTTGAGACTTGAAAACTAGACACTAGGATAGTCACTATCCTGATGAGCACCGGAGTACCCAAGTTACCTAGCCCACAGGCTGCGGGTGCCTAGGGGTGAAGATGCATCGTTTTCGTCGTCGACTCCTATGGATGCCTGAAGAAAGATGCTGACAGGCAGTCAGGGGAGAGTGTCCGGTGGATCCCAAGGCTGGGATCGAGAAGAGAAGAAACCTGCAAGCAGAGGGGACAGAGTCAAGGTCACTAGCCAGTGACCACGTGGAACCAGGAAGGAACCAGGCGATGTCGTGAAGAGTTGCAGGTGAAGGTGAAGCTTGTCGCTGCAGCCAGGAGGACCAGGAAGCGTCGAGGACGACCAGGACCAGGAGGCGAGCTGTCCCACGAAGGCTCTTGCTGTCGGCGGCGTCGAAGTTGGACTAGGACTCACCAAGCCTTGGCAAGCGGAACCCACGAAGAACAAAGGACTTGCTTCTGGTGCAGACCAGGAAGGTCTGGGGTGCTTCTTCTTTGCAGAGAAGCGGGAGCCAGTCTGGAGGAGCCAAACCAGTGCAGAAGATTTCAGGGAGCGTCGTCACAAAGGCCACTAGCCAGCGGGCAAGCAACCGGACAGACGCGGCAAGCAGGAAAATGCTGAAGGGCCCCACGCAGGACTCGTGGAGTGTGGGGGGCTGGTCTTCGGTGCAGATGGTGCTTGGGGTTGGGGCTTCTCAATCCCCGGTGCACAACTTCGAGGGTACCTCAGAAGCTGCGCTGTAAGTTACTAGCCACTTTTCCCAGGTAGCCGGTCCCACGTCGCTCGTCGCCTCCACGGATCTCAGCTCTGCTGCAGATGTGGATGAGGGTCGGAGAAGTCTGGAAATCAAGGCTCTGGTCGGGCTCTGCAGTCGGTTCCTCGTCGAACGTTTCACAAAGCAAAGGGTAGTCTCTTGATGGTGCCTGTTTGCACAGGGTAGCCACTCCTTGGCTACAAGGGAGATTCTTCAGTCTTCTTCTTTCGTCGAATGTCGAAGGTCCAGAGTTTCTGTTCAGTTTTGCAGGTTCAGGATAATCTAAAGTCTTGAGGCCCAACTCCCACTCTTATACTAATCTGGGGGGCTGGGATACCTGCTAGGTCACGCCTTATGGGTGGGACCTGGGAGGGGGGTGGTTACACCCACTTCCCTTTGTCCAGTTTCGCGCCAGAGCTGGGGCTGGAGTGCCCCAGCGCCGGTTTGAACTGGACTATGCAAGGAACACCTTGTGTGCCCCAGGCATGTCTCATTCCTTTCAGCCCACCCTGCCCCAATACACTAAAGGCTGTCTGGGGAGGTGCTAGCACCTCCCCAAGCAGGAAACCTATTGTCCAGGCCTCCCTGGCTGGGATCACTCCCAGCAGCAGGAGGTCAGACTTGTGTCTGTGGCAGCAGCATCCATTTTGTGATGCTGAGGCTTTGGTTAGAGTTAAACAGCAAAGTAGGATTTTAACATGTCTCTCCCTCTAGAAGGGAGGAATAATATCCTCATCACCAGAAATGGTATGGGGGTATTATTCCAAAGTGTTAGACACCTTACACGACATGTTTTGATAAAGCCAAACCATAGTTACCATAACCGTTTAAGATTATAAGGCACTTTAAGAGTATATGGTAGGCTATATCATAGAACAGCTATAAGGACATGGTTCCGAAAGCTGCAGACAGGCTCAGCTCATGCTAGAGCACCATCTCACATGTTACCAAGCACTCTGCCTCCAGGATTGTTAAGGCCTGCCATAGGAGTGACTGATAGGTACACATGTGTCTATATATAAGGTAGGTATAGGAATACTACACCTAAGCAAGGGGTGATTACACGACCTTGCCCCAGCTGAGTGATCAGCCAGTTGTGTCTGATTGGAAGGCCAGACCAGGGGTGGCATAATACATGCTGCAGCCCCTGGGAGGCCTAGGGTACACCTATGCCCTGGGTACCTAGGGTACACTGTACAGGGTCCAATAAGGTGATCCTTACCAATTGGTTATGTACCTAGGGTACATGGAGTCCATTTTACAGAGAGAGCAGACAGCCTGAGACCCTGAATGGCAGGATCTCAGGCCAACTAAGTCGAAAAACCAGCTAGACACTAGGCAAAAAGTTGGGGGTAACCATAGTCAGATATCCACCTTCCTACACAACCCCCCCCCAAACGAAAGGAGATAAGGCTGGCCTTGACAAGGTAAGCCTCTATTGCCTGAGTGGCCATATAAGGAAGAACCAGCACTGGCATGGTTACCCCCTGTCTCATGGTCCACTAAGCAATCCCTCATCCTAAAGATATCATAGGGTCTCCACCATAGGGAATCTCTACCTTTGGTGTGTCTTTGCAAAGTAAAAGGCTGGTGTTGAGATGGAGTACTGAAGTGAGTGTCCTCAAAGTGAGGCCTCAGCTTCCTCCAATCATCCTCCACCCTGGATGCCTTTCTTTCTCTAACTGAGTTGCACTGTGCTCTCAGGGTCAGCCTCTGGCTACCTAAAGCTGGAGGCTGGGTCCCTTTTGTGGGCTTACTGGAGGGACAGGTCAGGTTTGGGGCCCTAAGGTCCCATGTTTGCCTGTGCCCAACAGAATCCCTCTGGGGGAGGTCCCTAACTACCTGTGAAGGGGATCCCTCAGGAATGTTTTTACCCATCACCTGGCTAGGGCAACTAACCAGGCAATCCTCATTCTTTTGAAGGGGGGGTTCTTGTGGACAGGGGCCCTCTTGGGGTCCACTGGCCTCCCTGACCTCTGCAGCCCTGGGCTGACTGAGGCAGGGTAGAGAGAGGCAGGCTACCTGCACCAGACTGGGTCCCACCTTGGAAGGGGCCACTGACATCAGAGGCTCTGCCAGGCCAGGCCTGGCTACCTCTGGGGCAGTTCCTTCACAAGGGGTGAGGTCAGATCCCTGAGGAGGCTGACCTTTTCCTAATGTCTGGGGAGAGGGAGACTTTTCTTCCTCCCCACTACTCTCTGTCTGTGTGGAGTGATCCATAGTTTCAGGCTTCACTACACCTATATCAGTCTGAGTGTGGGCTGAGACCATTACAGCCTTGCCAACCTTTTCAGGGAGGCACTCAGTTTGGGTTTGAGCTGTGACTGTCACAGCTCTGCCAGTCCCTACAGGGAAATCTGTCTGTGCCTGGGCTGTGGCTACCACTGCCCTTCCAACCTTTTCAGGGAGGAAAGCTACTTGGACAGGGGTTGTGACTGGCACAACCCCACTACCCTTTTTGGAAAGGCCTTCCATTTTGGAATGGGTGTCTTGTTCAACTCCAGCCCAAGCTGAGAGTTCTAAGTCATTCCCCAGCAAGCAGTCCACAGGCAAGGTTGGAGACACTGCCACCCTTTTAGGGCCAGTGACCCCTCCCCAGCTGAGACATACTTCTGCCATGGGATGACTGTTTTGTTTGCCATCAATGTTAGTTACCTGGTATGAGAAACCAGGCAAAAGCTGCTCAGAGGGAACTAGCCTATGGGCCACCATAGTGATGCTAGCTCCAGTGTCTCTGTAGGCCTCAGCTTTTCTACCATTGATGTAGGGTTCCTGTCTGTACCTACCCAAAGTGTTGGGACAGGCAGTGAAGTTGGCAAACCCCATGCCACCATCACAGACAAGAGTAGCTGCTGTAGGGGAATTGGCTAAGCCAGGATCCCCCTGTGTTCCCCAAGAAAACCCAACCAAATTTTTGGGGGCACTCCCACCACCTGGGGGATTACTGCTGACAGTAATAGGTGGTGTGACAGGAGTAATTGGAGGAACAGTTTTGTTTTTAGCCTGTGGACAACTGCTGTCAGTTTTCCAATGCCCAGGTGTTTTACACACATGGCAGTAAGGCTTTTTAACTGTGGTAGAGGAGGGAGCTTGGGACCCACCACCCTGTGTGGAGTTTTGGGGCCCTGAGGAAGATTTCTCTTTTGCTTTATCCCCACCCTTCTCTTGAGGCTTGGTGGTATCTTTCTTTTGGTCACCACCCTGATTTTTAGGCCTAATCCTGGTCCTGACCCATTTATCTGCCCTCTTTCCCAATTCTTGGGGAGAGGTCAAATCTGAGTCTACCAGGTGTTGATGGAGAAGCTGGTTCTGACAATTACTAAGGATCTGCTCCCTCATAATCAAGTTGTACAATCCTGTATAGTCCTGCACCTTGCTGCCATTTAACCAACCTTCCAAAGCCTTAGTGGCACAATCCACAAAATCAGACCAGTCCTGTGTCTGTGTCTTCTGGGTGTCTCTGAACAACAACCTATATTGCTCAGTGGTTAAGCCAAACCCATCTATCAGAGCACTCTTCAGGACTTTGTAATTGTTTGCATCCTCATCACTGACTGTGAGGAGCTTGTCTCTACCTTTGTCAGAAAAGGAGAGCCACAAGATAGCTGCCCACTGACTTTGGGGTACCTGCTGTACTTTGCAGGCCCTCTCCAAAGCAGTCATCCACTTGTGGATGTCATCCCCATTCTGATATGGGGGGACTATCTTGCTTAGGTTTCTATGGTCATAAGACCTATCCCTATCTCTAGGAATGTTGCTGCCACCAGTGGGTTCTGACCCACACAATTTTTGCTCTCTAGCCAGAGCAAGCTTCTCCTTGGCAAGGGCAATTTCTTCCCTCTGAATCCTCAGATTAGCTTCCCTCATTCTGGCTTTATGCTCCTTTCTCTCAGGTGAAGTCATTCCCCTGTGAGAGGAAGCATTAGAGATGCTAGAAACATGGGAGTGGATGGATTCCCTTGAAGGGGATCTGTCCCTCCTGCTTCTCTGTGAATGCCTACTTGGGGGTCTGTATGGGGGGACCCCATGCAAACTCCCATGTAAACTTAAGTTAGCCTGGCTAAGTCTCCTTACTTGGCTCTGGCTGTCTACCTCCCCATCTGAAGCCCCATCTGACTCATCTGTGGTGGGTAGACCCTTATCTACAGCTATGGCACCATCCCTGGCAGCTCTTTCAGCATCATAGGCCTCCAGAAGCTCCACTAGCTGTCTAAGGGTAGGGTTGGAACCCTGTTTTATTCCTCTGGAGGTACACAAATGTCTCATCTCCTGGAATGTTAAGGTATCATACCTAGAGGGGGTCTTCTGCAGACCTGCCCCTCCTGAGAGAGCATCTACTTGATCTCCTCCCAGAGGCATGATCTAGTGAGGGTGTGGTGTGTGCACCTACCTACACTAGTTGTTTCTACTAAACCTCTCTAGTAGTTGTAGTCAGGGTGTGTTACTCCCTTCAACCTACAACCACTAAGTCCAGTAGGACTTAAGTATTATAAACTATGTTATATGTACCTAGACAATATCTGTGTGATCTTTCAATTTAGTATCTCAAGATTACAATGGTATTACAACAGCAAGCTCAGATCCCAACCACTGCTCACCAATGTGAGAAGTTGGCCTGCTGTATGATGTCACTAGTTATAGTGTACACCTTATATCAGTCCAAATACCCTTATGGTGATTGGTTGTAAAGTCAACCTTATAGACCAGCTATCCTAGTGGTAGCATGGACAAGAGCAGTCTTAGGCTAAACTCTGAATGGCATGTGAAGCCAGCTGTGATACCATATATAATCCCTTGAATACCAAATGAAAGGACACCACAACAGATATATATATAAAATAAAGTGTATTTATTCTAAGCAAACCCTCAGCACTCTTTATGAGTTTAGAGGTAAGTACAACACAGTCTTATTAATGCATACAGTAAGTCACACAGGTAAGTAATACAGTTAGGCCCTAGGGGCCACGCAAACCATATACTAAATAAGTGGTATAAGAACCACTGTCACGGAAATAGAATAGGCCTAGGCCTAGGGAATCGCTGGGGCTACACTACACTAGCGTTAGTTAGGAAGTGGGAGGCCCACGGGATTCGTGTGCAGAGTGGAAACACTCACGCGTAATGCGTAAAAGTCAATAGCAATGTTACAGTTTAGAAATAGATAGATTTAGGACACTTCCGGAGTAGCTAGGAAGTTGAGACTTGAAAACTAGACACTAGGATAGTCATTATCCTGATGAGCACCGGAGTACCCAAGTTACCTAGCCCACAGGCTGCGGGTGCCTAGGGGTGAAGATGCGTCGTTTTCGTCGTCGACTCCTATGGATGCCTGAAGAAAGATGCTGACAGGCAGTCAGGGGAGAGTGTCCGGTGGATCCCAAGGCTGGGATCGAGAAGAGAAGAAACCTGCAAGCAGAGGGGACAGAGTCAAGGTCACTAGCCAGTGACCACGTGGAACCAGGAAGGAACCAGGCGATGTCGTGAAGAGTTGCAGGTGAAGGTGAAGCTTGTCGCTGCAGCCAGGAGGACCAGGAAGCGTCGAGGACGACCAGGACCAGGAGGCGAGCTGTCCCACGAAGGCTCTTGCTGTCGGCGGCGTCGAAGTTGGACTAGGACTCACCAAGCCTTGGCAAGCGGAACCCACGAAGAACAAAGGACTTGCTTCTGGTGCAGACCAGGAAGGTCTGGGGTGCTTCTTCTTTGCAGAGAAGCGGGAGCCAGTCTGGAGGAGCCAAACCAGCGCAGAAGATTTCAGGGAGCGTCGTCACAAAGGCCACTAGCCAGCGGGCAAGCAACCGGACAGACGCGGCAAGCAGGAAAATGCTGAAGGGCCCCACGCAGGACTCGTGGAGTGTGGGGGGCTGGTCTTCGGTGCAGATGGTGCTTGGGGTTGGGGCTTCTCAATCCCCGGTGCACAACTTCGAGGGTACCTCAGAAGCTGCGCTGTAAGTTACTAGCCACTTTTCCCAGGTAGCCGGTCCCACGTCGCTCGTCGCCTCCACGGATCTCAGCTCTGCTGCAGATGTGGATGAGGGTCGGAGAAGTCTGGAAATCAAGGCTCTGGTCGGGCTCTGCAGTCGGTTCCTCGTCGAACGTTTCACAAAGCAAAGGGTAGTCTCTTGATGGTGCCTGTTTGCACAGGGTAGCCACTCCTTGGCTACAAGGGAGATTCTTCAGTCTTCTTCTTTCGTCGAATGTCGAAGGTCCAGAGTTTCTGTTCAGTTTTGCAGGTTCAGGATAATCTAAAGTCTTGAGGCCCAACTCCCACTCTTATACTAATCTGGGGGGCTGGGATACCTGCTAGGTCACGCCTTATGGGTGGGACCTGGGAGGGGGGTGGTTACACCCACTTCCCTTTGTCCAGTTTCGCGCCAGAGCTGGGGCTGGAGTGCCCCAGCGCCGGTTTGAACTGGACTATGCAAGGAACACCTTGTGTGCCCCAGGCATGTCTCATTCCTTTCAGCCCACCCTGCCCCAATACACTAAAGGCTGTCTGGGGAGGTGCTAGCACCTCCCCAAGCAGGAAACCTATTGTCCAGGCCTCCCTGGCTGGGATCACTCCCAGCAGCAGGAGGTCAGACTTGTGTCTGTGGCAGCAGCATCCATTTCGTGATGCTGAGGCTTTGGTTAGAGTTAAACAACAAAGTAGGATTTTAACATGTCTCTCCCTCTAGAAGGGAGGAATAATATCCTCATCAACAGAAATGGTATGGGGGTATTATTCCAAAGTGTTAGACACCTTACACGACATGTTTTGATAAAGCCAAACCATAGTTACCATAACCGTTTAAGATTATAAGGCACTTTAAGAGTATATGGTAGGCTATATCATAGAACAGCTATAAGGACATGGTTCCGAAAGCTGCAGACAGGCTCAGCTCATGCTAGAGCACCATCTCACATGTTACCAAGCACTCTGCCTCCAGGATTGTTAAGGCCTGCCATAGGAGTGACTGATAGGTACACATGTGTCTATATATAAGGTAGGTATAGGAATACTACACCTAAGCAAGGAGTGATTACACTACCTTGCCCCAGCTGAGTGATCAGCCAGTTGTGTCTGATTGGAAGGCCAGACCAGGGGTGGCATAATACATGCTGCAGCCCCTGGGAGGCCTAGGGTACACCTAGGCCCTGGGTACCTAGGGTACACTGTACAGGGTCCAATAAGGTGATCCTTACCAATTGGTTATGTACCTAGGGTACATGGAGTCCATTTTACAGAGAGAGCAGACAGCCTGAGACCCTGAATGGCAGGATCTCAGGCCAACTAAGTCGAAAAACCAGCTAGACACTAGGCAAAAAGTTGGGGGTAACCATAGTCAGATATCCACCTTCCTACAGTTGGCACCAGACGGGCTGCTGCATGTTGAACGGTCTGGAGCCTCTTGATTGCCTTGTTAGCACCAGACGGGCTGCTGCAGGTTGAACGGTCTGGAGCCTCTTGATTGCCTTGTTGGCACCAGACGGGCTGCTGCATGTTGAATGGTCTGAAGCCTCTTGATTGCCTTGTTGGCACCCGCGTAGTGGCTTTTGCAGTAGTCTAATCTGGAGACTATTGGGGCTGCTGGGACTGGGTGAAGGTCAACAAACCTTTTCTGAGATTTACTCAGCTGAAAACACTTCCAAGCCACTGTCAATGCTTGTGGGTGGAAAGATCAATCAAGCAATCAGGAGTTTGTTAAGCACAACTACTCATTCGTGAGGGTCTCAAGGCGCTAGGTGGTGGGGGGGGTGCAGGATCCATTCCACCAAAGAGGGGGTCTGTCGAAGAGCCAGGTTTTGAGGTTTCTTGCGAACATGGGGAGCGATGTTGTCTGTCTGAGGTGGAGAGGGCTCTGGCCGCGAGGAAGGAGAAGGAGCGGCCGCCTGATCTGGTCTTTCTGGTGCGGGGGACCAGGGCGTAGGAGAGCTGAGCTGGTTGTAGGGTCCTCTGAGGTGCGTGGAATTTGAGTCGGCTGTTCGCGTGCCATGGAGTGCCTTGTGTGCGTGGGTTCGCTTCTTAGAGGTGATTCCCGCCTAGACGGGGAGCCAGTGCAGTGTGCGCAGGGGCTGGGAGATGTGGCAGTGTCTTGGCAGGTTAAGGACCAGTCTTGCTGCGGCGTTCTGGATGTTCTGTAGCTTGCGGGTGAAGTTTTTGTAGAGTTGAGCCAAAATTTGGCTCAAGATAGAGATTTTATTAAGATTGTTTACTACCTCCACGTGTTGGGGGGAGTGGGGTATGAGGCGGCCACCAGCGACTGGGGGTGAAGGTGTTGGCTTTGCCTAGGAACAAAACCGCACATGTAAGTTACAAAACGGCATTTTTTAAAAGGTTTGTTTATGTACAGGAAGGTGCACCTTCCTGTACATAAACAAACAATGGCATGTTTGCTATTTCCATGTGTGATGCACAAGGCAGCACACATAGAAACAGCAAAAACGAGGAGAAATAAAGCATTTCTCTTCTTTTCGCCACCTTAAGACCAGGATTTTCCTGGTCTTAAGTTTGGCGCTGCCACCTATTATCGCCACCCTTGATAATAGGTGGCAGCGTCAAATTCAATGGGTGTTGCGGTGGTACGCCCACCACAACACCCACTGCACGCCCCTTTCACGCTAAGTTTAGCTTGAAAGGAGGCCTATTCTCAAGGCAACATTAAGCCACTTAACATGGCTTTAAGCCACATTAAGTGGGTTGACGCCGCCTTGAGATGGATGCGCTGACCCTATCGTCACGGGAACATAAAAAAAGTGACGTTGTGGTGGCCATAGGGGCTTGAGAATATGCGTCTTTGTTTTTTAATATTTGACTGAATAAAGTGCCGAACATTCACAGGCTCGGATTTCACGCTACAATCTCACAGGTGACACCGGCTCTGAAGAGAAGGGCTGTCCGGCAGGAGACTACCGTGCAGTCACATATAGCTCCTCATACCCCTCGTGAGGTGCCAAAGCGCTTTGTGCAGGGTTGAAGGGTAGGGGTTGGTATAGTGACATGTGGGGGGAGTATACCTCTTACCGCATCATGTGTGTGGCGAACGAGGGGGGCATACCCCTAGGTCTTGTATTAATGCTGTGTCTGGTAGGAAGGGTGTGTGTGGGGGGGTGACATGGGGGAAGTGTTTTGTGTCCTGCGTGAAGGTCAGCTCCCGACTGTTCTTGGGTCACTGTGATTGTGTAGCTACACTTGTGTTTGCATCCTTATGCGTAAGATATCTGTGTGGGTGATCATGTCCGCTGTCCTTATGCGTGAGATACCTGTGCACGTGAATATCGCTGCAATCCTTGTGAGAGATATCTGCGCACATAATCATGACTGCCATCCTTGTGAGTGCGATATGTGTGCACGTGATCCTGGCTGCCATCCTTGTGAGTGAAATATCTGTGCACGTGAATATCGCTGCCATCCTTGTGCGTGAGATATCTGTGCGGGTGATCATGTCTGCTGGCCTTTTCGTGAGATCTCTTTGCACGTGAATATCGCTGAAATCCTTGTGTGTGAGATAGCAATGCATGTGATCATATCTGCTGTCCTTGTGCATGAGATATCTTTGCACGTGAATATCGCTTCCATCCTTGTGCATGAGATAGCTATGCACGTGACCATGTCTGCTGTCCTTGTGCGTGAGATATCTTTGCACGTGAATATCGCTGCCATCCTTGTGTGTGAGATATCAGTGTGGCTGATCATGTCTGCTGTCCTTGTGCATGAGATATCTTTGCACGTGAATATCGCTTTCATCCTTGTGCATGAGATAGCAATGCACGTGAGCATGTCTGCTGTCCTTGTGCGTGAGATATCCTTGCACGTGAATATAGCTGCCATCCTTGTGCATGAGATGCCTATGCACGTGATCATGTCTGCTGTCCTTGTGCGTGAGATATTGTGAGAAGTTGGCCTGGTATATGCTGTTCACTAGTTAAAGTAGACACCTTGCACCAGTCCAATTCGACTCTTATGGTAGTAGGTTTAAGACAACCTTTTAAAGAAAGCTATCCTAGTGGTAGCTGTGGAGAGCAGCCTTCAGGCTAAGTCTCTGAGGAATGTAAAGCAGCTTGTTTTACCTTATAATCTCTTGAATAACTAAATGAAAGGACACCACACAGGTATATATATCAAATATATATGTATGTATTACTAACAACTCTCTGCTAATCTCTTTATGAGATTAGAAGTCAGGAACGTATTCACAAATCAACATTTCACAATAAGTTAAGCACAAATATGGCTGGGGCCCTAGGGGCGTACCAGACCATATACTATAAAAGAGACTTAGAGATAACGACTTGCGAGGGGACAATGCCTAGGGCCTTCAGAAGCGCTGGGGCCTCACAAAACCACCCAAGGCAGGTAAGTAAAGGACCCACGGGAGACGCATGCAGTGTGAGAACACAGCTGCGGATCCCAATGGACTTCAATGGAGCAAGTCGCGATTAGAAATTAAAAGTTTTAGGATACTTCTGGAGAGTCTACAAGCAAGTCACTTACAGAGTAAGTAGTTCTAGAGCCAACACACACAGGAGCACCGTAGTGCTGGAGTTACCTCACCCAGGGAAGCCGGCTGCATAGGTGTCTTTTGGTGTCGGGTCGCGGCGTCGTTTTCAGTGGCAGCCAAAGAAGACTTGCTGCTTGTGAAGACAGGAGAAGTGTCCAGTGGAATCCAAGGCTGGATTCAGAAAAAGGAAGACCTGAAAGCAGAGGGGACAGTGTTCAAAGTCACTTGGCAGTGACCCGGGGCAAGGAAGATGGATGCCCACAGTCGTCGGGTGATTTCAGGTGATCCACGGGTGTCTTGACTCTTCAGCCACGAGGTCCAGTAGGCGTCGACGATGACCAGGAGCTGAATTCAGCATGTGCCACGAAGTCTGCAGCGTAATGCAGTGTCGGTGACTAGACTGGAGCCAACAAGCATTGGTAACAGCAAGTGTCGTTGAAAGGATAAAAAGTCAGCGGTGCAGACCAGCAAGGTCTGAGGGACTCACCCAGCAAAGGTAAGCCAGGGCAGGCCTGGAGCAACCAGGGGAGCCCTTTGGAACTGTAGAAAAGTCTTCAGGGGACCCACAAGCCAACCGGCAAGGGATCGCAAAGACGCCTAGGGAGGATTCACTCAACAGGGGCCCACGGTCACTCGGGACGGGGTAGGCCTCTGATCTTCAGAGGAATTCCTGCTAGAGGCTTGGACCACACGTGGCCCAAAGCTCAGGCTCGTAGAACGGCGTGAAGATTTAGTCTGCTTCCCAGGGGTGGCATAATACTTTCTTCAGCGCCTGGTAGGGCTGTGAAGTACCTATGCCCTTGGTACCTAAGGTACCATATACTAGGGACTCATAAGGCACCACAGTAACCAATCCATAGTGCACCTAATATGCACTCCATGTTGTTTAGAGAGAACAGAGAGGCTGGGGCCCTGATTAGCAGGGACCCAGCCAGACTATAGCCAGAAACCAGTGTTAACATCAGAAAAAAAGTGGGGGCAACATAAGAGGCAGATCTACTCTCCTAGGGCATAGGCACTTCACAGGCCTACCAGGGGCTGAAGCATGTATTATGCCACCCCTGGGAAGCAGACTAAATCTGACACCACAGGCCTGCTACTGCAGCCTGGGTGAGGTAGTGTTAGCACTCCTCACTGAGATATAGGTTCACTATATCTCTTCCTGCACACACATTTAAAACTATCAGTCACCCCTAAGGCAGGCCCTATCAATCCCGAGGGCGGGGTGTTTGGTTTCCATGTGAGGGGGTGCTTCTGCCTGAGCAGGACCCCTCTGCAGCTCTCAGAGTCTATTCTCTGGAGCTGTTTGTGAATACGGTCAAACCATATACTCTTAAGTGCATTATAACCTTGCGGTAAATGCTAACTTTCGAATTGCTGCATCAAACCATGTCGTGTTTGGTGTCAAACACTTTGGAATCATACCCCCACGATGATCCCACCCTTTTAGAGGGATAGACATGTACCTACTGTGGAAACACGGTAGAATCCTGAAAGAGCCCTAGCATCACAAAATGGATCCCACCAGTCACAGACACTGGGCTGCCCTCCTGCTGATGACCGAAACTCACAGTGGAGGAGGCCCAACAATAGGCATCCTGTCACAGGGAGGTGTGACCACCTCCCAGACAGGGTTTAGTGTATTGGGGCTGGGTGGGTGCACTCCTAGAGTGCTTTGAAGTCCTGCGCTGGGGGAGCAGTAGGCTCCTCTGTGCATACACCAGTTCAAACTGGCTGAGGGGCTACCTGCCCCTGCTCTGGTGCAAAACTGGACAAAGGGAAGTGGGTGTGGACACCCCCTCCCCTGACCCTCCCACAGGTAGGGTCAGAGAGCTAGTCCTTCCCTTCCTTTCAGTATAAGTTAGGGAACCCTTGCCATTACAAACTAGATATCCCTGGACGACGCTCTGAAGAAGATTCCTGGACCTTCGACGTTCCATTACCTCTGGAAGACGGAAGAATCACCAAATTTTGCAATCAACGGTCGAAAACTTTCCTGCTTCCACCGGAGTCCGAAGTCCCTGCAGCCCAGGATGAGGATTTCCTGACTTCTCCAAGGCCATCGTGAGTCCCCAGTGATGCTGAGGCAAGTGGACCCCACGAGTAATGAGGAACCGCAATACCTGGGTACCGTGCACTATTTTCGAGTGAAACCCCTTCACGACGTTCTACGAACCTGTGCATTGGACCACGTCTGGGCCAAGTCACCAGCAGGAATCCCTCCAAAGATCAGAGGCCTACCCCTTCCCGCGTGACCGTGGGCCCCTGGTGAGTGAACTCTCCTGATGCGTCTTCGCGATCCCTTGCCGGATGGCTTGTGGGTCTCCAGAAGACTTTTCTACAGTTCTAAAGGGCTCCCCTGGTTTCTCCAGGCCTGCCCTGACTTACCCTTGCTGGGTGAGTCCCTCAGACCTTGCTGGTCAGCACCGCTGACTTTTTATCCTTTCCCCAAGACTTGCTGTTACCAAGGCTTGTTGGGTCCAATCCGGTCACCGCCACCGCAGTAAACTGCAGACTTTATAGTACAAGCGGAATCCAGCTCCTAGTCATCGTCGACGCCTCTGGACCTCGTGGCTGAAGAGTCAAGACACCCATGGATCACCTGAAATCACCCGAAGACCGTGGGCATCCATCTTCCTTGCCCCGGGTCACTGGCAAGTGACTTTGAACACTGTCCCCTCTGCTTTAAGGTCTTCCTTCATCTGAATCCAGCCTTGGATTCCACCGGACACTTCTCCTGTCTTCACAAGCAGCAAGTCTTCTTTGGCTCTCATTGAAAACGACGCCGCGACCCAACACCAGAAGACACCTATGCACCCGGCTTCCCTGGGTGAGGTTACTCCAGCACTACGGTTCTCCTGTGGGTGTTGGCTCTAGAACTACTTACCCTGTAAGTGACTTGCTTGTAGACTCTCCTGAAGTATCCTTAAACTCTTAATTTCCAATCGCGACTTGCTCCATTGAAGACAATAGGGATTCACGGCAGTGTTCTCACACTCCATGCGTCTCCCGTGGGTCCTTTACTTACCTACCTTGGGTGGTTTCGTAAGGCCCCAGCACTTCTGAAGGCCCTAGGCCTTGTCCCCTTGCAAGTCGTTATCTCTAAATCTCTTTTTTAGTATATTGTCTGGTACGCCCCTTGGGCCCCAGCCATATTTGTGCTTAACTTATTGTGAAATGTTGATTTGTCCATATGTTCCTGACTTCTAATCACATAAAAAGATTAGCAGAGAGTTGTTAGTAATAAATACATATATATTTGATATATATACCTGTGTGGTGTCTTTTCATTTAGTGATTCAAGAGATTATAAGGTAAAACAAGCTGCTTTACATTCCTCTAAAGACTTAGCCTGAAGGCTGCTCGCCACAGCTACCACTAGGATAACTTTCTTGAAAGGTTGTCTTAAACCTATCTACCATAAGAGTCGAATTGTACTGGTGCAAGTTGTCCACTTTAACTAGTGAACAGTATATACCAGGCCAACTTCTCACATTGGTGGGCAGCGTGTGGGATTCCAGCTTGCCATTGTTTTACCAGAAAATCTCTATTTGAATTACTAACTGAAAACCACTAAAGGCACTCAAGGTACATATAAAGTCAAGCTTAGTATCAATAAGTTCTACTGAACTTAGAGCTGTGTGTCAAGGGATAGCACACCCTTTCTACAGCTCAAGCTAGGATCAGTAGGCCACAAACTAGTGTAGGTAGTAAAACACTGCACAACACTAGAATGTCCTTAAGGGTTGGAACCAGTGGGTCCACCCAGCCTCAGTATAAGGACATGACTTGAAAGCCATGTGTGCTGCAAGGCACCTGAGGACAGGACAGAGTCCCTCCACACTACACATGATAGATCTGTTGACAGCAGATGATGATCTTAGATTAGCTCTAGGAGCTAATGGGTCTGAATCAGGGGGTGGGTCAATCACAGTGTCTGGGTCGGATGATGAAACTCAGGATGACCTGGACTTTGTGTTTGAAGGGCCAGATGCACAAGGGTCTGAAAAGGACAGAGGAATTCTCCCTAAGAGAACGGACAGAGTGGAGGAAAGGCCTGGGTCCCTTTCTAGGGAGTCTGACCACTCCTATCACTCTGGCAGAGAATCTGTCCACCAGAGGAACTCCTACTTTCCTAGAAGGGAGACCTCCTCTGACAGAATGTACAAACTGCTGCAGGATGAGGAAGCAAGATTTGCCCTCAAAACCAAGCAGTTGGCATTGGATAGAGAAGCCTTTGAGCTCCAGAGAGCTTCTAAGAAGGAGGGGTTAGATACCCCTGGTGGCAGCAACAGTGTCCCTATAGGCAGAGATTACATTCCAGACCATAGGAACCTGTCCAAGGTTGTTCCTCCCTACCAGAGTGGGGATGATATCCACAAGTGGATAACTGCTATGGAAAGGGCCTGTAGAGTACAACAGGTCCCCCAAAAGCAGTGGGCAGAGATCTTGTGGCTCTCCTTTTCAGAGTAAGGCTCCTCACTGTTAGAGAAGAGGATGCTAATGATTATGAAGCCCTGAAGAGTGCTTTGATAGATGGGTTTGGCTTAACCACTGAGCAGTACAGGTTGAAGTTCAGAGACACCCAGAAAGCACAGACTCAGGACTGGACTGACTTTGTTGATTGTGCAACCAAGGCTCTGGAAGGTTGGCTGGTGGGTAGTAGAGTAACTGATTTTAAGGGATTGTATAATCTTATAACGAGAGAACAGATCCTTAATAATTGCCAGAACCAGTTGTTGCAGCAGTACCTAGTGGACTCTGATCTGACCTCTCCCCAAGAATTGGGAAAGAAGGTATACAAATGGGTCAGAACCAGGGTGAGGCAGAAAAACCAGAACCAAGGTGGTGACTCTAAGAAGCAAGATCCTAAAGGCTCAGAGAAAGGTGGGGATACATATAAAGATCAGAAGTCTTCACAAGGGCCCCAAAAATCTGCAACAGGTGGGGAGTCACAATCTGCAAAGGGAAAAGGCCAAAAGAAGCCCTGGTGCAAATTCTGTAAACAGAAAGGGCAGTGGACTTCTGACTGTACCAAGTCCAAAGACCAAACCACCACCACTCCAGCCCCTAAGGCAACTGTTCCCCCTAGTGCAGTCATTGGTGGCGGTAATATTCAGACTAAGGGTGTAGTAGGGTTGACCCTGGGTTCTGATGGGGACTCTGGCCTAGTTAGAGTACCAACACAGGCATTGCTAGTTTGTGAGGGAGACCTTGATATGTCCTTCCTAGTGAGCCCCAGTAATCTGGGAAAATACAAACAGCAGCCTATCATAAATGGCAAACAGGCTTTGGCATTTAGGGACACAGGTGCTAGTGTCACCATGGTGGCAGAGGACCTAGTGGACCCTACACAGATCATCCTGGGTGAAATGTACCAGGTGACCAATGCAAATAACACCAGGACCAACCATAGCCTGGCAGTTGTGAATTTCTCCTGGGGAGGGGTAACTGGCCTCAAAAAGGTAGTAGTCAGTGCAGACCTCCCTGTCGAATGTTTGTTGGGCAATGATCTGGAGACTTCAGCCTGGTCTGAAGTAGAATTATGGACTCATGCTGAGATGTTGGGCATACCTGCAGAGGTATTTGCTGTGACCAGGTGTTGGAAAGTGGCTCTTTAATCATGGTTAGCTGCCATTTTCTGCCTAGAAATATGATGTGATTTTGACTGAAAGTGCACTCTGTCGTTGATAACCAGGTTCCCAGGACCAGAGCTCTTTCCCAAATACTGTACCACAATTGGCACAACGTCAGCAACCGTTGTAAGTCCCTAGTAAATGGTTCCCCTGGTACCGAGGGCATTGGTACTGAAGAGAGTCCACTAGGGCTGCAGCACAAATTGTGTGACCCCAGGTTCCCCTTCCCAAGGCCATACAAACTGCCGTTGCAGGCTGGTGTCTTGGTGCAGAGACAACTGAAGAGTCAACACGGCGCGGCCCTTTATAACTGAATAGGCCAAGAGCCGCTGGTGCCTTGGTGCAGAGACAACTGAAGAGTCGACACGGCGCGGCCCTTTATAACTGAATAGGCCAAGAGCCGCTGGTGCCTTGGTGCAGAGACAACTGAAGAGTCGACACGGCGCGGCCCTTTATAACTGAATAGGCCAAGAGCCGCTGGTGCCTTGGTGCAGAGACAACTGAAGAGTCGACACGGCGCGGCCCTTTATAACTGAATAGGCCAAGAGCCGCTGGTGTCTTGGTGCAGAGACAACTGAAGAGTCAACACGGCACGGCCCTTTATAACTGAATAGGCCGAGAGCTGCTGGTGCCTTGGTGCAGAGACAACTGAAGAGTCGACACGGCGCAGCTCTTTATAACTGAATAGGCCGAGAGCCGCTGGTGCCTTGGTGCAGAGACAACTGAAGAGTCGACACGGCGCGGCCCTTTATAACTGAATAGGCCAAGAGCCGCTGGTGCCTTGGACTCTGCCAGCGATAGGGATTATTCATCATTCAATGTATTTCAATGTCAACATGTTTTACAAATTCAAACCATTCATTTAATTTTTCATGATTGTATCTTCTTCAATCAATTTCCTTTATTTTGTGTAAGAAATTGTCTTATTTTTTATTTATTTATTTATTTATTGCATTGCCAAATTACATATGACAGCATGCACTCAACCCGCACACTGCAACAAAACAGGTTAGTACATAGGATACAAGTATTTATCCGTCCCCTCTTGTTACAACGATAAACAGTCATCAGAGCATGCAGGACAGTATAGCACGGTCCCGCAGATCGATACTAACATATCTATGCCAGTTGCTCATAAACGTTTCATGCCATGTCAGGATGTTCCATCGGGTACGCAGCCAGTGGTGACCAAAGTCCTCAGGTCTGGACGACACAGGCAGCACCGCAGCAAATACGTCCATTTGCTCTTTACAATACACAAGATCTTGGATCCATTTTACCAGCGTTGGGACCGGTCTGCCCCACAATGCATTGCGACAGCACGCTTTGCAAACGAAGTAGAGATAGCAACTATACGTCTTATGTACCATAAAAATAAACTACAGGACTATACCTACCAATAGTCCCAGTACCATTACCAAATAATCAGTCAGTTGGCAGTGAAGAAGGTTCAATCGTTTATTAAACAAAATACTCTATAGAAGAGCCTCTCCGAACCTCACCCATCAGGTGCGCCGAGAAGACTGTTGGCTCGTATTCAAACATGAGGTAATATACTTTTCAGTTCAATACATACAATCACTGTAAAAGGAAAACACCAGTTGGCCCTCGAGCTCCAGGAAAGGACCATATATGGCACACATCAGACCAGTACAAAGGCTTGACTACCTATTACTGATGAGGTCAGGAGGGGTGACTCCCTTTCGTCTTGGTGCTTGGGAGTGTAGACACGGCGCCTCCAGGAATGCGCTTATCACCCCCAAAGGCAGATGCGACCTTGAGTCTTAGAACAGTCGAGTAAACAGCCTACCTTCAGCTGCTACCAGTAACTCAAATGAACTGGGGCCTGACAACTGTGTGTGATCAACGCGTGATCACGGCCCGTGCTCGAGCATATGTTCAGAAGATGGCGTCTGTATGGTTCTCGGCCTACCATTTTAGCAATAGATATACAGGGAGGAAATAAACGAGTTTCCTCCAAGCAAAAGCATATATATCAAACAGGGAGTGTATGCATAGATGCATTGTGCTAACATAATATAGGTCCGATACTCCTTATATACGGGAAATCTACCTTTTTTATCCCTCACGTCTCTTATGAGGCTTCATCTTTTTCATCAGCCCCAACAAACAGAGCTCCGGCGTACACTCAACCGTTTCCAGGGTCATGTCAGTTGATACCTGCGCAACGCACTGTCAGAAGGTATCTATAGCAGCGCCTCCCCAGGCCAGGTGCCTAAAGTTAGCCCCCTCAGCCCCACGTCTGACACACCTAGCATCTTCAAGTAAACCAAATTTCATCAGCCGTGCGGGGGTTGAATACAGCTGATGTAAGTATTAAACTGTATTATTCGGAGGTTGCCTTCGGCAGTCAAACACCCGGTCAGTCCAATCCTCCCAGGCCATAGGGACCACCAGTGCCTTACTCCACTTCTCAAGGGATGAGGAGCTAGACACATCATTTCCCCGCTGACAGGCACAGTATAGTCTAGTGATCAGGCCCGTGCTCTCCTCTCCCGTCAACACCATTTGCAATGCTTTCAACATCTGCGGCTCTTGAGGGAACTCAGGATAAAGTGTTCTCACAGCCATGTGCAGTCTAGTCTACATGAACCCATGCATTGACTTATATGCTTGCCCAGCATAAAATCACCAAGGGACGGGAACAGTCCATTTAGATACATGTCCCAGAGCCTCTTACAAGACACTCATTGCCCGCTTTCCTGCGCTGCGGAGGTACCTGGGTGCGCAGCAATTGGCATGGCAGGCGCATACACATACTCACTCCCTGCATGAGCTTCAAATTCTTGATGCGCTATTCCTACTCTAATACGGAGAATGAAGCTACTGCCGAATGATAACATTGGTGCCTTCACATGTTGTTTTCATATGGAACAACACCGAATAGTTTTTATGGTATATTATTTTCCCATGTCAATCTGCCCTGTCCAATGCATTTCGGGATGTGATCCCTTCTTCAGGGGATATTGTTTGCATCTTTAATTTGAAGATGAGTCTGATGAAAAACGATAACGTGAACTCTCTTCCTTTGATCTAAATCCGCCTCCCAGGGATTGCCATGTGAAACAATATAACATAAGAACCATTTGGTGTTGGCCTATTCAGTTATGTTGACACACATACAGCAGGCAGCAGACATTTCAGTGTAGAACGCAATTGATAAGAAAGTAACATTATTTTTTCCTAAAATTGAGTAGTAAAGGAGTGCACAATACACTCACACATAATTGAAACACATCCCTGTGTACCATGTCCCCATACAATGCATGAGGTATAGGGGAGTCACCCCTACTACAGGCCTTTGGATCCTAATGCAGGGTGCAGAATATCCCCTGTGTGGACATGACCCTGCAATATCAAAGTCCATTCTTGGATATTGTAAGTGCCCATGGAAGCCATAGAGAGTTCATGGGCTGGACATCTGTCATTAAGGGTTCCCCAGCATCTTGATGGCTTCACTGTACCCAGGGATGTTTGGTACCAAGCATCTCATCTTAATAAATCCACACAGATGCCAGTGTTGGATTTTTAAACAAATACACACAGAGGGCACCTTAGAGGTACACCCTGAAAACCTATGAAACACTGGTGTGGTCCCTGACTAGTCGTAGCCAGGCTGCCACCACCAGACATGTTTCTGATCTCAAGGGGTGAGAGCCTGCGCTCTCAGAGGCCGGGGACAATGCCTGCTCTGGGCAGTGGTGCTTCACAGCTCCTCCAGGCCGAGAGGGCCTGCCGGGGTGGGAAGCTCCAAAGGCGATGCCACCTTTGAAATGCAATCTAAGCATCTCCAGTTAGTGGAGGATGCAAATCCCCCTTCCCTGCTCCACTTTTGATGGGCGGACAGGAGGGAAAATTAGATTAGTAGGTAGCCCACATTCAGTCAGCACCACCCCTAAGGTGGGGCAGTTGATGTGGAGCCCACTTTTCCATTTCCTCCACCTTGGAATGGAGGGAATTAGCCTATCAGAGTCAGGGTTGTATCCCTTCCCACAGGAAGTGGACACAGAGAGGGTGTAGAGACCCTAAAGGCAGGCAGTCCATTGGTTACTACCTATCACCCCCTTTAACGCCCCTAAATTTAGTATTTCTGTGGCATCCCTGGACCCTGAACTTCAGATGTGATGGACCGAAGAAGAAAACTGACAAAAAAGAGCTGCTGAACCGAGAACAGGAAACCTGCTGCAGAATTTCAGCATGAAACCCTGCCTGCTGCCTTCAAGGACTCAACAATCATGGTGTGCTTTCTCGTCCCACTGCTGTGAGGCTCCAAGAACCCTGGAGCACCTCCATCCCTTCTATAATTGGCAGGTAACTCCCTTGCAGCAGAGGAACAATTCCTCTGCAGCTGCAGGCACCGAACCAGCTGAGTCCGACTTGCTGACTTACCGCTCCCCGGTGATGCAACAACCAAACCAGAAGCAGTACACCAGCTCTCAAGGGTCAGATCTGTCTCCCCACCACGGGGGACACCAGGACGTACAGGAGCAGCGCCATAGCAATACCTGAGGTACTGGACCACCTGCAACCAAAACTAAGACGAAGAGTCCAATCCGGACTGCAACTGCCCAGGAAGCAAGCACCTATCGAGGGACGTCGAGACCCCCGAGTCCTACTCTGTGAGTAGCCCAGCTGTCCTAGAACCATCTCTACAACCTGCCTGCTCCTGACTGCAAAGACCATCACCCGGCTGACCTATCTCCTCTGCACCCAGCCCGCTCGGACGGCTACAGGTAAACCAGCTGTGCTCCTGTGGTCCTGAAGCCTTTGTAACTTGAGCCCTCATTTGGGGTCCCCCGGACTTACCTGTAAGTCCCCGTGTGCAGCCTGTTCTAAGGTGGCCTGCTTCTTTATAGCGCACTAGCCACAAATGACCTCGGCACCCTGCTCCCGGCCAAACCTAGGATGCCCCCGACGATCTGCTGGTGGAACATTGGACCTTGTCTGCAGTTACCCTGAACCCCGAAGTTGAATCCATAGAACCGACTGTATGATTTTATATACATTTTTTTATTTTTCTCCATTGACTTTCATTGTGCTTAACTGCGCACAACAGTGAATTATTTGCCGAACTGTTAAAATGTATACCAAAAAAAGTACTTACCTGTGAACGAAGTTCTTGATCTTAAAAATCATATACACATCTGTGTTATTTTTGCAAATTGGTCTTGGATTTATTCTTGAGTGTGTGGCTCATTTATGGCCTCTGTGAGTACAACAAATGCTTAGTTCTACCCTCTGATAAGCCTGACTATTCTCCCACACTACCACAAATAAAGCGTGAATATGATCTACTTTAGCCTCTGTAAAACAATTGGGTACCCACTGGACTCTCAGCGAAGTGTTCTTCATTTTAGTGCACTATATTGAGAGCCAGCTTCCTGCAATTGGCATAAAGTGAAGTGGCATAAAGTGGAGCGGGGCAGAGTGGAGTGGTGCAAAGTAGAGCGCAGTGGCATAGAGTAGAGTGATGCGGAGTAGAGTGACGTACAGTGTAGTGGCGTATAGTGCATTGGCATACAGTGGCGAAGAGCAGAGCGGTGCAGAGTAAACTGCAGTGGCATAGAGTGAAGTGGCATAGAGTCGAGTGCAGTGTTGCAGAGTAGACTGTAATAGAGCACAGTGGTGTATAGTAGAGTGGCATAGAGTGCATTGGCATAAAGCGCAGTGGAGTAGATTGGTGCAAAGTAGAGTAGCGTAGAGAGCAGTGGTATAGAGTCTAGTGGTGCAGAGTAGAACAAAGTGGCATAGAGTGCAGTGACATAGAGTACAATAGTGTAGAGTGCAGTGGCGTAGAGTGCAGTGACATAGAGTACAATAGTGTAGAGTGCAGTGGCGTAGAGTGCAGTGACATAGAGTACAATAGTGTAGAGTGCAGTGGCGTAGTGTGTTGCAGAGTATAGTGGGCTAGAGTGCAGTGGTGAAGAGTAGATGACAGTGGGGTAAAGTGCATTGTTTTTTCAACAAAGTGGTGTGGGGAGCATTGGCTTATAGAGCAGTAGTTAGAGTGCAGTACCATAGAGTAGGGTGATACAGAGTAGAGTAGACTTACGCAAAGTGGTACATCGGAAGATTGCAGTGGGGTAGAGTAGAGTGGCGCAGAGTAGAGTAAACTCGCAATCTAGATTGTAGTGGGGCAGAGTAGAGTGGAGTGGCACAGAGTAGATTGTTTCCGAGTAGAGAGAAGTGGCGTAGAGTGGAATGATGAGTGGTGGAGGTGAGTGGCGCAGGGTAAAGTGCAGTGGCATTGAGTGCAGTGGCACGGACTGCAAGGTTGCAGAGTAGAGTGGAGTGGCGTAGAGTGGAGCGACGCAGAGTGAAGT
This sequence comes from Triturus cristatus, assembly GCF_964204655.1. NCBI lineage: Eukaryota > Metazoa > Chordata > Amphibia > Caudata > Salamandridae > Triturus > Triturus cristatus. The sequence goes on from NC_140583.1 coordinate 14,146,056, forward strand.
GGCATAGAGTAGAATGGTGCAGAGTAGACCGCAGTGATGCTTGGTGGAGTGGTGCGGAGTAGACTGCAGTGATGCTCGGTGGAGTGGTGCAGAGTAGACTGCAGTGATGCTCGGTGGAGTGGTGCGGAGTAGACTGCAGTGATGCTCGGTGGAGTGGTGCGGAGTAGACTGCAGTGATGCTCGGTGGAGTGGTGCAGAGTAGACTGCAGTGATGCTCGGTGGAGTGGTGCAGAGTAGACTGCAGTGATGCTCGGTGGAGTGGTGCGGAGTAGACTGCAGTGATGCTCGGTGGAGTGGTGCGGAGTAGACTGCAGTGATGCTCGGTGGAGTGGTGCAGAGTAGACTGCAGTGATGCTCGGTGGAGTGGTGCAGAGTAGACTGCAGTGATGCTCAGTGGAGTGGTGCGGAGTAGACTGCAGAGATGCTCGGTGGAGTGGTGGGGAGTAGACTGCAGTGATGCTCAGTGGAGTGGTGCAGAGTAGACTGCAGTGATGCTCGGTGGAGTGGTGCGGAGTAGACTGCAGTGATGCTCGGTGGAGTTGTTCAGAGTAGACTGCAGTGATGCTCGGTGGAGTGGTGCGGAGTAGACTGCAGTGATGCTCGGTGGAGTGGTGCGGAGTAGACTGCAGTGATGCTCGGTGGAGTGGTGCGGAGTAGACTGCAGTGATGCTCGGTGGAGTGGTGCGGAGTAGACTGCAGTGATGCTTGGTGGAGTGGTGCGGAGTAGACTGCAGTGATGCTCGGTGGAGTGGTGCAGAGTAGACTGCAGTGATGCTCGGTGGAGTGGTGGGGAGTAGACTGCAGTGATGCTCGGTGGAGTGGTGCGGAGTAGACTGCAGTGATGCTCGGTGGAGTGGTGCAGAGTCGACTGCAGTGATGCTCGGTGGAGTGGTGCGGAGGAGACTGCAGTGATGCTCAGTGGAGTGGTGCAGAGTAGACTGCAGTGATGCTCGGTGGAGTGGTGGGGAGTAGACTGCAGTGATGCTCGGTGGAGTGGTGCGGAGGAGACTGCAGTGATGCTCGGTGGAGTGGTGCGGAGTAGACTGCAGTGATGCTCGGTGGAGTGGTGCGGAGTAGACTGCAGTGATGCTCGGTGGAGTGGTGCAGAGTAGACTGCAGTGATGCTCGGTGGAGTGGTGCAGAGTAGACTGCAGTGATGCTCGGTGGAGTGGTGCGGAGTAGACTGCAGTGATGCTCGGTGGAGTGGTGCAGAGTAGACTGCAGTGATGCTCGGTGGAGTGGTGCGGAGTAGACTGCAGTGATGCTCGGTGGAGTGGTGCGGAGGAGACTGCAGTGATGCTCGGTGGAGTGGTGCAGAGTAGACTGCAGTGATGCTCGGTGGAGTGGTGCAGAGTAGACTGCAGTGATGCTCGGTGGAGTGGAGCGGAGTAGACTGCAGTGATGCTCGGTGGAGTGGTGCAGAGTAGACTGCAGTGATGCTCGGTGGAGTGGTGCAGAGTCGACTGCAGTGATGCTCGGTGGAGTGGTGCAGAGTAGACTGCAGTGATGCTCGGTGGAGTGGTGCGGAGTAGACTGCAGTGATGCTCGGTGGAGTGGTGCAGAGTAGACTGCAGTGATGCTCGGTGGAGTGGTGCGGAGTAGACTGCAGTGATGCTCGGTGGAGTGGTGCAGAGTAGACTGCAGTGATGCTCGGTGGAGTGGTGCGGAGTAGACTGCAGTGATGATCGGTGGAGTGGTGCAGAGTAGACTGCAGTGATGCTCGGTGGAGTGGTGCAGAGTAGACTGCAGTGATGCTCGGTGGAGTGGTGCAGAGTCGACTGCAGTGATGCTCGGTGGAGTGGTGCAGAGTCGACTGCAGTGATGCTCAGTGGAGTGGTGCAGAGTCGACTGCAGTGATGCTCGGTGGAGTGGTGCAGAGTAGACTGCAGTGATGCTCGGTGGAGTGGTGCAGAGTAGACTGCAGTGATGCTCAGTGGAGTGGTGCAGAGTCGACTGCAGTGATGCTCGGTGGAGTGGTGCGGAGTAGACTGCAGAGATGCTCGGTGGAGTGGTGCGGAGTAGACTGCAGTGATGCTCGGTGGAGTGGTGCGGAGTAGACTGCAGTGATGCTCGGTGGAGTGGTGCAGAGTAGACTGCAGTGATGCTCGGTGGAGTGGTGCGGAGTATACTGCAGTGATGCTCGGTGGAGTGGTGCGGAGTAGACTGCAGTGATGCTCGGTGGAGTGGTGCAGAGTAGACTGCAGTGATGCTCGGTGGAGTGGTGCGGAGTAGACTGCAGTGATGCTCAGTGGAGTGGTGCGGAGTAGACTGCAGTGATGCTCGGTGGAGTGGAGCGGAGTAGACTGCAGTGATGCTCGGTGGAGTGGTGCGGAGTAGACTGCAGTGATGCTCGGTGGAGTGGTGCGGAGTAGACTGCAGTGATGCTCGGTGGAGTGGTGGGGAGTAGACTGCAGTGATGCTCGGTGGAGTGGTGCGGAGTAGAGTAGAGTGGGGTAAAGTGGAGTATGCGCGGTGTGATAGCGTGCTGCCATTACGGACAACACATCTTCAATTCAAACGACCATTACATTTGCTCAGACATTGAGTTTTATTGATAAAAGTTTACAGCACACAAACTATGATGTGTAAAAATGTCATAACCTAGTGTATTGATTTGTTTTGATGGTATTAAAAATATTTGTTTCCACAACCCTTCAGAATTACCCCAAGAAGCCAGCATGAATGTGACATAAATCCTCTCACTTTGAAGTCAGAGAAAGAAAAGTAAACACCAAGCTCCCTGGAAGTCAAATCATGACATTTAACCTCGTCTTTGAATGCACAGCAAATATGACAAGATAAGGACAAGATTTGAAGGCCTGTTCACAGAAAGGAGCTCTCATGGAAGAATACAGTAAACGAGTCTTTGGCAATGGGAGGGATGAACTCAAGCTGGACAGCCGTAAGCAAATAAAGCCATCAAGTAGAAAGCCAGAAAATTGGAGTTACAAACCGCAAAGCCAATGGTAAGGAGGGGGCGGGATTCATTCCTAGGGCAGTTTTCTGAATACCTCAAGATGTCTCTAGCAAACCAGACAGCTGCACTGTGGGGTAGGCCGCGGCCTAAAGATCAAATGTCACCAGGGGACAGAATATAGCGAGGGATGGTAGTGAAGGAAAAACTGTTCCGTCCAAAGAGCTTGTGGAAAAAACAACAACGCAAATCAATGTTCAAGGTTAATGACATTTACAACTTTCATTTAATAAAAACAGATAAAAGGCAGTTTCAGAAAAAAGAGAGTCTATGAATTGTTTTCGTTCATCTAAAAAATGTCTATTAAACAGTTCAAGTGGAAGGGTTTCTGAGAACTGGCATTCTATGAATGTGTGTTTCTATGTTTGTTCCTGTTTGAGCTTTCCACACCCTCTGACACCCAGCACCACTCACTGGAGCAGGCTTCATGGAGGGAGAAGGGCTGTCTGCTCCCCTCCCCTGGGGTGGGAGCATCAGCCTTCAAGCTGCACTTCAAAGGGCGGGGCGGGGGGCTGCGGCGCCCCCTGGGGCTCTCCTGGAATGTGTGATGAGTCTGAAAGCAGACACCACTGCACATGCTCAGCACCACAGGTCTCCAGTTCCAGGGCATGCCTATGACATCCACCAGGACTATTCGCTGACAATGCAGCCTTTTCTGAGACTGAAAGCATCTCACAATTGAACAAGCATAGACACAGCCAATGATGGGCAACATGGCCAACAGAACAGAATAAATAATTAAAAAGGCACAGTGACATAGCCACGTAATTGTAAAGGTGCGCATGCGTCATTACTCACACACAACTAAAACGACGCAGATGCCATTTTATTTACTTACTAAGGATCGGTAAATAAAAATATTAAAGTGAAGTAGCACGAAAGAGCTGTTTCCTGATGATGGACTCACCAGCAGTAATGTTCTGTCTGGCCTCCCAAATAAATAAACGAAAAAATTAACAGCTAAATAAATAAGTATACATTTTTTTTTTATAAGAAGACTGTAGAGGTGGGATGCAAAGTAGAAGTGTCTGAGGGAATCAGATGGGCGTGAGAGGGGAAAGAGAAAAACAGCACAGGAATGAGAGAAGCCCGGGCTGGAGAGAGAACATGCGAGAAAGCAAGATGGAGCATGGGGAGGCCTGGAATGTGGTGAAGGGGGAAAACATGAGAGAGCTTGACATCAACACGGAGAGCAGAGGCTGGTACTTGGTGGCAGAAGTAACACATGAGGGAGAGAGCTGGAAAACACATGCACTTTCATGGAGTACTTAGGCAAAAAGAAAGTTCCCTAAATAAGCAGTGGAAGGATAGAAGACAGCCAATCAGAGAGATGGAAAAGAGGCTATGCTCCGGGGAAGGGACAAATGATGGATGAGCTCAGACAGGAAGCCATCAAAATATGAAGCGAGCAAGTGGGAGGAGTGACAATAAATCCAACCAATGGGAAGCAGTGGGCAGGGTCTAACACTCCCTACTCTTAGAAATGTTAGTAACATTTGCATTTGTTTAAATGCATCCTGTTTTCCTTTAAAGAAGCAGGCGGTGTTTAAAAAAAATGCTTTATATTAAACAGAGACGGTGGTCTGCTGACCTCAGCAGGCCACCGTCCCAACGATGGCTGCAATGACTAGAGGCTCGCAGTTTGTGACCCCCTCATTAATAATCAGATTCACTAGGAATCGGTATTTTGTGAACCAACCTATTAGTACAGGATACAAAAATAGTGGTTTCAAATTGTGCCCAGTACTTTGCGACCAGTGCTATGCACATCCAAACCTCATTTTTGATTTGGTAACACTTTTCTGAATCACAATTTAGGTTTGCGACCGAATAGTGCTTCAGTGTTTGGAAGGGCATGTTTAGGGCACCCCTTTCACGTATGCCATCAGCTTGGTATGTGTCAATGTTTTGTGACAGAAATCCGGTTGCACCACTTTCATACTTTACAGATTGCAACAGCTAGTGGTAAGCCATTCGCAAACAGGAAAGGGCCCCCGAGGTGCTCTGTTCACAAAAATATTTTGTAGGCGTAGGAAGGGGCCCGATGGACCCCTGCCTATGCTTTAAAAAGTTAGTATATATTTATTTTAACACAGCTTTTTTTTAATACGGATTGTTTTCCTTTCAGGAAAATGGGCTGCATTTAAAACAAAGAAAAAAAAAAAAGCCTTATTTAAAAGCAATTACAGACGTGGTGGCGTGCTGACCCCAGCAGGCCACCATCCCTTTGATAACTACGATTTTTAGTAGGTCGCAATGTGCGACCGACTTACCTCATTAAAACGTATGAGGTAAGTCAAATTACCATTCACTTGGAATCAGCAATTTGTGAACTGATGTATTAGTGCAGAGGTCGGTTCACAAATTAACACACTGGTCGCAAAACTATTGTTCGCAAATTGCGACCGGTGCCCATGATTTGTTCTCTCCACCTGTGGGGAGGTGACTGGTGGCGTCTGCGGACAGGGCAGTGGCAGCTCTGTACGGATGGGCACCCCAGATGCACTGGGAGAGAGAAAGAGAACCCATGTCGGCAGGGTCCGGGTTCAAGCCAGTGGCAGCCGCTACCAGGGAAGGCAGGGTCTTGGATCCAATGGGGTCGGAGCACCACACCGGAGCTATCTCCTCCTTTCACGAAGATTGTCGTGCAATCAGTACCTGCCTTGCTCTGGCCCTGGTGCTCCTCTGTTCTGGAACATGTCCAGGAGGGTCCTTGACCAGTTGACTTTAGAGGCCAGTCCAGAGCAAGTCGCCGGTCTCTGTCCATTCTGAGCTCCAGGTCAGGCCTATCGGTCGCTGGGTCGGCCATGAAGCCAGGGTCTTTCCTAGAACCGCAGCCCTTCCAAGGACATCGCCTTTGGGTGGATGAGCGCCCCTCTCCATGGACCAACCAGGGCCGTACTGGAGCCGGTCAGGCACTCCCCACCACAGCGGTGTCTTGCCCAGAGGCCAGATCTGAGACTATGGTGGGCGGCAGCCCCAGTCCTGCCGGAGGCAGGGACACGACGAAGGTCTTGTCTCCCAAAGAGCGATAAGCAGGTAAAGCTGTCCCATTATGGGCCCTTCAGGGGCCACCACAAGGGGCCATCGCTGCCGCTTGACACATTGTCCAGGTCCAGCTCTCCCGGTGCTGCTGCATCACTCTTGCTCCTGTCGTCGCCTCCTTTTTCCCCCTTTTCGGAGTACTTTCTTCTTGCTTTACCATTGTTTCTCACGGATCTCTCCGTGCTTTTTCCCATTTTTGTTTGCCTTCTCCTTGTTTTTCCCTGATTCTCACTGCTTTCTCTTGCTTTTCCCCCGTTTTTTGAGTGCCTTCTCCCTGTATTTCCCTCGTCTCACTGCTTTCTTCTTACTTTCCCCCCATTTTTTGTGCAGCCTCCCCACGCAGCTCCGGACCGCCACCTCACTTCCGGATTTCCCAAGCGCCCTGTCTGTTCGGACGAGCCTTCAGGACCTGCCAGCGCCCGATACCCTATTGGGTGATTAGCCGAGCTTTACAAATCCTGATTGATTGACATTCATACCAGCCATCCCCAAGGGGTGTAATACAGGCCCCTGCGGCACGGGGGGACCTTCAGATGCCCCCCATTCAGCCCAAGGCAACTGGATATCTGTGAGATAAGTTAAACTCAGGGGCCCCCCCTCACATTCTGCAGGGGAGCCCCATCATTTGCGTTGTGCCATTACCAATACCAGGGTTTCAGAAACCCCCAGGAGTTCTTCAGAATGAATTCCCTACGTCATCAGTGCCAGAATCAGCTGGGAATGCCAGGGTGGGATTGCTGATTCCTGTCTTCCAGATCTGTCTCATCCTGCCTTTAGGATCTGAAACACACACCCCACTTAGGTGCTGCTTAAGTGCTCAGAGTGGGTACAGTGCCAGGCTGTGGGTGCTCAGAGTGGGCACAGTCCCAGGCTGTGGGTGCTCAGGGTGGGTGCAGTCCCAGGCTGCGGGGCCTCGCGGTGGGTAAAGTCCCAGGCTGTGGGTGCTCAGGGTGGGTATAGTCCCAGTCTGTGATTGTGCTCAGGGTGGGTATAGTGCCAGGCTGTGAGTGCTCAGGGAGGGTACAGTCCCAGGCTGCAGATGTCTCAGGGTGGGCACAGTGCCAGGCTGTGGGCTCTCAGGGTGGGCACAGTCCCAGGCTGTGGGTGCTCAGGGTGGGTGCAGTCCCAGGCTGCGGGGCCTCGCGGTGGGTATAGTCCCAGGCTGTGGGTGCTCAGGGTGGGTACAGTCCCAGGCTGTGGGTGCTCAGGGTGGGTATAGTGCCAGGCCGTGAGTGCTCAGGGTGGGTACAGTCCCAGGCTGCGGATGTCTCAGGGTGGGCAGAGTCCCAGGCTGCAGGGTCTCAGGGTGGGTACAGTGCCAGGCTGTGGGTGCTCAGGGTTGGTACAGTCCCAGGATGCAAGGCCACAGGTTAGGTACAGTGCCTGGTTTGGCAGGTCTCAGGGTGGGTACAGTGCCAGGCTGTGGGGTCCTAGGGTGGGCACAGTCCCAGGCTGCAGTGTCTCAGGGTGGGCACAGTCCCAGGCTGTAGTGTCTCAGGATGGGTACAGTGCTAGGCTGTGGGTGCTCAGGGAGGGTACAGTGCCAGACTGCGGTGTCTCAGGATGGGTACAGTGCCAGACTGCGGGTGCTGAGGCTGGGTACAGTCCCAGGCTGTGGGTGCTCAGGGTGGGCCCTGTCCTAGGCTGAGTGTGTCTCAGGGTGGGTGCAGTCCAAGGCTGCGAGGTCTCAGGGTGGGCACAGTGCCAGGCTATGAGTGCTCAGCATGGGTACTGTTGGACCCGGCCTCGTAGCATGGCTCTTCCTGTCCTCGCACTACCTAACCTGGTACCAGGGACCCCAAGCACACGGCCCAGTCGACCCTTCCCACCCGAACACACACACGCAGCCCGGGCCTCCCCGTCCATGGCCTCTCTCCTTTCTGCCACCCCGGGCACGCGTGCCCACTTCGTGCACCAAGATGGCCGCCCGGCCCCAGCACAACCCGGGCCTAGAGGCGCCACTCCGGCTGGGGGACATCACGCTTCCAGGGGATAAGAGAGGGAGGAGCAGTTTCTATCGCACCTCTGAACTCCCCGGGGACGATGGGTTTCGATCGGCCCTCCGGCCTCCCTGAGGGCTGGCTCCACGCCTGCTGGGTGTCTGGGACTCCTCCCGACCCGGCCCTGAAAGGATCAAAAGACAATAGCAGGAAACCTCGACAAGCGACCCCCAGGTGACAAGACCCCTGCCTGCACAGACTCCGGACATCAAAGAGGGGTCGACCTATAACAAGGGGTGCTCTGGGACGGTCCGGCAGATTCGCCTTGGAACATCTGAGCCCTGCTGAGTGACTCGCGGCTCCCCGAAGAACGTAAGACCTCCTAACTTGTGCTAGCCCTGCTGAGTGACTCGCGGCTCCCTGAAGATCGTAAGACCTCCGAACTTGTGCTTGAGCCCTGCTGAGTGACTCGCGGCTCCCCGAAGAACGTAAGACCTCCAAACTTGTGCTTGAGCCTTGCTGAGTGACTCGCGGCTCCCTGAAGATCGTAAGACCTCCGAACTTGTGCTTGAGCCTTGCTGAGTGACTCGCGGCTCCCTGAAGATCGTAAGACCTCCGAACTTATGCTTGAGCCTGCTGAGTGACTCGTGGCTCCCCCTGACTCTCTTTGGTCCCGCCGGACCCCACGACGACAAGCGTATCCCCCAGCTCGAGGATTGTGAGCTGTGCGCCGGGTACGCTCCTGCATTTGATCCGTTTCCCCCCAAAGACTGTCCCGCTACCTCCTACCCCTGCCAAGACTCTGTGAGCCCACGCTCTGCTTGTAAATATCTGCCTTGCTGATCATAAAGATCCTACCACTTCGATTTGATAAAGCTTGAATCCTAAGAACCCTCGGTGTGGTGTCTCTTTGTCGTGTGGTGCCAAGTGTACGATCCTAGGTACGAGATTCCTCCCCTGCGGAATCTCCCGCCAGTGGCCGGCTACGATACCTTGAGGGTGGGTCTCAGGACAGTCAGGGCCCCCTCCGGGCTCCCCTGAGGTCGCCTTCTAACAGGTACAGTTCCAGGCTGCGATGTCTCAGGGTGGGCACAGTTCCAGGCTGTGAGGTCTCAGGGTGGGCACAGTTCCAGGCTCTGGGATCTCAGGGTGGTCACAGGGCGTGGGTGCTCCGGGTGGGCACAGTGCCAGTCTGCAAGGTCCCTTGGTGGGTGCAGTCCCAGGCTGCGCGGTCTCAGGGTGGGCACAGTGCCAAGCTGTGAGTGCTCAGGGTGGGTGCAGTCCCAGGCTGCGGGGTCTCAGGATGGGCACAGTGCCAGGCCATGAGTGCTCAGGGTGGGTGCAGTCACAGGCTGCAGGGTCTCAGGGTGGGCACAGTGCTAGGTCGTGAGTGCTTAGGGTGGGTACAGTCCCAGGCTGTGGGTGCTCAGGGTGGATACAGTCCCAGTCTGTGGGGTTTCAGGGTGGGTACAGTGCCAGGCCGTGAGTGCTCAGGGTGGGTATAGTCCCTGGCCGTGAGTGCTCAGGGTGGGTACAGTCCCAGGCTGCGAGTTTTCAGGGTACGTACAGTGCCAGGCTGTGAGTGCTCAGGGTGGGTACAGTCCCTGGCCGTGAGTGCTCAGGGTGGGTACACCCAGGCCGTGAGTGCTCAGGGTGGGTACAGTCCCAGGCTGTGAGTGCTCGGGGTAGGTACAGTCACAGGCTGCGGGGTTTCAGGGTGGGTACAGTGCCAGGCCATGAGTGCTCTGGCAGAGTACAGTCCCAGGCTGCGGGGTCTCAGGGTGGATGCAGTGCCAGGCCGTGAGTGCTCAGGGTGTGTACAGTTGCAGGCTGTGGGTGCTGAGGCTGGGTACAGTTCCAGGCTGCAGGGTCTCAGGCTGGGCACAGTGCCAGGCTGCGGGCTCTCAGGGTGGGTACAGTCCCAGGCTGCGGGGTCTCGGGGTGGGCACAGTGCCAGGCCGTGATTGCTCAGGGTGGGTCCAGTCCCAGGCTGTGGGTGCTCAGGGTGGGTACAGTCCCAGGCTGTGGGTGCTCAGGGTGGGTATAGTGCCAGGCCGTGAGTGCTCAGGGTGGGTACAGTCCCAGGCTGCGGATGTCTCAGGGTGGGTACAGTCCCAGGCCGTGAGTGCTCAGGGTGGGTACAGCCCCAGGCTGCGGGGTCTCAGGGTGGGTACAGTGCCAGGCCATGAATGCTCTGGCAGGGTACAGTCCCGGGCTGCGGGGTCTCAGGGTGGATGCAGTGCCAGGCCGTGAGTGCTCAGGGTGGGTACAGTTGCAGGCTGTGAGTGCTCAGGGTGGGTACAGCCCCAGGCTGCGGGGTCTCAGGATGGGTACAGTGCCAGGCCATGAGTGCTCTGGCAGGGTACAGTCCCAGGCTGCGGGGTCTCAGGGTGGATGCAGTGCCACGCCGTGAGTGCTCAGGGTGGGCACAGTGCTTGGCTGCTGGGTCTCAGGGTGGGTGCAGTCCCAGGCTGTGGGGTCTCAGGGTGGGTACAGTGCCAGGCCTTGAGTGCTCAGGGTGGGTACAGTTCCAGGCTGCGGGGTCTCAGGCTGGGCACAGTGCCAGGCTGCGGGTGCTCAGGGTGCGTACAGTCCCAGGCTGTGGGTGCTCAGGGTGGGTATAGTGCCAGGCCGTGGGTGCTCAGGGAGGGTACAGTCCCAGGCTGCAGATGTCTCAGGGTGGGCACAGTACCAGGCTGCAGGCTCTCAGGGTGGGCACAGTCCCAGGCTGTGGGTGCTCAGGGTGGGTGCAGTCCCAGGATGCGGGGCCTCGCGGTGGGTAAAGTCCCAGGCTGTGGGTGCTCAGGGTGGGTACAGTCCCAGGCTGTGGTTGTGCTCAGGGTGGGTATAGTGCCAGGCTGTGAGTGCTCAGGGAGGGTACAGTCCCAGGCTGCAGATGTCTCAGGGTGGGCACAGTGCCAGGCTGCGGGCTCTCAGGGTGGGCACAGTCCCAGGCTGTGGGTGCTCAGGGTGGGTGCAGTCCCAGGCTGCGGGCCTCGCGGTGGGTAAAGTCCCAGGCTGTGGGTGCTCAGGGTGGGTACAGTCCCAGGCTGTGGGTGCTCAGGGTGGGTATAGTGCCAGGCCGTGAGTGCTCAGGGTGGGTACAGTACCAGGCTGCGGATGTCTCAGGGTGGGCACAGTCCCAGGCTGCAGGGTCTCAGGGTGGGTACAGTGCCAGGCTGTGGGTGCTCAGGGTTGGTACAGTCCCAGGATGCAAGGCCACAGGTTGGGTACAGTGCCTGGTTTGGAAGGTCTCAGGGTGGGTACAGTGCCAGGCCGTGAGTGCTCAGGGTGGGTATAGTCCCTGGCCGTGAGTGCTCAGGGTGGGTACAGTCCCAGGCTGCGAGTTTTCAGGGTACGTACAGTGCCAGGCTGTGAGTGCTCAGGGTGGGTACAGTCCCTGGCCGTGAGTGCTCAGGGTGGGTACACCCAGGCCGTGAGTGCTCAGGGTGGGTACAGTCCCAGGCTGTGAGTGCTCGGGGTAGGTACAGTCACAGGCTGCGGGGTTTCAGGGTGGGTACAGTGCCAGGCCATGAGTGCTCTGGCAGAGTACAGTCCCAGGCTGCGGGGTCTCAGGGTGGATGCAGTGCCAGGCCGTGAGTGCTCAGGGTGTGTACAGTTGCAGGCTGTGGGTGCTGAGGCTGGGTACAGTTCCAGGCTGCAGGGTCTCAGGCTGGGCACAGTGCCAGGCTGCGGGCTCTCAGGGTGGGTACAGTCCCAGGCTGCGGGGTCTCGGGGTGGGCACAGTGCCAGGCCGTGATTGCTCAGGGTGGGTCCAGTCCCAGGCTGTGGGTGCTCAGGGTGGGTACAGTCCCAGGCTGTGGGTGCTCAGGGTGGGTATAGTGCCAGGCCGTGAGTGCTCAGGGTGGGTACAGTCCCAGGCTGCGGATGTCTCAGGGTGGGTACAGTCCCAGGCCGTGAGTGCTCAGGGTGGGTACAGCCCCAGGCTGCGGGGTCTCAGGGTGGGTACAGTGCCAGGCCATGAATGCTCTGGCAGGGTACAGTCCCGGGCTGCGGGGTCTCAGGGTGGATGCAGTGCCAGGCCGTGAGTGCTCAGGGTGGGTACAGTTGCAGGCTGTGAGTGCTCAGGGTGGGTACAGCCCCAGGCTGCGGGGTCTCAGGGTGGGTACAGTGCCAGGCCATGAGTGCTCTGGCAGGGTACAGTCCCAGGCTGCGGGGTCTCAGGGTGGATGCAGTGCCACGCCGTGAGTGCTCAGGGTGGGCACAGTGCTTGGCTGCTGGGTCTCAGGGTGGGTGCAGTCCCAGGCTGTGGGGTCTCAGGGTGGGTACAGTGCCAGGCCTTGAGTGCTCAGGGTGGGTACAGTTCCAGGCTGCGGGGTCTCAGGCTGGGCACAGTGCCAGGCTGCGGGTGCTCAGGGTGCGTACAGTCCCAGGCTGTGGGTGCTCAGGGTGGGTATAGTGCCAGGCCGTGGGTGCTCAGGGAGGGTACAGTCCCAGGCTGCAGATGTCTCAGGGTGGGCACAGTACCAGGCTGCAGGCTCTCAGGGTGGGCACAGTCCCAGGCTGTGGGTGCTCAGGGTGGGTGCAGTCCCAGGATGCGGGGCCTCGCGGTGGGTAAAGTCCCAGGCTGTGGGTGCTCAGGGTGGGTACAGTCCCAGGCTGTGGTTGTGCTCAGGGTGGGTATAGTGCCAGGCTGTGAGTGCTCAGGGAGGGTACAGTCCCAGGCTGCAGATGTCTCAGGGTGGGCACAGTGCCAGGCTGCGGGCTCTCAGGGTGGGCACAGTCCCAGGCTGTGGGTGCTCAGGGTGGGTGCAGTCCCAGGCTGCGGGCCTCGCGGTGGGTAAAGTCCCAGGCTGTGGGTGCTCAGGGTGGGTACAGTCCCAGGCTGTGGGTGCTCAGGGTGGGTATAGTGCCAGGCCGTGAGTGCTCAGGGTGGGTACAGTACCAGGCTGCGGATGTCTCAGGGTGGGCACAGTCCCAGGCTGCAGGGTCTCAGGGTGGGTACAGTGCCAGGCTGTGGGTGCTCAGGGTTGGTACAGTCCCAGGATGCAAGGCCACAGGTTGGGTACAGTGCCTGGTTTGGAAGGTCTCAGGGTGGGTACAGTGCCAGGCTGCGGGGTCCTAGGGTGGGCACAGTCCCAGGCTGCAGTGTCTCAGGGTGGGCACAGTCCCAGGCTGTGGTGTCTCAGGATGGGTACAGTGCTAGGCTGTGGGTGCTCAGGGAGGGTACAGAGCCAGACTGCGGTGTCTCAGGATGGGTACAGTGCCGGACTGCGGGTGCTGAGGCTGGGTACAGTCCCAGGCTGTGGGTTCTCAGGGCGGGCCCAGTCCTAGGCTGAGTGTGTCTCAGGGTGGGTGCAGTCCAAGGCTGCGGGGTCTCAGGGTGGGCACAGTGCCAGGCTATGAGTGCTCAGGATGGGTACAGTTCCAGGCTGCGATGTCTCAGGGTGGGCACAGTTCCAGGCTGTGAGGTCTCAGGGTGGGCACAGTTCCAGGCTCTGGGATCTTAGGGTGGGCACAGGGCATGGGTGCTCCGGGTGGGCACAGTGCCAGTCTGCAAGGTCCCTTGGTGGGTGCAGTCCCAGGCTGCACGGTCTCAGGGTGGGCACAGTGCCAGGCTGTGAGTGCTCAGGGTGGGTGCAGTCCCAGGCTGCGGGGTCTCAGGATGGGCACAGTGCCAGGCCATGAGTGCTCAGGGTGTGTGCAGTCACAGGCTGCAGGGTCTCAGGGTGGGCACAGTGCTAGGTCGTGAGTGCTTAGGGTGGGTACAGTCCCAGGCTGTGGGTGCTCAGGGTGGATACAGTCCCAGTCTGTGGGGTTTCAGGGTGGGTACAGTGCCAGGCCGTGAGTGCTCAGGGTGGGTACAGTCCCTGGCCGTGAGGGCTCAGGGTGGGTACAGTCCCAGGCTGTGAGGTTTCAGGGTACGTACAGTGCCAGGCTGTGAGTGCTCAGGGTGGGTACAGTCCCTGGCCGTGAGTGCTCAGGGTGGGTACACCCTGGCCGTGAGTGCTCAGGGTGGGTACAGTCCCAGGCTGTGAGTGCTCGGGGTAGGTACAGTCACAGGCTGCGGGGTTTCAGGGTGGGTACAGTGCCAGGCCATGAGTGCTCTGGCAGGGTACAGTCCCAGGCTGCGGGGTCTCAGGGTGGATGCAGTGCCAGGCCGTGAGTGCTCAGGGTGGGTACAGTTGCAGGCTGTGGGTGCTGAGGCTGGGTACAGTTCCAGGCTGCAGGGTCTCAGGCTGGGCACAGTGCCAGGCTGCGGGCTCTCAGGGTGGGTACAGTCCCAGGCTGCGGGGTCTCGGGGTGGGCACAGTGCCAGGCCGTGATTGCTCAGGGTGGGTCCAGTCCCAGGCTGTGGGGTCTCAGGGTGGATGCAGTCCCAGGCTGTGGGTGCTCAGGGTGGGTACAGTCCCAGGCTGTGGGTGCTCAGGGTGGGTATAGTGCCAGGCCATGAGTGCTCAGGGTGGGTACAGTCCCAGGCTGTGGATGTCTCAGGGTGGGTACAGTCCCAGGCCGTGAGTGCTCAGGGTGGGTACAGCCCCAGGCTGCGGGGTCTCAGGGTGGGTACAGTGCCAGGCCATGAGTGCTCTGGCAGGGTACAGTCCCAGGCTGCGGGGTCTCAGGGTGGATGCAGTGCCAGGCCGTGAGTGCTCAGGGTGGGTACAGTTGCAGGCTGTGGGTGCTGAGGCTGGGTACAGTCCCAGGCTGCGGGGTCTCGGGGTGGGCACAGTGCCAGGCCGTGATTGCTCAGGGTGGGTCCAGTCCCAGGCTGCGGGGTCTCAGGGTGGGTGCAGTCCCAGGCTGTGGGTGCTCAGGGTGGGTACAGTCCCAGGCTGTGGGTGCTCAGGGTGGGTATAGTGCCAGGCCATGAGTGCTCAGGATGGGTACAGCCCCAGGCTGCGGATGTCTCAGGGTGGGTACAGTCCCAGGCCGTGAGTGCTCAGGGTGGGTACAACCCCAGGCTGCGGGGTCTCAGGGTGGGTACAGTGCCAGGCCATGAGTGCTCAGGGCGGGTACAGTCCCAGACTGCGGGGTCTCAGGGTGGGTACAGTGCCCGCCTGCGGATGTCTCAGGGTGGGTACAGTGCCAGGTTGCGGGGTCTCAGGGTGGGTACAGTCCCAGGCTGTGGGTGCTCAGGGTGGGTATAGTGCCAGGCCGTGAGTGCTCAGGGTGCGCACAGTGCTTGGCTGCTGGGTCTCAGGGTGGGTGGAGTGCCATGCTGCGGGGTCTCAGGGTGGGTACAGTCCCAGGCTGTGGGTGCTCAGGGTGGGTATAGTACCAGGCCGTGAGTGCTCAGGGAGGGTACAGTCCCAGGCTGCGGATGTCTCAGGGTGGGCATAGTACCAGGCTGCGGGCTCTCGGGGTGGGCACAGTCCCAGGCAGTGGGTGCTCAGGGTGGGTATAGTGCCAGGCCGTGAGTGATCAGGGAGGGTACAGTCCCAGGCTGCGGATGTCTCAGGGTTGGCACAGTACCAGGCTGCGGACTCTCAGGGTGGGCTCAGTGCCAGGCTGTGGGCTCTCAGGGTGGGCACAGTCCCAGGCTGTGGGTGCTCAGGGTGGGTGCAGTCCCAGGCTGCGAGATCTCAAGGTGGATAAAGTCCCAGGCTGTGGGTGTTCAGGGTGGGTACAGTCTAAGGCCGTGGGTGCTCAGGGTGGGTACAGTCCCAGGCTGTGGGTGCTCAGGGTGGGTATAGTGCCAGGCCCTGAGTGCTCAGGGTGGGTACAGTCCCAGGCTGCGGCTGTCTCAGGGTGGGCACAGTCCCTGGCTGCGGGCTCTCAGGGTGGGCACAGTGCCAGGCTGTGGGTGCCGGGGCCAGGTGCAGCTCATTGAAGCCTCAAGCACAGCAGCTGGTCGGCGCCGGGGCAGCAGCTCTATAAATAAGGCATCTTTCCTCAGAGTCATCAGTTTGGGCCCAGCTGTGGTTACCTCAGAGCCGAATGCGGCCCCAGCGGGCCCCAGAACGGACCCCCCAGCGCCTGGAATCCGGTCCCGTCCGCAGGGAGCTATTCCTGACATCAGGAAAAAATACAGGTCTTATTACTGGGCTCACGTGCGTTACTGAGCCAGCCACAGCCCCCACCCTGGGCTCTGAATGCTGAGTCCCACAGTCCTGGGCGTAGGTAGGGGACGTGACGTCAGGCACCCATTGACCCCGGTGACATCACCGGCCCACCAGCTTCCCCACTGCCCCTCGGCCTCCTCCCCCTGTTTGATCTTGAGGGTCTGGGGTGAGGGTGAGGGAAGGTGCACGACCCTACAGGAAGTAAACATGTTCTCCGCCCCCAGCCTGCCCCACAGACATGAGTACACTTGCTGCGAGGGTGGGGGGAGCGGAGGGGGAAGCTGCTCCAACGGATACCAGCCAGTGCAGTAGTACATAAATGATGGGGACCCCCGGCAGAATGTGAGAGGGACCCCCTCCAGACTCAATAAGGATCTCTCCGGCTAGAGTACTGTGCTGAGGGGGCCCCTTGGAGCTTGCCCCCCACTGTGGCGCCTATGTTACGCCACTGCCCCCGTGACAAGGACCCCCTGAGCCTCACAGATATCCTTGGGATGAATGATGGCCCCTGAAGCCAAGCTCTGCGGGGCCCCAGGCTGCATTGGCCCCTAGTGGCGGTGCTGACATTCTAGGGACCTGGTGGAGCTGCTTCAGGGCCACATACAGGGCCCGGGCCAGGACTAGGGTGTTGGCCTCCCTTCCTACAACTTACTCCTACCTCAATACAGCCTCCGCTTCCTTTATATCAGTCAACTCTGGTTTGTATAGCGCTTCTGATCACCCACGAGGGTATCCAAGTGCTGGGTTCTTGATGAGATCAGTCGAAGTGCTCGTTCTAGGACTTGGCAGCGAGGTAGGAGAAGGCGCAGCCTCCGCTGCGGGGGATGTGAGCAAGGGAGGCGGAGCGCAGGTGTCTGGAGGGTTGGTGGAAGTTCAGGCGGTGCTTGATATGAGCGGGTCCTTGGTCGTGGGTGGCCTTGTAGGCGTGGGTCAGCATCTTGAACTGGCATCTCTTCTGGACAGTGAGCAGTGGAGGTTCCTGAGGTGGTCGAGATGTGGTCCATTTGGTGTGGTCGAGATGTGTCTGGCGGCAGCGCTGGAGTCTCTTCGGGGGTTGGGTGGTGAGCTCTGCCCGGAGCGGGTAGGGCTTGAGTGACGTCTTTCCTGGTGTTGGATGGCAGCCCTCGGAAGAGCCATGGGAGCCGGGTGTAGATTGAACCTTGACTCACATCAGGAGAGGAAGCAGCCGAGGGATGGCTGGGGCCCGACTAACAGGTTCATTGGTATCTCCTGCCCATCTTCTGTCTGCAAGGACCCCACAAAATGCCATAAATGACACAGTTAAGGACTGGGGGGCATGTGCAGCAAAGGGACGGAAGCGCGGGAGGATGAGTGAGAGAATGGACGGAAGAGTGAAAAGCTGGAGAGATGGGAGGGTGAAGAGAGGTATGGGCGAGCGAAAGGATGAATCAGTCAATTGACAAGAGTGAAAAGCGAAAGAGGTGGCAGGGCAAAGAGAGGGACGAAAGAGGGGGAGGATGAAGAGGTGAAAGGACAGAAGAGGGGGGTTTGCTCACTTCATGCTTGTGGTGAACGGAATATGATTCAAGAAGGCGTTTTTTAATTTCCCAGTTTTAAGGCTGCCCCCTTGTGCTGGCGACTGGTGAGTGCAGTTCATAGGCCGCCTCAAGGTCAGGACTCAGGAGTATGATCCATGGTCCAGCAGTGCATGCAGGTCATTCATGGACAGACTGACTGTCGCTAAACATCACGATCATTTGTGAACAGACTGACAGTCACTGGATGCCAGGAGTGGTGGAGCCCTGGGGTCCGGTCAACATCAGTGCATACAGCAGTCAGTGATGGACAGACTGACAGTCACTGGATGCCAGGAGTGGTGGAGCCCTGGGGTCCGGTCAACATCAGTGCATACAGCAGTCAGTGATGGACAGACTGACAGTCACTGGACATCAGGGCTGCTGGAGCCGTGGGGTCTGGTCAGCACGAGTGCATACAGCGGTCATTCTTGGACAGACTGAGCATCACTGGATGCCAGGAGTGGAGGAGCCCTGGGGTCTAGTCAGCACCGGTGCATGCAGCGGTCATTCTTGGACAGACTGACAGTCACTGGATGCCAGGAGTGGTGGACCCTGGGGTCTAGTCAGCACCAGTGCATACAGCATTCATTCATAGACAGACTGACAGTCACTGGATATCAGGAGTGGTGGAGCTGTGGTGTCTGGTCAGCACCAGTGCATGCAGCAGTCAGTAAGGGACAGACTGACAGTCACTGGACATTAGGGCTGCTGGAGCCGTGGGGTCTGGTCAGCACCAGTGCATACAGCGGTCATTCATAGACAGACTGAGCATCACTGGATATCAGGGGTGCTGGAGCCATGGGGTCTGGTCAACATCAATGCATACAGCGGTCTGTAATGGACAGACTGATAGTCACTGGATGCCAGGAGTGGTGGAGCCCTGGGGTCTAGTCAGCACCAGTGCATGCAGAGGTCATTCATGGAGAGACTGACAGTCACTGGATGCCAGGAGTGGTGGAGCCCTGGGGTCTAGTCAGCACCGGTGCATGCAGCGGTCATTCTTGGACAGACTGACAGTCACTGGATGCCAGGAGTGGTGGAGCCCTGGGGTCTAGTCAGCACCGGTGCATGCAGCGGTCATTCTTGGACAGACTGACAGTCACTGGATGCCAGGAGTGGTGGAGCCCTGGGGTCTAGTCAGCACCAGTGCATACAGCATTCATTTATAGACAGACTGACAGTCACTGGATATCAGGAGTGGTGGAGCTGTGGTGTCTGGTCAGCACCAGTGCATGCAGCAGTCAGTAAGGGACAGACTGACAGTCACTGGACATCAGGGCTGCTGGAGCCGTGGGGTCTGGTCAGCACCAGTGCATACAGCGGTCATTCATAGACAGACTGAGCATCACTGGATATCAGGGGTGCTGGAGCCATGGGGTCTGGTCAACATCAATGCATACAGCGGTCAGTAATGGACAGACTGATAGTCACTGGATGCCAGGAGTGGTGGAGCCCTGGGGTCTAGTCAGCACCAGTGCATGCAGAGGTCATTCATGGACAGACTGACAGTCACTGGATGCCAGGAGTGGTGGAGCCCTGGGGTCTAGTCAGCACCGGTGCATGCAGCGGTCATTCTTGGACAGACTGACAGTCACTGGATGCCAGGAGTGGTGGAGCCCTGGGGTCTAGTCAGCACCGGTGCATGCAGCGGTCATTCTTGGACAGACTGACAGTCACTGGATGCCAGGAGTGGTGGAGCCCTGGGGTCTAGTCAGCACCAGTGCATACAGCATTCATTCATAGACAGACTGACAGTCACTGGATATCAGGAGTGGTGGAGCTGTGGTGTCTGGTCAGCACCAGTGCATGCAGCAGTCAGTAAGGGACAGACTGACAGTCACTGGACATCAGGGCTGCTGGAGCCGTGGGGTCTGGTCAGCACCAGTGCATACAGCGGTCATTCATAGACAGACTGAGCATCACTGGATATCAGGGGTGCTGGAGCCATGGGGTCTGGTCAACATCAATGCATACAGCGGTCAGTAATGGACAGACTGATAGTCACTGGATGCCAGGAGTGGTGGAGCCCTGGGGTCTAGTCAGCACCAGTGCATGCAGAGGTCATTCATGGAGAGACTGACAGTCACTGGATGCCAGGAGTGGTGGAGCCCTGGGGTCTAGTCAGCACCAGTGAATGCAGCGGTCATTCATGGAGAGACTGACAGTCACTGGATGCCAGGAGTGGTGGAGCCCTGGGGTCTAGTCAGCACCGGTGCATGCAGCGGTCATTCTTGGACAGACTGACAGTCACTGGATGCCAGGAGTGGTGGAGCCCTGGGGTCTAGTCAGCACCGGTGCATGCAGCGGTCATTCTTGGACAGACTGGCAGTCACTAAATGTCACGATCATTGGTGAACAGACTGACAGTCACTGGATTCCACGAGTGGTGGAGCCCTGGGGTCTGGTCAGCACCAGTGCATACAGCAGTCATTCATGGAAAGACTGACAGTCACAGGGTATCAGGAGTGGTGGAGCCCCGGGGTCTGGTCAGCACCAGTGCATACAGCAGTCATTCATGGAAAGACTGACAGTCACAGGGTATCAGGAGTGGTGGAGCCCCGGGGTCTGTTCAGCACCAGTGCATACAGCAGTCATTCATGGAAAGACTGACAGTCAATGGATATTAGGAGTGGTGGAGCCCTGGGGTCTGGTCAGCCCCAGTGCATGCAGCGGTCATTCATGGAAAGACTGACAGTCAATGGATATTAGGAGTGGTGGAGCCCTGGGGTCTGGTCAGCCCCAGTGCATGCAGCGGTTGTTCATGGACAGACTGACAGTCACAGGGTATCAGGAGTGGTGGAGCCGTGGCGTCTGGTCACCACCAGTGCATACAGCGGTCATTCTTGGACAGACTGACAGTCACTGGATAACAGGGGTGCTGGACCCGTGGGGTCGGGTCAGTACAAGCGGTCATTCATTGGCAGGCTCAAAGTTGCCGTGTGCTTGTACTGCCAGGAGGACCGGTGGAGCAACGGAGTCTGGTAAGTACCAGTCAGTGCTTAACTTGAGCTGATGTTGCAAGTGAGGCTGACCAGCACTCAATTCTGGGACCTGCACTCATTGTTTTGGACCAGTACTCATTTTTCCTCATGAGACATAAACATAGCAAGGGAAAAGAAGAAGGAAGAAAAAGGTGGAAAACAATGACAAATGGAAACAAGCATTTGCAACGCAATAGGTTTGCGTTTGATAAAGTTAGATCTGTTGGTATTGAAAATGACAATGTTTTTACTTTATAATTTTTTATTTGCAGTTGAGTAATTATATTTGCATAGTGCTATTGCCATTGGTATAAAAAAGCAAAAGTAAAAAACATTGTCATTTTTAACTCCGATAGCTCTAACTTTAACAAATGCGAGACCTATTGCATTGCACATGCTTCTTTCCCATGCCATGCTGCAGGGTGGAGTACCATATGTGGCTAAAAGATTTATATGAATTTGCAACATAAATATGTTACAGGTATTAATTAAAGTGTAAAAATAATGTAACTGCATATTAATAAAACACTGCAAAGAAAAGCAATATATAGGTGCCGATCACGATCCTGTAAAAAATTTCCCCGTACGACTCGTATCCGGTCTTTTTACCGTACGAATCGTACAAGTGCCGTACAAACTGCCAATTACGATTCACATGGGAAAAAGACCATACGATTCGCATTCGGAATAATTCCCCACACGTCCTCGGGTCGGAAAATGTGTCTGACACGTCCTCGGACGATTTACCGTACAAATGTGAAAAGTGAAGTCCGACCGCGGAATCAAGATCCATCCCGTGCGTCCGATGTTACAACCGTATGGAAAAAACACCGTCCGCACCGAACTCCCATAGCAACCATGGAGACATGTGCCCGCATACGCGCCCAACACTCCCCCCAGCCCCCGTACGTTCGTGTCGTACCCCCGTGTATGTACACCCCCACCCGTGTATGTACACCCGTGTACGTGTCGTACCCCCCGTGTACGTTCGTGTCGTACCCCCCCGTATTTACACCCGTGTACGTTCGTGTCGTCCCCCCGGGTATGGACAGCCGTGTACGTGTCGTACCCCCCCGTGTATGTACACCCGTGTATGTGTAGTACCCCCCTGTGTATGTACACCCGTGTACGTGTCCTACCCCCTGTTTATGTACACCCGTGTACGTGTCGTACGCCCCGTGTATGTACACCCGTGTACGTGTCGTACCCCCGTGTATGTACACCCCTGTACGTGTCGTACCCCCGTGTATGTACACCCGTGTACGTGTCGTACCCCCCGTGTATGTACACCCATGTACGTGTCGTACCCCCCCTGTATGTACACCCGTGTACGTGTCCTACCCCCGTGTATGTACACCCGTGTACGTGTCGTACCCCCGTGTATGTACACCTGTGTACGTGTCGTACCCCCGTGTATGCACACCCGTGTACGTGTCGTACCCCGTGTATGTACACCCCTGTACGTGTCCTACCCCCGTGTATGTACACCCATGTACGTGTCGTACCCCCGTGTATGTACACCCATGTACGTGTCGTACCCCCCCTGTATGTACACCCGTGTACGTGTCCTACCCCCGTGTATGTACACCCGTGTATGTGTCGTACCCCCCGTGTATGTACACCCGTGTACGTGTTGTACCCCCCGTGTATGTACACCCCTGTACGTGTCGTACCCCCGTGTATGTACACCCGTGTACATGTCGTACCCCCGTATATGTACACCCGTGTACGTGTCGTACCCCCGTGTATGTACACCCGTGTACGTGTCGTACCCCCCGTGTATGTACACCCGTGTACGTGTCGTACCCCCCCCTGTATGTACACCCGTGTACGTGTCCTACCCCCGTGTATGTACACCCGTGTACGTGTCGTACCCCCCGTGTATGTATACCCGTGTACGTGTCATACCCCCCGTGTATGTACACCTGTGTACGTGTCCTACCCCCCCTCTACGTTCGTGTCGTACCCCCGTGTATCTACACCCGTGTACGTTAGAGTCATACCCCCACCCGCGTATGCATGGAGCGTACCCCCACCACAACATTCTAAGTACGGAGCGCACCCCAGGCCCCAACATCACAACCGCATGTACGAGTCGTACCAAGCCACACACAAGGACAGCACTGTACAACAAAATGGCCCATGTACACACCGTACACACGCAAAAAACGCACGTACACAACCAGGACAAACCAAAATGACACAAGAATACACCATTCGAATGGCACAAAGCCACTAAACATGTCCAACAACCACTAAAACTACACATTCACTGACCTGCAACTGCCAAAATCCAAAACAGAGGCCCAAAACACAACCACTCCTTATAACACACCCACCCAAAGTTCAAACACAGCCACACCCACCAATGGACCAATAAAAAGGGTCCACACACACAAACCATGAGCCTTTGCAACAGACTCACTGCTGCCAGACCCCACAGACAACCTACAGCACCATACTAGAAGCTTTACCACACCTTACACTTGCACACCTTCACACACACACCTTCACAAACACCCCCACATCACATTCACACACACACCTGCACAACCACACACACACACCCACAACCATCCACACCCCCCCCACCATCCACACCCACACCCCTCACCATGCCCACTAACAAGAATCCAAAGTTCACTAGCCGAGAGTTGGAGGTCCTTGTCGATAAAATCCTCAGATTTGAGCCACACCTCTTTGGAACATTGGTCAGACAGACCAGCATTTCAGCAAAAGCAGCCATGTGGCAGACCATCGTCGATGCTGTGAATGCTGTTGCGGACACCAGAAGGAACAAGCAGGAATGCCAAGCCAGGTGGTACGATCTGCGGAGGAGGGTCCAAGCCAAGATGACGGATGAACACAACCAGGCCAACGTCACTGGAGGTGGGCCGTCCCGCAGACCCGTACACTACCATCCCTGGGAGGAGAGGGTGATGGCCATACTGCCAGTGGAGGAAGTGGACGGATTAGGAGGACTCCGAGACCCGGGTGAGTACACAAACAACTCACCTCACATGGGGGAACGTCATCCACAACCAAACTCACAAACAGGCACGCAACCACCCCAAGCTATCGCATGACTCAACCACACTCCATGAACACGCACATGCCACTGGCGCCACCATGCCCCATGCACCCAGCTGGACAATGTCAAGTCACAGGCCACAGAAGACACCAACACATGACACGGTAAGCCGGATAGCGGGAGGGTGTTCCCAAAAAATCACATAGTGCAACTCAGAAGCAGACAACAATGCCCCCTGCCCATATGGCCTAGGTCACAGCCAGACAAACAGTGTGTCCCAACACAGGAATGACTTGCCAGCAAATGGCGGACGCCTTGCATCAACACATGGGGGTGACGGCACGTTCTTGCACATGACAGCAGCTAATGAACAGCCAACACTGTGAAAGAGTGGCAGCACACACCACCACAGCAGCAGTGCAGACACAGACACTACACCCAATGGGTGCCTGGAGATCAGAAACAAACTCACATCAACAATCCAAGGGCCATTCAAAGATCTGCTAACAGTGTGTGCACAGTAAGCTGGGCTGAGGTGACAGAGGGTGACACACAGAGGGAGGGAGAGGGGGACAGAGAGGGAGGGAGACACAGGGAGACGGACAGAGGGAGGAGGCCGACACACAGAGGGAGGGAGAGGGGGACCGAGAGGGAGGGAGACGGACAGAGGAAAGACTGTCCGTCACAGGGTATCAGGAGTGGTGGAGCCCCGGGGTCTGTTCAGCACCAGTGCATACAGCAGTCATTCATGGAGAGACTGACAGTCACAGGGTATCAGGAGTGGTGGAGCCCCGGGGTCTGGTCAGCACCAGTGCATACAGCAGTCATTCATGGAAAGACTGACAGTCAGTGGATATTAGGAGTGGTGGAGCCCTGGGGTCTGGTCATCCCCAGTGCATGCAGCGGTTGTTCATGGACAGACTGACAGTCACAGGGTATCAGGAGTGGTGGAGCCGTGGCGTCTGGTCACCACCAGTGCATACAGCGGTCATTCTTGGACAGACTGACAGTCACTGGATAACAGGGGTGCTGGACCCGTGGGGTCGGGTCAGTACAAGCGGTCATTCATTGGCAGGCTCAATGTTGCCGTGTGCTTGTACTGCCAGGAGGACCGGTGGAGCAATGGAGTCTGGTAAGTACCAGTCAGTGCTTAACTTGAGCTGATGTTGCAAGTGAGGCTGACCAGCACTCAATTCTGGGACCTGCACTCATTGTTTTGGACCAGTACTAATTTTTCCTCATGAGACATAAACATAGCAAGGGAAAATAAGAAGGAAGAAAAAGGTGGAAAACAATGACAAATGGAAACAAGCATTTGCAATGCAATAGGTTTGCGTTTGATAAAGTTAGATCTGTTGGTTTTGAAAATGACAATGTTTTTTACTTTATAATTTTTTATTTGCAGTTGAGTAATTATATTTGCATAGTGCTATTGCCATTGGTATAAAAAAGCAAAAGTAAAAAACATTGTCATTTTTAACTCCGATAGCTCTAACTTTAACAAATGCGAGACCTATTGCATTGCAAATGCTTCTTTCCCATGCCATGCTGCAGGGTGGAGTACCATATGTGGCTAAAAGATTTATATGAATTTGCAACATAAATATGTTACAGGTATTAATTAAAGTGTAAAAATAATGTAATTGCATATTAATAAAACACTGCAAAGAAAAGCAATATATAGGTGCCGATCACGATCCTGTAAAAAATTTCCCCGCACGACTCGTATCCGGTCTTTTTACCGTACGAATCGTACAAGTGCCGTACAAACTGCCAATTACGATTCGCATGGAAAAAAGACCATACGATTCGCATTCTGAATAATTCCCCACACGTCCTCGGGTCGGAAAATGTGTCCGACACGTCCTCGGACGATTTACCGTACAAATGTGAAAAGTGAAGTCCGACCGCGGAATCACGATCCATCCCGTGCGTCCGATGTTACAACCGCATGGAAAAAACACCGTCCATACCGAACTCCCATAGCAACCATGGAGACATGTGCCCACATACGCGCCCAACACTCCCCCCAGCCCCCGTACGTTCGAGTCATACCCCCCGTGTATGTACACCCCCACCCGTGTATGTACACCCGTGTACGTGTCGTACCCCCCGTGTACGTTCGTGTCGTACCCCCCCGTATTTACACCCGTGTACGTTCGTGTCGTCCCCCCGGGTATGGACAGCCGTGTACGTGTCGTACCCCCGTGTATGTACACCCGTGTACGTGTCCTACCCCCCGTGTATGTACACCCGTGTACGTGTCGTACCCCCCGTGTATGTACATCCGTGTACGTGTCGTACCCCCCGTGTATGTACACCCGTGTACGTGTCCTACCCCCCGTGTATGTACACCCCTGTACGTGTCGTACCCCCATGTATGTACACCCGTGTACGTGTCGTACCCCCCGTGTATGTACACCCGTGTACGTGTCGTACCCCCCGTGTATGTACACCCGTGTACGTGTCGTACCCCCCTGTATGTACACCCGTGTACAAGTCGTACCCCCCGTGTATGTACACCCGTGTACGTGTCGTACCCCCGTGTATGTACACCCGTGTACGTGTCGTACCCCCCGTGTATGTACACCCGTGTACGTGTCGTACCCCCGTGTCGTACCCCCCGTGTATGTACACCCCTGTGCGTGTCCTACCCCCGTGTATGTACACCCATGTACGTGTCGTACCCCCCGTGTATGTACACCCATGTACGTGTCATACCCCCCCTGTATGTACACCCGTGTACGTGTCCTACCCCCGTGTATGTACACCCATGTACGTGTCGTACCCCCGTGTATGTACACCCGTGTACGTGTCGTACCCCCGTGTATGTACACCCCTGTATGTGTCGTACCCCCGTGTATGTACACCCGTGTACATGTCGTACCCCCGTGTATGTACACCCATGTACGTGTCGTACCCCTCCGTGTACATGTCGTACCCCCCCCGTGTATGTACACCCGTGTACGTGTCGTACCCCCCCTGTATGTACACCCGTGTACGTGTCCTACCCCCGTGTATGTACACCCGTGTACGTGTCGTACCCCGTGTATGTACACCTGTGTACGTGTCGTACCCCCGTTTATGTACACCCGTGTACGTGTCCTACCCCCCCTCTACGTTCGTGTCGTACCCCCGTGTATCTACACCCGTGTACGTTAGAGTCATACCCCCACCCGCGTATGCATGGAGCGTACCCCCACCACAACATTCTAAGTACGGAGCGCACCCCAGGCCCCAACATCACAACCGCATGTACGAGTCGTACCAAGCCACACACAAGGACAGCACTGTACAACAAAATGGCCCATGTACACACCGTACACACGCAAAAAACGCACGTACACAACGAGGACAAACCAAAACGACACAAGAATACACCATTCGAATGGCACAAAGCCACTAAACATGTCCAACAACCACTAAAACAACACATTCACTGACCTGCAACTGCCAAAATTCAAAACAGAGGCCCAAAACACAACCACTCCTTATAACACACCCACCCAAAGTTCAAACACAGCCACACCCACCAATGGACCAATAAAAAGGGTCCACACACACAAACCATGAGCCTTTGCAACAGACTCACTGCTGCCAGACCCCACAGACAACCTACAGCACCATACTAGAAGCTTTACCACACCTTACACTTGCACACCTTCACACACACACCTTCACAAACACCCCCACATCACATTCACACACACACCTGCACAACCACACCCACACACCCACAACCATCCACACCCCCCCCACCATCCACACCCACACCCCTCACCATGCCCACTAACAAGAATCCAAAGTTCACTAGCCGAGAGTTGGAGGTCCTTGTCGATGAAATCCTCAGAGTTGAGCCACACCTCTTTGGAACATTGGTCAGACAGACCAGCATTTCAGCAAAAACAGCCATGTGGCAGACCATCGTCGATGCTGTGAATGCTGTTGCGGACACCAGAAGGAACAAGCAGGAATGCCAAGCCAGGTGGTACGATCTGCGGAGGAGGGTCCGAGCCAAGATGACGGATGAACACAACGAGGCCAACGTCACTGGAGGAGGGCCGTCCCGCAGACCCGTTGTTAGAAGGCGACCTCAGAGGGGCCCGGAGGGGGCCCTGACTGCCCTGAGACCCACCCTCGAGGTATCGTAGCCGGGCACTGGCGGGAGACTCCTCAGGGGAGGAACCTCGTATCTAGGATCACACACTCGGCACCACACGACAGAGAGACACCACACGAGGAGTTCTTACGAGCAAATCTTTATCAGATTGGAGTGGTAGGATCTTTATGATCAGCACGGCAAATATATACAAGCAGAGCGTGGGCTCTCAGAGTCTTGAAGGGGGGTAGGAGGTAGCGGGACAGTCTTTGGGGATATGGATCAAATGCAGGAGCGTACCCGTCGCACAGCTCACAATCCTCGAGCTGGGGGATACGCTTGTCGTCGTGGGGCCCGGCGGGACCAAGAGAGTCTGTGGGAGCCGCGAGTCACTCAGCAGGGCTCGGATACAAGTTCGGTGGTCTTACGATCTTCGAGGAGCCGCGAGTCACTCAGCAAGGCTCAAGCACAAGTTCGGAGGTCTTACGATCTTCAGGGAGCCGCGAGTCACTCAGCAGGGCTCAAGCATAAGTTCGGAGGTCTTACGATCTTCAGGGAACCGCGAGTCGCTCAGCAGGGCTCAAGCACAAGTTCGGAGGTCTTACGATCTTCGGGGAGCCGTGAGTCACTCAGCAGGGCTCAGGTGTTCCAAGGCGAATCTGCCGGACAGTCCCAGAGCACCCCTTGTTATAGGGCGACTCCTCTTTGATGTCCGGAGTCCATGCAGGCAGGGGTCTTGTCACCTGGGGGTTGCTTGTTGGGGTTTCCTGCCATTGTCTTTTGATCCTTTCAGGGCCGGGTCGGGAGGAGTCCCAGACACCCAGCAGGCGTGGAGCCAGCCCTCGGGGAGGCCGGCAGGTCGATCGAAACCCACCGTCCCAGGGAAGCGCAGAGGTGTGATAGAAACTGCTCCTCCCTCTCTCATCCCAAGGGGAGCGTGATGTCCTCCAGCCGGAGTGGCGCCTTTAGGCCAGGGTCGCGCTGGGGCCGGGCGGCCATCTTGTTGCATGAAGTGGGCACGCGGGCCTGGTGTGGCCGAAGGGCAGAAGGCCACGGACGGGGAAGTCCGGGTTGGGTGCGTGCGAGTTCTGGTGGGAAGGGTCGGCTAGGCCGTGGGTTTGGGGGCTGGTGTGAGGTGCAGGGGTCAGGTCTAGCTATGTTACGAGGGCCGGGTCTAACATGCGTCCCCCCCAGCTGAAAGCCAGAGAGAACTACCCATCTTCTTGGGGGTTCTCTTCGCTGAGGCGGAAGAACCGGGAGAGGCCATCGGCGTTGGCGTGGTCAGTACCAGGGCGATGCTCCACGGTGAAATCCATCCCCTGGAGGGAGATTGACCACCGCAGTAGCTTGGGGTTTTCTCCTCGCATCTGCATGAGCCATCGCAAGGGGCGATGGTCGGTTTGGACCTTGAAATGGGTGCCGAACAGGTAAGGGCGTAGTTTCTTGAGGGCCCAGACTACGGCGAATGCCTCTCGCTCGATGGTGCTCCATCTCTGTTCCCTGGGCAATAGCCTTCAGCTGAGGAAGGCTACGGGCTGGTCTAGGCCTTGGTCATTCACCTGGGAGAGGACTGCCCCGATGCCATGCTCGGAGGCATCAGTTTGTACCACAAACTCTTTGGAGTAGTCGGGGGCCTGGAGGACGGGGGCAGTACACATGGCCGCTTTCAGGGCCTCGAACGCCTCTTGGCAGGCAGGGGACCATTGCACCTTCTTGGGCTGCTTTTTGGACGTGAGTCCCGTGAGGGGACCGACCAGGCTGCCGTAATTCCGGATGAATCTCCGGTAGTAGCCCGTGAGGCCCAGAAAGGCTCGGACCTCCGTTTGGGTAGTGGGGGGTTCCCAGGCTAGGATGGCGTCGATTTTGGGCTGTAGAGGGGCGACCTGCCCGCTTCTGACCTGGTGCCCCAGGTAGGTTACCGAACCTTGCCCAATCTGGCACTTGCTGGCTTTCACGGTGAGGCCTGCCTGGCGCAGGGCGGTCAGCACCCTCCGAAGGTGCTGGATGTGCTCACTCCACTCAGAGCTAAAAACTGCGATATCGTCGAGATATGCGGCACTGAATTTTTCCAGCCCGGCCAGGACTCTATTTACCAGTCGCTGGAAGGTGGCCGGGGCATTTTTCATCCCGAAGGGCATCACGCGAAAGCGATAGTGCCCATCCGGGGTGGAGAAGGCGGACCGCTCCTTGGCTCCTTCTGTGAGCGCAATTTGCCAGTAGCCGCAGGTGAGATCGAAGGTGCTGAGGAACCGAGCAGCCCCGAGCCGGTCAATGAGCTCGTCGGCTCGGGGAATGGGGTGGGCATCGGCTCGGGTGACTTCATTGAGTCCCCGGTAGTCCACGCAGAAGCGGAGTTCTGGTGCGACCCCGGGGGCAGCTGCTTTTGGGACCAGGACCACGGGCTGGCCCAGGGGCTGTCTGAGGGTTCGATCACGCCTAGGGTCAACATTTTCGAGACTTCGGCTTGGATACAGGACCAGACCCGATCAGGGACTCGGTAGGCTCGGTGTCTCACTGGGGGGCTGTCCCCAGTATCCACATCATGGACACACCAGTCGGTGACCTTGGGGACCAGGGAGAAAAGGTCCGGAAACTGCCCTAGGAGCTGGCGGCAATCCTCACGCTGCTGGGGAGTGAGAGACGGGGAGAGGTTCACTCCCTCTACGGAGCCGTCCTTCTCTTTGGTGCACAGGAGATCGGGGAGAGGATCTGACTCCTCCTCGGACCCATCATCAGTGGCCAGTAGGAGGCTCAGCTCCGTTCGCACAAAGTGGGGCTTGAGGCGGTTCACGTGGAGGACCCGGAGGGGGTCCCGGGGGGACTGGACGTCCACCAAGTACGTGACCTGGCTCTTCCGCTCAACCACTTTGAAGGGCCTGGTCCATTTATCCTGGAGGGCGCAGGGTTTCACGGGGGCCATGACCCACACCTGCTGGCCCGGCTGAAACTCGACCAGAGTGGCGTTCTGGTCGTACCAGCGCTTCATCTCCTCCTGACTCGCCTCCAGGTTGGCCTCGGCCATCTCTCGGAACCTTCTAGTTTGATTTCGGAGGGTCAGGACGTAACGGAACACATCTCGGGGGGGCCTCGAGGCGCCGCCTCCCAGCCTTCCTTGACCAGGCTGAGGGGCCCCCTGACGGGGTGCCCGTAGAGTAACTCAAAGGGGCTGAACCCCAAGGATTTCTGGGGAACTTCGCGGTATGCGAATAGGAGGCAGGGGAGCAGGATGTCCCACTTACGCCGGAGGGGCTCTTCCAGGCCCGCGACCATCCCCTTCAGAGTCCGGTTAAACCGTTCTACCAGGCCGTTTCCTTGGGGGTGGTACGGGGTGGTGAACTTATAGGACACCCCGCATTGTTGCCATAAGGACTTCATGTATCGGGAGATAAAGTTGGTACCGCGATCGCTCACGACCTCGCGGGGGAAACCCATGCGGGAGAAGATTCCCATCAACGCCCGGCCCACCACGGGGGCCATGACGGTGCGCAGGGGGATGGCCTCAGGGTAACGGGTGGCATGGTCCACCAGGACGAGGATGAACCGGTGCCCTTGGTGGGGGTGCCGGGAAAGGTGGAGGTTGGGACTTCGGGGGACTAGCCTGGGACTCTCTCTGCCCTCCCTGGTTTCCCCCCCCTCTCTGGCGGGGTGGTCCCTGACTGGCTCGGGGGTACTCTCCTACAGGGCCCCGGGAGACCCGGGTGTTGGTCCAGCGATCCGCCTCGACAGCCAGCTTTCTTGGGTCCGTGAGCTTGCTGTCGAGCAGATGCTGGCGGAGTTCCACAAAGCAGTTGGCCGCCAGGTGTTCCCACAGCATAAGGTCTGTTAGTTCTTCCAGGGTGGTTACCTTGCTGCCCTTGATCCATCCATCGAAGGCGCGGCTGAAGAAATTCACATATTCCACCCAGGTGGTACCCAGGATCTTCCTGCAGTCCCGGAACCGCTGGCGGTACATCTCCGGTATGAGGCCGTACCTTGTGAGGAGGGCCGCTTTCATGTGTTCATAGGATGTTTGCATGGAGGTGGGTAGGTCGAGCAGGGTGTCTCTCCCTTCGCTCAGGAATCGTCCCCATAACCCAGCCCCCCAATCCTTCTGTGGGACCCGATGGGAGGTCATGGCGACCTCGTGGTCCCGGAACCACTGCTGAATGTCATCATTTTTGTAATATTCTTTGACCACATCCTTGGGGATGTGGACCTTCTGTTCCGTCGGGGCGGCCGCCTCCTGGTTCCCCGGGGGCCGCGTTGCTTCGCTTCTTGCTTTCAGTTCTATTTCCTTCAGGCTGCGTTCATGTTCCAGTTGAAGTCTCTTTCCCTCGTGTTCTCGTTGGAGTTTCTTCTCTTCTAGTTCTCCTTGTACTCGCAACTGTTCTACTGCTAGCTTTTTCTCGGCTAATTTCAGTTCTCCCTCAATTTTGAGTTTGGCTAATTCGAGCTCGTGATGGCGACTTTTATCTCTGTCTGCGAGTTCCTCCGGGGATAGGCCCCCGTCTGGTACGAAGCCTCGCACCTGGTTGCTGCTGCGTTCTCCTTGGGAGGGTCCACCTTCGTCGTGGGGCTCCCCCGCTCCTTCTGGCCGGGAGGCTCCAGAATCCACCCAAGCTTTCAGTGCCTTTTGCATATCTTCTTTGGTGTTGAGACCAGTGGTAGCGATTCTGAGTTCCTTACAGAATTGTTTTAGTTCTTTGTGAGTGTACTCTTCCAGCTGTTCCACCTGGAACACGGTACTGGCGTCGTCTTCTATGAGAACCACGGCGTTTCCTTCTGCCATCTTTGTCGGTAGTGCGTCAGCCGTTCACGGTACGATCTCTAGATTATGGGCCCGAATCCCACCGCTGCCACCAATGTTAGAAAGCGACCTCAGAGGGGCCCGGAGGGGGCCCTGACTGCCCTGAGACCCACCCTCGAGGTATCGTAGCCGGGCACTGGCGGGAGACTCCTCAGGGGAGGAACCTCGTATCTAGGATCGCACACTCGGCACCACACGACAGAGAGACACCACACGAGGAGTTCTTACGAGCAAATCTTTATCAGATTGGAGTGGTAGGATCTTTATGATCAGCACTGCAAATATATACAAGCAGAGCGTGGGCTCTCAGAGTCTTGGAGGGGGGTAGGAGGTAGCGGGACAGTCTTTGGGGATATGGATCAAATGCAGGAGCGTACCCGTCGCACAGCTCACAATCCTCGAGCTGGGGGATACGCTTGTCGTCGTGGGGCCCGGCGGGACCAAGAGAGTCTGTGGGATCCGCGAGTCACTCAGCAGGGCTCGGATACAAGTTCGGTGGTCTTACGATCTTCGAGGAGCCGCGAGTCACTCAGCAAGGCTCAAGCACAAGTTCGGAGGTCTTACGATCTTCAGGGAGCCGCGAGTCACTCAGCAGGGCTCAAGCATAAGTTCGGAGGTCTTACGATCTTCAGGGAGCCGCGAGTCGCTCAGCAGGGCTCAAGCACAAGTTCGGAGGTCTTACGATCTTCGGGGAGCCGCGAGTCACTCAGCAGGGCTCAGGTGTTCCAAGGCGAATCTGCCGGACAGTCCCAGAGCACCCCTTGTTATAGGGCGACTCCTCTTTGATGTCCGGAGTCCGTGCAGGCAGGGGTCTTGTCACCTGGGGGTCGCTTGTTGGGGTTTCCTGCCATTGTCTTTTGATCCTTTCAGGGCCGGGTCGGGAGGAGTCCCAGACACCCAGCAGGCGTGGAGCCAGCCCTCGGGGAGGCCGGCAGGTCGATCGAAACCCACCGTCCCAGGGAAGCGCAGAGGTGTGATAGAAACTGCTCCTCCCTCTCTCATCCCAAGGGTAGCGTGATGTCCTCCAGCCGGAGTGGCGCCTCTAGGCCAGGGTCGCGCTGGGGCCGGGCGGCCATCTTGTTGCATGAAGTGGGCACGCGGGCCCGGTGTGGCCGAAGGGCAGAAGGCCACGGACGGGGAAGTCCGGGTTGGGTGCGTGCGAGTTCTGGTGGGAAGGGTCGGCTAGGCCGTGGGTTTGGGGGCTGGTGTGAGGTGCAGGGGTCAGGTCTAGCTATGTTACGAGGGCCGGGTCTAACACTCGTACACTACCATCCCTGGGAGGAGAGGGTGATGGCCATACTGCCGGTGGAGGCAGTGGACGGATTAGGAGGACTCCGAGACCCAGGTGAGTACACAAACAACTCACCTCACATGGGGGGAACGTCATCCACAACCAAACTCACAAACAGGCACGCAACCACCCCAAGCTATCGCATGACTCAACCACACTCCATGAACACGCACATGCCACTGGCGCCACCATGCCCCATGCACCCAGCTGGACAATGTCAAGTCACAGGCCACAGAAGACACCAACACATGACACGGTAAGCCGGATAGCGGGAGGGTGTTCCCAAAAAATAACATAGTGCAACTCAGAAGCAGACAACAATGCCCCCTGCCCATATGGCCTAGGTCACAGCCAGACAAACAGTGTGTCCCAACACAGGAATGACTTGCCAGCAAATGGCGGACGCCTTGCATCAACACATGGGGGTGACGGCACGTTCTTGCACATGACAGCAGCTAATGAACAGCCAACACTGTGAAAGAGTGGCAGCACACACCACCACAGCAGCAGTGCAGACACAGACACTACACCCAATGGGTGCCTGGAGATCAGAAACAAACTCACATCAACAATCCAAGGGCCATTCAAAGATCTGCTAACAGTGTGTGCACAGTAAGCTGGGCTGAGGTGACAGAGGGTGACACACAGAGGGAGGGAGAGGGGGACAGAGAGGGAGGGAGACACAGGGAGACGGACAGAGGGAGGAGGCCGACACACAGAGGGAGGGAGAGGGGGACCGAGAGGGAGGGAGACGGACAGAGGGAGGAGGCTGACACACAGAGGGAGGGAGAGGGGGACAGAGAGGGAGCGAGACACAGGGAGACCAATTCAGCCTTGTGGTGTGTTTGAATGTCTGCTCGTCAGCAGGTGCACTGCGTGCATGTAGACAAGGGTGGCCAGTGCCAGCACCCCCCCTCTCCTCCATGGCAAAACACAGGGCCATGTCACAACCTGTGCACGAGCACAACGACAGCTACCTGCATTATCTAAGTGTGTGGAACAACTTCATGTGCCCACGTACAGTGCTACACGGAAGGCGCCAATGCACGGCTCGCCACCCCTGCCCACTCCACTGCTGACTGCAGTCACACTTGACGCAGCAAGTAAGACTGTGTCACACATAGGTAAAGTCGCCAAAGCTGTGC
This sequence comes from Triturus cristatus, assembly GCF_964204655.1. Lineage (NCBI taxonomy): Eukaryota > Metazoa > Chordata > Amphibia > Caudata > Salamandridae > Triturus > Triturus cristatus. The sequence continues at coordinate 14,180,910 of NC_140583.1, forward strand.
TCAAGGGACATACCCATGCACAAGTGCACTGTGAGTGGAATGCAAGACATAACCAAATTCCCAGAGGAAATGTTCCAACTTTGAAACGAATGAAACATGGATGTTGCATGGAACAAAATTAACATTGTCTCTCTCACACACAGGTCAACGTCGTGGATCACCCCCCAACACTGGGGGGGAAGACTCACAGGACCCGGCTCGGCGGGATGAAGGAGCCACCGGCAGCGACGACTCTCACCACTCTGTGGACGAACCCGACCCTGACCAACCTGGCCCCTCTGGTGTCCAACGACCTGCAGCACCTGCGTCAGGTACAACAGGGCCAACCACCACCCCCACTCCTGCCACATCCCAGGAGACACCCAGGATCCCTGCCCCACCACCACAAAGCAGCCAGGCTGGCCAGGAGGGACACGGTCCCGGGCACCCAGGAGGAGGCAGGCGACAACGCCAATGCCACCCCTCAGGGGTCCCGGAGACCCGATGTGCTCACAAGGGCAGGCCAGGTGCAAGTGGGCAGGGGTGGTGGGAGTGGAGGACGGCAGAGGCGCCAGCCTGACCAGTTGGCTGGGGATCCGGTATATTCCCATGTCCGAAACATCCTGGACACATACCGGCAGGACACCACGGGCATGGCCCAGGTTGTGTCCATCCTCGAGGGGATCAAGACCCAGCAGGCCCAGCAACATGCGGAGCAACATGCCTGTCTACTGCAACACCAACGGAGGATGGAGGACAGACAGGCTGAGCTCGTGACGGTGTTCACGGGAATTCACAGTACACTCCGTCGGATGGCCGACAACATGGGCAACCCTCCCTGTGCCAGAAGGCATAGAACATCACCACCCACAGGGAGGGATCAGGAGGAGGAGGAGGAAACATCCGATGGAGCATCCCAAACATCGTCACGGCCTGCTTCTGAGGGTCCCCGCAGGAGGGCGGGTCGTCCACGGAAAAGACCGTGAGGGTCGGCGCTACAGCACCATCTCCCAGGACACCTGGCCTGGCACCTGGCCCACTGGAGCAACAGCAGCACAGCATCAAAAGACATTCTCTGCCACATGGCCTTGCTGGTCACTGTCTGACCAATGTTGACAAAGACTGTGGCACGGACTCTGAGGATTTCTAATGGCAAGGACACCAACTCCCCTAGTGAACTTTGGATTCCACACACCTGGAAAGCCCCTCATGTCAAACCCCCCCCCGCCCCCCACTAAAATAAAAAGTCACACCATGAAGAGAAGATGCCTGCTGGTTGCATTATTACCTTACATGTGTCTTGTAAAGTCTAAACATGCCTGAGTTCTCATTTGACTTCAACCATCCTGTTGGAAGGCGGACCCCGGGGGAGTCGGAGAGACCACCCAGGGGGGGCCCCCACACTGTACGAAGTAGCCGAGCGCTGCTGAGAAGCCTCCTAGGAGAGGTCCTTCTCCTATTCCGTACTAGCACAGTAACACCACCACACAGGACTCGAGGATGTTTATCAAGACGAGCAATTCTTTATCAGCATTTAGGAAGTTACGGTTAACGATATATACAAGGGGGGATCGAGGGATCCGCAGGAGTCTCAAAGTCTTTGGTAGGGCCGGGGTAGCCGGACAGTCTTTAGTAGCAGCTGGGTACGAGGGTACCTTAGGCCCAGTTCTTGATCCTCAAGCTGGAGGGACTCCGGGTCTCGGAGTGGTCGAGCCGTGACGGCGTCAGCAGGGCTCTGGCGATCAGTTCGTGGAGCTTGAGCCGCGACTAGGTCAGCGGGGCTCTTAAGGTGGTTCAGTTCAGCTCGAGCCACGACGACGTCAGCAGGGCTCTGGTGGAGGTTTCAGCGAGGTTGGGCTGCGACAGCGTCAGCAGGGCTCCGATGTTCCGTGAGGTTCCTTGTCTCAATAAGGTGGAGCCGCGACGCAGTCAGCAGGGCTCGTGGTAGTGTCAGCTAGAGTTCTTCTCCGTAGGGTCAGCCGCGATTCCATCAGCAGGGCTCTTGACTCCGGGATACAACTACTGTCCCATTGCGGGGTTGCCCCAGATATAGGTCTGGAGCCCTTTGATGTCCGGACCCTTGCGCCTGGGGGGGCGGAGAGGCCGGGCTGGGAGAGGCCAGACGCCCAGCGGGAGAGGCGCCAGGCCCGGGGAGGCCGGAGGACGATCGCACCTAGGTGTTGAGGGACGGTGGGGGTCCCTTCGAAACTCTCCCCCTCCGGGAGTGGTGAAGTGGCCATGCGGTGCCCCCTGGCCAGATCTTGGTGCCTCGATGTCGGGGCTTCGCTGGGGCCGAGGCCGGAGAGAGCCGGGCTGCGGGGGCTGGGGCATGGAGCAAGCATGGGGGGGACCCCGAAGGGATGAGGGGTCCCTGTGCGGCCTGGAAAAGGGGGCCACTGAGGCGGGTGTAGGAAAATGGGTACAATCCAAAGGGGGCCTCGAAGGGAGGAGGGGTCCCTGGCGGCCTGAAAGGGCGGCCCGTGTAGGCCGGTGCGGGGGACGAGCACAAACAAAGAGGGTTAAGACCACGCCACGAGGCCGGGTCCAACACATCCACACCCTGGGGCCTGAGTCTGGCACAGGACACACGGGTCACAGTGTATTAGGCAAGACAGACATGGAGCACCATACACACCCGTGATGGGCCCAACCAGCTGAGGGGGTGGCCGCACAACCGTGCCGACAGACATATTGAGTACAGCAACAGTCATGCGCAGAGGTCAGGGATCATGTCGAGTGTCCTGGGGGGCACCCAGGTATGTGTAGACAGGTGGCAGAACCATGTCCTGCAAGCTTGAGTCAGGTGGATGCAGAGAATGGTGGCCTGGCCAACGTTGGATGCATGGGGATGGCACATGTCACAATACCCACACAGTCATGGACATCATGCACAATACACGGTCTAATCCCTAATCCCTTTGGTGTTGAGACCAGTGGTAGCGATTCTGAGTTCCTTACAGAATTGTTTTAGTTCTTTGTGAGTGTACTCTTCCAGCTGTTCCACCTGGAACACGGTACTGGCGTCGTCTTCTATGAGAACCACGGCGTTTCCTTCTGCCATCTTTGTCGGTAGTGCGTCAGCCGTTCACGGTACGATCTCTAGATTATGGGCCCGAATCCCACTGCTGCCACCAATGTTAGAAAGCGACCTCAGAGGGGCCCGGAGGGGGCCCTGACTGCCCTGAGACCCACCCTCGAGGTATCGTAGCCGGGCACTGGCGGGAGACTCCTCAGGGGAGGAACCTCGTATCTAGGATCGCACACTCGGCACCACACGACAGAGAGACACCACACGAGGAGTTCTTATGAGCAAATCTTTATCAGATTGGAGTGGTAGGATCTTTATGATCAGCACTGCAAATATATACAAGCAGAGCGTGGGCTCTCAGAGTCTTGGAGGGGGGTAGGAGGTAGCGGGACAGTCTTTGGGGATATGGATCAAATGCAGGAGCGTACCCGTCGCACAGCTCACAATCCTCGAGCTGGGGGATACGCTTGTCGTCGTGGGGCCCGGCGGGACCAAGAGAGTCTGTGGGATCCGCGAGTCACTCAGCAGGGCTCGGATACAAGTTCGGTGGTCTTACGATCTTCGAGGAGCCGCGAGTCACTCAGCAAGGCTCAAGCACAAGTTCGGAGGTCTTACGATCTTCAGGGAGCCGCGAGTCACTCAGCAGGGCTCAAGCATAAGTTCGGAGGTCTTACGATCTTCAGGGAGCCGCGAGTCGCTCAGCAGGGCTCAAGCACAAGTTCGGAGGTCTTACGATCTTCGGGGAGCCGCGAGTCACTCAGCAGGGCTCAGGTGTTCCAAGGCGAATCTGCCGGACAGTCCCAGAGCACCCCTTGTTATAGGGCGACTCCTCTTTGATGTCCGGAGTCCGTGCAGGCAGGGGTCTTGTCACCTGGGGGTCGCTTGTTGGGGTTTCCTGCCATTGTCTTTTGATCCTTTCAGGGCCGGGTCGGGAGGAGTCCCAGACACCCAGCAGGCGTGGAGCCAGCCCTCGGGGAGGCCGGCAGGTCGATCGAAACCCACCGTCCCAGGGAAGCGCAGAGGTGTGATAGAAACTGCTCCTCCCTCTCTCATCCCAAGGGTAGCGTGATGTCCTCCAGCCGGAGTGGCGCCTCTAGGCCAGGGTCGCGCTGGGGCCGGGCGGCCATCTTGTTGCATGAAGTGGGCACGCGGGCCCGGTGTGGCCGAAGGGCAGAAGGCCACGGACGGGGAAGTCCGGGTTGGGTGCGTGCGAGTTCTGGTGGGAAGGGTCGGCTAGGCCGTGGGTTTGGGGGCTGGTGTGAGGTGCAGGGGTCAGGTCTAGCTATGTTACGAGGGCCGGGTCTAACACTCGTACACTACCATCCCTGGGAGGAGAGGGTGATGGCCATACTGCCGGTGGAGGCAGTGGACGGATTAGGAGGACTCCGAGACCCGGGTGAGTACACAAACAACTCACCTCACATGGGGGGAACGTCATCCACAACCAAACTCACAAACAGGCACGCAACCACCCCAAGCTATCGCATGACTCAACCACACTCCATGAACACGCACATGCCACTGGCGCCACCATGCCCCATGCACCCAGCTGGACAATGTCAAGTCACAGGCCACAGAAGACACCAACACATGACACGGTAAGCCGGATAGCGGGAGGGTGTTCCCAAAAAATAACATAGTGCAACTCAGAAGCAGACAACAATGCCCCCTGCCCATATGGCCTAGGTCACAGCCAGACAAACATGGGGCCCGATTCACAGAACTAACTTAAGACAAAATCTTAAACTTACTACTTTTGGTATTCACAGAAGTTAGGATTTTGTCTTAAGACAAACTTGAGACAAACTTAAGACAAACTTAAGACAAACTTAAGACAGACTTAAGACAGACTTAAGACAGACTTAAGACAAACTTAAGACAGACTTAAGACAAACTTAAGACAGACTTAAGACAGACTTAAGTTAGGATTTTGTCTTAAGTTTGTCTTAAGTTTGTCTTAAGTCTGTCTTAAGTCTGTCTTAAGTCTGTCTTAAGTCTGTCTTAAGTTTGTCTTAAGTTTGTCTTAAGTTTGTCTTAAGTCTGTCTTAAGTTTGTCTTAAGTCAAACTTAGGACAAAATCCTAACTTCTGTGAATACCATAAGTAGTAAGTTTAGGATTTTGTCTTAAGTTAGTTCTGTGAATCGGGCCCAGTGTGTCCCAACACAGGAATGACTTGCCAGCAAATGGCGGACGCCTTGCATCAACACATGGGGGTGACGGCACGTTCTTGCACATGACAGCAGCTAATGAACAGCCAACACTGTGAAAGAGTGGCAGCACACACCACCACAGCAGCAGTGCAGACACAGACACTACACCCAATGGGTGCCTGGAGATCAGAAACAAACTCACATCAACAATCCAAGGGCCATTCAAAGATCTGCTAACAGTGTGTGCACAGTAAGCTGGGCTGAGGTGACAGAGGGTGACACACAGAGGGAGGGAGAGGGGGACAGAGAGGGAGGGAGACACAGGGAGACGGACAGAGGGAGGAGGCCGACACACAGAGGGAGGGAGAGGGGGACCGAGAGGGAGGGAGATGGACAGAGGGAGGAGGCTGACACACAGAGGGAGGGAGAGGGGGACAGAGAGGGAGCGAGACACAGGGAGACCAATTCAGCCTTGTGGTGTGTTTGAATGTCTGCTCGTCAGCAGGTGCACTGCGTGCATGTAGACAAGGGTGGCCAGTGCCAGCACCCCCCCTCTCCTCCATGGCAAAACACAGGGCCATGTCACAACCTGTGCACGAGCACAACGACAGCTACCTGCATTATCTAAGTGTGTGGAACAACTTCATGTGCCCACGTACAGTGCTACACGGAAGGCGCCAATGTACGGCTCGCCACACCTGCCCACTCCACTGCTGACTGCAGTCACACTTGACGCAGCAAGTAAGACTGTGTCACACATAGGTAAAGTCGCCAAAGCTGTGCTCAAGAGACATACCCATGCACAAGTGCACTGTGAGTGGAATGCAAGACATAACCAAATTCCCAGAGGAAATGTTCCAACTTTGAAACGAATGAAACATGGATGTTGCATGGAACAAAATTAACATTGTCTCTCTCACACACAGGTCAACGTCGTGGATCACCCCCCAACACTGGGGGGGAAGACTCACAGGACCCGGCTCGGCGGGATGAAGGAGCCACCGGCAGCGACGACTCTCACCACTCTGTGGACGAACCCGACCCCGACCAACCTGGCCCCTCTGGTGTCCAACGACCTGCAGCACCTGCGTCAGGTACAACGGGGCCAACCACCACCCCCACTCCTGCCACATCCCAGGAGACACCCAGGATCCCTGCCCCACCACCACAAAGCAGCCAGGCTGGCCAGGAGGGACACGGTGTCCCGGGCACCCAGGAGGAGGCAGGCGACAACGCCAATGCCACCCCTCAGGGGTCCCGGAGACCCGATGTGCTCACAAGGGCAGGCCAGGTGCAAGTGGGCAGGGGTGGTGGGAGTGGAGGACGGCAGAGGCGCCAGCCTGACCAGTTGGCTGGGGATCCGGTATATTCCCATGTCCGAAACATCCTGGACACATACCGGCAGGACACCACGGGCATGGCCCAGGTTGTGTCCATCCTCGAGGGGATCAAGACCCAGCAGGCCCAGCAACATGCGGAGCAACATGCCTGTCTACTGCAACACCAACGGAGGATGGAGGACAGACAGGCTGAGCTCGTGACGGTGTTCACGGGAATTCACAGTACACTCCGTCGGATGGCCGACAACATGGGCAACCCTCCCTGTGCCAGAAGGCATAGAACATCACCACCCACAGGGAGGGATCAGGAGGAGGAGGAGGAAACATCCGATGGAGCATCCCAAACATCGTCACGGCCTGCTTCTGAGGGTCCCCGCAGGAGGGCGGGTCGTCCACGGAAAAGACCGTGAGGGTCGGCGCTACAGCACCATCTCCCAGGACACCTGGCCTGGCACCTGGCCCACTGGAGCAACAGCAGCACAGCATCAAAAGACATTCTCTGCCACATGGCCTTGCTGGTCACTGTCTGACCAATGTTGACAAAGACTGTGGCACGGACTCTGAGGATTTCTAATGGCAAGGACACCAACTCCCCTAGTGAACTTTGGATTCCACACACCTGGAAAGCCCCTCATGTCAAACCCCCCCCACCCCCCACTAAAATAAAAAGTCACACCATGAAGAGAAGATGCCTGCTGGTTGCATTATTACCTTACATGTGTCTTGTAAAGTCTAAACATGCCTGAGTTCTCATTTGACTTCAACCATCCTGTTGGAAGGCGGACCCCGGGGGAGTCGGAGAGACCACCCAGGGGGGGCCCCCACACTGTACGAAGTAGCCGAGCGCTGCTGAGAAGCCTCCTAGGAGAGGTCCTTCTCCTATTCCGTACTAGCACAGTAACACCACCACACAGGACTCGAGGATGTTTATCAAGACGAGCAATTCTTTATCAGCATTTAGGAAGTTACGGTTAACGATATATACAAGGGGGGATCGAGGGATCCGCAGGAGTCTCAAAGTCTTTGGTAGGGCCGGGGTAGCCGGACAGTCTTTAGTAGCAGCTGGGTACGAGGGTACCTTAGGCCCAGTTCTTGATCCTCAAGCTGGAGGGACTCCGGGTCTCGGAGTGGTCGAGCCGTGACGGCGTCAGCAGGGCTCTGGCGATCAGTTCGTGGAGCTTGAGCCACGACTAGGTCAGCAGGGCTCTTAAGGTGGTTCAGTTCAGCTCGAGCCGCGACGACGTCAGCAGGGCTCTGGTGAAGGTTTCAGCGAGGTTGGGCTGCGACAGCGTCAGCAGGGCTCCGATGTTCCGTGAGGTTCCTTGTCTCAATAAGGTGGAGCCGCGACGCAGTCAGCAGGGCTCGTGGTAGTGTCAGCAAGAGTTCTTCTCTGTAGGGTCAGCCGCGATTCCATCAGCAGGGCTCTTGACTCCGGGATACAACTACTGTCCCATTGCGGGGTTGCCCCAGATATAGGTCTGGAGCCCTTTGATGTCCGGACCCTTGCGCCTGGGGGGGCGGAGAGGCCGGGCTGGGAGAGGCCAGACGCCCAGCGGGAGAGGCGCCAGGCCCGGGGAGGCCGGAGGACGATCGCACCTAGGTGTTGAGGGACGGTGGGGGTCCCATCGAAACTCTCCCCCTCCGGGAGTGGTGAAGTGGCCATGCGGTGCCCCCTGGCCAGATCTTGGTGCCTCGATGTCGGGGCTTCGCTGGGGCCGAGGCCGGAGAGAGCCGGGCTGCGGGGGCTGGGGCGTGGAGCAAGCATGGGGTGGACCCCGAAGGGATGAGGGGTCCCTGTGCGGCCTGGAAAAGGGGGCCACTGAGGCGGGTGTAGGAAAATGGGTACAATCCAAAGGGGGCCTCGAAGGGAGGAGGGGTCCCTGGCGGCCTGAAAGGGCGGCCCGTGTAGGCCGGTGCGGGGGACGAGCACAAACAAAGAGGGTTAAGACCACGCCACGAGGCCGGGTCCAACACATCCACACCCTGGGGCCTGAGTCTGGCACAGGACACACGGGTCACAGTGTATTAGGCAAGACAGACATGGAGCACCATACACACCCGTGATGGGCCCAACCAGCTGAGGGGGTGGCCGCACAACCGTGCCGACAGACATATTGAGTACAGCAACAGTCATGCGCAGAGGTCAGGGATCATGTCGAGTGTCCTGGGGGGCACCCAGGTATGTGTAGACAGGTGGCAGAACCATGTCCTGCAAGCTTGAGTCAGGTGGATGCAGAGAATGGTGGCCTGGCCAACGTTGGATGCATGGGGATGGCACATGTCACAATACCCACACAGTCATGGACATCATGCACAATACACGGTCTAATCCCACACAAACAGCTTGCATCTTGCTACTCTACACATAGACACATAGCCACTATCACGGAAAACCATGCCAGACATGCCGGATGCACCGTGGCAACACACCAGCATTGACGGAGAAGAGGCACCTTGGAGGCATAGGGACACCTTTATTAGTCATGTATTTGGGATTGCAGAGGCAACTCGGAGTACACATGAACGGGTCATGTGGAGTAACATGTGGGTCCAACACTGGCACCCCCCTTCTGCAGCACAAATGCGTGATATCCATGGAACTGGCACACAAGTGTCGGCTAACAGCTAAACACCCCCTGCTGCTCACGGAGAGCCTGCCATACACCATTGATCCGCTGATGTGGAAGTCCCACACCATGTCAAGCCAATGCAAACCGTATGTGTCCGAGGGTAGTGTTACACACATTGATGCCATCATCACATTCCACAATCCCATCACTGATGACTGTCAACAAGTCTGACCATCTATTCAGGTGTACCCATCTGCATGTCATGTGTCCCATGGTGATGCAACATGTCTGCAGAGGAAACAAACATCGACAGGGGCAGTGTGCATACATCGTGAACTACTGCCACACCCAATACACCCCTGATGCATTCCTTACCCTAAGGAGACTTCCAAACTTGTCCGTGCGTGTAACGCTGAGTCAGCACACGATGACGTGTCCATGAGGAATAGCAGTGCCACAACAATGCAAGCAGCAGACGGCATGCGCAAGTACCTGGGGAAGAGAGACACACAAGAAGTCAGCCACAAAAAGCACAGCCACTTGCATGTGCATGTACTCGACACATGTATGGATGACAACATGCTAGGTCACAATTATGACTGGGGAAATACACTCATCACTGGCACCATCACTCCAGTGACACATCCACACACACCTCTGACTCACGTGCCATACATGCAGATGGAGACACACATCGCAACACATGCCACACGGGGACCAATGCGTGCACACTCAGACACTGGTACTCACCACTAAGCAAAGAAGTCGCGTATGAGCCGAGTCCGGATTTCCTCTTGCGGCTCCACATCCTCCACATCACTAGCCCCATTGCCAAGCCCTTCGTCCTCCACGGGTGGATGGTCCTGGTCATCTTGATCCAGGATGAGTGGCACAGCTTTCTCAACTGCCATGTTGTGCAGCATGCAGCAGACCATGAAGATTTTGCAGACCTTCGCCGGGGCATATGGGAGGGCGCCGCCGGTCTTGTGGAGGCATCGGAATCGGCTCTTCAGGAGGCCAAACGTCCTCTCTATCACTCGCCTTGTCCGGCCATGGGCGGTGTTGTAGCGGCGCTGGGCCGGCGTGATGGGGTTGCGGAGAGGTGTGATCAGCCATGGCATGTTGGGATAGCCAGCGTCCCCTACATGGAAAGCACATGGACATAAGTAGGACAGGAGAAGCGGTCGTGCTGGAAGTCTATGCAAAATACAGGACAGACAGACTGTACCCACCAACAACACATGCTCGTTCGTTGCGCAGCTGCGTCATCATTTCAGGCACCCTGCTACGCCTCATGATGTAGGCATCGTGTGCTGATCCTGGAAAACGAGCACAGACATGTGAAATCACCATGTTGGATAGACACACCACAAGGGCATTGATGGAGTGGTAGTGCTTGCGATTCCTGTACGCTACCTCCTGTGCCTGTGGTGGTACCAAAGCCACATGTGTCCCATCTATGGACCCAATGACATGGGGCATCCCTCCCAGGGCATAGAATCCACGCTTGACCTCAGTCAACATTTCAGGGGTTGGGAAATGGATGAAGTCATCCAGGTGAATCAACATGGCCTCTAAGAAATCATGCAGCACACGGCAGAACATGCTCTGGGACATGCCACCAACATGAGCTATGGTATTTTGAAAGGTACCCGTGGCTAGAAAATGTAGGGCTGCCATTACCTTCAGCTTGGGTGTCAGTGCCGTAGGATACCTGTGCAGCGGTTGCAGGTGTGGTGCCAGTCTCGCCGTCAACTCCAGAATCAACCGTTGGGGGAAGCGGTAGCACCGGATACAGTCATTCTCCCGCATGGCAGCCAAGTCCGGAATTGGTCGGGGAAGAGGCGGCGCTCTGCAGTAATTTGGAAGTGACAAGGAAGAGTGAGTGCACCACAACAACAATTTATTTGTACTGAGCACATGTTAATCTGTCTATACACATATGCTACATACGGAGTCAGGTATGTGCCACATGCCCTGGATACGTATGGCTGCCAGGTGACACTCCTACCAAGACCCAGCTACACATGGAGATTGTGAACCTCCACATGCCATGGCATGGGATTAGCTGTGTCCCAGTGTAAGTGAACAGCCAGACGCAAGACAGGAGTGACATACATCCACACATCAGCAGAAGTAGTATGTCGATTTCAGAGACTGGTAGCGGAACACTAGAGCCACAGGTCACATGACATTACACTAGGACAGCCCACACACCTTGCCATTAAGGTGTACATGTGATGACTCACCACACATTCATAGAGAGGATGCAGACATGTCCTTGTTACGCTACTCCGTGTCCCATGCATACATACGCACCTCACATCCGATACCACATGTGGCATGGTGTGCGGAACAGTGTGCAATGTCAATCTACACACTGACACATGTTGGTTGCTGCAACAGCTGCAGCTTTTGAGGGAGCTCCAACATCAAGCTAATGCGAATCCCCCACACATACATGACATAGTCACATCGTGCACCGTGGGTAGTGACATGTCAGGTGTGGTAACCCCTGTACCTGGCCTCAGGGGACACTTCTGTGTGTTGGTGTCCGTGCCATGCCAGTGACGCTCATCCCAAGTATGCAGTACGACATGCACACATGTCAAAAGAGTCAAGGGCATGCCTGGCACACATTGCACCATCACACATAACATCTGTACACATCTCATCATACATCTGGTGCCTTCTCGACTCAGGAGTGAGTTGCCACATCACAACCTTTCACACCTGTGCCCCACACATGTAGTACTGCCCAGACAATGCCTTGATGTCCATCCATGGACAAGTATGTCAGCTCTATTCCTTCCTGTGTGCTGCCTGTCACCACTGTGATGTGTGAAAGGCACCGTACATTCGCTCTGAGGGCCTGTGTACGTTCCCTATCACTATGGGTGTGCTGCCGTATGCGTACCCATAGTGATAGTGAGCGTACGCGCGCGTGTACGGTCCGTATCACTGTGGGTACGCATACGCGAGCACACCCATAGTGATACGGACCGTACACGCGTGCGTACGTTCACTATCACTATGAGAGTGCTGCCGTATGTGTACCCATAGTGATAGTGAGCGTACAGGCGTGTGTACGGGCCGTACCACCATGAGTACGCATACGCGCGAACACTCATAGTGGTACGGACCGTACACGCGTGCGTACGTTCACTATCACTATGGGTGTCCTCGCGTATGCGTACTCGTAGTGGTACGGCCCGCACACACGCCTGTACGTTCACTATCACTACGAGTACGCATACGCGAGAACACCCATAGTGATAGTGAACGTACAGGCGTGTGTACGGGCCGTACCACTACGAGTACGCATACGCGAGGACACCCATAGTGATAGTGAACGTACAGGCGTGTGTACGGGCCGTACCACTACGAGTACGCATTCGCGAGGACACCCATAGTGATAGTGAACGTACAGGCGTGTGTACGGGCCGTACCACTACGAGTACGCATACGCGAGGACACCCATAGTGATAGTGAGCGTACGCACGCGTGTACGGTCCGTACCACTATGGGTGTTCTTGCGTATGCGTACACACGCCTGTACGGGCCGTTGCTATGCATTTGGGGTGCCCTAGGGCCCCGGAACGCACCGTACCTGTGTGTGAAGCTCAAAATTACATAGGGGACACATGAGGGACAAGTATTACGGCCTACATGCATGCTGGGTGTCATGGAGACCAAGTTTAAAGTTTGAATTTGTTCTGGAAGGTGCACAGCAGAATTCAGCTGGAATGAATCTACTTTGTTGCAATGTGTTTGTGGGGTTGACATCATGCTGAAGAAAAAAACACAATAAGAACCCACTGACTGTGCTAGGTTTGAAGGGATTGGAGGAAACATAGGATGCAAATGTGAGTGACCAATCACTCTGTACTCCTGTGCATGAAACAGGCCAGCAAGGCAGATATAAGGCAGCCAGGTCCCATGAGGGAGCACTTGCCTGCACATCTCTGGATTCCACGACCCAGCTGCTGCTACTGATTCCCTGTAACCATGTCAAGGTCTATGGAGAGGTCACAGCCCTTCACCCTGGAGGAGAACATGGCTTTGCTGGATGTGATCCTCCCACAGTACCTCATGCTGTATGGGCGATCAGGGTATCAGGTGAGTGCAGAGTCTACTAGCACAGACTGTGTCCCTTTTTTGTGACTGTGACTTCTGGCATTGTGTCCAGGTGTCTCATACATGCTATGTACTGTAGGGGGGATCCCGGGGGGGGAATGCCTGATGTCTCCCAGCCAGAGCATGCAGTGGTGCATGTCTGCCGTCCTCACTTGTATCGTGTTTACTGTGACAATCACTGCATGGTGCATGCCACATTCTGCCTGTCTTGTCCTCCTGGGAATGTAGCCTCTACAGTCCTCATGTGATTATGTGGTCAGCCCAGTGTGACAGGTGACTGTACCCACAGATGTGTGTTAGTTCTGTGTACCTGTGCAGAGAGTGTCCACATGATGTGTTCGTACCCTGGACATGGGTGTGTGTGTAAGTCCCCTGTCATGTGGGTGGGTGCATATGTGGAGTGTAGCACCCCAGCTGCATGAGGGATGGATATACCCTGCCCATCTGATGTGAGCAGGGAGCAGTGTTGTGTGTCTGACGTGCAGAGCCAGCCCCACACCTGTGAGCCCCCCCCCGTCTAGTGGCACATGTGCAGAGTGAGGTTTGTCGCTGCATTTGGCAATGGCAAGTGAATGTCCTGTGCCTGTGTGTGTCTGTGTACTCTGCTGCGGTAGCGTCAGTGGCCTGTGGCATGTGACTGCTTAGAGGTGCTGCACATTATCCTGGTGTAGCTTGTGATGCACAGTGTGAGCCTGGATCATTGATTGTGTAGTTGCCCTCATTCCACCTGTGTCCTTTCAATGGCACGTACTGCTTTTGCCCTTCCCCAGAGGATCATGTCCCTATGACAAAGGTGCAATGCATTGGATGCATACTATGCCTTGTTGTAAACAGCAAATGTGTTCTAATATGTGTCTCTGTGACATGTGCCAGGTGTATTGATGTAGTGTCACTTGTTCATCCTCACAGGTAGGCGCCTCTGCCAAGGAGCAGATATGGCTGACCGCCGTCAGCGCCGTGAGGAGTGCGGATGGTCGGAAGCGGCGCCTGTCCCAGGTGAGGAAACGCTGGCAGGATATCCGGTGCTGGACGCGGAGGATCGCACGGGTCCTGCTGGGGGACTCACCTGAGAGCCATAAGAACCGCGGGCGCCGCCGACTGAGCCACATCCACAAGCGTGTGCTGCCGGTGGTCTTTCCAGACTTGGAGAGGCGCTTACAGGAGATGCAGCAGCAGGAAGGGGGTAGGTACATGTGTGCTTGTTGTGTTTCACCAGCATTTGTAAGTGCACAGTTGCATGGATACACTGCCAGGGTTTAAAGGTGCTGTGCATATCCAGTTACCCACTGTATAGCTGTGCTCTCCTGCCTCCCTTCCCCTCCTTGCAATGTGTTCCCTGGTCTGTGTGTAGTCACTCCTTCACAAGGTTATCTAGGCTTGCGCTTTCTCCACGTGAACTATGCCTGTAGCATCATGTGTGGGGGTAGTGTGTAACAGGTTTTGGGACCTTGCCTGTGCCCTGTCCAGTTCAGTACATGTGGGTTCCATGTCAGTTGGCACTGATGCAGAGTACAGACATGGGAGTTAGTCTCACAAGTGTCATGCCTTACAGTGCGCATGTCCTATGTTGTGACCTGTGACATGATGTGCATGAGTGTGCGATACGCATGGTGCAGGGATGGTGGCGTGTGTTGCAGTCATTCCCATTCAGGACCATGGAGCTGTGTGGCCACTACTGTCCCCTGGGGCATATTTTCCTAGGTGTCATGTGTGTCATCACAAAACGTGGACACTCTCAGTGTCTACAGCATAGGTTGTGCTCTGTGCCATTGTCCCCTGGCACCATGTATCTTGACGTGAAATGTAGTACAAGTGTCCACTGTACAGCCTGACCTGATTTTCCTTGTTCATAGTCACAGTGGCCAGTGCCTGTGTGTCTTGTTACACTCCTCTTTTGCTGCCCATTTGTATATGATTATTTGGACAGGCGCACCTCGGGTATTTGGCGTCCAATCTTGCATTTATGCAGCCCCTGTGTATTTCACCCAGACTAAGAGATGTAAGTGCCACCTGTGTCTCAACAAATTGTCTCATGTAGGGGGTGGTTGGTGCGGGGCAAGCCTACATGTCAAAACCTGAAATCTCCTTGCTAGTTCTGGCCAGTGTGTGATGTTTGGCTGGACATACACTCAAGGTGCAGTGAGCCAGTCATGGTGGGCATGTTTTCAGTATTACGTATGCAGCATGTGCCTCAAGCTCATGGATTTGGTCCCTCCTCATCCCTATTGTCGGCAACGCTGTGTGGTGCAGATGCAGTGCTGGATTGTCCCCAGGGCCTGGCTCCTATGTCAAACTCCATTTCATGTCATTTGCTATTGTGTCATGCTCTCCATGGATTTTCATTGGCATGGTGGGTCAACCAACTGTGTGTTGCATGCCCTACATCTGTACCTTGTTTTGTAGATGTTACTGATCTTTCTTTTTATGCTGTGCACTGTAACCTATGTAGATTGGACTCATGTGACATAGATTGTATGACATAATTTCGAAAGACAAAAATTCGACCTACAAAAATATCGCAACAAAAATATCGTGGTCAAGAATATCAACATCCTATCTACAACATGGTAAGTACAAAAATATCGATAATTTAATATCGATGTCAAAAATATCGTAATTCAAAAATATCGTTTTTTTTTTAGTTTAAAAATATATGTAAAATAAACCAAATAATACTTATAAATCAAAGAAACATAATTAAATATATTGTATAATATGTAAAATTTATAATAAATATATATAATTAAATGAAACTTTAATTAAACATATATATAATATATAATATATACACTTACTTAATAATTACTTTTAATAATAATTTCTATAACATATAAATTATTAAATATTTATTTAAATTACCAATACATCTATACACATAAAACAATAACATTAATAAATATTAAATGATTACATATAGCAAATAATAATCAATAATTTTAATTTGAATAATTTTTATTATTAATTATATATTACAATAGCTAAAATATTACAAAACATATTTAATATCAGACACAATAAAACTACTAGTCCAACTTCAACAAAAACAACAGTAAGGAAAATGTTGGATAGCGTAGGGGTAAAAATATCTATTCCAACTCCCGAGAGTGCAACAGTAGGGAAAACATTGGATAGCGTAGGAGTAAAAATTACTATTCCAACTCCAAAGAGTGCAACAGTAGGGAAAGTGTTGGATAGCGTAGGGGTAAAAATTACTATTCCAACTCCAGAGAGTGCAATAGTAGGGAAAATGTTGGATAGCGTAATGGTAAAAATTACTATTCCCACTCCAGAGAGTGCAATAGTAGGGAAAGTGTTGGATAGCGTAAGGGTAAATATTACTATTCCCACTCCAGACAGTGCAACAGTAGGGAAAACGTTGGATAGCGTAGGGGTACAAATAACTATTCCAACTCCAAAGAGTGCAACAGTAGGGAAAACGTTGGATAGCATAGGGGTAAAAATTACTATTCCAACTCCAGAGAGTGCAATAGTAGGGAAAGTGTTGGATAGCGTAAGCGTAAAATTTACTATTCCCACTCCAGAGAGTGCAATAGTAGGGAAAGTGTTGGATAGCGTAAGGGTAACATTTACTATTCCCACTCCAGAGAGTGCAACAGTATAGAAAACGTTGGATAGCGTAGGGGTAAAAATAACTATTCCAACTCCAAAGAGTGCAACAGTAGGGAAAACATTGGATAGCGTAGGGGTAAAAATTACTATTCCAACTCCAGAGAGTGCAATAGTAGGGAAAGTGTTGGATAGCGTAAGGGTCAAATTTACTATTCCCACTCCAGAGAATGCAATAGTAGGGAAAGTGTTGGATAGCGTAAGGGTAAAAATTACTATTCCAACTCCAGAGAGTGCAACAGTAGGGAAAACGTTGGATAGCGTAGGGGTAAAAATTACTATTCCCACTCCAGAGAGTGCAATAGTAGGGAAAGTGTTGGATAGCGTAAGGGTAAAAATTACTATTCCCACTCCAGACAGTGCAACAGTAGAGAAAAGGTTGGATAGCGTAGGGGTAAAAATTACTATTCCAACTCCAAAGAGTGCAACAGTAGGGAAAGCGCTGGATAGCGTAGGGGTAAAAATTACTATTCCAACTCCAGAGAGTGCAACAGTAGGGAAAGCGCTGGATAGCGTAGGGGTAAAAATTACTATTCCCACTCCAGATAGTAAAACAGTTGGGAAAGCACTAGATATCATAGTGATTCTATTAACATTATAACCAATTTAATAATTTCTTATAAAAAAATTGCATGTTAACAATGTTTTAAAAAAAAAAATATTATTAAATACCAATTATGTAAAATAAATATTTAAATAAATAAATTTTAATTACATCCCACACTATTCCCCCTTTAACACACAACACACTACACATAAAAATTCACATAATTAATTTAATTATGAATTAATCACTTAATAAAATTAAATCACCAATTAATTACTAATTAACAATTAATTAATTAACTATAACAATAAAGAAATATTATTAATAAACTAATTATAATTTATATAATTAACAAAATAATAAAGTAATTTTACAATTAATAATTAATTAAAAATTAATTAATCTATTAATCACATTATTTACCAATTATTAATTGATTACAAATTAATTAATCATAAATACCAATGAAACAATACATATTAATTCATTAATTATAATTACATTACTTCCCACCCTATTCCCCTATAAACCCACAACCCACTACACATTAAAATTCACATAATTAATTTAATTATCAATTAATCACTTAATAAAATTAAATTACCAATTAATTACTAATTAACAATTAATTAATTAACAATAAATAAATATTAATAATAAACTAATTATAATGTATATAATTAACCAATTAATAAAATAATTGTACAATTAATAATTAATTAACAATTAATTAATCAATTAATTACCAATTATTAATTAATTACCAATTAATTAATCATAAATACCAATTAAACAATACATATTAATTCATTAATTATAATTAAATTACTTCCCACCCTATTCCCCTATAAACCCACAACCCGCTCTGATACTAAAACGCTAAATTAAATGTAAAATAATTATAAATCTCTAAACATTTATTTTTAAATGTATTAAAATACATTACAATAATCTTTAACATACAAATAAAATACATATTAAATGACATTACACTAAATAAATATCGATATTATTGACATCGAAATTTTTACTTACGATATTACTTACATCGATATTAATTACTTCGATATTATTTACTTCGATATTACTTACCTTGGGATCGATATTCTGTCCATCGATATTCTTGACTTCGATATTCTGTACCTACGATATTAAAAACACGATATTATTGTAGGTCGAAATTTAAAACTCGATATTTTGGCTAACCACCGTGACATATGTATACAGGTGTGTGATTAATTGCTGTCTCTTCACCTTGCCCACAGCATCGTCGGGGGACACGGAGGGAGACATGAGCACAGACGGAGCGGAGGGACCGAGCACCAGTGCCAGCGTTGATATCGTGGCTGGCACATTGAGTGGTACAGAGGTGGAGGAGAGTGAGGCCGAGGACCTGTCCACTGGCACCACCGAATATGAAGCCGACGGGTCCGAGGATGATCTCTCCGAGTGGGCGGAGGCTGCACCACCAGCTCACAGCGGCACAACATCGCACCCCGCCCCCTCCATTGCCATCAGCCGCCTCCCCCTTGCTCGTGTCCCTTCCCAACGTGCCCGGTCACCACATGTCTCCTTCCTGCCAGGCACCGCACCCCCTGCCCCTGTCTCCACTGCTGCTGCCAATGCCGAGTCTGTGGACATCCAGCGGCAGTTGCAGATTGGTCAGGCTGCGATCCTTAATGTCCTCCATGGCCACAGCCAGGTCCTCAACAACATGGAGGCATACTTGGAGGGCATTCACTCATCGCAGGCTGACCAACGCAGCTTGCTGAGGTTGATAGACTCGACACTGACTGCAGCAGTGGGTCTCCTGCAGCGCTACGTCCAACCCCCTACCCCTGCTCCATCCACACCTCCCACTCCCATGCCTGTCCCACGTACACCCAGACGTCAGCATGCACCCACCACGACGGACACAGGCACCCCACCAGCAGGGAAGGTCACCCGCACACCTCCTGGCACGCACACACAGGGTGAAGTAGGCACACCCACTGGGTCGGGGGACAAACGTAAGACACGCAGCCAGAGTGGGAGTCCGCATTCCACCAAATCCACTCCCTCCAAATCCCCTCCCCTCAGCTCTCCTGGCCACATATCACACAAAGACTCCTTCATGGCCACTCTGTCCCTGAGCCCCACAGTGACACCACCCCGCAAGCGGTCAAGGGAGTCCCCGGTCAGGGTGGTTGAGTCCCCCCCCCTGTCTACACCCTCCCCCAGTGGCGCTGCGATCCATCCCTCTGACCCCCCCCCCTCCTTGGGGCCTGTGGTTCCTTCGGGTGCAGGGGATTCCCTGGAGGACCTTGCTAAGGTGTGCAGCGAGATCCTGGCCTCCGCCTTTGGCCCTGCCCCACCCCCTGTGGTGGAGTCCTCCCTCCCTGCACCCACGATGCCTACCCTTCGCCCTCCTGTTCCTGCGGTGCCTGGTTCTTCCCCTCACATGATGCCCTCACCCCTGTGGAAGACGACGGAATCTAATTGTGCAGGCAAGCTAGGGGATACGCATCCCACTGTGTCCCCCATCCAGCTATGACTTCTGGACTGCCCTATGGGCTTTGTAAATATTGAACTTCCTACAAACTAGATTTTTTGGTTCATGCTGAATAAAGCAATTTATTTTTTTCCCCTTGGAACACTACTGCTTTGCTGGTATTGCTGTTGGTGGGGCTGCTACATGGTTTTGGGTGGTGTTCAAGTGTTGGGTGTGTGGGAAAGGTAGTAGTGTGCTGGTCATGGGGGGACCCTGGGATCTGTGTGCCATCACACGGTGTTAGCTAGGTTTCTCTGTTCATGTAAGCAGTTGCTGCATGGTGAAATTGTCCAAAGGTGTATTCCTTCCTCTGTGTACCCTGACATCTTCCCTGCAGGGTGTTCCCAATATTTAGCGCTGAGCTGTGTGTACATTAGCTGGATGTGTGACGGACTCCTTCTACTTTGCACATGCATGCTGAGCAATGTCTCCACCTGCATCATTCGTGGCATCCTTGGTAGTCATTGTACTTGTGTATGTGGACTATTGACATGACTTCATGTGGACATGTTTTCTTTTCTGCGCTATGCATGCGTATACTCCCAGCCTCGCACACATGTGGTACATGTACTGCAGGGTCTTTGTGCACCTGACTGACAATTGTGGACATTGGATCTGTGGGTACTCCACCCTTTTTCTTTCCATGGGCACTGCTGGGGGCCTCTGCACCCACCCCTCCTGTCTCTGGGCACTGCTGGGAGGACTCTGCACCCACCCCTCCTATGTCTGGGCACTGCTGGGAGGACTCTGCACCCACCCCTCCTATGTCTGGGCACTGCTGGGAGGACTCTGCACCCACCCCTCCTGTGACTGGGCACTGCTGGGAGTGTTAGGCACCCACCCCTCCTGTCTCTGGGCACTGCTGGGAGGACTCTGCACCCACCCCTCCTATGTCTGGGCACTGCTGGGAGGACTCTGCACCCACCCCTCCTGTGACTGGGCACTGCTGGGAGGACTCTGCACCCACCCCTCCTGTGTCTGGGCACTGCTGGGAGTGATTGGCACCCACCCCTCCTGTGTCTGGGCACTGCTGGGAGGACTCTGCACCCACCCCTCCTGTCTCTGGGCACTGCTGGGAGGACTCTGCACACACCCCTCCTCTCTCTAGGCACTGCTGGGAGGACTCTGCACACACCCCTCCTGTGTCTGGGCACTGCTGGGAGGACTCTGCACCCACCCCTCCTGTGTCTGGGCACTGCTGGGAGGAATCTGCACCCGCCCCTCCTCTGTCTGGGCACTGCTGGGAGTGATAGGCACACACCCCTCCTGTGTCTGGGCACTGCTGGGAGTGATAGGCACACACCCCTCCTGTATCTGGGCACTGCTGGGAGGACTCTGCACAAACCCCTCCTGTGTCTGGGCACTGCTGGGATGACTCTGCACACACCCCTCCTATTTAACAATATGTACGCTTAGAACATACACGTGTGTGGGTTCGCTCCATGGGGGTACGGGTCGTACTTACACTGTTGGGGTGGGACGTATACGTACGCGGGTGAGGGTACGTGTCGTACATACACGGTTGGGGTGGGGGTACGCTCCATACGTCCGCGGGTGAGGGTACGGGTCATACTTACACTGTTGGGGTGGGGGTACGCTCCATACGTCCGTGGGTGAGGGTATGGGTCGTACTTACACTGTTGGGGTGGGGGTACGCTCCATACGTCCGCGGGTGAGGGTACGGCTCGTACTTACACTGTTGGGGTGGGGGTACGCTCCATACGTCCGCGGGTGAGGGTACGGGTCATACTTACACTGTTGGGGTGGGGGTACGCTCCATACGTCCGCGGGTGAGGGTACGGGTCGTACTTACACTGTTGGGGTGGGAGTACGCTCCATACGTATGCGGGTGGGGGTACGTGTTGTACTTACACTGTTGGGGTGGGAGTACGCTCCATACGTACGCGGGTGGGGGTATGTGTCGTACTTACACTGTTGGGGTGGGAGTACGCTCCATACGTCCGCGGGTGGGGTACGGGTCATACTTACACTGTTGGGGTGGGAGTACGCTCCATACGTGCGCGGGTGGGGTACGGGTCGTACTTACACTGTTGGGGTGGGAGTACGCTCCATACGTACGTGGGTGGGGGTACGGGTCGTACATACACGGTTGGGGTGGGAGTACGCTCCATACGTCCGTGGGAGGGGTACGGGTCATACTTACACTGTTGGGGTGGGGGGTACGCTCCATACGTACGCGGGTGAGGGTACGGGTCGTACATACACGGTTGGGGTGGTGGGTACGCTCCATGCATACGCGGGTGGGGGTACGGTCCGTACATATCCGTACCCACGCTGTGGAATGCTTGTGCGGCCCGTACCCAGGCCTTTGCCACGTGGGTACAGCCGTCCCGCCATTGTTGGGGTGACGTAGGTGTGGGCGTGGTACGACTCGTACCCACGCTCTTAAGGCGTGGGTACGGGACGTACCTGTATTGTTGTGTTGCCGGTTCGCGTCGTCAGGCACTTCCGTTGTGGCGGACGCTGGCTTTGCTGGACACGCCCCCACCCCCTCGTAGTGACCAGGGCCTGGGGGTCAGGTATGTCCAGGGCATGTGTGCTGTGTGACTTGGGTGGGTGTTTTGTGGCCTGCCCCTGGTCCTGCCCCCCCCCCTTTCCCCCCTCCCTTTGTTGTTCTGACCTTCTGCGGCGTCTGCGTCGGAACCTGTAGAGGAGGTCCACTGCTATGAGGGCCGGGATGACACGTAGGTTCGGGTCCATGTCTGTCCGTCGCGTACAGGTACTCCTTGTTCGCGTCGTACTGATTTCCCGGCAGTTTTTGGCAGCCGGAAAATATTGTCCGTGCGGGATGACGTCGGTGCGAATCGTAATTCCTGGTTCGTGAATGGCAGGCTGCGTGCGTCCCGACGTCACGTCGGCGCTTTCCCGGATCGCATTTGTATGTTTATTTTCGTCGGTCGGGGTTTTGTACGATTCGTATGGAAATTGAGTTTCCGTGCGAATCGTAATTCCATGTTTGTATATTGTTACGACCGGGTACGCGTCGGACGGAGAATATGCTCCGTCCGACGGTTCGTACCCGGTTTTTACAGGATCGTAATCGGCACCATAGTGTAACCTAAATGGTTAGTATAACACAGGTGACTTTTAGTACTGGGTGTTATAAAGGACAAACCGCATATTACAGAACACACACATTATGCAGCATGCCCAAAACCAACATTGCGCAGAAGAAAGAATATTTATATGTGTGTATATTATCTACTGGCGGTCGCCAGTAGATAGTTATAGTTAGGACCGTGTTTCCATAGGAAATCTGAAAATTCTATTTTGAATATCTTTGGCGCCGGTTGACGAATCCTCGCTAATTTTTCAAAATAGGTGGGGCGCTCCGCTCCGCTCCTACCCTGAAAGTCTCGGGGTGATTAGTCAAGCAGGGGCCGAGAAAAAAGGGGGGTCCCAAAACGCGTTTTCCCCATGCATTTTTCCATAGGGACCTTTAGTCCAAGGTACAGCCCGAACGGCTGAACAGAATTGCTTGAAATTTGGCAGAGAGGTAGTCCTCAGGTCTTGGATGTGCCTTTTGAATATCTGGAGTCAATCTGTTCTGTAGTTCCTGAGAATATTTCAGTTAAAAGTACATATATATCTATAAGCGCGCACCGTGAGCGTACTGTAAGCATACCGTACGCGCACGCTGCCGTGCGCGAGCGTAATTCTGATTGGTGGTTACATGACAGTAAACATTCCAGTCGGTCGAAATCAGGAAGTGTCGGCCGCCATTTTGTGTGTCTCACACTAAAAAACAAAGGTGGAGAATGTGAAAAGGGGGCAAGGTAGAGAGTTGCAGACCCCCTAGCCTTTGTCAGGGGGTCCAAAAAGGACTCAGAAGTGTGAAAAATACATTTTTTTTTAAATCGCGGGGTACGCGTACCGTGCGCGTACGATAAGCATACGGCGGAATTAAAAAAAATAAAATAATAGAAATAAAAATAAAAATGAAATATTTGGATGTTGGTTGGCTCTAAAAAGAGCCGTTGTGTTCATGGAGTGTTTTTTGTACCTATAAGTAAGTACCGATGCAGAGTCTAAAGTTCAAGAGGAAGACTCTGTTCCCTTCATCATTGAAATGTACACCGTCTCCTCTATAAATGTCTTGCATGTTGTAACGCAAGTTGTTGTGGTATATAGAACCCATACCATAGTCTCTGAGGAAAGCAGAAACAGACTTATTGACGTGCTTTCTTGCTTTGTCAATCTGCGGACAAAATTGGTTGGACCAGTTCCACTTTTGCCTTTGGCATATATTAGAATATACAAAGGCAGATTGAGGAAAAAGCGACATCAATTGCACAAAGGTGTCCTTAATAAGCATTTCCAGACCTACCCCAGTTAAAGTGCTTAGGTCATTTCCACCACAGTGCACAATAATAAGGTTAGGCTGTGGGAGATGTAGAAAGGTTTTCACCAAAGGCATTAATTGGTGCCACTTAAACCCTCTCTGACCAATCCATTTAATGTCTACATTTGGCAAAGCAAGGTCTTTCACAATACCTCTTTTTTCTGCATACTTTTCACTCCAGTAGACATAGCTGTGACCTACAATCCACACTGTGAACATCTTCCAAGGAGAACAGGATGCACTCAGGAGGTGTCTTTCAGCAGAATGGCAATATGAAATGAAAGACAGTTGAAAAATGGAGGCTAACATACTTTTTTTTTTTTTTTAAAAGAAGTGGTTGGCTGATTCAAACCATTTTACAGTTAAAACTAGGCTGTATGTTTAGATTTTTACAAGCATGTTTTGTATTGGTTCAGAAAAATGTGTTCACACAGAACATTACTTTGGATTTGCTGTTAGGTTTGAAAAGTCAAGCACTCTTGCTCTTTGGGTTAGAAACATTGTGTGCTGAACTTCTGACCTCTCTGCTTACACCAGTGTTCCATGACCTCTTGCTATGGTAGCAGTCAGAAGTCATGTTGGGGGAAGGGATTATTTGGAAAGGGATGAAATTTGCAACCAATAGAAATGTGTGTTTCCATTTGAAAAAATTGTGGGAAGGACTGTGATTTGGAGTTAACATGTATATGTGTGGAAAAAGAGAGGGAAACATTGCCATTAACTGGTTCTGGTGAGAGGAGAGAGGTGTACAGCTCAGAGATTGTGGCTCTGATAATCTGCTGTTTGAGTGCCACATTTATTTCTGAACTAACTACTTTTAAAGGTGAGTTATGAATTTGAGAGGGAATGTATGTGGAGCATTTTGATATAAATAATAGAAATGTGATTCTTCTTTTAAAGTTGTTTTTCACATTTTGTGTTTTGGGAGATATTCAACTGTCTTGAAGTTGTGAGATATTATTGAGTATGTCTTCACCATAAGTTAAGGTGTACTGGTATCACCCAGGAATAATGATTTCTGCCTAGAATTACACCATGAGTCTGTGTGCACACAGGAATTGTTATCAGAGATTTAATTTGTGTTGCTCTTGCTCTGTTAGCCTTGCACTCGCAGGAAAGGGGCAGTTTGTTTTCTTAAAGTGTGATGGTTAGCATTCAGCAGAAATCACTTTCTCACAAATGAGAGGCAAATGCAAACACATTTGAAAATAGCATGGTACATTTTCCTACCACTTTAAAAGTTGTGTTTTACATTTTATGTTAAGGAAGATATTTAAGTGCCTTGAACATGTTAGATATTATGGAGTATGTCTTCACCATAAGTTAAGGTGTACTGGTATCACACAGGAATACTGTTTTCTGCTTAGAATCACACCATGAGACAGTGTGCACACAAGAATTGTTATCAGAAATTTAATTTGTGTTGCTCTTGCTCTGTTAGCCTTGCACTCGCAGGAAAGGGGCAGCTTGTTTTTTGGAACTGTGATGGTTTGTATTCAGCATAAAAAAGCTGTTTGGGCATGTGCTATTTTCTGTTTCTGAAAAATAAAATGAAAATGTGTGAGACTGTTACAGTAATTATCACTTGCTCTACCACAGTAGTAAGTGTGCTTTCAAATTGCAAATCAAATTTCGTTTTCTGCCTAGAATCACACCATGAGTCTGTGCGCACACAGGAATTGTTGTCAGAGATTTAATTTGTGTTACTCTGGTTCTTTCAGAATTGCATTCGTAGGAAAGGGGCAGCTTGTTTTATTGAACTGTGATGGCTAGCATTGAGCCCAAATTAATATGTCACAAATGAGAGGGCAATGCAAACACATTTGACATCAACATGGTAGATTTTCCTTACACTCCTGCAATGGGTCATGTAGTTTGTACATGTTCAGAAGTCAAATTAACTCTTACCACACATGTAGTGTTACATACATGTCTCCAATATTTATGCAGTTGCGCAAGGATCAATGCAGATCTCTTTTGCACTTGACAGTAGACAGTCTCCAGAAGCACACTCTTAGCAGAGAGGAAGCTGTTTCTCATGTACAGTCAAGCTTACTATTCAGCGCTGTGTGGTGTTTCAGATAGCAGTGAGTAACGCTAATACATTGAACCTCACCAAGGCTCATTTCCTTTGCTAGAGTGTAGTACGTCATTCAGGTTGCACATGTTCATGGTCTCAAAAAGCAGTTTGGGCATGTGCTGTTGTCTGTTTCTGAAAAATATAATGAAAATGTGTCAGACTGTTACAGTAATTATGACTTGCTCTACCACAGTCGTAAGTGTGCTTTCAAATTGCAAATCAAATTTCGTTTTCTGCCTAGAATCACACCATGAGTCTGTGCGCACACAGGACTTGTTGTCAGAGATTCAATTTGTGTTACTCTGGTTCTTTCAGAATTGCATTCGTGGGAAAGGGGCAGCTTGTGTTATTGAACTGTGATGGCTAGCATTGAGCCCAAATTAATATGTCACAAATGAGAGGGCAATGCAAACACATTTGACATCAACATGGTAGATTTTCCTTACACTCCTGCAATGGGTGATGTAGTTTGTACATATTCAGAAGTCAAATTAACCCTTACCACACATGTAGTGTTACATACATGTCTCCAATGTTTATGCAGTTGCGCAAGGATCCATGCAGATCTCTTTTGCACTTGACAGTAGACAGTCTCCAGAAGCACACTCTTAGCAGAGAGCAAGCTGTTTCTCATGTACAGTGAAGCTTACTATTCAGCGCTGTGTGGTGTTTCAGATAGCAGTGAGTAACGCTAATACATTGAATCTCACCAAGGCTCATTTCCTGTGCTAGAGTGTAGTATGTCATTCAAGTTGCACATGTTCATGGTCTCAAAAAGCAGTTTGGGCATGTGCTCTTTTCTGTTTCTGAAAAATATAATGAAAATGTGTCAGACTGTTACAGTAATTATCACTTGCTCTACCACAGTCATAAGTGTGCTTTCAAATTGCAAATCAAATTTCGTTTTCTGCCTAGAATCACACCATGAGTCTGTGCGCACACAGGAATTGTTGTCAGAGATTCAATTCGTGTTACTCTGGTTCTTTCAGAATTGCATTCGTGGGAAAGGGGCAGCTTGTTTTACTGAATTGTGATGGCTAGCATTGAGCCCAAATTAATATGTCACAAATGAGAGGGCAATGCAAACACATTTGACATCAACATGGTAGATTTTCCTTACACTCCTGCAATGGGTTATGTAGTTTGTACATGTTCAGAAGTCAAATTAACCCTTACCACACACGTAGTGTTACATACATGTCTCCAATGTTTATGTAGTTGTGCAAGGATCAATGCAGATCTCTTTTGCACTTGACAGTAGACAGTGTCCAGAAGCACACTCTTAGCAGAGAGCAAGCTGTTTCTCATGTACAGTCAACCTTACTATTCTGCGCTGTGTGGTGTTTCAGATAGCAGTGAGTAACGCTAATACATTGAACCTCACCAAGGCTCATTTCCTTTGCTAGAGTGTAGTACGTCATTCAGGTTGCACATGTCCATGGTCTCAAAATGCAGTTTGGCCATGTGCTCTTTTCTGTTTCTGAAAAAAAATATAATGAAAATGTGTCAGACTGTTAGAGTAATTATCACTTGCTCTACCACAGTAGTAAGTGTGCTTTCCAATTGCAAATCAAATTTCGTTTTCTGCCTAGAATCACACCATGAGTCTGTGCACACACAGGAATTGTTGTCAGAGATTCAATTCATGTTACTCTGGTTCTTTCAGAATTGCATTTGTGGGAAAGGGGCAGCTTGTTTTATTGAATTGTGATGGCTAGCATTGAGCCCAAATTAATATGTCACAAATGAGAGGGCAATGCAAACACATTTGACATCAACATGGTAGATTTTCCTTACACTCCTGCAATGGGTTATGTAGCTTGTACATTTTCAGAAGTCAAATTAACCCTTACCACACATGTAGTGTTACATACATGTCTCCAATGTTTATGCAGTTGCGCAAGGATCAATGCAGATCTCTTTTGCACTTGACAGTAGACAGTGTCCAGAAGCACACACTTAGCAGAGAGCAAGCTGTTTCTCATGTACAGTGAAGCTTACTATTCAGCACTGTGTGGTGTTTCAGATAGCAGTGAGTAACGCTAATACATTGAATCTCACCAAGGCTCATTTCCTGTGCTAGAGTGTAGTATGTCATTCAAGTTGCACATGTTCATGGTCTCAAAAAGCAGTTTGGGCATGTGCTCTTTTCTGTTTCTGAAAAATATAATGAAAATGTGTCAGACTGTTACAGTAATTATCACTTGCTCTACCACAGTCATAAGTGTGCTTTCAAATTGCAAATCAAATTTCGTTTTCTGCCTAGAATCACACCATGAGTCTGTGCGCACACAGGAATTGTTGTCAGAGATTCAATTCGTGTTACTCTGGTTCTTTCAGAATTGCATTCGTGGGAAAGGGGCAGCTTGTTTTACTGAATTGTGATGGCTAGCATTGAGCCCAAATTAATATGTCACAAATGAGAGGGCAATGCAAACACATTTGACATCAACATGGTAGATTTTCCTTACACTCCTGCAATGGGTTATGTAGTTTGTACATTTTCAGAAGTCAAATTAACCCTTACCACACAAGTAGTGTTACATACATGTCTCCAATGTTTATGCAGTTGCGCAAGGATCAATGCAGATCTCTTTTGCACTTGACAGTAGACAGTGTCCAGAAGCACACACTTAGCAGAGAGCAAGCTGTTTCTCATGTACAGTCAACCTTACTATTCAGCGCTGTGTGGTGTTTCAGATAGCAGTGAGCAACGCTAATACATTGAACCTCACCAAGGCTCATTTCCTTTGCTAGAGTGCAGTACGTCATTCAGGTTGCACATGTTCATGGTCTCAAAAAGCAGTTTGGCCGTGTGCTCTTTTCTGTTTCTGAAAAAAAATAATGAAAATGTGTCAGACTGTAACAGTAATTATCACTTGCTCTACCACAGTCATAAGTGTGCTTTCAAATTGCAAATCAAATTTCGTTTTCTGCCTAGAATCACACCATGAGTCTGTGTGCACACAGGAATTGTTGTCAGAGATTCAATTCGTGTTACTCTGGTTCTTTCAGAATTGCATTCGTGGGAAAGGGGCAGCTTGTTTTACTGAATTGTGATGGCTAGCATTGAGCCCAAATTAATATGTCACAAATGAGAGGGCAATGCAAACACATTTGACATCAACATGGTAGATTTTCCTTACACTCCTGCAATGGGTTATGTAGTTTGTACATGTTCAGAAGTCAAATTAACCCTTACCACACATGTAGTGTTACATACATGTCTCCAATGTTTATGTAGCTGTGCAAGGATCAATGCAGATCTCTTTTGCACTTGACAGTAGACAGTGTCCAGAAGCACACTCTTAGCAGAGAGCAAGCTGTTTCTCATGTACAGTCAACCTTACTATTCTGCGCTGTGTGGTGTTTCAGATAGCAGTGAGTAACGCTAATACATTGAACCTCACCAAGGCTCATTTCCTTTGCTAGAGTGTAGTACGTCATTCAGGTTGCACATGTCCATGGTCTCAAAATGCAGTTTGGCCATGTGCTCTTTTCTGTTTCTGAAAAAAAATATAATGAAAATGTGTCAGACTGTTAGAGTAATTATCACTTGCTCTACCACAGTAGTAAGTGTGCTTTCCAATTGCAAATCAAATTTCGTTTTCTGCCTAGAATCACACCATGAGTCTGTGCACACACAGGAATTGTTGTCAGAGATTCAATTCATGTTACTCTGGTTCTTTCAGAATTGCATTCGTGGGAAAGGGGCAGCTTGTTTTATTGAATTGTGATGGCTAGCATTGAGCCCAAATTAATATGTCACAAATGAGAGGGCAATGCAAACACATTTGACATCAACATGGTAGATTTTCCTTACACTCCTGCAATGGGTTATGTAGTTTGTACATTTTCAGAAGTCAAATTAACCCTTACCACACATGTAGTGTTACATACATGTCTCCAATGTTTATGCAGTTGCGCAAGGATCAATGCAGATCTCTTTTGCACTTGACAGTAGACAGTGTCCAGAAGCACACAGTTAGCAGAGAGCAAGCTGTTTCTCATGTACAGTCAACCTTACTATTCAGCGCTGTGTGGTGTTTCAGATAGCAGTGAGTAACGCCAATACATTGAACCTCACCAAGGCTCATTTCCTTTGCTAGAGTGTAGTACGTCATTCAGGTTGCACATGTTCATGGTCTCAAAAAGCAGTTTGGCCATGTGCTCTTTTCTGTTTCTGAAAAAAAATAATGAAAATGTGTCAGACTGTTACAGTAATTATCACTTGCTCTACCAGAGTCATAAGTGTGCTTTCAAATTGCAAATCAAATTTCGTTTTCTGCCTAGAATCACACCATGAGTCTGTGCGCACACAGGAATTGTTGTCAGAGATTCAATTCGTGTTACTCTGGTTCTTTCAGAATTGCATTCGTGGGAAAGGGGCAGCTTGTTTTACTGAATTGTGATGGCTAGCATTGAGCCCAAATTAATATGTCACAAATGAGAGGGCAATGCAAACACATTTGACATCAACATGGTAGATTTTCCTTACACTCCTGCAATGGGTTATGTAGTTTGTACATGTTCAGAAGTCAAATTAACCCTTACCACACATGTAGTGTTACATACATGTCTCCAATGTTTATGTAGTTGTGCAAGGATCAATGCAGATCTCTTTTGCACTTGACAGTAGACAGTGTCCAGAAGCACACTCTTAGCAGAGAGCAAGCTGTTTCTCATGTACAGTCAACCTTACCATTCTGCGCTGTGTGGTGTTTCAGATAGCAGTGAGTAACGCTAATACATTGAACCTCACCAAGGCTCATTTCCTTTGCTAGAGTGTAGTACGTCATTCAGGTTGCACATGTCCATGGTCTCAAAATGCAGTTTGGCCATGTGCTCTTTTCTGTTTCTGAAAAAAAATATAATGAAAATGTGTCAGACTGTTAGAGTAATTATCACTTGCTCTACCAAAGTAGTAAGTGTGCTTTCCAATTGCAAATCAAATTTCGTTTTCTGCCTAGAATCACACCATGAGTCTGTGCGCACACAGGAATTGTTGTCAGAGATTCAATTCATGTTACTCTGGTTCTTTCAGAATTGCTTTTGTGGGAAAGGGGCAGCTTGTTTTATTGAATTGTGATGGCTAGCATTGAGCCCAAATTAATATGTCACAAATGAGAGGGCAATGCAAACACATTTGACATCAACATGGTAGATTTTCCTTACACTCCTGCAATGGGTTATGTAGTTTGTACATTTTCAGAAGTCAAATTAACCCTTACCACACATGTAGTGTTACATACATGTCTCCAATGTTTATGCAGTTGCGCAAGGATCAATGCAGATCTCTTTTGCACTTGACAGTAGACAGTGTCCAGAAGCACACACTTAGCAGAGAGCAAGCTGTTTCTCATGTACAGTCAACCTTACTATTCAGCGCTGTGTGGTGTTTCAGATAGCAGTGAGTAACGCTAATACATTGAACCTCACCAAGGCTCATTTCCTTTGCTAGAGTGTAGTACGTCATTCAGGTTGCACATGTTCATGGTCTCAAAAAGCAGTTTGGCCATGTGCTCTTTTCTGTTTCTGAAAAAAAATAATGAAAATGTGTCAGACTGTTAGAGTAATTATCACTTGCTCTACCACAGTAGTAAGTGTGCTTTCAAATTGCAAATCAAATTTTGTTTTCTGCCTAGAATCACACCATGAGTCTGTGCGCACACAGGAATTGTTGTCAGAGATCAAATTCGTGGTACTCTGGTTCTTTCAGAATTGCATTCGTAGGAAAGGGGAAGCTTTAATTCGTGTTGGTTTTATTGTGTGTTTCACTTGTAGAAAAGGGGGAGATAGTATTATAAGATTTGAAAAGCACAAAAAACATATAGTAATAAATTTAAATTACATAAAGGTATTTTTTTTTTGTTTCTTTCAGGTATTGCTGAACAACAGTGAAATAAGTTAAAGATGCCTATAAAATCAAGGAAGAGAAAAGAACAGAAAAAACATTTATATTTGAAGACAACTGGAGGACCCAAATTAGTTGAAGATCCTCATGTTGGAAAAAAGAAAAAGTCTTCTGGTAACCAAACCAAGGATTTTTTTAAAAATATCTTCAAAAAAAGAACAAATTTGAAAAATGTCCGCACTGCAAATAGAGTTTCAAGTAGAAAAGAACAGGACAAAAGTGAGAAATTAGAAAATGCTAATGTACAATTAGAAGCAATAAAGATTGACTTAAAAAGAAAAACAGCATTTAAAGACATTCGTAGAAAAATGTTTCAGAGAAGAGTGATGTCCAATTTGCTAAAGGATGTCAGAAAATATAAGAAGAAAGCGAAATTTTATAAGCGAAAAAAAGAAATCGAATCAATTGTAGCTAAGGCTTTAGATTTAAAAAGAAAACTATTCATTTTAATTTTGAACAGGATCCGTACATTAGATAAAATGGTCAATGTAATGAAGTCACAAAGCAAAACAAAAAGAGTAGTGAAAAGAAATAACTTTTGTAAAGTGTTTTTAGGAGAATGGATGCATAGTTCAAGTACTGAACCATTTTTTAATGAAGAGAGTTATCTTCAAAGTAATAGTTTGCTGCATGCAGTTGGCACCAGTGGCCGAGCTTATGAAGTGAAAGATGGTTGTATAATGGAAAAGGAGAAAATGGTTCCAAGAAATGAGGAAGAAGTGATAGCTGATGAGGTTATGGGGAGACGTCCTAAAGCCCCAGTGTACACTTGGAATTGTAGTAGTATTTGTACTGTACGACAGGAATCTATTGATAAATTACGTGAATTTCTAAGAGAATATAGTAAAAAAAGTGTTAAACAGAAGATTAAGGTGCTTCAAAGACTAGATCCATGTAGAGTGAGAGAGAATACTGGTTTGCAAGGACATTCTCTGGCTTGTCTTTCTAGGAAAGTTTGCCAAAGTGTTTTTCACCATTTTAGGATGCTGGCGGTTCATCATACTGAAATGAGAAAGTTTGTGAGAAGATTGTATTTTGCTAAAAGTCCAGCACTAAAGTTAAATGAGTTGAATAGGGCTCTGTTCCGTGGATCTGTATCAGATGTAGAGAAGGTTACTGATGAAATTCAGTTTTGTTACTTTGGTCCGGAACAAGAAAGTGCAGATAATGACACAGTAATTGAAGAAAATGTGGAAGACAATGTAGAACCTACTATTAGTAAAAATTTTGAAGATCAAATGACAAAATTTACTATCATCTCTAATGAAAGACCAAATATTACTTGTATATGTTGCCGGAGAAGCCATTATAAAAAACAAACAAGGTATGTTGATCTCTATTAAAAAAAGTGAAAAAGAAGATAATACTAAGTGGTTGGATTTTGCTACATATTTATTTCTGGAAAATTGTTTTGATTTGGGTGAATATCACCGTATTT
This sequence comes from Triturus cristatus, assembly GCF_964204655.1. NCBI lineage: Eukaryota > Metazoa > Chordata > Amphibia > Caudata > Salamandridae > Triturus > Triturus cristatus. The sequence continues at coordinate 14,214,614 of NC_140583.1, forward strand.
GTAAATACTGTTATAACAAGTTAGAAGAAAATAAAATGCCAGCAATAGCTGTACATAATAATTTAGAATTGGTTGAAATTCCTGCAGAACTTAGTGATTTAAATACGTATGAGTCTATACTCATTCAATGTGTCCATCCGTTCCAGACTATAGTTCGTATGGAGCCCAAAACAGGCAAATTACCTCCTTCGGATTTACAAAGAGGTTTAAAAGGAAGAGTTGTCTATTTGCCATTGGATTTGAAAAAAAAATATGGAAACTATTGATGCAGATACATTGGAAACTGAACCATTAGTTATTTTGGTTAATGGAGTACCAACAAAGAACAAGAAAATTTGGCAGGAGCTGGTAGATGTACGAAAAGTACAAAGAGCAAATTTATATTTGAAAAGAAATAACAAATGGTATGAAACAATTTATATGGATGAAGATGAAGAAGTTTTACTACCAGACTCAGGAATACCAGCTGAGCAAATTGAAAAAGTGGATAAGTCAAAAGAAGAAGAAATTTATGAACATTTCAGAATACATCCTCTTCATTCAAAAGAAGTTATGGCAAACACTATTGATCTGTTTCAGATGAAGAAAGCACAAGGAACTCCAGTGAGTGTATGGGAGGTGAGCTTGGAAGCTTGTTGTTTTCCCCAGCTGTTTCCTACAGGAAAAGGTGGACGATATGATGAACGTCCAGTACAGATTCCTGCTTCTGAGTATCTGACTACAAGATTATATGCAGAAGATCCCAGATTTCGTCAAAGTATTCCTTATTTGTTCCATCTATTATTTGAAAGTGACTTGTCAGCACTATCTTATGCAGTAAATCACATTTTGAAAACTGGAGTACATCTACGTAATGTGTCTGCAAGGGATTTTATGAACAAAGTGCAACAGCGAGATGATCATTTGGAATCTCAATTGATTAATCTAATGGCTTGTCAGCGTGGGACAAATGAATATTGGTATCGACGCCATGGAGAATTGAAGTGTATGTAACAGAATTTAGGAACTCCTACATGGTTTCTCACCCTAAGCTGTGCTGAGTACGCTTGGGATGATCTTCTGGATTTTCTTCGAGAGGCAAATTCAAATATTGAAAACATCCAATACAAGACAGCAGGAGAATTGTGCTCATTAGATCCGGTTAATGTTTGCAGATATTTCAATCATAGATTTGAGGCTATGATGTCCTTCATCTGCAATAAAAAAAATCCACCTCTTGGAGAAGTTGTGGATTTCTTTTGGAGAAAACAGTACCAAGCAAGAGGTGCTCCTCATATTCATATGCTGTTGTGGATCAAGGATGCCCCAAAATTTGGAACAGATTCTGATGATGCAGTTTTAAGTTTCATCGAAGGATATGCAACATATGCTATACCTAAAAGCACAGAAGAGAAACACTTAAAAGAGCAATTTTTACGTTTCCAAAGTCATCGGTGTGGAAAATACTGTCGACGAAAGTACAAGAGTAAAGAAAAATTCTACACAAAATGTCGATTTGGATTTCCACGACCTGTTCTTTCAAAAGGAAGAGTCAACAGTTTTATGTCAGCTGTGCGACATACTATTACAAGAAAATCGCCTAAGAATACCTACAACCTAAGAAGAAAAGAAGAGTCAAAATAAATAAATGACTACAACCCAGTCATTTTATCCATGTGGAATGCTAACATAGATATACAGTATGTAGCTGACAATTCTATTGCTGTTGCTCGGTATGTCACATCTTACATCACTAAATCTGAGAAAACAGAATTGAAAGAAATGTGGGAAGAGATTTCTCACGAGAAGACTGTCAGTAAAAAGCTATACAGTTTCAGTTTAAAGATGTTATCGCATCGAGAAATTCGATCCTACGAATGCTCAGATAGTTTAACATCTGCAAGTCTGTACTCCAAATCCAGAAGAATAATTTGGGTAAGTTTAGGCCTTGCAGAAATGCGATATCGGGTACTGAAATCTGTTGGAGAAATTGAATATTTGGCAGAGAACGACCCGGAAAGTACAGATATTTTGTAATCAAACATGTTGGACACATATTACCCAAAAAGAAGTCGTCATCTTGAGAACATGTTTCTCTATGAAGTGCTGCAGAACTACATTTTTAAACGGAAAGCCACAGAAGACATCAACAATGGAAAATATAAAGTCATTGGTGAGGAAGGATGTTTGGTGAAGCAAACAAAAGGAAGCTTGTTTAATCACAGGAAGCTGAGTTGCGACACTCCTGACGAAATGGAATTTTACTACTTGGCACTTTTACAGCTGTTTAAACTATGGCGTTCAGAGGATGAATTACTTGGAGATTTTCACAGCTATGAAGATTCCTTTAATGCATGTAAAGATACGATTGAATGCAGTACTTTCACAAATTATGTGCAAATGTTAAATGAAGAAATTGAACAGGAATCTACAATTGCAGCTGAAGTAGCTAGACACAGTTCTCAAGACAGCCAAAGTTCTGGAACACTCAGTCAAGATCCCCTAGGACAACCAATCGTAGAAAATGAAGCTGCAATAGCCATGACTGAAGTGGAAACAGCTATGAATCAAGCTCAGGAAGATTTAGTAGACTTACCAAATTTGCAACAGCAACTGAATGAAGAACAAAAACAAATTTATGAAGAAGTCACCAAAAAAATTGACCATGGATTACTACATGAAAAGAAAGAGTGCTCATGCGCATCATTTGAACCAATCAGGATGTATGTGAGTGGACAAGCTGGAACTGGAAAACGTTTCTTAATTAAATTCATCCGAAGCTACCTACAGCAAAAAACAGATTCAACTTTGTCTTGTGTTGTTACTGCTCCAACTGGGTTAGCAGCATATAACATAAAAGGAATTACCTTACATCGCTTGCTAATGTTACCAGTGGAGCATGAGAACAAAATAGAATATCACAAGTTAACAGGAGAAGCATGCTTCGAAGTTTCAAGAGTGTTGAAGAAGATGCAAGTTCTCATTATTGATGAGGTAAGCATGGTATCAAACTTAATGCTTGCCTTTGTGCATTTAAGAATGCAGCAAATTCTAAAGAGAGACTATTACGTGTTATTTGGAGGAAAACATGTTATAGTTTTTGGGGATCTTCTGCAGCTCACTCCAGTTAAAGGACAACCAGTGTTTAATACTGTGACACATGAAGACACAAAGAAGTCATTAGGAAGTATTGGTAATGCGAATATTTGGTCATTCTTTGAGTACAAAGAACTCACTACCAATATGAGGCAAGCAAACGATGAAGATTATGCAAGTATTCTGAAAGATATCAGAATTGGACTACTCACAGAAGTTGGCAGAGAAGCATTACAGAGTCGGTTGCTACATAATTTATTTCCAAATGAAGAAATAGTTGCAGAGAAAATATACCAGAACATTGCTGAAAAAAATACTGTAATCTGCTTAATGCCAACACTACGTGAATGCTCGATATCCAATGAGGAACTTTTGAAATTAGAAAAGGAAGAGATTAAGAAAATGGAAGCAGTGGACAAAATTCAGCATGAAGGAATTACTATTACATTAACAGGCAAACTGAAAAATAAATTGGATTCTCTAGAGAAGAATATTTCGAAAACAGCTGGATTAGAAAAAAATCTTTATGTTTGTATGAACTGTCGAGTATTTTTAAGAAGAAATTTGGATGTAGAAAAAGGTTTAGTGAATGGAGCTATGGGTAAAGTTGTGGGTTTTGTGAAATACCAGAAAAAAGATGGAATTGAATTTTTAAAAATAAAATTTGATCAGATTGAAGAAGTTAAAGACATTTGTCGTTGTTCAGTTCGTTTCTTGCTTGTGAAAGACTTATATGTACGTACGAAGCAGTTTCCATTTTCTCTAGCATATGCTGCAACTATTCACGAATCTCAAGGATTAACTGTAGATAGTGCTTTTGTAAACATTGGTTCAACTGTGTTCAAAGAAGGTATGGCATATGTTGCTTTGTCACGAGTGAAAACATTATCTGGTCTATTCATGATAGACTTTGATGACTCAAAAGTTAGTGCTGATGCAAACTGTGTAAAGGAATATAATAGATTAGGAAGAAGCTATGCTCCTCATTTAGGTCAGTATCCTGTGTTTGAAAAACGTGTTGTTTGTCGGAAAAGGAGAAATGAGAATATCTGTAATGAGGATGTACAGAAGAGAAAACAAAAGGAGAGTGATGTGACTGCAAGCAAAAAGAAAAAGGACAGTGTTGAAGAGGTTGTTGGTTGTCATTTTGAAAATAGCTCTGGTGTAAACTGCTACGCTAATGTAGTGCTGAATGTTGTATTTTATCTTGAAAGTTTGCAAGAGCAGACAATACTAAATCATGAAAAAAGATTCTGTTCTCTGCTGAGTTTTCTTTTTGAGAAGCTGAGTAACGATAAAACTAAAATAGAAAGTGCTTCTGATGTTAGAAAACTTTTAGATGTATGTTCAGGAAGTACACAGTTTACTCAAAATGTCCAGCAAGATGCACAGGAATTATTGATGTATATTCTTATGGTACTGGAAGAAGAAGGGGTAGAAATTGAAAATATGTTTGGTCTGTCTTATAAATGGGAACATAGTTGTGAAAACTGTTTCAACACATGCAGCTCTAATGTTGATTCTGAAAGGTTCATATATTTAACATTACCAGAGAGTCAATCAGTCACTTTTAGTAAATTAGTTAAAGATGCCAATCACAGCATGGAATGTTCTAAATGTAAATCAGACATGTTTTCAACGTTATTTTTAAAGAAATATGGACAGTATGTAATTTTAATGATGCAACGTTGTAGAGCTGATGGAACAAAATTGGACACTTCTATAAAGAAGTTTGTAGGAAAACAATTATCAATATCAGGAAAAACTTTTGTTGCAGTTGCAATAATTTTCCATGATGGACCTACGATAACTTCTGGTCATTACACATTTTATCTTAAATGTGAAAAAGGCTGGACACTGTGTAATGATTCTCAATTGATTTTCAAGCAACGTTTTCCTGCACAATTACCAAATTCCTATTTATTTTTTCTAAAACCAAAATTTTAGATACAAATTGCAACATCTGAACAAATAATTTTTTGCGATTTTATTGGATTACCATTGGATATTTCATCAAAAAAGAATTTAAAAATTACCATTTGGCCTCATGGAAAGGTAAAAATTTCTCTTGTGGACTTCTTTGACAGATATTATTTTGGTGTATGAGCTTAAGCAACAAGATTTACAGACGTTATTTATTACAAATAGTTATACTTGCTAGATGATATTTTTATTATATATATTATATTTCTATCAAGGTATGTGTTACTGAGAAGAGATTCAGGGCTTTTTTTAAACAATCTTTCAGATTGTTAATTTTTTTGCCCGCTGTTAAGTGATGAATGCAATTGGTTTCACAATTTGCAGTGAAATTCAATATATTCTGAAAACAGCAAAAAAAGGGCAAAACATGTCTTTGTTAAATATGAAAATATGTGTTATGTATTGTAAAATGTATTGTTAAATATTAATACTTTTTTTCTTTTGTTACAGATTGAGAAAGAAAGAATAGACTAGTGACTAAACTGTGTGAGTGTCTGTATGTGTCTGCGTGTAGGTGTATAAGTGGCTGCATGGTTTTGTGAATAGCTATATGAGTGTCTATATGAGTTATTGATTGCTTGTCTCAGTATCTGTATGGGTTCCTGAGTGTTTGTGTGGGTAGGGTGTGTGTGACTCTATGCATAGATGTGTGAGTGGGTGATTCTATGGGTGCATGGTTTTAAGAGTGCCTCTGTGATGGACTGTATGGTTGAGTGAGTGTATGTATGGGTGTGTTACGGATTGAATGTATATCTCAGTGGTACATGTGTGACTAACTACATATGTGAAAGGCAGTATATATGTGTGTAAGAGTATATAAGTGGGTATATGTGAGAGTGTGTGATTGTGAGAGTGGCTGTATGGATGAGTGTGTGCTTGTATCAATGATTCTATTAGTGCATAAGAATGTGGTACTATTTTTATGAGTAAGTGAACTTGAGTGTGTTTAACTGCATAGGTGAGTAAATTGGACTGTGTTTAATTACTTGCACGACTGACTAGGTGTGTCAGTACCTCAATGGATGATTGGCGGTGTGTGAGTGTCTATCTAGGTGTATAAATGCATATGATAGTCTTGTACGGAGTGACTGTAAGTATGAGTGACTGTACAGGTGAGTGAGTGGAGGTGTATGTAGACCTAAGAGTTAATGAGTGGGTATGTAGTTATTGGTATTGGAGTATCTATGATTTTCAAAATGGCCGTCTGAAATTTTGAGTCGGTGTATCAAAGGTTATATTAGGGTGTGAGAAGATGCACTAATTTATCACATGGATGATGTCATCAGTGATGTCATGAGTGATGTTATTTGAGATGTCATCAGTGATATCATCAGTGATGTCACTGACCATGTCATGAGTGATGTAATATGTGACGTCATCAGCAGTGCATTGCGGGGGCGCGAGTTATAGTTAGCTGAACTAACTATAACGGGAATTTCTAGGGTTTTTTAACAAGGGAAATGTCCAGCTAACTATAACGCCCCTGAAACCTTTGGTTTTTTCAGTGAATATATATATATATATATATATATATATATATATATATATATATATATATATATATATATATATATATATATATATATATATATATATATATATATATCCCAACACAGTTTCCTCGTTTAGAGAGCCCAGACCCTCGCAGGGCGGCTTCGTCAAGCAGGAACGAAGAATCCTGTTTAAAATCCAAAATAATTTCCTCACAGAAATGTGACGACTCCAGTGTACGAAGGATTTCAAGCACTTTATTTCAAACTCTAGAGACAGGCTGGCAGTCCATCTTTAGTCACTTGCCATAACTCCTTACGCGTTTCAGCTTGTCCTTAAGCCTTGATCACAGGAAGGCAAAATCAAACTAACGGAAAATGTCACATGCTTTTCTAGCATAAGAAAGACTACCTGATTGGATGTAGTCTACCAATTACTGTGTCCGTGTTTGAAAAGCACATTTTCGAATTTTTTTAAAAGATTTCAATGAACTGCATACTTGTTGAATTGTTATTTGTTTGAAAAACTGCAGTTCTTAGTATTATTCATGCTTTACGAAAGTGTGCAAAATAAACAGTGCCATGAACTTGCCTTGTGCATTTGCAGACTCCGAGTGTGTGCTTTATTTCCTTGAACACCAGCCCGCAGAATGTATTATTCCACAGGCATCCCTTGCCGGCCTCCTGTTACACTTTCTCCTGGGCAATGGTCCCGTTTTCTTTTGTGCAGGGGGGCAGGCGGGTCAGGCTCCTTCAATAAATCCCAACACAGTTTCCTCGTTTAGAGAGCCCAGACCCTCGCAGGGCGGCTTCGTCAAGCAGGAACGAAGAATCCTGTTTAAAATCCAAAATAATTTCCTCACAGAAATGTGACGACTCCAGTGTACGAAGGATTTCAAGCACTTTATTTCAAACTCTAGAGACAGGCTGGCAGTCCATCTTTAGTCACTTGCCATAACTCCTTACGCGTTTCAGCTTGTCCTTAAGCCTTGATCACAGGAAGGCAAAATCAAACTAACGGAAAATGTCACATGCTTTTCTAGCATAAGAAAGACTACCTGATTGGATGTAGTCTACCAATTACTGTGTCCGTGTTTGAAAAGCACATTTTCGAATTTTTTTAAAAGATTTCAATGAACTGCATACTTGTTGAATTGTTATTTGTTTGAAAAACTGCAGTTCTTAGTATTATTCATGCTTTACGAAAGTGTGCAAAATAAACAGTGCCATGAACTTGCCTTGTGCATTTGCAGACTCCGAGTGTGTGCTTTATTTCCTTGAACACCAGCCCGCAGAATGTATTATTCCACAGGCATCCCTTGCCGGCCTCCTGTTACACTTTCTCCTGGGCAATGGTCCCGTTTTCTTTTGTGCAGGGGGGCAGGCGGGTCAGGCTCCTTCAATAAATCCCAACACAGTTTCCTCGTTTAGAGAGCCCAGACCCTCGCAGGGCGGCTTCGTCAAGCAGGAACGAAGAATCCTGTTTAAAATCCAAAATAATTTCCTCACAGAAATGTGACGACTCCAGTGTACGAAGGATTTCAAGCACTTTATTTCAAACTCTAGAGACAGGCTGGCAGTCCATCTTTAGTCACTTGCCATAACTCCTTACGCGTTTCAGCTTGTCCTTAAGCCTTGATCACAGGAAGGCAAAATCAAACTAACGGAAAATGTCACATGCTTTTCTAGCATAAGAAAGACTACCTGATTGGATGTAGTCTACCAATTACTGTGTCCGTGTTTGAAAAGCACATTTTCGAATTTTTTTTAAAAGATTTCAATGAACTGCATACTTGTTGAATTGTTATTTGTTTGAAAAACTGCAGTTCTTAGTATTATTCATGCTTTACGAAAGTGTGCAAAATAAACAGTGCCATGAACTTGCCTTGTGCATTTGCAGACTCCGAGTGTGTGCTTTATTTCCTTGAACACCAGCCCGCAGAATGTATTATTCCACAGGCATCCCTTGCCGGCCTCCTGTTACACTTTCTCCTGGGCAATGGTCCCGTTTTCTTTTGTGCAGGGGGGCAGGCGGGTCAGGCTCCTTCAATAAATCCCAACACAGTTTCCTCGTTTAGAGAGCCCAGACCCTCGCAGGGCGGCTTCGTCAAGCAGGAACGAAGAATCCTGTTTAAAATCCAAAATAATTTCCTCACAGAAATGTGACGACTCCAGTGTACGAAGGATTTCAAGCACTTTATTTCAAACTCTAGAGACAGGCTGGCAGTCCATCTTTAGTCACTTGCCATAACTCCTTACGCGTTTCAGCTTGTCCTTAAGCCTTGATCACAGGAAGGCAAAATCAAACTAACGGAAAATGTCACATGCTTTTCTAGCATAAGAAAGACTACCTGATTGGATGTAGTCTACCAATTACTGTGTCCGTGTTTAAAAAGCACATTTTCGAATTTTTTTAAAAGATTTCAATGAACTGCATACTTGTTGAATTGTTATTTGTTTGAAAAACTGCAGTTCTTAGTATTATTCATGCTTTACGAACGTGTGCAAAATAAACAGTGCCATGAACTTGCCTTGTGCATTTGCAGACTCCGAGTGTGTGCTTTATTTCCTTGAACACCAGCCCGCAGAATGTATTATTCCACAGGCATCCCTTGCCGGCCTCCTGTTACACTTTCTCCTGGGCAATGGTCCCGTTTTCTTTTGTGCAGGGGGGCAGGCGGGTCAGGCTCCTTCAATAAATCCCAACACAGTTTCCTCGTTTAGAGAGCCCAGACCCTCGCAGGGCGGCTTCGTCAAGCAGGAACGAAGAATCCTGTTTAAAATCCAAAATAATTTCCTCACAGAAATGTGACGACTCCAGTGTACGAAGGATTTCAAGCACTTTATTTCAAACTCTAGAGACAGGCTGGCAGTCCATCTTTAGTCACTTGCCATAACTCCTTACGCGTTTCAGCTTGTCCTTAAGCCTTGATCACAGGAAGGCAAAATCAAACTAACGGAAAATGTCACATGCTTTTCTAGCATAAGAAAGACTACCTGATTGGATGTAGTCTACCAATTACTGTGTCCGTGTTTGAAAAGCACATTTTCGAATTTTTTAAAAAGATTTCAATGAACTGCATACTTGTTGAATTGTTATTTGTTTGAAAAACTGCAGTTCTTAGTATTATTCATGCTTTACGAAAGTGTGCAAAATAAACAGTGCCATGAACTTGCCTTGTGCATTTGCAGACTCCGAGTGTGTGCTTTATTTCCTTGAACACCAGCCCGCAGAATGTATTATTCCACAGGCATCCCTTGCCGGCCTCCTGTTACACTTTCTCCTGGGCAATGGTCCCGTTTTCTTTTGTGCAGGGGGGCAGGCGGGTCAGGCTCCTTCAATAAATCCCAACACAGTTTCCTCGTTTAGAGAGCCCAGACCCTCGCAGGGCGGCTTCGTCAAGCAGGAACGAAGAATCCTGTTTAAAATCCAAAATAATTTCCTCACAGAAATGTGACGACTCCAGTGTACGAAGGATTTCAAGCACTTTATTTCAAACTCTAGAGACAGGCTGGCAGTCCATCTTTAGTCACTTGCCATAACTCCTTACGCGTTTCAGCTTGTCCTTAAGCCTTGATCACAGGAAGGCAAAATCAAACTAACGGAAAATGTCACATGCTTTTCTAGCATAAGAAAGACTACCTGATTGGATGTAGTCTACCAATTACTGTGTCCGTGTTTGAAAAGCACATTTTCGAATTTTTTTAAAAGATTTCAATGAACTGCATACTTGTTGAATTGTTATTTGTTTGAAAAACTGCAGTTCTTAGTATTATTCATGCTTTACGAAAGTGTGCAAAATAAACAGTGCCATGAACTTGCCTTGTGCATTTGCAGACTCCGAGTGTGTGCTTTATTTCCTTGAACACCAGCCCGCAGAATGTATTATTCCACAGGCATCCCTTGCCGGCCTCCTGTTACACTTTCTCCTGGGCAAAGGTCCTGTTTTCTTTTGTGCAGGGGGGCAGGCGGGTCAGGCTCCTTCAATAAATCCCAACACAGTTTCCTCGTTTAGAGAGCCCAGACCCTCGCAGGGCGGCTTCGTCAAGCAGGAACGAAGAATCCTGTTTAAAATCCAAAATAATTTCCTCACAGAAATGTGACGACTCCAGTGTACGAAGGATTTCAAGCACTTTATTTCAAACTCTAGAGACAGGCTGGCAGTCCATCTTTAGTCACTTGCCATAACTCCTTACGCGTTTCAGCTTGTCCTTAAGCCTTGATCACAGGAAGGCAAAATCAAACTAACGGAAAATGTCACATGCTTTTCTAGCATAAGAAAGACTACCTGATTGGATGTAGTCTACCAATTACTGTGTCCGTGTATATATATTACCTACTGGCGGTCGCCAGTAGGTAGTTATAGTTAGGACCACGTTTCCATAGGAAATCCGCAACATTCTATTTTGAATAACTTTGGCGCCGGTTGACGAATCCTCGCGAATTTTCTTAAAATAGGTGGGGCGCTACGCTCCGCTCCTACCCTGAAAGTCTCGGGGGGATTCGTCAAGCGGGGGCTGAGATAAAAGGGGGGTCCCAAAACGCGTTTTTCCCATGCATTTTTCCATAGGACCTTTAGACACAGCTACAGCCCGAACGGCTGAACAGAATTACTTGAAATTTGGCAGAGAGGTAGTCCTCAGGTCAAGGAAGTGCCTTTTTTAGGTTTGGTGTAAATCTGTTCAGTAGATTCTGAGAAAATAGCCTTTAAATCAATATATATATCTGTGGCAGCTTACGGTGCGCTTACGGTGCGCTTACCGTACGCGTACGGTGGCGTGCGCGAGCGCGATTCTGATTGGCCCTTAGATCTTAGTAAACATTCGAATCGGTCGAAACCAGGAAGCGGCGGCCGCCATTTTCTCTCTCGCACTCTGACAGGGGGTTGAAAAACAAAGTGCAAATCATGTAAAGGGGCTGTTTACACAGCTCCCAAGCACCTAGCCATGTCGAGGGAGTCCCCAACGATCCCCCAAGTGAAAAAAGGCAATTTTAATTTTTTCGAAAATTTCGCCGATTACGCTTACCGTACGCGTACGGTAAGAAATAATAAAAAAAAAAAAAAAAATATCCACATTCTCCCCACTCCGTGTGCAAAAGGTGCCCGAAGGGCACCTTTTGTGCATGGCTCATCAGAGATAAAAAAAACATATATTTTACCCGTCACAACGATGCTCATCATATGACCTCCATGTGCGCACGGTGCGCGAAGCGCATCGTGCGTTCATGGCCCATCTAGCGTAACGTGGGCACGCGGTGCGCGAAGCGCACCCCGTGCTCACTGTGCGCGCACGGTGCGCGAAGCGCACCGTGCGCGCACGGAACGAACTGCGTTAAGTGGGCGCGCACGCCACAAATGGCGTAAAGTAACTTAGCATTTAAAAAAACGTACAAATTCACTGAAAAAACCATAGGTTTCACACACGTTATAGTTAGGAATTAGCATTTAAAAAACCTTGCAAATTCACTGAAAAAACCATAGGTTTCACACATGTTATAGTTAGCTGGACATTTTACTGATAAAAAACCAATGAAATTCCCCCGTTATAGTTACTGTAGGCAACTATAACTCACGCGACCGTAATCCTCTGCTGATGACATATGTGTCTTTATGAAAAAAAAATATTTGTAATATATGTATAGCTAAAATTTAATGGAAGAAGACATGGGCAAATAAGTGTCTAAATACAGTATTAGCATCAGCAGAGGATTGCGGTCGCGTGAGTTATAGTTGCCTACTGTAACTATAACGGGGGAATTTCATTGGTTTTTTATCAGTAAAATGTCCAGCTAACTATAACATGTGTGAAACCTATGGTTTTTTCAGTGAATATATATATATATATATATATATATATATATTATCTACTGGCGGTCGCCAGTAGATAGTTATAGTTAGGACCGTGTTTCCATAGGAAATCTCAAAATTCTATTTTGAATAACTTTGGCGCCGGTTGACGAATCCTCGCGAAATTTTCAAAACTAATGGGGCGCTCCGCTCAGCTCCTACCCTAAAAGTCTCAGGGTGATTCGTCAAGCCGGGGCTGAGAAAAAAGGGGGGTCCAAAAACACGTTTTCCCCATGCATTTTCCCATAGGACCTTTAGTCGAAGGTACAGCCCGAACGGCTGAACAGAATTACTTGAAATTTGGCAGAGAGGTAGTGTTCAGGTCAGGCATGTGCCTTTTGCATATATGGAGTCAATCTGTTCAGTATTTACTGAGAAAATTGCAGTTAAAAGTACATATATCTCTATAAGCGCGCACCGTGCGCGCACCCTAACGTGCGCGAGCGTAATTCTGATTGGTGGTTACATGTCAGTCAACGTTCGAATCAGTCGAAATCAGGAAGTGTCAGACGCCATTTTGTTTGTTTTGTGTGCGACAGGGAAAAAGGAAGGTGGCGAACGTGAAAAGGGGGCAGGGTAGAGAGTTTCTGACCGCCTAGCCTTTGTCAGGGGGTCCCTGAAGGACCCCGAAGGCTGAACAAAAAAAAACGCATTTTTTTAAATCGCGGGGTGCGCGCACCGTGCGTGCACGGTGGAAAACATTTAAAAAAACCAAAAACTTTTTAAATGAGCCATTCCATATTACAGGATACAGTCAATCTATAACTATATACATAGGTAGTTTATTGTAAAATAAATATATAAAAAATATAATAATACATACATAACTTAGCATTTAAAAAAACGTACAAATTCACTTAAAAAACCATAGGTTTCACACATGTTATAGTTAGCTGGACATTTCACTTGTAAAAAACCAATGAAATTCCCCTGTTATAGTTAGTTTAGATAACTATAACTCGCGCGACCGCCACTCTATCACAAGGATGATGTCATGAGTGATGCCACTGACCATGTCATGAGTGATGTAATATGTGACGTCATCAGCAGTGGATTGCGGTCGCGCGAGTTCTAGTTATCTGAACTAACTATAACGGGGGAATTTCATTGGTTTTTTACGAGTGAAATGAAACCTATGGTTTTTTAAGTGATATATATATATATCTATAGCTAAACTAGAGTAGAAATATGTTTTATTTTAGTATTTTAGCAAAGAAACAGTAAATTACAGAACTAAGACGAAAAAAACTTTGGCAAAAATAAAGGGAGAATGGTGCCAACTTTGAAGCAGGGGATCAGTTTCTGTACTGCCACGGTCCCAACATCCTGTAATCCTGGGCAAATAAGAGAGTTTCCTTATATGTAAAAACATATGTTATGGCCACTATTTGAATTCACTTTACTATGTTTGGGTGATTGTTTTGCAGGTGTTAATAATCAATTGCCGTGGTGTGCCCCAGAAAACCCCGGCTCAAATTGAGCACTAATTTAAAGGCTAAAATTGTTTAAAACAAACGGCATGTTACACAGCTCTAAATATAAAAAAAATACCTATTCTGCAGCATCACGTGTTGCACAAGCAAAACACATGTGCAGCCTCCACCACAAACGTGGCGTGGTGTGGCGTGGCGTGGCCTAACCGCATGTGTGTTTGGGAAAATACTCTTATGTTTTTCTGTCTGAAAGTGTATTATGTCCGTCAGTGATGTTTAAAAAAAGTGTCATATCTTTGGGTTAAATAAACATATTTGCAGTATGGATGGTACAAGCATTTTGCAGAAACCTATAGTAAAGTGCAATTGTGTTTTGAAAGCAGAATATTCATGTATTCAGCAAGGAAATAAAGTGCCCATTGGCTGAAAGTGCACAACAAACTGAAATGAAACGGCATGCGGTAAAGTGCGTGCTCTGTTTACAGTCTGGGTGTGAATTAATTATAGAAATGATGGCGATGCTGATAATTACCAAAAGGGCTCCGGATGCAGGTGGGAAGCAGGAAACTTGATGGCTCGGGTTCTGAAAACAAAAGAAAGAATGCCATGCGCCAAGAAGGCCATCCAAGCAAAGAAAAGAGTGTTGCACATTAAATATGAAAGAAAACATTATTTAACCAGAGACAGAATATTTATTTATTGTGTACGTGAGAAAGTGTACGATAGTATTATGTGGCGCTATTTAAAATGACTTTCAATGCTTTTGGGTGATGTTTCGATATGAAGTGCTGCGGTGCGCACTGGAAAACCCAAGCTGAAATTAGGGACTAGTTTAAATACAATTAATTTCACTGTGAACTGTGTCATAGGGAGAGGAGTGCAAGAGAGGGAGGGGGTAAAACAGATGAGATGGGAAAAGGAGGAGAATTGGAGAAGGAGAGAATGTGTGGAGGGAGTGGCTAAGAGGCAGACAAAATAGGAGTAAGCCAGGGCGAGAGTGGGGAGAAAATAGGAAAGGAGTGGAAGAGAGAAGGAGAAAATGTTAAAAGGAAAAAAGTGTGAAGGGGTAAAAGCAGAAAAAAAGGAAGGGATCAGGTGAGATTGGTAAATGAACGTGCTGCAAAGAAGGAACATAATGTGTAAGAGAAAGGTCATTGTGGAGTGGATGTGGTGTGAAGGCGAAAGATGACGATTTTATGGTTGGGGATTAAAGTTTGGGTGGGCCCAACATTTTTATTTACTTTGTATGTACGTATATTTATTATGTATTTCAGTGGTGTTATTTAAAATTACTTCAATACCTTTGGTTGATTTTTTTTTTTAATTATAAGAGTATGTGTTAATTATTAGGTGGGGTGGTGCACACTAAAAACCCTGGCTTAAATTAAGCACTAGTTTAAAGGCTAATCTTGTTTACATAAATAACTATGCACATATTTACCCCCAATACGTACTAATAAATACATTTTAAAAAGCTTGGAGTAAAGCAGAGAGGCCTTGAGTGGGGTTAAGTAGAGTGGAGTGGAGTAAAGCAGAGTGGTGTGAAATAAGCAAAGTGGAGTAAAGTAAAGTTGAGTGGAATAAAGCATTGTGGCTTGGAGTAGAGCAGAGTGGCATTGGGTTGAGTGGAGTAAAGCAGGGTGGAGTTGAGTAAAGCAGAGTGGACTAAGCAGAGTGGCATGGAGTGAAGCAGAGTGGCGTGGAGTAAGGCAAAGTGGCGGGGTGCAGAGTAGCATGGAGTAAAGCAAAATGGTGTGGAGAAAAGCAGTGTGGAGTTGAGCAAAGCAGAGTGGCGTAAAGCAGAGTTGAGCAAAGGAGAGTGGCATAAAGCAGAGTTGAGCAAAGGAGAGTGGCATAAAGCAGAGTTGAGCAAAGGAGAGTGGCATAAAGCAGAGTTGAGCAAAGGAGAGTGTCGCAAAGCAGAGTGGCATAAAGCAGAGTTGAGCAAAGCAGAGTGGCATAAAGCAGAGTTGAGCAAAGGAGAGTGGCATAAAGCAGAGTGGCATAAAGCAGAGTTGAGCAAAGGAGAGTGGCATAAAGCAGAGTTGAGCAAAGGAGAGTGTTGCAAAGCAGAGTGGCATAAAGCAGAGTTGAGCAAAGGAGAGTGGCATAAAGCAGAGTTGAGCAAAGGAGAGTGGCATAAAGCAGAGTTGAGCAAAGGAGAGTGGCATAAAGCAGAGTTGAGCAAAGGAGAGTGGCATAAAGCAGAGTGGCATAAAGCAGAGTTGAGCAAAGGAGAGTGGCATAAAGCAGAGTTGAGCAAAGGAGAGTGGCATAAAGCAGAGTGGCGTAAAGCAGAGTTGAGCAAAGGAGAGTGGCATAAAGCAGAGTTGAGCAAAGGAGAGTGGCATAAAGCAGAGTTGAGCAAAGGAGAGTTGCATAAAGCAGAGTTGAGCAAAGGAGAGTGGCATAAAGCAGAGTTGAGCAAAGGAGAGTGTCGCAAAGCAGAGTGGCATAAAGCAGAGTTGAGCAAAGCAGAGTGGCATAAAGCAGAGTTGAGCAAAGGAGAGTGGCATAAAGCAGAGTGGCATAAAGCAGAGTTGAGCAAAGGAGAGTGGCATAAAGCAGAGTTGAGCAAAGGAGAGTGTCGCAAAGCAGAGTGGCATAAAGCAGAGTTGAGCAAAGGAGAGTGGCATAAAGCAGAGTTGAGCAAAGGAGAGTGGCATAAAGCAGAGTGGCATAAAGCAGAGTTGAGCAAAGGAGAGTGGCATAAAGCAGAGTTGAGCAAAGGAGAGTGTCGCAAAGCAGAGTGGCATAAAGCAGAGTTGAGCAAAGCAGAGTGGCATAAAGCAGAGTTGAGCAAAGGAGAGTGGCATAAAGCAGAGTGGCATAAAGCAGAGTTGAGCAAAGGAGAGTGGCATAAAGCAGAGTTGAGCAAAGGAGAGTGTCGCAAAGCAGAGTGGCATAAAGCAGAGTTGAGCAAAGGAGAGTGGCGTAAAGCAGAGTTGAGCAAAGGAGAGTGGCATAAAGCAAAGTTGAGCAAAGGAGAGTGGCATAAAGCAGAGTTGAGCAAAGGAGAGTGTTGCAAAGCAGAGTGGCATAAAGCAGAGTTGAGCAAAGGAGAGTGTCGCAAAGCAGAGTGGCATAAAGCAGAGTTGAGCAAAGGAGAGTGGCATAAAGCAGAGTTGAGGAAAGGAGAGTGGCATAAAGCAGAGTTGAGCAAAGGAGAGTGGCGTAAAGCAGAGTTGAGCAAAGGAGAGTGGCGTAAAGCAGAGTGGCATAAAGCAGAGTGGAGCAAAGGAGAGTGGCATAAAGCAGAGTGGAGCAAAGGAGAGTGGCATAAAGCAGAGTTGAGCAAAGGAGAGTGGCATAAAGCAGAGTTGAGCAAAGGAGAGTGGCGTAAAGCAGAGTGGCATAAAGCAGAGTGGAGCAAAGCAGAGTGGCATAAAGCAGAGTGGAGCAAAGGAGAGTGGCATAAAGCAGAGTGGAGCAAAGGAGAGTAGCATAAAGCAGAGTGGAGCAAAGGAGAGTGTCGCAAAGCAGAGTGGAGCAAAGGAGAGTGTCGCAAAGCAGAGTGGCATAAAGCAGAGTGGTGTTGAGCTTTAGTAGAGTAGAGTGGAGTGGAGTGAAGCAGAGTTTAGTAATGCAGAGTGGTGTTCAATGAAGTGGAGTAAAGCAGAAGGGCGTGGAGTAAATTAGAGTGGCATGGAGTGAAGGAGAGCGGTGTGGAGTAAAGCAGAGTAGAGAAGAGAGGAATAAAGTAGAGTGGCATAAAGACCAGTGGCGTGGAGCAAAGCACAGTGGTGCAGAGTAGAAGGGCATTGAGCGGAGCGGAGTGGAGTGGAGTAAAGAAGAGTGTCATGGAGTAAACTATCGTATTTTAATTGCATTTATATAGCGCATACTACCCCTAATGAGGCATCAAAGCGCTTTTTCGGCGAGTAGCACACTACTCCGGAACCCATAAACGATTAGTGGTGAATTAGTATAGTGAAATATGAAAGTAATTTGAGGAATTTTTTCCGTGAGTAGTACGGTACTCCTGAATCCATGAAGCAGAGTGGTGTGGAGTAAAGCAGAGTGGAGTGGAGTAAAGTAGAGTGGCGTGGAGTAAAGCAAAGTGGAGCGAAAAAAAGTGGAGTGAGTAAAGCGAAGTGGAGTGAAATAAAGTGGAGTGAGTAAAGCGAAGTGGAGTGAAATAAAGTGGAGTGGAGTAAAGGAGATTGGAGTAAAGCAGAGTTGATTGAAGCAAAGCAGAGCGCTATTGTTAGAAGTGGAGTAAATTAGAGTGGCGTTGAGTGCAGTAAAGCAAAGTGGAGTAAAGCAGATTTGCGTTGAGTGAAGTGGAGTAAAGCAGAGTAGTGTTGAGAAGAGTAGAGTAAAACAGAGGGGGATTGAGCAGAGTGGAGTAAAGCAGAGAGGAGTAAAGGAGAGTAGAGTAAAGCAGAGAGGAGTGCAGTAAAGGAGAATGGTGTGGAATAAAGCAGAGTGAAGTGGAGTAAAGTAGAGTGGCATTGAGGGGAGTTTTGTAAAGCAGAGGGGCATTGCATAGAGTGGAGTAGAATGGAGTCGAGTAAAGGAGAGGGGAGGGCGGTAAAGAAGAGTGCTGTCCATTGTATAGGAGTAAATAAGAGTGGGGTGGAGTGGAGTAAAGCTAAGTGGAGTAAAGCAGAGCGGCGTGGAGTAAAGCAGAGCAGCGTGGAGTAAAGCAGAGCGGCGTGGAGTAAAGCGGCGTGGAATAAAGCAGAGTAGAGTAAAGCAGAGTGGAGTGGGGTAAGGCTGAGTGGAGTAAGCATAGTGGAGTTGAGTGGATTGGAGTAAGCAGAGTGGAGTTGATAGGATTGGAGTAAGCAGAGTGGAGTTGAGTGGATTGGAGTAAATCAGAGTGTTGAGTGGAGTAAAGCAGCATGGAGTGGAATTAAGCAGAGTGGTGTGGAGTTAATCTGAGTGGCGTGGAGTGGAGCAAAGCAGTGTTGTGTTGAATGGCGTGGCGCCGCGTATAATGGAGTCGCGCTGCGTATAATGGATTGGCATTGCATCGAGGGGAGTGGCGTTGCATAGAGTTGTGTTGCATCGAGGGGAGTGGCGTTGCATAGAGTGGTGTTGCATCGAGGGGAGTGGCGTTGCATAGAGTGGTGTTGCATCGAGGAGAGTGGCGTTGCATAGAGTGGTGTTGCATCGAGGGGAGTGGCGTTGCATCGAGAGGAGTGGCATTGCATCGAGGGGAGTGGCGTTGCATAGAGTGGTTTGGTGTTGCATCGAGGGGAGTGGCGTTGCATAGAGTGGTTTGGTGTTGCATCGAGGGGAGTGGCGTTGCATAGAGTGGTGTTGCATCGAGGGGAGTGGCGTTGCATAGAGTGGTGTTGCATCGAGGGGAGTGGCGTTGCATAGAGTGGTGTTGCATCGAGGGAGTGGCGTTGCATCGAGAGGAGTGGCATTGCATCGAGGGGAGTGGCGTTGCATAGAGTGGTGTTGCATCGAGGGGAGTGGCGTTGCATAGAGTGGTGTTGCATCGAGGGGAGTGGCGTTGCATAGAGTGGTGTTGCATCGAGGGGAGTGGCGTTGCATAGAGTGGTGTTGCATCGAGAGGAGTGGCATTGCATCGAGGGGAGTGGCGTTGCATAGAGTGGTTTGGTGTTGCATTTGGTGTGGCTTTGTATGCGAGAGGATGTGGTGTAAAACAGATGCGAAGAGTAGTAGAATGGGAGAAGGAGAGAAAGTGTGGAGAGAGGGGCTAAGAGACATAATAGGAGTAAGTGAGGGTGAGTGTCGGGAGAAATTGGGGCAGGAGTGGAAGAGAGAAGGAGAAACTGTTAAAAGGAGAAAAGTGTGAGAGGGAGTAAGAGAAGAAAAGAAGGAAGGGATCCGGTGAGAAAGGCAAATGAATGTGCTGCACAGAAGGAACAGAATGTGTGAGAGAAAGCTCATTGTGGAGCGGATGTGGAGTGAGGGAGAAAGGTTTACTGTGGCCCCAATGTCCCGAGATCCTGGGCAAATATTTTATGGACTTTGTGTGTACGCAAAAGTATTATGGATTTAAGTGGTGCTATTTAAAAGCCCTTCAATCAATAGTTTTGGATGATTTGTGTTAAATTAAGCAGTAGTTTTAAGTCCAAAGTTGTCCATGTAAAAAAGTGAGCGCCCAATTACACCCAGTACGTATTTAAAAAAGACATAAGGCAGATACACAGTGTGGATGGCAAAACATACATGCAACACAAATGTGTTCGAGGTATTAAAGTGTAAAAAGAATGTAACTGCATATTTGACACCTCGAAGAAAAGCAATATAGTGTAACCTAAATAGTAAATGTAATATAACACAGATGACTTTTAGTACTGGGTGTTATAAGAGACAAACAGCATATTACAGAACACGCCCCTTATACAGCACGCACAAAACCAACATTGCGCAGAAGAATATATATATATATATAGTTAAACTAGAGTAGAAATACGTTTTATTTTAGCAAAGAAACAGTATAAGATAGAACTAGGATGAAAAAAACATTGGCAAAATAAAGGGAGAGAGGTGCTGATTTTGAAGCAAGGGATCAAAGTTCAAGCGCCTACAAGTGTACATAGTTTTAAAAAATTGCACACCGTCAAAAGTCAATTTCAAGCACAAAACATTGACACCCAGTACACTGAAAAAAACAATTCACAGCATATTTATTACACATCGCGAACGAAAGCAATATTGTGGAAAATAAATAAAAAATATGAGACAGATAACTTCACTTCTGCATGTTATTGAAGACAAACAGCATATTACATAATACACCTGTTACAAAGCACGTCTCAAAAACAGTGTGCAAAATAAAGAAAATGTATGAAAACTACAACAGAAATACGTTTTAATTTAGCAAACAAACAGCATGTTAACAACAGAAATACATACTTGTGCATAAAATCCTAAGTGAGATTTCCTATAAAAGGAGTCTTTTGAAGAAGAGAAAGTAGGGGGAGGTTCTGTATGTTAAGTGTGTTGCATCATGTTGGCTCCAAGCAGGGACAGCATAGAGTGTACTTTCCACACCTCCTTTCTACTCTTGTCTCAGTATAAATGTCAGAGTGCCCTGGGGCCTCTAATTAGTGCCAGAATGTTCCCAATGTGAAAGAAAGGTGTCAGCACTTAACAGAAAGCAGGGCTTGTTTATGACGCTCATCTGGCAGCAGCCCTCCATCAGGCTCCTCAGTGAGGCAGGCCCCATGACAAACTGGAAGGGAGGGGGGGGGGGAGAGCAGAGAGAGGGTAGAGGAGCAGGGGTGGGGGGAGACAGGAGAGTGAAAGATAACCAGCCTGGGGCGCTGCTGCTCTGATAGAAAGAGCTCATGCCCGGCTGTTCTCCCCAGAGCCAGTCCACAGCTGGGGCAGCTGCCAGGAGCGGGGCAGGAGACAGCAGTGCCCCCTGCTCTGAGGCCTGGCTGAGCCAGTCCACAGCTGGGGCAGCTGCCAGGAGCGGGGCAGGAGACAGCAGTGCCCCCTGTTCTGAGGCCTGGCTGAGCCAGTCCACAGCTGGGGCAGAAGACAGCAGTGCCCCCTGCTCTGAGGCCTGGCTGAGCCAGTCCACAGCTGGGGCAGCTGCCAGGAGCAGGGCAGGAGACAGCAGTGCCCCCTGCTCTGAGGCCTGGCTCAGCCAGTCCACAGCTGGGGCAGCTGCCAGGAGCGGGGCAGGAGACAGCGTTGCCCCCTGCTCTGAGGCCTGGCTGAGCCAGTCCACAGCTGGGGCAGCTGCCAGGAGCGGGGCAGGAGACAGCAGTGCCCCCTGCTCTGAGGCCTGGCTGAGCCAGTCCACAGCTGGGGCAGCTGCCAGGAGCGGGGCAGGAGACAGCAGTGCCTCCTGCTCTGAGGCCTGGCTGAGCCAGTCCACAGCTGGGGCAGCTGCCAGGAGCGGGGCAGGAGACAGCAGTGCCTCCTGCTCTGAGGCCTGGCTGAGCCAGTCCACAGCTGGGACAGCTGCCAGGAGCGGGGCAGGAGACAGCAGTGCCTCCTGCTCTGAGGCCTGGCTGAGCCAGTGTTAGACCCGGCCTTGTGGCGTGGCCATCCCTGACCCCTAGCCACACACCCTGACCCGTGAACCTCATTCAGCCCCCGAGTACACGGCCTAGCCGGTCCTTCCCGCCAGAACTCACACACACCCGGCCCGGACTTCCCCATCCGTGCCCTCCATCTTCCCAGCACCACAGGGCCCGCGTGCCCACTTCATGCACCTATGATGGCCGCCCGGCTCCAACGCAACCCAGGCCTAGAGGCGCCGCCCCGGCTGGAGGACATCGCGCTCCCACGGAGTGAGAGAGGGAGGAGCAGTTTCCATCGCACCTCTGACCCCCCCTTGGGAGATGGGTTTCGATCGGCCCTCCGGCCTCCCTGAGGGCTGACTCCATGCCTGCTGTGTGTCTGGGACTCCTCCCGACCCGGCCCTGAAAGGATCAAAGGACGACATGGCAGGAAACTCCAACAAGCGACCCCCAAGTGCTAAGACCCCTGCCTACGCAGACTCAGGACATCAAAGAGGAGTTGACCTATAACAAGGGGTGCTCTGGGACTATCTGGCAGATTCGACTCTGGAACGACGAGAGCCCTGCTGACGTGGTCGCGGCTCCCTTGCAACCTTGGAACACCTGAGCCCTGCTGAGTGACTCGCGGCTCCCCTGAAGATCGTAAGACCTCCGACCTTGTGCTTGAGCCCTGCTGAGTGACTCGCGGCTCCCCTGAAGATCGTAAGACCTCCGACCTTGTGCTTGAGCCCTGCTGAGTGACTCGCGGCTCCCCTGAAGATCGTAAGACCTCCGACCTTGTACTTGAGCCCTGCTGAGTGACTCGCGGCTCCCCTGAAGATCGTAAGACCTCCGACCTTATGCTTGAGCCCTGCTGAGTGACTCGCGGCTCCTAAGACTCCCTCGGTCCGGCTGGACTCCAATGACCACAGCGTATCCACCAGCTCGAGGATTGTGAGCTGTGCGCCGGGTACGTCCCTGCATTGATCCGGATCCCCAAAGACTGTCCCGCTACCCCCTATCCGTACCGAGACTCTTTGAGCCCGTGCTCTATTTGTTAATATCCACCTTGTTGATCATAGAGATCCTACGAAGCTGATTAGATAAAGATCTGTTCCCAAGAACATACAGTGTGGTGTCTCTTTGTCGTGTGGTGCAGTGTGTACGATCCTAGACACAAGAATCTTCCCCTGAGGAGTCTCCCGCCAGTGCCCGGCTACGATACTCCGAGGGTAGGTCTCAGGGTGCTCAGGTACCCTCCCTGTCTCCCCTGAGGTCGCCTTCTAACAGCCAGTCCACAGCTGGGACAGCTGCCAGGAGCAGGACAGGAAACAGCAGTGCCACCTGCTCTGAGACCTGGCTGAGCCAGTCCACAGCTGGGGCAGGAGACAGCAGTGCCCCCTGCTCTGAGGCCTGGCTGAGCCAGTCCACAGCTGGGGCAGCTGCCAGGAGCAGGACAGGAGACAGCAGTGCCCCTTGCTCTGAGGCCTGGCTGAGTGTTGTGTCTGTCATAGCGCGCAGCGCGAGCACATTGTGTTTTAAATGTAAACTTGTTGGGGCACGGACCCTTGTTAGACTCTATGGATGTTCTAGAGTCTCGGTCCGTGCCGGGGAGAGTTCTTGGGAGACAGTTATGAACCTGGCTACTGTGGTTGGTGGACGTGCTTTCTTGTGGTGTTGTTTTTTACATTAAATCTTCAAGTGATACATCTTGGATACTAGCCTTATTCACGACAAACTTGGCGACGAGCGAAGTCTTAGCAGCACCACTATTTATAAAAAAAAATAAGAAGGGAAAACGAACTCGCGTACGAGGTGAGAAGCTGCTCTGCGATTCAAAGTGAAATCTTTATCACCGGCGAAAGAATACGACCTCGGACCCCTTTTCTGGAAGCGCTTACCTTGCCCAGGGACATTTTGAGTGAATTTTGTACAAATTCATTGTTTCTTCAAACTTAACGAGTGCACGGGATTCAGTTGTTGCTACGGCTTGCTCCTCTTCAATGTGACGTACTACAAGAGTTTGTGCGCACGCTCGACGTCTCTAGGAAGCGCCAGCAACGCTCTGCACTCTACTCTCTATGGTTTTCACGCACGCAAGCAGCGTACCGCCATTGTTTTTTTCTTCAATTTCATCGGAGCTGGCATATCATTGCCTAGCAACAAGAGATCAGAACCGGGACTTCAGATTCACGGTCGATTTCCTTCAAGGTACTGCTTATTTACAGAGCGGATTCACTTCCTTAATTAACACCATGTTTTGGAGAAGGTGTGAATCAGTTTAAATGATTTCTGTTCAATTTCTACTCGTTTAAAAAAAAAAAAAATGTGTTTCATTATTTTTTTTTAAAGACCTTTAAGTCACTTATGGTTACTGGTTAGTTAAACATCCTCACAGTTTATCCATCTACAATTCTTTGGAATATATATATATATTTTTTTGAAACAATAATGGCTAACGCACAAAATTACAATTTAGCTCCGCCCCAGTGCTTTTGGCCAGCTGGAGGTAATCCTTGCATGGAGTGGGCAGAATGGAAAGCCTATTTTATTACTTATATAGAGACTTTAGATGTAAAAGAAAAAATGTCTCCTGCAGAAAAAAAAGCTATCTTCCTACATTCAGTGGGTCCAGAAGGTCTCAAAGCCTACAAACAAATGTCTAGACCTACAGGCGGCACTGATCAAAATGTTTTTACAGCAGCTGTCAACGATTTTGACCGTTATTTTTCACCGAAATTATGCATTGGCATACTGAGATATAAATTCTTCCAGAGGAAACAGAATTCTGATGAACCTGTGGACAGTTACGTTTCCGCTTTAAGAACTCTTGCTCTGGATTGTCAATTTGGAAACCTACAGGAGGATTTCATAAGGGATCAGGTCGTCATTCATATTAAAGACACTTCTATCCAGGATAGACTACGGGTCAATGGCGATTCGAAATTGGAAGATATTCTTGCAATTGTTAGAAAGGCAGAAATGTCTAGCAGAAGCGCAAAACAAGTGAATGTTAAAGTTGAGGAAAATAGCAAAGTAAGCAATACTGTTGCCAAAATTGATAACGCTAAAACCAAACCACTTTACAAAAAAAAATTGTAAAGTGAAAATGCTACAGACTCAAACAAATTTAGATGCTACAGGTGTGATAGTAGCTCGCATTTGGCGAATTTTAAGGGATGGCCAGCAATTAAACAGAGATGTTCTGTCTGTGGTGTAGTCGGCCACATTGCTAAAGCTTGTAGAAAAAACAAAAGCAAAAAAGTACGATGCGTGGAAGATGGAGAATCTAGTGACAATGACTTTGACACCAAAGAAGAGTTTGAAAAATCTTACATGTTGAACATCTCGGAGGGTCTCCCTATTATCCTGAATATTGACAATAATATGATAAAGAAAAAACCTATCTGTGAAATGACTATTGGTGGGGTACAACTACAAATTTATGCGGACTCAGGGTCTCCCTATTCCATAATTAATGAGAATGTGTGGAAATCCAAGTTTATAGATAAACTTGGTCCTGTGTTGTACCCTGGAGACATTAATCCGCAAGGGTATTCAGGTGAAAGAATCAATATTCTTGGCTTCAGGGTACTAGTGTTTAAATTCAAAGATCGTGAATGTACTGCCCAACTATACATATCCAAACATGGGCCTTCTGTCCTAGGGTGGTTTGAGCAAGGGAAACTTGATATCATCCTCAACCCTAATAGCCCAAATCCAGTAATGGTTATTGGAGAATCTGATCAATGTGGTAGTTCCATGCTGAACAAGTTTCCACATGTTTTCAATGATAGCATAGGGGAATTGATTAATTTTAAGCATAAAATTATATTAAAAGACAATGCGTGCCCAAAGATTTATAAAGCCAGGAACATCCCCATCACAGTTAGGGATGAAGTCAAAAAAGAGATTGATAAGTTAATTAAGAGTGATATTATAGAGAGAGTAGAATCCTCTGAATGGATTTCTCCCATTGTGGTGGCCAGACGCTCTAATGGCAATATTAGGTTGTGTATTGACCTGCGCCATGTGAACAACAACATTGTCATTGACCAATTTCCCCTTCCCCGCATCTCTGAAATGTTATCCTTAGTAGCTGGAGCAAAATTTTTTTCATGCATCGATTTATCGTCAGCTTACCACCAAATTGTTTTGGATGTAAATAGCAGGAAGTACACTGCTTTTGTCACGCCGTTTGGTTGTTTCCAATTTAAGAGAATGCCATTCAGTCTTGCCTCAGCTGCGGCAGTTTTTCAGCGGGTAATATGTGGAACTATGAATTTTTATGGTCAATTGTGTCCCCTATCTTGGACCCCAACGGCTCCATGTACATGCTATAAGTACATGTATGTTCCCTCTAGTTCCAGCTATAAAGACGCAAATACATGTGCGTCCAACGTCAACATGCCCTCTTTCAGATCCGCCATAAATGGGTCGAATATTCCATTCCTAAGTATGAAAGGCCACCGACTTTATGTGGTTCACTTTTCTAGTTTTATAGTTCAGGCGAGTAGGCCCTGAATTCTGCCATCAAACCTTTTGCTCTTCTGCCTCTGAAATGCTCCAGCTTGGACCTGCATCCGTGTCCATGAACTTTGTCTTACTCCCTGCGCGGCTAACGGTGCCTGACGCGGCCTGTTGCCTGCCAAAAACTGTATTCAGCCTTCAAGTTATCTGCTCCGCTCCTCATCCAATGCATTCCTGTCTAGTAGTTTAGGTAAACATTCTTCCAGCTACCGAGCAAAGGGTCAGGCCTCACTGTCCTCATGCAAGTAATTCATAGCCCCTGTTACCATGGAAGATTCCTGCCCCCTCGCATCTCATGTAGACACTTAGACGCTTGTACACGCACTAACAGTCAGTATAGAATAGATTCCGTCCGAGAGACCTTTCCTTCTGGATAATACAGTTCTTTAAACATAAGACATTAGATATGATTTGGGATTAGGTTGACCTGACCCCCCAGACTTCTGTCTCCTCATGTAGAGCTAAATGTCAATTCCCCTTCACCCTCTAGTTGCACGTCAATCACACGTCATGCGGCTGCGCGCGCATCTCTGCCAAATATTTCTGCTGACACTGCAGGATTCTCTTATGGATCCACCCACTTGTGACATCATTTTAAATGTCGTTTCTAGTATACGCCTGTATTACGCCTATTTTTCATTACGTATGTGTATTCTTATCTGTATTATCAGCTGTTACGCCTCCTGCATCTGTCTTAATGCAATGCTTTTCATATAAATGTTGTTACTTGTCAATAATGTATTGCTGATCCCTTCCTGAACCTTCGGGGTGATGGAATATGATTGCCTAGTTCGAACTATAATTCCTTTGTAAGGAATAAAGCCCTTTTTCAGAACCTCTAATACCACGGATTCTGCCTCTTATTTTGACTGAGTTATTCTTACTAGACTTTACCGCATAAAAAATAGTACAGGTAATTTAAATATTTACCACATAAATTGGCGCCCGAACAGGGACACTTTCTCATCTCACGCGCCGGAGGTGCGTTGCAGGCCCGGTCCCCTGCCACAGCTGAACGGACAAAAACGCGTACCCGCAGGATTTCCTGTATCTCCCTCCGGCCAAGCGGGGGTGACTGAGGCTGCGATCAACACCCAGACGAGGCGGTGAGAAGTGCGAAGTATCCCGACCAGAGCCTAGCTGAGAGAGCAAGATCCGAGGTATACAGAGGCCCACCAGGTTCCGAAGTTCCGAGTCCAGTCGAGTCCAGTCCGGTCCAGTTCAGTTCAGTTCCGAGGCCTTCCGTTCCGTGCTACCCGGTGAGTACCGTTGCTGGGGAGGCAGTTAGACGTGCACATTAATTTGTGCCGGTCCTGACGGGTTTGGGTACACAGATCCGGTCTGCACTGTTTTAGCAGTGTATCTGTACTGTTTAGCAGTATATCCAGTATGTTCATGTATATAATTCAATATTATCCAGTATTAGTATTATGTCAGTAACTAGTTTTCTTCTAAATTATCATTGTTCGTTAAATAGTTAAATGTTAAATGTTAAATGTTTACTGTGTTCAAAATTGTGGTATGAATGAGTGTTCATTATTGTGTTTATCGTATTAACTGTGTTCAAGTCCAGTTCGAGTAAGAACCAAGTAACAAGGTTTAAAGATGCCGTTCTTTTCAAAATTAAGACAGATCAAAACTAGAAAAGGAGTACTCGAAGAAGCCGTTCCCATTCCACCTAGGGACACTCCAGGGTATTTTATGTATCATAAACATGGTCTAGATGCCGTATTATATCTTGACTTATGGGTGGACTACACCAAGGATCTGGCAGAAAGTCAGAGGTGGCCCGCAGCTGGGACATGGGATGCAGACTGCATCATGAGAGTAGAAGAAGAATTATGGAAAAAGAAAGCCAGACAGTCACAGAAAGATGCCATTGAGTTATGGCGTAAAGAATCGCATAGGCGCACAGAGAAAGCGCTCAGACTGGAAGAGAAAAGTAGGGAGAACTCAAATAGAGCCCGAGAAAACGTATTAGTTGAGGAAGGTATTCGAGCAAAAACAGAACAAGTAGACAGACAACGAAACACTCTTATGAATGGTATGTATCCTCTTTTGGCCGAAGGTTTACCTAAGGCCACCCCGGAAATACCGAAAGATTTGCCACCCCCATTACTCCCGACTAAAGCACATCCCAAGACCGCAAAAGATATTTTCCTTTCCTCCTATTTAGACGATGTAGCTCCCGAATATGTTAATGATCCACCACACACGCCACCTGTCGATGGTGTTCAACCTCGAGATCATCTACCCCCACCTCCGCAACCACAAACTCCTCCACACAATCCAACAGGTTCATCTGTTTCCACCGCTTTTCCTGCATCCACAGTTTCTACCTTACATCCCACAAATCCTTTCGTGCCTAGCACCTCAGAAGGTGCGACAGCAATTTTTGCCACACCACCATCAAGAAGCAAATCGTCTCTTAGAGATTTAGCCAACCAACGTACACCCCAAATAGCAACGTCCGACATGTTTAAGGAACATCTTGTAGATTGTAGATATGATCCAGTGCCCGGTAAAAATGATAGAATGCTGCTATCATCACTACGTATACGACGAGCTTCACTATATTTAACGACGCTACCAGGAATGATTAAACATTTAGACAATATATATCGCT
The DNA here is from genome assembly GCF_964204655.1 of Triturus cristatus. Classification (NCBI taxonomy): domain Eukaryota; kingdom Metazoa; phylum Chordata; class Amphibia; order Caudata; family Salamandridae; genus Triturus; species Triturus cristatus. Next base: position 14,243,540 of record NC_140583.1, read on the forward strand.
TTGTCCAAACAGGGCAAGGCCCTGAAAGTATTGACGAAGCCATGGAATACCAGAAAGCGGATATACAGAGACAACTGTTACGTTTCTTCATAAACTGCTTGATCAGAGACAGAGATAGGTCCGAGGTAGACCAGGATGAAATGCAAGTACTTACCCGATGGGGTCAGAATATATCAGAGGGAAAACATGATAAACAGACATGTATAGTAGTTATGTGCCGAAAGATCCGCAAGGAAGTAGAACGAATACATAAGGCCAGATTAGAGGCAGACAAAACTGAATCAGAGGGAGAGGAGGAGGAAGAATCAGAAATGCCCACAGGACAATTAGAAACGATAGCTTATGTAGGTAGGGGAAGACCTTGTAACAATACCAGATACTTTAATGACCCGATACGTCCGATACGTCCAGAATATAACAGACATTTTCAAGCCCCCATGTTAAATCCGAAGTCCCCTGAACACTTATTCCAGGCCGCTGATAAATTACTCCGAGACCGAAGGGGGTATCATATGCTCGATTCTATGGATGAACAAGAATTAGCCAGGTCAGCAGTACAATGGGCTGACAGTTCTGAAAAATACAGTGATGATGCGTTGGCACACACGTTTTTGAATCTTACCCCAGACGAACAGCGTTTAGCTGGTATATACATGATACAGCACCTCGTTATATTATATAGAAGCCAACACTCCGATCCTGGTCCCCTGCCTGATATATTGATAGAATTACTCACGAATAAATGGAGAGGTTCAGGTACTGATTTAATTAAAGAAATTCTGGAATATCGACACCAGTACATTGTCTTCATATGCCCAGAACATGTTTCAGTTCCCCCCAAGGAAAGAAAAACGTATCACATAGACAGACAGGATCCCCTACGCGAAGTGCACCCAGTCAGAGGTGAGGACAATATTTTTAAACGCGTGTTTGTGTACGCGCCCATAACTAAAATTGAATTATTAGAGATGAAGAAAGTAGTACCTAGCCATGACAAAGACCCAGCAGGTTTCCACCGTGAGATAAAAGACATGTTACTCATGGGAGAGTATACTTACCCAGACATTATGAAAATATTAAAAGTCCTATTACCCGCCGGTATTTACGAGAAACTCAAAGAGAAGGAATGGGAGGTGGGAGACCAAAAGATAGATTGGACAGTATTAGAAAACGAAGAAAAGGCCCGAGCTGCAGGTTCAGGGCTTGGGGAAAGGACTACAGCATTACCAGGATTATTAGTACAGGTACTACCACGTTTATTAACTACGAAAAAGGAAGACTGGGGTGCAATCTCAGCCTGTAAACAAAAACAAGATGAAGACACTAGTGATTTCTATTCCCGATTTGAAAAATGTTTTGGTATTATTAGTGGCATAAAAGCAAGTAGTGAATCGTATCCACATCTGTTTGTGACAAAATTAGTTGAGAATTCCCTGCCCCAAGTTAAGAGTAGAGTATTAAAATTCGAGAGTACTTGGCAAGGTAACACACCGTCACAGATGTTACAAATGTTACAATATCATCACAATAGAATCAGAGAAGAACAAGAACATGAACAAAGACGTATGAAAGACACGAAAATGAAAATGCTAGTGGCTCAGTCAGTTCCAGCTGACGGTCATAAAAAGGGTACGACACAATCCAATGATTCAACGGGTCCCGTTAGAGGGACATGCAACTATTGTAAACAGCCAGGTCATTATATACACGATTGCGCAGTTCTAAAACATAATATCTCTACGGGTATAACGAAAGAGAGACCACGTCCGCCTAGACAGGATCAGATACAACAACAAGTACCTCAGAATATACAGCCTATGCCAGCTGTACAACAGACCGCACCACAACAACAACAACAACAACAGCCACAGCCTATTGCTGCAACACAAAACACGACACAACAGATGTACCAGTATGCACAAGATGACTACCCAGAGTATCAGCGCTACACATGAAATAGCCTAGAGAGGGAAGTTGGCTTACCCCTTATTGAGGTTCCAGTAGATCAAGAAGGTCCTTATGTACAGACTCAGTTATTAGGGAAAGACAGAAAGTTTCTACTCGATACAGGGGCAAGCAGAACCACTTTCCGACACAGCGAAGTCCCAGGGGTACCCCTCTCAGGCTCACAAAATATTTCCCTTGGTTTTTCAGGAAAACCCACTATTAACGAAGTATCACAACCACTGGCATTTACAGTTGGTCCATTGACACGAACCACAGATCTATTGCTTACGAAATCATGTCCAGAAAACTTGTTAGGTATAAAAACATTGAAGGCTCTAGGAGCTGTAATATGTTGTTCTCCGGAAGGAGTACGACTATTTTTGCGTGACTTTAAAGGTCACTACCTGTCTAGAGACATGGATCACCGGTTACAGAATCTACCTGCACATTTATGGGCACAAGGCCCCACTGATGTAGGTTGTATGCACATTACACCATATCGAGTCACAATTAAAACAGGAGTGGTACTACCACGAATACGACAATACAAGTTACCCCCAGATGCTGTAGTGGCTTTACTGCAAATCATTGACGAGCTCATTGCGCAAGGAGTGGTTGTGGAAACCGACTCCAATGTATGTAATTCCCCGATAATTCCGATTCTTAAACGAACTGATCCAAAAGCACCACCAGTATATCGATTAGTTATTGATCTGCGAGAATTAAACAAATGCATTGTACCACAATACCCCGTGGTCCCAGATATCTCTTCATTGCTAACAGCCATAGATTCAGAAGCAACGTTCTTTACTGTAATTGATCTCAAGAACGCTTTCTTTAGCGTCCCAATCGATCCGGAAAGCCAATATTTGTTCGGATTCAGTTTAAATGGACGAAGTTTTAAATTCACACGCGCACCTCAAGGATTCAAAGAAAGCCCCAGCATCTATAGCCAAGCACTAAAAAGAGAACTTGACAGTATCCACATGCCAGCTAACACTGCCCTGCTTCAATATGTCGATGATCTGCTGATCACCGCCCGAAGCGAACCTGAATGTGAAAAAGCATCACTGACGGTTTTACATTTCTTAGCCGACAAGGGGCACAAAGTGTCCCCTTCAAAGCTGCAATTCTGTGTCCAGCAAGTTGTGTACCTTGGGCACTTGCTGTCCAAGGGGGGAAGACAGCTTACACCCGACCGTATCCAGTTAATTGTTAACATGCCGCCACCTAAGACACAAAAGGAGGTACGGGCATTCATAGGCCTCACTTCGTACTGTAGGCAGTGGATCCCTCAATATGCATTTCTAGCGAAACCACTCATTCAATTGACAACACAGGAGGCAGCGACACCGACTGTCCTCCCTTGGACTCAGGAACACACACAAGCTTTTGAAAGCTTAAAGAAAGCTTTATGCCAAGCACCTGTTTTAGCAACGCCATGTTACAGTAAACGTTTTACACTTTTCGTTACAGAACGTGAAGGTACTGCTTTGTCAGTACTCACGCAGGAACAAGCAGGATCACACAAGCCATGTGCTTATTTTTCTAGTACATTAGATCCCGTAGCTCAGGCTCTTCCTGCGTGCCTGAAATCAGTCGCAGCAACAGCTTTAGCAATCAGACAAAGCGATGCCATAGTATTAGGACATCAATTGACAGTACAAATACCACACGCAGTAGAGGTTCTCTTGAACCGGACCCAAACACAACACTTGACTATAGCAAGACTGACTGGTTATGAATTAACATTGTTCCAGCCACACATAGAAATCCGACGTTGTAGTACATTAAATCCTGCCACACTTTTGCCATTAAGTGGAACAGACCCATTGGCACATGATTGTATTGAAGTTATTACTATTACGACGAAACCCAGACAAGACTTGACAGATATTCCATTATCAGATCCAGACCTGACACTGTATGTAGATGGTTCATGTATGAGAACAAGTACAGGAGAGTTAGTGGCCGCTTATGCAGTCACAACAGACACTGAAATTATTGAAACAAATTGTATCGATACCTTGTCAGCTCAAGCAGCAGAGCTCATCGCTCTGACACAAGCCTGTATTCAAGCCAAAAATAAGAAAGTCAACATATACACAGATTCACGTTATGCATTCGGAGTCGTCCATGACTTCGGCGTGCTGTGGCGAGAGAGAGGTTATTTAACTTCTCACGGTGCCCACATCCAGCACGGTCCCCTTATTCAAGCCCTGTTAGATGCAATACACCTGCCGACTGCAATATCGATTATGAAGTGTAAAGCCCATACAAAAGTGACTGACATTATTTCTCAGGGTAACGACCTAGCTGGCAGAATAGCTAAACAGACTGCTCAGAATCAGACTCATCCAACTGACACGACAAAGACAATAGTTCCGACACCAACACACTGCATGACAGTTAAGGATCCCGCCCTTGATGTAATTGACATACAGACACATGCTACACCAGAAGAAATAAAGAGATGGACTGAATTAGGAGGGATCCAAACGGATCAAGGATGGATGATGAAGGGAAAATCTATATGGTTTCTCCCCGACTCAATGGTTCAGGTCATCATTAACACAATACATAGTCCAGCGCACCTAGGAGAGAAAGCTATGCTAGACAGTATTCAACACATTTGGTTCAATAAACACTTACGAGCAGCAGCTAAACAGAAAGTACGTACCTGTATGATTTGTTGTCAGTTCAATCCAGGAAAAGGCGTACCTGTAGAACAGGGTGGATTTCAACCCCCCGATCACCCTTTTGAAGTCCTCCAGATGGATTATATCCAGATGGAACGTTGTCGAGGATTCAAATATGTCCTCGTAGTTGTATGCGCTCTTTCCCGGTGGACAGAGGCGTATCCCGTCTCTGATTACACTGCCCCGACTACTGCCAAACAGTTAGTTCGAGAATTCTTCCCACGGTATGGTTTGCCCCGTATCGTGTACTCAGATAATGGCCAGCCGTTCTCATCCGAGCTAATGAAACATGTTTCACTTCTGTTAGGCTACCAATGGAAATTCCACTGTGTCCGACATCCCGAGGGAGCAGGTCTCGTGGAGCGACATAATCAAACTCTGAAAATTAGACTGTCCAAAGTATGTAGAGAAAAAGGTGTCGACTGGATAGTAGCCTTACCAGTTGCGCTCTTTTACATGAGAATGGTAGCACATTCTCGAACAGGGCTATCCCCGTATGAGGTGATCTTCGGTAGACCACCAAATATGTGGGGGACGCCTATACCTCGTAAAATCACTGATGTTGACTGTAATATGCTGACAGATTACCTGGCTTCCTTGATGTCTGCACTACAATCTTGTCGTTCACAGGTAGCTGCAGCTTTTCCCGACAACACTGAGGTGAAGCCCCACGACGTGGTTCCGGGGGACCTCGTGTTTGTGAGGAATTTTGACAGGAGGAGCCAGCTGGAGCCTCGGTGGCAGTCGCCGAAGCTCGTCTTATTGACCACAAGGACAGCCGTGAAGATTGAGGGACGTAAAGGGTGGTTGCACTCGAGCCACATCAAAAAATTTTATGGACTACCGTCCGACGTGAACCCTCAGCCCTGCATTCCCTCACCGACTGATTCAAAACTACCCCTGGTTGAAAAGACCGAGAGTGAAAACTATAAACTAAAACTAAGGTCTAGCAAGTCAGACAATTTGATTGTTTAAGTCCTCTCCAAGGTGAATCGGTTGAATTTGTCTCTGACATGTATCCTCTAGACCGAAATAGAGAGAGAAATAGACAGGAACAGCTCAAGAAACAGGCGTACTGTAAATCACTTCGTAGTCACTGCATAGTGACATTATTGATTATGTTTTTTCTAAGTCTTCTGATTATTAGTGTCAGTATATTTTTACACATGTATTACCCTATCTCCAAGCGTGCTTTCAATGCTACTGCCGAACATTCTTTTAGCGATTTACCCCCACATGAGTTGTCCTATAGATTTGCGCTGCGCAACAACACATTTATTAATATGTTACATCATTCTCATCAGACCAGCAATGCTACAAATTGTTGGATATGTGGCCGACTCCCTCCCTATCAGAAATACAAGGGAGTTCTGCCTCTCTTTCCGTATCCGTTCACACACAATGGCTCCTGTGGAGCATGGTTTAGTTTGATTAATTCCCTAGATTCAAATTCAGTAGTTTATCAAGACAACTGGGTTTGGGGAAACCTGAACCTAGTTTTACTTAAAGTCTGCTACCCTAACAAGGAGGGACTTCCCAAAAGAACAGGAACTGATCTAGAAAATGAAGTATATGGACTAGGTAACTTTACACTTAATCTCATGATCCTGAATGTTGAATCCGAAGCTACACCAATCTTGCCCGCTATGTCAGTATTTCCAGTTAGAGGCGAATTATGTGTAAGAAAGAATGGTTCAATACACATGGGCCATAGTAAATGTACCACTGTAATAGAATTCAGTGATAAAGGCAAGTCTACATTTAGAGCTTCTCGTCACTCCTACTTCATTTGTGGTCACACCGCATACATACGCCTACCCCTAGATTGGGATGGTACCTGTTACATTGCATTCCTTCTGCCACCTGTTTTCCTAGCCCCGCCTGATTATCATAGGAATACCCATTTAGTACAGCAGAGAGATCTCCCGATTGTCGACTACACTGAAACAGCATGGGAGCAATACACAGATTTCAATAAAGGTTTCTTTCCCTACATAGGTACAGTCACTAATAGTAAGCTGATACGTAGATTAACTAGAACCCTTGAAGCAGTAGTGAATGAAACTACTTCCGCCTTAGGCAACTTAACAGAGGAGCAGTCTGCGATGCGGATTGTTGTTCTTCAAAATCGTCTTGTCCTTGACGTCATTCTGGCCGATAGGGGCGGAGCTTGTAGGGTCATCGGATCAAGTTGCTGTGTTTTCATACCAGAAAACGCGCCGTCAGTATATAAAGCCATAACTCGACTTCATAAAATCGTAAGCCAGATACACCAGAATCCAGGCACCTGGACTTGGTCCGGTTGGTTCTGGAGCGTGTTGTCAGCCTGGGGATGGAGGATCCTATCCTTCCTAGGTATTGGCTTTCTCATACTATTCAGTTGCTGCTTGTGTCTACAATGTGGGCCAGCGATTTGTGGTCTATGTGCCACATCGTGTATCCCGCCTTCAAATTTTCATTCGAGATCCCGGAAGAAGAAAGAAGAACAAATGATGCTATATGAACAGATTGATGGATTGATGAAGATGGATATTTCATGAGGGTCCGTAGGGGACAAGGAGGGAATGTGGAAATATGAATTTTTATGGTCAATTGTGTCCCCTATCTTGGACCCCAACGGCTCCATGTACATGCTATAAGTACATGTATGTTCCCTCTAGTTCCAGCTATAAAGACGCAAATACATGTGCGTCCAACGTCAACATGCCCTCTTTCAGATCCGCCATAAATGGGTCGAATATTCCATTCCTAAGTATGAAAGGCCACCGACTTTATGTGGTTCACTTTTCTAGTTTTATAGTTCAGGCGAGTAGGCCCTGAATTCTGCCATCAAACCTTTTGCTCTTCTGCCTCTGAAATGCTCCAGCTTGGACCTGCATCCGTGTCCATGAACTTTGTCTTACTCCCTGCGCGGCTAACGGTGCCTGACGCGGCCTGTTGCCTGCCAAAAACTGTATTCAGCCTTCAAGTTATCTGCTCCGCTCCTCATCCAATGCATTCCTGTCTAGTAGTTTAGGTAAACATTCTTCCAGCTACCGAGCAAAGGGTCAGGCCTCACTGTCCTCATGCAAGTAATTCATAGCCCCTGTTACCATGGAAGATTCCTGCCCCCTCGCATCTCATGTAGACACTTAGACGCTTGTACACGCACTAACAGTCAGTATAGAATAGATTCCGTCCGAGAGACCTTTCCTTCTGGATAATACAGTTCTTTAAACATAAGACATTAGATATGATTTGGGATTAGGTTGACCTGACCCCCCAGACTTCTGTCTCCTCATGTAGAGCTAAATGTCAATTCCCCTTCACCCTCTAGTTGCACGTCAATCACACGTCATGCGGCTGCGCGCGCATCTCTGCCAAATATTTCTGCTGACACTGCAGGATTCTCTTATGGATCCACCCACTTGTGACATCATTTTAAATGTCGTTTCTAGTATACGCCTGTATTACGCCTATTTTTCATTACGTATGTGTATTCTTATCTGTATTATCAGCTGTTACGCCTCCTGCATCTGTCTTAATGCAATGCTTTTCATATAAATGTTGTTACTTGTCAATAATGTATTGCTGATCCCTTCCTGAACCTTCGGGGTGATGGAATATGATTGCCTAGTTCGAACTATAATTCCTTTGTAAGGAATAAAGCCCTTTTTCAGAACCTCTAATACCACGGATTCTGCCTCTTATTTTGACTGAGTTATTCTTACTAGACTTTACCGCATAAAAAATAGTACAGGTAATTTAAATATTTACCACAAATATATGATATTTTTGGCGATTGCAAAAATGTTATTTGTTTCCAGGACGATATACTAGTGTTTAGTGACAACAAACCTTCTCACAATCAAGTCCTTGAGGTTGTTCTTAGCAAGTTATCTGTGAATGGCCTTACAGTAAAACACAGTAAGTGTAAATTTGGAGTAAATTCTGTTACTTATTTGGGGCATACTTTATGTGCTGATGGTGTCAAACCTAAGCCTGATCTTGTAGAAGCCATCCAACTTGCTCCGCCTCCTAAATCTAAAGACGACATTCGATCTTTCCTAGGGTTGACAGAATTTTACTCCAAATATATACGAAATTTCTCTGGCAGAGTGTTTAATATTAGACAGCTTTTGAAGAACAAGTGCAAATTCGTGTGGGATTCTGAGTGTGAGAAAGAGTTTACAGATGTTAAATCTGCCATTAGCAATGCCACTGCATTGAATAATTTTGATCCTCAACTTCCTTGCATTGTTACGACCGACGCTAGCGCAAAGGGTTTAGGTGCTGTCCTGTCCCAGAAAAGAGTGAATGGTAATGAATCCACCATTGCATATGCTTCTAGAGCTTTGACCCCGTCAGAAGAGAAATATTCAACTATTGAAAGAGAAACATTAGCTGTAGTTTCCCTAGAGCACTTTAGAGTGTTTGTCTGGGGAAAAGAATGTGAAGTTAGATCTGACCATAAACCTCTTGTGCGGTTACTTACTACTGAGGGGTTGATTAAAGCCTCTGCTAGGATTGCACGTATGTCTATGAGGTTACAGGATTTCATATATGAGATGATTTATGTTCCAGGTCGAGATAATGTCACAGCAGACTTCTTATCCAGACTTCCTCTACCCTTGAAGGAGTGTATTCACAATACTTGGGATGATTTTCACATTGCTTTAGTACACGATGAGGGAGTACCACCCATTAAGATTGAGGTTTGGAACATGGAATTTCACAAAGATAAAGTTTTACAAGAGGTCCAAAAGTACTTAATTGAGGGATGGCCAGCTAAGAAGAACCTTTCTCCCGAGTTAAGACATTTTTGGGAGGTGAAAGAGGAATTTTCCTGTTCTGATTCTACTATCTGGAGAGGTGATAAGGCGGCTCCTCCTTTAGGATTGAGGGAGATTATTTTTAGACATGGCCATGAAGCCCATAACGGCATCATTAGGACAAAACAGTCTGTCAAGGGTACGTTCTGGTGGCCTGGGTCAGATATTTGTGTCGAACGTATTGTTAGAGATTGCATCCAATGTGCAAACGCTGACAAGTCTTTGAAGACTTTGAAACCTGTTATGCAAGGACACCCTATTCCTGATGGCCCCTGGGAATCCATTGCAATGGACATTATGGGTCCCATTGGTCCTTTAAACAAATACATTGTGGCTACAATTGATTTATTCTCAAAATGGCCTGTGGTAAAAGTAGTCGAGAAAGCTAATATTGATACTGTTCTAGATGAAGTGTTCACGGCAGAGGGATTACCCCTACGTGCGATCACTGATAATGGTGTACAGTTTTTATCCAATAAGGCAAAGGAATATTTCAGTAAAACTGGAGTCAGTCATTGCACTACTTCACTTTACAATCCTAGTGGAAATGGTATAATAGAAAGGTTGAATAGAGTACTTAAAGCTGCTATTCAAATGGTTGGTGTGAGTGACAGCAGGTGGGAGTATCAAGTAATGAAGACTATGTGGAAGTACAGGATTACCCCTAATGACATGACTCAATGTACCCCGTTTGAGATCATGAGAGGTAGACTACCTAGAACTAAGGTCAATCCTGCTTGGCTTATTTCATCCACTAAATGCCGCATTGATCTGGACAAGGTGAGAAGGAGGCTAGAAAAATCCCATATTGTAAATAAGCAGAGCTTTAACCTTAAGGAAAGAGCAAATCCACAATGAAACATAAAAGTAGGGACGTTAGTGAAAGCTAGAAAACCATGGAGAGCTTCCAAAGGGGATAGTCAATGTATGGGCCCCTTTGAAGTTGGTGAAGTTTTGAAGAATGCTGTTAGACTTTCAAATGGCAAAGTGTGGAATTTGAACAAAATCGCTGTGCTTAAAGGTGACTGGACATTATATAAGGAGGTTCACACTTCTCCTACGAGAAGTCAAGTTTTGGAAGACATCTCTGAGGAGATTTCTGGAGTTGAGAATTGCAACACTAACAGTGTGGATTGCAACCATGATTTATGTCAAAATAATGTTGATGAAGTTGTGTTACCCTGTACCCCTGTCAATTCTGGTGCACTCCAAGAAGATGCAAACTGTCAAGAGACCAAACGTTTGCGTAAAAGACCTGTATGGTTGTCAGATTTTGTAACTCTTATCCAAAAAAGATTGCATCCGTAATTTATTTACCTGTTTATTCATTTATTTATTTTTTTTGTTTGTTTTTTTGTTTTATCGTTTAAGGGAGGAAGATGTGTTGTGTTTGTCATAGCGCGCAGCGCAAGCACATTGTCTTTTAAATGTACACTTGTTGGGGCACGGACCCTTGTTAGACTCTATGGATGTTCTAGAGTCTGGGTCCGTGCCGGGGAGAGTTCTTGGGAGACAGTTATGAACCTGGCTCCTGTGGTTGGTGGACGTGCTTTCTTGTGGTGCTGTTTTTTACATTAAATCTTCAAGTGATACATCACATACGACACTGAGCCAGTCCACAGCTGGGGCAGGAGACAGCAGTGCCCCCTGCTCTGAGGCCTGGCTGAGCCAGTCCACAGCTGGGGCAGCTGCCAGGAGCGGGGCAGGAGACAGCAGTGCCCCCTGCTCTGAGGTCTGGCTGAGCCAGTCCACAGCTGGGGCAGCTGCCAGGAGCGGGGCAGGAGACAGCAGTGCCCCCTGCTCTGAGGCCTGGCTGAGCCAGTCCACAGCTGGGGCAGCTGCCAGGAGCGGGGCAGGAGACAGCAGTGCCCCCTGCTCTGAGGCCTGGCTGAGCCAGCCCACAGCTGGGGCAGCTGCCAGGAGCGGGGCAGGAGACAGCAGTGCCCCCTGCTCTGAGGCCTGGCCCTGCTGTGAGGCATTCTTGAACCTGCGGACTGATTGGGAGGGGGGAGAGCACAGAAAGTGGGACAGAAGAGCTGGAAAATACACAACCTTAAAAGTGAAACCAGCGCAGCGCTGATAAAGTATCTCAAACATGCAGGGTGGGGGGGGGGGGCAGGAGTTGTTAAGTGCAGGGAACAGAGCAGGTGCCCTCCAGACGCTCTGATGAGCAGGATACAAATGCTGTGTGTTAACTAGGAAGCAATAAGCATTTGCAATGCAATAGGTCTCGTATTTACCAAGTTTAAGCTATTGACATTGTAAATGACAATGCCTTTTATTTATGTTTAAAAAATGGTAACAAAAATAAAAGGCATTTTTATTTGCAATGTTAATAGCTCAAACGTGCGTAAATGTGAGACCTATTGCATTGCAAATGCTTGTTTTCAATGGTCATCTCCTTTGGGACAAACTCAGGGGGAGTAAAGATTGCATCAGAGACTCAGGGCAAACACAGAGGGGACAGCGCACGAATATTGAGCAGGCCGCTTGGCAGAACGAGCCTGTCTGCTGTCCATGGGTGAGTATTCTCAAGAAGTCGAGCTGTGGACGGTACCGAGTTTTGTTTTTTATGTGTGTCGCACTTTGTGCTACTCAGAGGGAGCCTAAAAGGGCTCAGGGGAAAAGGAGGGATGCAAAGAAGGAGAAGATAGCGAGAGGGGGGTTAGTGGATGGAGATCTGCCCCCAAAACACTAGCATTTCTCGGGTCGCTGCAATTCAAATCCCTCTTTCATTAGTAAGTTCTTTTGAAACAGGACGGTCTTCATTACATTATCTAAGGGCTGGTACTACTTTAAGGCAGCTGACAACGCAAAGGGTCGTAAGAGAGTGCAGATTATAGTAAATTACCTCAAAATGGCCTAGTTGCTGCAGAATGGGAGCACGCAAAAGGCAAAATATAATTTCGACAGCGCCCCATAACATCCCTGCAGCAGAGCTGATGGGCATTCATTTTGTGTACATATTCAGCCAAACCGGGTTCAAGTCCTGGCCACCATTCTATAAGCCGTGTGGTCTAGGGCAAGCCACTTATAGCTGCCTATACCTCAATTGTCATTTCAACAAACAAAGACATTTCAAGTTTGCCAAAGTTACAGGCGAAAGTGGTTGGACAATTTGGACAAAAATGTGACTGTTTTCTGTTTGGAACCACTTGTCTGTCCAGGTATTACTCAAGATTTCGCCATCGGAAGCAGTTAGTAGTGAGAAAATAAACTTGCCCTAAAATTCTAACAGGAGTAGGTAAATACCAAGCGATGTGATGCTAGTTCGGAAAACATGAAGATAGGTTATTTTTGTTGATGCTCTAATTGCTGTCAGGACAGCTCGTTGGGATAAACCCTTTGCTGTGTAGATCTGTATCAACCCCGAGTTCGGATTTGCTATATACAAATGATTGCGTGATTTGCCTAGGAGGCTCAGCAATAACTCCCTGCGATTCTGCCTCTGCAGACACTGTTTTTTGTACGATGTCTGAAATGCCCGCCCTCTCTCATTCCTCCTTTGCAGCTGTGAACACATCGCCTCAACCCGATGAAAGCTGCGGACTCTCATCCAGCACCGGCAACTCTGAATTATAAAATGTTATTTTTGTGTGCGGTTTGAAAAATAAAGGACACGCTCGGCCCCACAGTGTTTCCCGATGAGGTTTCTCTTTGTCCTCCACCAGCCTCCCACCCCAGCTTTGCCAATGCGGCCTCTCCCCGCTGGATCGAACCTGATGGTTGTTTCGACATGAAGTAATGGCAACACGTTGGACGCCCCAGGGGCGCCCGAGGGAGATGGCGACAGGAGGATGCTGCGCCACCTGGGGTCCGAGGACGAGGTAAGAGAGCCCATCTGAGGCACACTTTAAACATGGTGTCGGCATTGTGAAAAATTATAGTGCGTCCCGACTAATGAAGGAGACTGTATAACGCTGCAAGCAAAATATCCAGTCTGAATGGGCCGTCCTAGAAGGAGACAGGGCGGTAAAAAGGATGGACTAAAAAGCCTCATTTACAATGAAAAGCCAGTGTTTAGCATGAACGATGACGCCAGCCAATCGAAAAGATGGGCGGGGCTTTAACTCCACTTCTAAAATCTCCTCTACTACAATATGTCTCACAGAGCGACAGCGCATGCGCGCTGCAACGCTAGGACTGTGCGACCTAAAAAGTGTGCCTGGAACAGCAAGTAGGAAAATCTTGTTTAAGAAAATAGTGCAGACAGACCTTAAATGAAACATACTGAGTAACAACACATGTAAAAGAGCCAGTCCTCGTGGGAGGGACTAAGGAGGGACTAACAATCCTATTAACAAATGAAAAGCCAACATTTACAAAGGACAGTGACTGTCGCCAATTTAAAAGAAGAGCAGAGAGTGTGTAGAGCTTCAAGTACATACCTCAATACAGCATGTCTCAAAGAGACAGCACAAGCACTGTCTATGCGAGACATAAAAATCAGGGATGAAAAATAACCTGAAAGAGTGAAATAAGGGGGCAGGTGGCTGGTGGAGGATGAGAGGGGCATGAGGTGGAATCAAGGCTACCGAACCCAGGGATTCAGCGCCCTGATGTCAGTAGCACTGGTAAGGTGGACACATGGCATGGAGGCAAAATCTGGGCAGGCCATTAAAGCAATTAGGGAAAAGGCTCAACATTCAGGACAAAATGTAGTAAAAAAGTTCAGTTTCACAGATGCATCTGAGACCAAGGTGTCTTCTTTATTCACTACTTTATCAGTGCATTTATTTACTATAGGTTTGCATCGGAGTATTCATTCACTGAGCGCTGTGTAGGATTGCCTCTTGGCGCTATGTCCTTGTTCATCAGTAAACTGATGCCCTTGGGCACAGTGTGAAGTGGATCAGCGCTGCCAGAATCCACCCAATCATTCTCTTTTTATGTTCTGTTTATTAGTACATAAAAGGGAGTCCACATTACTACGGTCCCAGTGTGATGCCAGCACCATCACCCTCAGAAGAGTGCACCATCACCCTCAGAAGAGTGCACCATCACCCTCAGAAGAGTGCACCATCACCCTCAGAAGAGTGCACCATCACCCTCAGAAGAGTGCACCACCACCCTCAGAAGAGTGCACCATCACCCTCAGAAGATTGCACCACCACCCTCAGAAGAGTGCACATCACCCTCAGAAGAGTGCACCATCACCCTCAGAAGAATGCACCATCATCCTCAGCACAGTGCACACTACCCTCAGAGCAGTGCACCATCACCCTCAGAAGAGTGCACCATCACCCTCAGAAGAGTGCACCATCACCCTCAGAAGAATGCACCATCATCCTCAGCACAGTGCACACTACCCTCTGAGCAGTGCACCATCACCCTCAGAAGAGTGCACCATCACCCTCAGCACAGTGCATCATCACCCTCAGCACAGTGCACCATCACCCTCAGAAGAGTGCACCATCATCCTCAGAAGAGTGCACCACCACCCTCAGAAGAGTGCACCACCACCCTCAGAGCAGTGCACCATCACCCTCAGAAGAGTGCACCATCACCCACAGCACAGTGCACCATCACCCTCAGCACAGTGCACCATCACCCTCAGAAGAGTGCACCATCATCCTCAGAAGAGTGCACCACCACCCTCAGAAGAGTGCACCATCACCCTCAGAAGAGTGCACCACCACCCTCAGAAGAGTGCACCATCACCCTCAGAAGAGTGCACCATCACCCTCAGAAGAGTGCACCATCATCCTCAGAAGAGTGCACCACCGCCCTCAGAAGAGTGCACCATCACCCTCAGAAGAGTGCACCACCACCCTCAGAAGAGTGCACCATCACCCTCAGAAGAGTGCACCATCACCCTCAGCACAGTGCACACTACCCTCAGAGTAGTACACCATCACCCATTGAACAGTGTTCGTTACTGCTTTTGTGGAATAGTCAGGGCTAGGCCAGGCCAAAGTTAGTGTTACAACAGAAGGACTATCTACTGCATCTTGCCTCACTCGCATGTGACACACACACACACACACAAACCCACCCCCTCACACACACACACATATGACACACACACGTACACACACATGCACGCACACACATGACATACATGCACACACGTATGCACACGCACAAACATACACATAAACACACACACATGTACACACACACACATACACATACATGCACACATGCAAACACACATGTACATACACATAACATCCATGCACAGACACACACACATGCGCACACACACATGCACACACACACACCCTAGCTGTCCCGGAAGAAGTTGTCAGAAAATGTCAATGTGGGAGAGTAGGATCTGCCTCTTATGTTGCCCCCACTTGTTTTCTGATGTTTACACTGGTTTCTGGCTATAGTCTGGCTGGGACCCTGCTAATCAGGGCCCCAGCCTCTCTGTTCCCTCTAAACAACTTGGAGTGCATATTAGGTGCACTAGTGATTGGATACTGTGTTACCTTATGAGCCCCTAGTATATGGTACCTTAGGTACCAAGGGTATAGGTACTTCACAGGCCTACCAGGGGCTGAAGCATGTATTATGCCACCCCTGGGAAGCAGACTAAATCTGACACCACAGGCCTGCTACTGCAGCCTGGGTGAGGTGGTGCTAGCACTCCTCACTGAGATATAGGTTCACTATATCTCTCCTACACACACATTTAAACCTATCAGTCACTCCTAAGGCAGGCCCTATCGATCCTGAGGGCAGGGTGCTTGGTTTCCTTGTGAGGGGGTGCCTCTGCCTGAGCAGGGGCCCCCTGCAGCTCTCACAGTCCATTCTCTGAGGCTGTTTGTGAATGCTGTCAAACCATATACTCTTAAGTGCATTATAACCTCGAGGTAAATACTAACTTTGGGATGGCTGCATCAAAACATGTCATGTTTGGTGTCAAACGCTTTGGAATCATACCCCCACACAGCATAATCCGACCCTTCTTTAGGGATAGACATGTACCTACTGGGGAAACACAGTAGAATCCTGAAGAGCCCTGGCATCACAAAATGGATGCCACCAGTCACAGACACTGGGCTGCCCTCCTGCTGATGACCGAAACTCGCAGTGGAGGAGGCCCAACAATAGGTATCCTGTCACAGGGAGGTGTGACCACCTCCCAGACAGTGTTTAGTGTATTGGGGCTGGGTGGGTGCACTCCTAGAGTGCTTTGAAGTCCTGCACTGGGGGAGCAGTAGGCTCCTCTGTGCATACACCAGTTTAAACCGGCTCAGGGGCTACCTGCCCCTGCACTGGCATGAAACTGGACAAAGGGAAGTGGGTGTAGCCACCCACTCCCCTGACCCTCCCATAGGTGGGGTCATAGAGCTAGTCCCTCCCTTCCTTCTAGAATAAGTTAAGGAACCCTTGCCATTGCAAACTAGATATCCCTGGATGACGCTCTGAAGAAGAATCCTGGACCTTTGACGTTCCATTACCTCTGCAAGATGGAAGAATCTCCCTTGTGGTCAAGGAGTGACTCCCCTGCTTGGCAGGCCCCCAATCATGCAATCAACGGTCGCAAACTTTCCCGTTCCCGCTGGAGTCCGAAGTCCCTGCAGCCCAGGAAGAGGATTTTCTCACTTTGCTAAGGCCATCGTGAGTCCCCAGCGACGCTGAGGCAAGTGGACCCCAAGAGTGACGAGGAACCGCAATCCCTGTGTACCATGCACTATTTTTGAGTGCAACCCCTTCACGACGTTCTACAAACCTGTGCATTGGACCACGTGTGGTCCAAGCCTCCAGCAGGAATCTCTCCGAAGATCAGAGGCCTACCCCATCCCGAGTGATCGTGGGCCCCTGTTGAGTGAATCCTCCCGAGGAATCTTTGCGATCCCTTGCCGGTTGGCTTGTGGGTCCCCAGAAGACTTTTCTACAGTTCCAAAGGGCTCCCCTGGTTGCCCCAGGCCTGCCCTGACTTACCCTTGCTGGGTGAGTCCCTCAGACCTTGCTGGTCCACACCGCTGACTTTTTATCCTTTCCACGAGACTTGCTGTTACCAAGGCTCGTTGGCTCCAATCTGGTCAGCAACACTGCAGTAAGCTGCAGACTTTGTGGGACACACCAAATCCAGCTCCTGGTCATCGTCGACGCCTCCTGGACCTCGTGGTTGAAGAGTCAAGACACCCCTCCATCACCTGAAATCACCCGATGACTGTGGGCATCCATCTTCCTTTCCCCGGGTCACTGCCAAGTGACTTTGAACACTCTCCCCTCTGCTTTCAGGTCTTCCTTCTTCTGAATCTAGCCTTGGATTCCACCAAACACTTCTCCTGTCTTCACAAGCAGAAAGTCTTCTTTGGCTCTCATTGAAAACGATGCCGTGACCCGACACCAAAAGACACCTATGCACCCGGCTTCCCTGGGTGAGGTAACTCCAGCACTATGGTGCTCCTGTGGGTGTTGGCTCTAGAACCCCTTACCCTGTAAGTGACTTGCCTGTAGACTCTCCCGAAGTATCCTTAAACTCTTAATTTCCAATCGTGACTTGCTCCATTGAAGTCAATAGGGATTCGCGGCTGTGTTCTCACACTGCATGCGTCTCCCGTGGGTCCTTTACTTACCTGCCTTGGGTGGTTTTGTGAGGCCCCAGCGCTTCTGAAGGCCATAGGCCTTGTCCCCTTGCAAGTCGTTATCTCTAAGTCTCTTTTTTAGTATATGATCTGGTACGCCCCTAGGGCCCCAGCCATATTTGTGCTTAACTTATTGTGAAATGTTGATTTGTGCTTAGGTTCCTGACTTCTTATCTCATAAAGAGATTAGCAGGGAGTTGTTAGTAATGAATACATATATATTTGATATATATACCTGTGTGGTGTCCTTTCATTTGGTAATTCAAGAGATTATAAGGTAAAACAAGCTGCTTTACATTCCTCAGAGATTTAGCCTGAAGGCTGCTCTCCACAGCTACCACTAGGATAGCTTTCTTTAAAAGGTTGTCTTAAACCTATCTACCATAAGAGTCAAATTGGACTGGTGCAAGGTGGCCACTATAACTAGTGACCAGCATATACCAGGCCACCTTCTCACAGTCAACAGTTGAAAGGTTATAAGAGTGCAAGCCAGGCTGTCCAGAGCTGCCTCCCCTCCCCTCAAGCATGCGGCATGGTCAGATCGCCTCCATTGTCATGTGTGGACATGCAGCACATATGGAAGCGTCCTGTGTTCGGAGGGGCAGTGGCCTGTGCAGGTCTTTGCAGCAGGTATTGAAGCCAGCAGACTGCGGCTTTCGTTCTGTGGCTGCCACACAAGAGCACGAGTCGCACATTGTAAAGTTTCTCCCGGATGCCCACAGTGGGCAGTGAAGCCCTGCAGTTGTCACGATGCTTCTGGGGACCCAGAGACAGCGTGTTGGGACAGGTGTGGCCCTTGGGTGGTGCACGGGTGCGTTCCCCTGCCCTGAGTGCCCTGAGCGCTGCACTCTCTGCATATCTGCAATGCTGCCTTATTCTGGCTCTAGCATGACACTAATCCCAGGATGTGTGCAGACCCCAGGCCTGTCCAGACCATGAGAAGTCCTGGACCTTTCCTGTGCCCCGGAGGGGGGCACGGATCAGGCTGTCCTTGCTGACGGTGGACTGCTGGCCACGCTGTGGGTACAGCAAGTGCAACACTGGTGGCAGCGTACTGCACAGCACTGGTGGCAATGTACTGCGCAGCAGTGGTGGCAGCGTACCGTGCAGCAATGGTGGCAGCGTACCGTGCAGCAGTGGTGGCAGCGTACCGTGCATCAGTGGTGGCAGCGTACCGTGCATCAGTGGTGGCCGCATACTGCGCAGCAGTGGTGGCAGTGGTCCGTGCAGCACTGGTGGCAGCGTACCATGCATCAGTGGTGGCAATGTACCGTGCAGCAGTGGTGGCAGTGTACCGTGCAGCACTGGTGGCAGTGTACCATGCATCAGTGGTGGCAGCGTACTGCACAGCAATGGTGGCAGCATACCGTGCAGCACTGGTGGAAGCTTACTGTGCAGCAGTGGTGGCAGCGTACCGTGCAGAAGTGGTGGCAGCGTACCGTGCATCAGTGGTGGCAAAGTACTGCGCAGCAGTGGTGGCAGCTTACCGTGCAGCACTGGTGGCAGCGTTCCGTGCAGCACGGGTGGCAGCGTACCGTGCAGCAGTGATGGCAGCGTACTGCCCAGCAGTGGTGGCAGCATACTGCGTAGCACTGGTGGCAGCATACTGTGCATCAGTGGTAGCAATGTACTGCGCAGCAGTGATGGCAGCGTACCATGCATCAGTGGTGGCAGCGTACCGTGCATCAGTGGTGGCAATGTACTGGGCAGCAGTGGTGGCAGCGAACAGTGCATCAGTGGTGGCAGCGGACCGTGCAGCAGTGGTGGCAGCGTACCGTACATCAGTGGTGGCAGCGTACTGTGCAGCAGTGGTGACAGTGTATTCTACAGCAATGATGGCAACGTACTACGCAGCAGTGGTGGCAGCGTGCTGCACAGCACTGGTGGCAGCGTACTGTGCATCAAAGGTGGCAGCGTACTGTGCAGCACTGGTGGCGGCATACCGCGCATCAGTGGTGGCAGCGTACTGCGCAGCACTGGTGGAATCGTACTGCGCAGCAGTGGTGAAAGCGTACTGTGCAGCACTGGTGGCAGCATGCCGTACATCAGTGGTGGCAGTGTACTGCAGAGTAGTATTGGCAGCGTACTGTGCAGCACTGGTGGCAGCATACCGCGCATCAGTGGTGGCAGCGTACTGTGCAGCACTGGTGGCAGCATACCGCGCATCAGTGGTGGCAGCGTACTGCGCAGCACTGGTGGCAGCGTCCTGCGCAGCAGTGGTGGCAGCATACCAAGAGAGGGGGAAACCGCGAACTCAGACTACGGAAAGCGAAAGCGAGCTGATCATGAATTACAAAACTACCAATCTGGGACTTAACAAAGATGCAGAAATGCATGTATGGTTAGGAGATGATTAGCTGCATTTTGCTCACAAATACTTGACAGTATGTCTCTCTCAGCCCAAGGATACCTTCATCCCACCTTCCATTTGTACCTCACTAATACCCTCTAACTGAGGCTCTCCAAGCTTTACAAGAGCATCTTCTCGTGTTTTCACTGTTAGTTTCCATGTATATAAGTCCTGAAATGCTGAACACATCTCTGATAACAATGTTTTTCATGTGTATTACCTGTTGACACATTATTACTTACTGTACAGTTTATCTCAACCAAACACCTTAACCTTCCGATTGCTTTTTCTGACATTTCTCCCCATTCTAACATGGCGGCCAATAATTACTTTCCCGCCCACCCCCCTGTCGTTCACTTTCCCTCACTAATCACACCATCCCAAAATGGCGCTGCGCGTTTGAACCCTTCTCTTCCGGGTTGCATCCCGGAAGTTCTCACACGCGACTCCCTTAAGAATGCTAGCTCCCTTCGGCTTCACCCTAACCACCGAAGCCGTAGAAATCCACTAAATCTGGCATTAGCCGAGACCGGAGGTAAGAGACACATCACTACCACCCCTGTGCCCTGCCAGACTGTAGCTTACAAGATATAATATCACAATCCGTTCTTTCTTTGTGTTTTCTCCTTATTTTAGAATCTAGGGTTTACAAACCCAATCCTTTCACAGAAACCCTTTTACGTGACTACCCGGTAAGGGACTCTGATCGTACTGTGCACTCTCTACGACATTTCTTAAATCTTTTAGCAAAGTGCACGTTTACCTCACCTTATACTTTACAATTCCACTCCCCGATTATGTCCGCATCTCTCCTAGGTTGGCGCTCACGTCATACTTCACGTACTAGAGTGTGTCAAGCCACGATGAGCACTCTTCACATCCCGGGCTAGCTCCACGCCTTAATCCTCATGCACTTTTGCCTCGTTCTAGACCGCACCTACTAAATTGTAATCTGTTATACTATTATATTTCATCCAAGCCATTGCATGTTACTGCATTCAATCATCTCCCATATCACGGTTCTAATTGGTTCGCTGACGCACCTTCTTTCGGTTTACCGCTTCACTACCGTTAGAATTTCGGCATCACGCCCTCGCTTTTATATCCGCAAATTCTACCAAAGCTATAGGAATAAGTAACCAATGCTTTCTTTCATCCCATACCTGACCCTGCTGCCCCTGACGCTGAAATTACAATTACACTGTAAATATATGCTCGCTTCTTACTATTGTTTTTATTCGCTACTTCTGTCCTTGACTGATCGCTTAATCGTTACGCTGGATTGAAATGTTTCTAATTGTCTTTACTCATGTCTATATGGCTGGGTCAATTTGTGTTTGATTGTTTGCATATTTACCGTGAAACCACTTTGGAACCCGCATCAACTTGTCTCAACTATGCTGGATCTCTTGACGCTTTTGTTCTCATACGACATGTATATATATTGTTTCTCTCTCCATAAATAATTGTTTGCCGTTTAATTTATATCTCCAAAATGTCTGTCTATGATCATGTTACTCGTTCTATATACCTGCATACCGGTAATTTTATTTCATCCTGTCTTGTATACGCGCGGTCTCCTCACAATGGGGCATTCTGACAACTTATACTATATTGTCTTTTTTTCCCTCGCTGATGTTTTCTTGGTTTTACAAATGCCCTCCCATAATTTGTTGTGTTGTTTCAACCATTGGAGACTGGTGCACTCTGCTCATGGATGAAGCACTTTGGAGACTGATGCGCTCCGGTTGGAGACCGATGCGCTCCGATTGGAGACCGATGCGCTCCGATTGGAGACCGATGCGCTCCGATTGGAGACCGATGCGCTCCGATTGGAGACCGATGCGCTCTGATTGGAGACCGATGCGCTCTGATTGGAGACCGATGCGCTCTGATTGGAGACCGACGCACTCCGATTGGAGACCGGTGCACTCCGAATGGAGACTGGTGCACTCCGAATGGAGACCGGTGCACTCCGAATGGAGACCGGTGCACTCCGAATGGAGACTGGTGCACTCCGAATGGAGACTGGTGCACTCCGAATGGAGACTGGTGCACTCCGAATGGAGACTGGTGCACTCCGAATGGAGACTGGTGCACTCCGATTGGAGACTGGTGCACTCCGATTGGAGACTGGTGCACTCCGAATGGAGACTGGTGCACTCCGAATGGAGACTGGTGCACTCCGAATGGAGACTGGTGCACTCCGAATGGAGACTGGTGCACTCCGAATGGAGACTGGTGCACTCCACATGGAGACTGGTGCACTCCGAATGGAGACTGGTGCACTCCGAATGGAGACTGGTGCACTCCGAATGGAGACTG
This sequence comes from Triturus cristatus, assembly GCF_964204655.1. NCBI lineage: Eukaryota > Metazoa > Chordata > Amphibia > Caudata > Salamandridae > Triturus > Triturus cristatus. The sequence goes on from NC_140583.1 coordinate 14,266,215, forward strand.
GTGCACTCCGAATGGAGACTGGTGCACTCCGAATGGAGACTGGTGCACTCCGAATGGAGACTGGTGCACTCCGAATGGAGACTGGTGCACTCGGATTGGAGACTGGTGCACTCGGATTGGAGACTGGTGCACTCGGAATGGAGACTGGTGCACTCGGAATGGAGACTGGTGCACTCCGAATGGAGACTGGTGCACTCCGAATGGAGACTGGTGCACTCCGAATGGAGACTGGTGCACTCTGAATGGAGACTGGTGCACTCCGAATGGAGACCGGTGCACTCCGAATGGAGACCGGTGCACTCCGAATGGAGACCGGTGCACTCCGAATGGAGACTGGTGCACTCCGAATGGAGACTGGTGCACTCGGATTGGAGACTGGTGCACTCCGAATGGAGACTGGTGCACTCTGCTCATGGATGAAGCATTGATTGGAGACTGATGCACTCTGCTCATGGATGAAGCTCTGATTGGAGACTGATGCACTCTGATTGGCGACCGATGCACTCTGATTGGAGACCGATGCACTCTGATTGGCGACCGATGCACTCTGATTGGAGACCGATGGAGACCGATGCACTCTGATTGGAGACCGATGCACTCTGATTGGAGACCGATGCACTCTGATTGGAGACCGATGCACTCTGCTCATGGATGAAGCTCTGATTGGAGACTGATGCACTCTGCTCATGGATGAAGCTCTGATTGGAGACCGATGCGCTCCGGTTGGAGACCGATGCGCTCTGATTGGAGACCGATGCGCTCTGATTGGAGACCGATGCGCTCTGATTGGAGACTGATTGTTAGTATCGGGGGTCTCTGGTTGGCGCAGGTATGCACTTGCGACAGGCAGGGACCCTCTCCTCTAAGTCAGGGCAAAGGATTGCTCTCAGCAAATTACCCCTGCTCACCCTCTAGGTAGTGTGGCGCGAGCAGTCAGGCTAATCTCTAGAGCACATATGGGTAAGCAGCTGTAATGTCCCACAATAATCACCAACCCCCCCACACAGAGGCACCAGACTGTATTTGTAAAAATAAAGCTCTTTATATCGATTCTTCAAGCAGGCTTTAGTTTCAGTCTTTAGACTCCAGACACGGTTCCAGTTACTTGTTATAATGTTCCAATTTGGTCTTAGGAGGCCACAGTTCTTAAAAAGGCAAAGTTGGGTGCTGACTGCAGTGCCAGTGCGCATCGTAGCGCTGTCCGTACGTGTCGTACCGTCGTTGGTACGCGTCGTACAGCTGTTGGTACGCTTCGTACCGCTCTTCGGGACGATCCCTACTATGTCAGCGCTTCCCGCGTGAGCAGGCGTACGGGGCCGATGATATGCATGCAGAACGGACCGTACGGGTGGCCTGCGCTTGACGCGTACAGTTCTCTAGGGAAGCAGCCGTACGTTGGGGTTCCGATAGCGCACAGTTCTCTATCCTGCAGCTGTACTCTGCAGGTACGCTTGGATATCAGACGCTCACAACTTGACTATGCTCCAGCCGTATGCTGGGGGTTCTAACAGCGCACCGTACCTTGTTTCTTTACGGGGAGTTCGAGGCGGCTTCGGCAGTTGTAGAGGGGGCGTCCCACGTCGCGGTGCAGTCCCGTTTTTGCAGAGGGCAGCGATGCATTGTGGGGCGCCTCTGGACTCCGATGCTCATCGTGATGTTTGTGGAAGGAGGGGCGGCTCGGGGGTGAATCCAGCGGCGAGGCGCTGCCAACGGGGCGTCGTCCCGAAGCTGCGAACTTGGGTGCAGTTGGTCCTTACGGTGGGCTCTACGGCTCGGGGGCCCCAGAGGCTCGTTGCTTAGACCGGACGGTCCTTTCTTACGGTGCGAGCTCCGGTTCGAGGGGGCAGCAGTTCGCGGTGCTCAGGCCAGGCGGGGCAGGCCGTTACAGTGTTTACTGCGGCACAGTCGTGCAGGGGCCACGTTGCTCGGCGGGATGAGGGCACACGGGTTCTCAGAGTGCGGGACAGGTTCCCAGTCGCACTCAGGCTTCTGGAGTCAGCGTTGAAGGGCAATTCACCAGCAGCAGCTTCCTTTCTTCCAGGGAGGGGTAGCGCCCACTGTTCCTGGGGCGCAGTTCAGGGGGCAAGTTCACAAGCAAGCCCTTGGAGATTGTCATGAAGCACAAGTTGAAAATAAAGTCTTTCTCAGTCTTTTCCTCTCCTTCTTGCAGCAAGGCACCCACCACAGGCCAGTCACCTAGGTCAGAGACAGTAGTCCTCCATGCAGCTTTCCCAGGTCCTTCTCGTCGGGCAGAGGTTCTTCTTGGCATAAACAGGATCTCATTTCTTAGGAGCAGAGCGCCTTCTTTTATACACAGTTTCTTTTGTTCTTTGTGTCCAGGGGGCCGGTGCCTGGCTCAGTCCGGTTTTGGAGCACTTTGTTGTGGTGACTCTGCTCTTTCCTTTCAGTGCACAGGTGTTGGACTTGGCCCTTCTGGCAGGTTCACCCCTAAACTTTTTGCTTTTTATTGTGACCTGGTGTTAGTGATTTTTGGCTTCTGCGCACCTTACCACTGTGTCCCAGGGTAAAGTGCGTGCGTGTAGTGAGGTTGGCCTGCCCTCCCATAGGAATGCATGGGGGAATGTATGTGTCCCTGGTAGTTCCTGATGCGTGGGGAGTGCAGGTGCGAGTTTGGTATGTGCGGACTCGTGTGATGAAATGCTGCGTGATGATGTGTGCGGCGTCAATGTACCTAGTGTGGAAGTGCCACTTCTCGAAGTTGGCATTTCTGTGTGCAGTGTGAGATGAGTGCCTTGTCTGGCGATTGGCTGGCTAAGGTCATGTGATGGGCTAGGGAATCCCCAGAGTCAAGATGAGTCACCCAGTGGTGAATGGGGAGGTCAGCAGCCAGATGGGTGGGAAGAGTGCACCTGGGACCTGAATAGGGCTGTGCTTTCCCCACACAATGCTGACTCCGCCCCCTGTGGTGCGTCTGATGGCCCTGGCCTGTCCTGTGAAAGGAAGGAGAGGAGCTGAGCAAAACAAAGTGCTCAAGTGCTCCTGAACCAGTTGTAACTGGTTCTGCCCTAAACCCTGTGCTGCGTCACAAAAGAAAAATGTGTATAAAAAGGGGCTGTGACCCCTTACAAAATGTTGTCTGCTGATCCTAACTGGGGGGGCCTATTGCTGCTGCTGGGCGCCAGGAGAGACCACCACTGGGGACTGCCTCCCTGCCTGGAGGGCCCGGTGAGCTGGCCCCTGGGCCCAGCCCTTGCCCCCCTGCCTCCTAAGAAGACTTTGTGCCTGAGCCTTGCCTGGGAGGAGCGCTGTGTCTTCCCTGGCCGAGGTGCGCTTTACTTTTACTTGCTGAGGAGCGCCCTCGTTGGGAGCGGCAGCGCTGTGCTGCGATAGTTCTGAGGGAATCCCGACATAGGGATTCCCCCGCTGTTTGCCTTGGTTTCAAGTGGGTGCCCACCCCGCATTGTGGCGCTCGTTGGCGGATGCCCACCCCGCTTATGTTCTCATATTTACCTTTAAAACTTTGGCGGGAGCCCACCCCGCATCTGTGCCGCTTTTGAGCATATTTAGAACAGCGGGCGCCCACCCTGCACTGAGCAGCCGCCAAAAGGAAAATCACAGCTGCAGCCGGGCTTCAATAGGAAGTCAGGCGAACTCCGTGGAGACATTGGCGGGGCCTCGTTGCGGAACCGGAAGAAGCCGACGGGAGGCCACTCCGCGCTCTGGTACACGAAGCCCGAGAAGAAGGGTCCAGGTGGGAGCCCACCCCGCGCTGGACGGCGCCGAAGGAGCGAAGGAAAAGCAGCAGTGGTTGGCGGGGCTCCCGTGAGGAGGGGAGAGCCCCGCGCCTACCCCGGAGGAGTCGCCCCCGCCGTGAGGAGTCCCGCTTCAGTCCGGTGAGTGGGGGCTGAGTTAGGAGCTCCCGTAGACCTCCTCCGTATCCTGCCTCCCTACCCTTCACTTTTGTTCGTGCAGCTGCCCCCCTTGCAGACGGCAGCTGCACCGAGGGGGCAAGTTATTTTGGGGGCATTATTCTTCTTTGCTTAGAGCCCCGAGTGAGGCTCCAACGACGGGGGCATATTTGTCTTAAGCCCCCGAGTGAGGCTCCAACGTCGGGCCTTCTTTGCTGAGCCCTGACAGGCTCCAACGAAGGGGGCATATTTGTTTAGAGTCTAGAGGGACTCCAACGTGAGGGCATCGAGGTGCCAGGCCCCATTCTCCACAGATGCCCAGCACTTAGTGGGCAGCTGCAACGTTTAGGTAGTGCCCCTTTGCGCTTTGGCTTGCGCAGCCTGCGCAGTCCAGCCCTGACTCTATCGACAAAGGGCGTTTGAGCCCCTGAGAGGCCAAGTTGGCCTAGGGACAGTTTATCTTGTGTGGTGCCCTCACCTAGGGTACATGATCATTGTTACCTGTGTACTTTTGCGCCTGTGCATTGCCTTTATGCTATTTTCATTCCTAATGTGATTTATGCAATGCTTTTTTATATCCCTCTAGATGTATCTTTATACCTAGGAGGTTATGTTACCTAGTATAGTGATACTAGTGAGTTCATGGTTCCCTGCGTAATATTTTCCTAAGGTGGTTAGGGTTGTGTAGGTGGTACTTACCTGTTACCAGTGGTTACTGGTTGTGCGCTACATTTTCTAATTGGTGCTACAGTGATTATATGTGCTATGGTCTAAAGTGTTATTCCTACAAAGTGCTAACTCTACCACGTGCTAGTTCTAAAAGTGCTTATTCCTGACAGTGGTCCAGGAGGCCCTGTCCCATGTAGATAATTCCCCTGTAAATTCTGCCCGTACCAGTGGCACATTGTAAAGTGTGTATTTATTATCTAATGTGTTTGGTGTAATACAAAGGCTATTTTTATATATAACCTTGTGTGGAGTTTCTTTTGTGGTGGGCCTTGGGTGTTGTTGCTGGGTGCGCGCGCAGACGCTTTACAAATTGCCTTCGGGATAAGCCTGACTGCTCATGCCAAGCTACCAAGGGGGTGAGCAGGGGTTATCTTTGGCGTGTAACTCCCCAGCCCTGACTTAGAGTGGTGGTTTCTGCCTGGCTTTGGCGCAAGCCCTAGCCAACCAGAAATCCCATTTCTAATAACAGGGCAGAGACATCAGCCGCTCCACAGGGGGCTGAGCCAGCATTGTGGTGGCAGAGCACCGCCCTATTCAGAGTCAAGGTGTACTCCTCCCACCCATCCTGGTGTAATCTCTCTACCCACCACCTGGCAGCCAGCCTGTCTCCTGGAATTCCCCAGCCCTGCCCCTCACTGAAACTAGGCAGCACACACACAAAGCAGAGGCGGACTGAAATGGTTAGGCAAGTAAATACTAACTTTCTAAAAGTAGTATTTACAAACACAGGATATTAACCCCTTCAGTGCCCGCCCCTTTCCCCGCCCAGTGCCGGCCGTTGCATTAGCGGGCGGGGTCTATGACGAGCTGGACTCGTCATGGGCACAGCGCCACCGCGGCCCATGACGAGTCCAGCTCGTCATGGGCACTGAAGGGGTTAAAATAAACTTTACTAAAAGAAGTATTTTATTATTCTGAGTTCATGCATACTACACTTGACTTTCTACCATGCTCTCTGAGTCCTCTGGGATTATAGTGTATAATAATTCCAGCAGCCCTATTCTGGCCTATGGAGAGCAGGTAGCCTTTCAATAGGGAAAAACGAAAATGGCTGTAATTCACTATCAGGACATGCCACACACATCAGGGCATGTCCTACCTTATACCTACAATGCACCCTGCCCTTGGGCCTACCAGAGGGGTGACTAATATGTAGTTAAGGGAAGGTTTAGGGACTGGCAAGTAGGTGCACTTGCGCAGTCAGCATGTCAGTACCAGACTGCACGCAGGTTCTGCAGTGGCAGACCCTAGACACATTTTACTAGGCCTCTTCTGTGGGTGGCACAACCGGGGCTGCGAGCCCACCAGCGGCATTTGCATTTACAAGCCCTGGCACCCCTGGTGCACTTTACTAGGGGCTGATAGTAAACCAAATAAGCCAAACATGGAAACCAATCAATGTATACACTTGTGACTGCTCACCATCACTGCCTTCCTGCGACGCCTGTGACTGCTCGACCTCGCTGTCTCCCTGCAATACCTGTAACTGTTCGCCCTCACTGGCTCCCTGAGACGTCTGTGACTGCTTGTCCTCATTGCCTCCCTGAGATGCCTGTGAATGCTTGTCCCAGCTGTCTCCCTGCAACGCCTGTGACTGCTCCCCATCGCTGCCTCCCTGCGACGCCTGTGACTGCTCGACTTCGCTGTCTCCCTGCGATGCCTGTGACTGCTCACCCTCACTGGCTCCCTGAGACGCCTGTGACTGTTCGCTGTTGGACTTGGCCCTTCTGGCGGGTTCACCCCCAAAACTTTTTGCAATTATCCTAGCTTTTTCCCTATGTTGTGTAAGTGGTTTTAGGCCTCTAGGCACTTTTACACTGTGTCCCAGTGTAAAGTGCGTGCGCGCTGTGTTACAGTTAGTGAGAATGACCTGCCCTCCCATAGGAATGCATGGGGAATGTATGTGTCCATGGTAGTTCCTGGTGCGTGGGGAGTGCAGGGTCGAGTTTGGTATGTGCGAACTCGTGAGATTGAATCGTGATGATGTGTGCGGCGTTAGTGTGTCTAGTGTAGAAGTGCCACTCCTAGAAGCTGGAATGTCTGTGGAATAAATGTGAAGTGACTGTCTGGCTGGTGATTGGCTGGTGTGTCTGGCTCCAGGAGTCAGGATGGGTCTGCCCCAGTGGTGAGTGGAGAGATCTGCATGCTGATGGCAGGGAGGAGTACACCTGGGACCTGAATAGGGCTGGGCTTTCCCCACACAATGCTGGCTCCGCCCCCTGTGGTGCGACTGATGACCCTGGCCTGTTCTGTGAATAGGGAGAGCGGCTGAGCAAAACAAAGTGCTCAGGAACCGGTTGCATCTGGTTCACCCCTTCCCTGTACCTTGGGAACAAAGGAAATGTGTATATAAAAAGGGTCTGTGAACCCAAGTAAAATGTTCTTCTTCTGATCCTAATTAGAGGGGGGGCCAGCTGCTGCTGCTGGGCGCCAGGAGAGACCGCCACTGGGGATTGCCTCCCTGCCTGGCGGGCCCTGTGAGCTGGCCCCTGGGCCCAGCCCTTGCCCCCCTGCCTCCTGAAAGACTTTGTCCTGAGCCTTGCCTTATTTAGAGGAGCGCTGTGTTTCCCAGGGCCCAGAAACGCTGCATTTTTGGACTGAAGAGCGCCTGACCGTCTGGAGGAGCGCCTTCGTTGGGCACAGCAGCGCTGAACTGCGATAGATTCCGAGGGAATCCCGATGTAGAGATTCCCCCGCTTTGCGCCTTCCGAGCGGGAGATCACCCCGCTGATTGTGCTGTGCACTACACGGGAGCCTACCCCGCTTATTTAATTATTTTGCTACGCAGGTGCCACCCCGCTTTACACATAGCGAAAATGCGGGTGCCCACCCCGCTGTTGTATATTTAATCTGAGGGAGCCTACCCCTTGTTACTGCCAAAAGAAGACCCCCCTGCCGCTGTGATCCACAGCCCGCCTGGTTGTGGGCGGGGCCGGTGGACGGAAGCGGAAAAGGACAGGAGGGCGGGAGTTCGTGAGCAACCCGGGTGGGATCCTACCAAACGCCGGGATGTCTGGAGGAGGACGGGAGCCTACCCCGCCTCCACGCGCTCGAGGGAGAAAGTCCCGGGTCCCAGGAGGGGGCCCGGGTGAAGAGGCGAGGCGGAGGAAGGACCGCGCCTGACTGCGTGGGGCTCCTGTGCCTGAGGAGAGCCCCACGTACCACCTACTGCCGACATGAGAGCCCCGGTGAAGAGGGCTCCATCAAGCAGTGCCCGCACGAGGAGCAGTGCCGGAGAGGAGTCCCCGCTTCAGTCCGATGAGTGGGGGCTGCCTCTAGAGGCGAGGCTCATTGTCGGTGCTCGCAGCTGCCCCACTTGTCAGAGGGCAGCTGCAAAACGTGGGCATGGTTTTGGATTCCCTTTCGAGTCCGAGAGCGGGACTCCATCGTTGGGGGCATTATTCTTTTAGAGCCCAGAGGGGCTCCACCGAAGGGGGCATTCCTAGTCTAGAGCCCAGAGAGGCTCCAACGTTTGGGGGACACGTTTATTCCCAGAGCCTAGGTGGCTCCAGCGCTGCTCAGTTTTTGGTTCAGAGCCTGTGTTTCCCTTCCCCCCCAGTGCCTTGAGACCCTTCCGGGTGAGTAGCGCGCTTTCCAAGTGTTTTTGATTGATTGATTGATTGTGTGCTCCAACGGGGTCATAGTTGGTTAAAGGGCCAGTGAGAGCCCAGGAAACTAAACCAGGCAACCCCTGACTGTGGGTTGAGGTAACGCGGAAGTCGGCGCCGGCTGGAGCGGGGCTCCCAGGAGGAAAGGGAGAGCCCCGCGTGGCACGTCGTTCGGCTGGTCAAGAGCTCCCGACCCAGGCGGGAGCCTACACCGCGCTGGTACGAGTGTCGGAGCAAGTCCCCCGGTGCCCAGGAGAGTGGTGCCGGAAGAGAGGGAAGGTCCCCAGAGGAGGATCCTCCCCGCCTTTGAGGCCACGAAGCAGACACTGACGGAGTCTGGGTCAAGGCGGGAGCCTACCCCGCCTTTGTATGACCCCCGCAGTCAAGTCCGGGGAGCCTCCGTAACTGCCCGGTGAGTGGACGGGCAGACCGGGTGCATTTTTTTTTAGGATTGCCAGTATTATTTTTCCTCTGCAGCTGCAGCGCCGTAGTGGGCAGCTGCCGCGTAGGGCCAAAGTTATTTACGAAGCCCCCGGAGGGTGGGGGGGTTTCAACCGGCACAGCCGCACCAGTGCCATTTGCAACGTGGAGGCACAGTGGTGCTAGTGCTATTGGGGGCAAGTGCGAATTGAAGAGGCACTGCGGGCGAGCCCAGGACAGGGCCCCCACTCGGGGAACACTAACGTTGGGACAGTAACCCTGGGGGAGTTGTGCCATTCATTCCTGCTGCTCATGGCGCTTGGGCATACTGGGATGTGCTAAGTGTAAGGGCCTATTACCGGGCAGTACTGGTTGTTCTCAGCAGCTGTGAGGGTTGCGCATAAGAGGGCCCTAATGTGATTTATACCTAATGTGATTTATACCTAATATGATTTATACCGAATGTGATGCCTCCAAAGATTTCTGCATAATAGGGGTATGCTTGCTAAACCTATTGCCCCATGATTCTTACATCACGTGCTTTCACAAATGAGGTTATGCCTACCGAGGGGGCGCAATGTGTTTATGCTTGCTGCAATGCCAGAATAATTATGCATGATATGTTCCAGAGTATAGTATCTCGCCAGTAGTTACTGGTTGTGCTCTACAGTTATAATTCATGTACAGTTGATATATGTTCTACAGCTACAATTAGTGATTTGTGGTGATTCTGACAGTGGTCCATGTGGCCCTGTCTTGTGTAAATAGTCCCCTGTAAAATTCTGCCCAGTGCCAGTTGGCACAGTGTAAATTATGTGATTATTATCTAATGTGCTTATTATAATACAAAGGCTATTTTTATATATAACCTTGTGTGGAGTTTCCTTTGTGGTGGGCCTAGGGTGTTGTTGCTGTGTGCGCGCGCAAACGCTTTACACATTGCCTCCGGAATAAGCCTGACTGCTCGTGCCAAGCTACCAAGGGGGTGAGCAGGGGTTATCTTTGGCGTGTAACTCCCCAGCCCTGACTTAGAGTGGTGGTTTCTGCCTGGCTTTGGCGCAAGCCCTAGCCAACCAGAAATCCCATTTCTAACATTTGCCCTCGCTGCCTCCCTGCGACGCCTGTGACTGCTCACCCTCACTGGCTCCCTGAGATGCCTGTGACTGTTCGCCCTCACTGGCTCCCTGAGACGTTTGCGACCGCTCGTCCTCGCTGCCTCCTTGAGACGTCTGTGACTGTGACTGCTACCTGAGACGTCTGTGACTGTGACTGCTCCCTGAGATGTCTGTGACTGCTCACTGTCTCCATGAGATGTCTGTGACTGCTCGTCCTCGCTGCCTCCCTGTGACGCCTGTGACTGCTCTCTGCATCACCGAGATGGCTGTGACTGCTCGTCCTTGCTGCCTCCCTGAGACGCTTGTGACTAATCATCCTCGCTGCCTCCCTGAGATGCCTGTGACTGCTCACTGACTGCCTGAGACACATGTGACTGCTACTCTCGCTGTCTTCCTGCAACGCATGCGACTGCTGAGCCTCCCTGCCTCCCTGCGACGCCTGTGACTGCTCGTCCTCGCTGCCTCCCTGCGACGCCTGTGACTGCTCGCCCTTGCTGCCTCCCTGCGACGCCTGTGACTGCTCGTCCTCCTGCCTCCCTGCGACGCCTGTGACTGCTTGTCCTCGCTGCCTCCCTGAGACGCCTGTGACTGCTCGTCCTTGCTGCCTCCCTGAGATGCTTGTGACTAATCATCCTCGCTGCCTCCCTGAGATGCCTGTGACTGCTCACTGCCTGCCTGAGACACATGTGACTGCTACTCTCGCTGTCTTCCTGCAACGCATGCGACTGCTGAGCCTCCCTGCCTCCCTGCGACGCCTGTGACTGCTTGTCCTCGCTGCCTCCCTGCGACGCCTGTGACTGCTCGCCTTCACTACCCAGAGATTCAAGTGCGGAAGGGGTTGTACTTGGCCATGCTTGCAGAGTGATAGTAGGATGGACCCCCGGACATCAGTGGTAAATGACCTCAACCTCTACGACTGAGGCCCGCAGATCCTGCCTGCCTCAAGCTCCTCCAAATGGAATCTGACAACAGGCATGTGAGGCTAGCTGCATTTCAATCCTGCAGCTGCAGACATTCAGGCAAGATCCTGTCACAAATGCACCTTCAGAGCTGTATAGAGAGGCGTCGTGGTCTCTGCAGCTTGCAGCAGCCAAGGTGGAGCTGAGAATCCCTCCATGAAGGGGGCCGGGACCCCAGAGAGGCCTGAAAGGGACAGATTCACTGCAAGAGCCCATGACACTGGGCTGCCTCGATAACTACATGTGCAGAAACACGGCAGAGCAGATGGTGCGGGAGACAATCTCACACCTCACCTCTGGGTGTGAGATACCAACAACTTGCGGTGGCCTAACACTACCAAGAGGGGAGACTGCTGTGTAAGATGGCGTGCAGAGGACTCTGCCTTTATCTCAACAGTGGGAGCCCCAACCACCAAAGACACCCCAACAGCAGGACGAAATCTAGAGCAGATGGGAAAGCCAAATAAACTGATGAAAAAGCACAATGCTAAAAAATGGATGTGAGAGGCTGGCCTGGTATGTGATGTACACTTATGTAAGTGGAGACCTTGCACCAGTCCAGACAACCCTTATTGTGATTTTAGTGTTCTTAGGCAACCTTAGAAAGCTCTCTATGTGGTCGCTGTTGAGAGCAGCCTTCAGGCTTAGTTCAGAAGGAGTGTAAAGCAACTTGTTTTACAAGAACGGAATCTTATTGGTATAGATTGAGTGAAAAAGAACCACACAATGTATTTATAAAATTATGTATTTATTATAAGACACTCACTAACATATCTATATATATATATATATATATATATATCAAAGCTGCAAAGTTGCCCACGTGGCGGGAGCGCACTCGGGGAACAGCTAATGCTATGTAGATGCTGCCAGTTCAGGAGATACAGCCTGACGCGTTTCGAGTGAAATCTCTCTTTCAAAGGCTTGTTAGTCTGCTTGACACGACATTATAGGCCACACCTTTAAGTACATTCAGCTGCCTTCTGATAGGCTGTTGCTCATATGAGCTTTTTCTGGCTTTTCCCACAGAATTGTGGTCCTTGTAGTGTGGCATGCTTTAACCCAGATGGGTGTCGGAAGTGCAGAGTCACTAATGTTCTCCCTGGATGGGCCTCATGGACCGGTGCATCAGAGTTTCAGCGCTGGTCTCCTCGAATCTGATAGTGAAAGTGAAGTGGGGGCCGAGAGGGGCAGGCACAGAGGAAGCACTACAGTGAGAGGTCCTGACACCCTGACGCTGTGGCAGCTGAGACCTTTTCTGTTTTTATCACGAGTCTTCTTGTAGCTTCTCTTATCTTTTAGTAGAAGAGAGATGATGCAGAAGGGTTAGTATCATACCTGCCTCCTTTCTCAGCTGCATGCTTGTTGTTTTTTACTATGGCCGCTGCCATAGGAGCATGGGCGCTTACAGCGAAAGATGACATTTCTATATGTAAATTTCCTTATCTGTTTGTCTTGATGATACTTTAGTGTCTACAACTGATGTGTTATTTTATAAATATGAAATAAAACTGCCAATCTGATACTGTAGGTGTAGGAGAGTAGGATCTGCTTCACATGGGTACCCCCACTTTTTGCTGGTGTTTCACTGTTTTTCGACCTTAGTCGGGCTGTGGCCCTGCTAATCAGGGCCACAGCCTAGCTGCTTCCTCTCTAAAATGGTTTCCATGTACATTAGGTACATATCTAATTGGATTCTGGAGTGCCTTATAAGCCCCTAGTATATGGTATACTATGTACCTAGGGCATAGGTACCTCAGAGGCCTACCAGGGGCTGCAGCATGTATTATGCCACCCCTGGGAAGCACTCCAAAATCGCACCACAGGTCTGCTACTGCAGCCTGGGTAAGGGTGTGCTTGCACCCCTTACAGGGGTATAGGCTACCTATATCTACACATATATACAGGCACATATAAACCTATAAGCCACTCCTATGGCAGGCCTTGATAATCCTGAAGGCAGAGGGCTTGGTTTTATGTGAGAGGGTGCCCAAGCATGAGCTGAGCCCCTCTGCAGCTTTCGGAAATACTTCCTTATGGCTGTTCTGTGATACAGCCATACCATATACTCTTAAGTGCATTATAACCTCGTGGTAAATGCTAACTTTGGAATGGCTGCATCAAAACATGTCGTGTTTTGTGTCAAGCGCTTTGGAATACTACCCCCCCACCAATTCTGGTTCCGGGGGTAGCATTCCACCCTTGTGCTCTGGCATGAAACTGGACAAAGGAAATGGGTGTAACCACCCCTCTTTCTAGGCCCACCCATAGGTGGGGCCTTGGATTTAGTCCATCCCTTAAACTTACTATAAGTATAGGAATCCAGTCCCTAGGTCTTTAGATTACCCTGGATGAAACTCTGCATCATATATCCTGGACCTTCGATGTTCTATCCTGACTAGAAGACTGAAGAAATCTCCCTTGGGGTCAAGGAGTGACTCCCCTGCTTGGAAGGCACCAAAGAAGCAACTGACCGGTCTGCATCGCTGAAGCTCCCGCTGGACACCGAAGTTTTTGCATCACCAGACATAGATTTCCAGACTTCCCCGAGGCTACCCTGAGTCCACAGCAAAGCTGAGGCCCGTGGCTATCATGGGTGACGTGGCACCATGACCCCTGGACAATGTAAACTTTTGAAGCAACACTATCTTCCTGGTCATCCTCAAAGTTGTGCTTTGGGCTCCCGGTAACCCCAGCCTTGTGCACCTTCTGCACCAAAGATTGTTGGCCTCCACTCCACTAGTGACCCGTGGGCCAGCTTCAAGTGAGACAGCGCAAGGCTCCTTTGCGATCACTAGCCCATTGGCTAGCAGGTCCCCACGAAGGCAACTTCTTTTCTAATTGGGCTTACCTGGTTGCTCCAGACGTGCCCTGACTTACCCTTGCTGGGTGAGTCCCTCAAACCTTGCTGGTCTGCACCGCAGTCCTTTCTCTGAATTCCAGTGACTTGCTGTTGCCAAGGCTTGTTGGGTCTAATCTGGTCGCTAACACCGCAGCACTCGATGGACTTCGTGGGACAGCTGGAATCCGGCTTGTGAACTTCATTGATGCCTCCTGGACCTCATGGCTGAAGAGTCAACACATCCATCAACTCACCTGAAGCACCTGACATCTGTGGGCATTGGTTCATCCTGCCCTCGGTCACTGGCAAGGGACCCAGACTCTGTCCCCTCTGCTTTCAGGTTCCTTCCATCCTAGATCTGGGCTTGGATCTCTTCGGACACTTCTCCTCTTCACGGCAGCAGTTCTTTGCAGGCTTCCATTGAAATCGACGACGCGACCCGACACCAAAAGACACCTATGCACCCGGCTTCCCTGGGTGAGGTAACTCGAGTACTCCAGTGCTCCCGTGGGTGCTGGCCCTAGAACTTCTTAAGTCCAAAAGGGTTTGGTCCTGACTCGATTAGAAGTGTCCCTTATCTTTAAATTTCCATCCGCAACATTGCCCATAGAAGATAACGGGAACCCGCGGTTGTGTTTACACACTGCATACAGTCCCCGTGGGTCCCCTGTGTCACTACCTTGGGTGGTTCCTTGGGGTCCCAGCGATTCTACAGGCTTTAGGCCTAGTGTCTATTCCAGTCGTGGTGCTTATACCACTTTTTTGGTATATGGTTTGGTACGCCCCTAGGGCCCAAACGTGTATTTGTGCTATTATTGATAATTGCTGACTTGTAAACAAAGTACTTCGAACTCCAGTTTCATAAAGAGACTAGAGGGGTGTGTTTTATCTTAAATACATATATTTTGAATATATACCTGGTGTGGTTGTCTTTTCATTTGATCATTCAAGAGATTATAGACTGGTAAAACAAGCTGCTTTACATTCCTTCAAGACTTAGCCTGCAGGCTGCTCTCCATAGCTACCTCTAGGATAGCTTTCAATAAAGGTTGTCTTTAACCTAGCACCATAAGGGGTTATTTGGACTGATACAAGGTGCCCACTAGAACTAGTGGACAGCATATATCAGGTCACCTTCTCACAGTCACTAGGACTGATGCCCATCCAATACCAAGCGATACCAAAGGGGATGATGGACGGAGCGTTTGAGCAAATCAAACACTCACCCCCAGTCAACTGATCTGGGTTTAATCCATCATCATTCTTTAGCTCACTCCACCACCTCAGTTCAGACATGGCCATATGCAAATCAGTCTGACGCTGTGCCTCATGGGAATAGTCCAGCCTGAACTGCCAAGCCATGTCTTCCCTGGACCGGAAACAAGCATCCTGGGACCGGTTTCCGGCTCATAACCCTCATCAGCCAGGCTATCTTAAATCCAGTGGCAAAGTGAGCAAGGGACCCATGTCTGGGCATACTCTGCCAACTTAGGGCGAACAAAGCGATACCAAAGGGGATGATGGACGGAGCGTTTGAGCAAATCAAACACTCACCCCCAGTCAACTGATATGGGTTTAAACCATCATCATTCTTTAGCTCACTCTACCACCCCAGTTCAGACATGGCCATATGCAAATCAGTCTGACCCTGTGCCTCATGGGAACAGTCCAGCCCGAACTGCCAAGCCATGTCTTCCCTAGACCGGAAACAAGCATCCTGGGACTGGTTTCGGGTTCATAACCCTCATCAGCCAGTCTATCTTGAATCCAGTGGCAAAGTGAGCAAGGGACCCACGTCTGGGGATACCCTGCCAACTTAGGGCGAACAAAGCGATACCAAAGGGGATGATGGACGGAGCGTTTGAGCAAATCAAAAACTCACCCCCAGTCAACTGATCTGGGTTTAATCCATCATCATTATTTAGCTCACTCCACCACCCCAGTTCAGACATGCCCATATGCAAATCAGTCTGAACCTGTGCCCAATACCAAGGGCAGATGAGCTTATAGATACTTTGGCCTCAGCCACGTTTCTGAGCACATTTGACTTGACAGCTGGCTACTGGCAGATCAGACCAGCTGATGATGCAAATCCAAAGACAGCATTTTCTACCCCAAGTGGGCATTACCAATTTTTCGTGATGCCCTTTTTGTTTGAAGAATGCACCTTCCACTTTCCAAAGTTGGTGAATATTTCCTTCCGGGCCAGGAAGCCTATAGTGCAGCATATCTAGATGATATTGCTGTCTTTATCTCAACCTGGGAGGATCACCTGGTCCACCTGAGCAATGTTTTGGAGGCCCTGCAAAATGCAGTCCTAACAATCAAGGCCACTAAGTGCCAGATAGGGTAGAGTCAGGTTGTGTACCTGGGCCACCTTGTAGGTGGAGGGGAGGTTCGACCATTGCAGAGCAAAATCCCAACCATAATGGACTGGGTTGCTCCCACCACCCAGACTCAGGTCATACCTTTCTTGGGCCTGACTGGGTACCACAGAAGATTTGTAAAAGGTTATGGATCCATTGTGACACCATTGAATGACCTTACTTCCAAGAAATTGCCCAAGAAAGTTCAGTGCACAGTTAGCTGTCAAAAGGCATTTGATGACCTGAAGCAGGCCATGTGCACTGCTCCCATTCTGCAGAGTCCTGATTACTCCAAAAAGTTCATTGTGCAAACAGATGCATCTGAATTGGGGGTAGGGGCTGTACTGTCACAATTAAATGATGAAGGTCAGGAGAAGCCAGTAGCTTTTATTGGCAGAAGGTTGACCCCCAGAGAGAAACGTTGGTCAGCTATTGAGAGGGAGGCCTTTGCTGTGGTTTGGGCTCTGAAGAAGTTGAGGCCATACTTGTTTGGCACTCACTTCATTGTTCAGACAGACCATAAACCCCTCTTATGGCTAAAATAGATGAAGGGTGAAAACCCAAACTTTTGAGGTGGTCCATTTCCCTACAGGGGATGGACTATACAGCGGAACGTAGACCTGGGAGTAACCATGCCAATGCAGATGGACTCTCCAGATACTTCCACTTAGAACATGAAGACTCAACTGGTCAAGGTTAGTTTAATGTCCCTGCGTTTGGGGGGGGGGGGTTGTGTAGGAGAGCAGGATCTGCTTCTTATTGTCACCCCCACTTTTTGCTGATGTTTCACTGTTTTTCGACTTTAGTCTGGCTCGGGCCCTGCTATCCAGGACCCCAGCCTAGCTGCTTCCTCTCTAAATTGATTCCATATACTTTAGGTACACTCCAGATTGGATTCTGGGGTACCCTTATAAGTCTCTAGTATATGGTAAACTATGTACCCAGGGCATAGGAACCCCAGAGGCATACCAGGGGCTGCAGCATGTATTATGCCACCCCTGGGAAGCCTTCCAAAATGACACCACAGGACTGCTACTGCAGCCTGAGTGAGGTGGTGCATGCACCCCTTACTGAGATATAGGTTCACTATATCTCACCCTATCACTGCACCTATAAACCTATCAGTCACCCCTATGGCAGGCCTTCTCAATCCTGAAGGCAGGGTGCTTGGTTTTATGTGAGAGGGTGCCCATTCATGAGCAGAGCCCCTCTGCAGCCTTCGGAATCTATTCTCCGGGGTTGTCTGTGATGCAGCCTGACCATATAATCCATATACTTTTAAGTGCATTATAACCTCACTGTAAATGCTAACTTTGGGATGGCTGCACGGAAACATGTCGTGTTTGGTGTCAACCACCTTAGAATCATACCCCCACACCAGTAACTGGTGTGCGAGTATGATCCCACCCTTCTAGAAGGAGAGACATGAAAGCACCAGTATACCCGGTACCAGCTAACAGAGCCCTGGCATCACAAAATGGATGCTGCCAGCCACAGACACAAGTCTGGCCTGCTGCTGCTGACCGAAACTCTGGCAGGGGAGGCCTGGACAATAGGCTTCCTGTCAAAGGGAGGTGTTATCACCTCCCAGACAGGCTTTAGTGGATTGGGGCTTAGTGGGTGCACTTCAAGAGTGCTTTGAAGTCTGCACTGGGGCACATTTGGTGTCCCTGTGCATAGTCCAGCTCAAACCGGTTGCAGGGGTTACCAGCCCCAGCTCTGGCGTGAAACTGGACAAAGGAAATGGGTGTAGCCACCCTCTTTCCAAACCCTCCTATAGGTGGGTCCCCTGAGTTAGTCTAACCCCTTTTGGGGTATAAAGAAGGAACCCCTGACTACAGAACATTAGATATCCCTGGACGAAACTCTGAAACTGAATCCTGGAACTTCGACGATCTACACGACGCTAGATGACTGAAGAATCTCCCTTGGAGTAAAGGAGTTACTCCCCTGCTTGGCAGGCACCAAAGACGCAACAGTCCAGTTTGCATCTTTGAAGCTCCTGAGGACTCCGAAGAATTTTGCAACACAGGAGGTGGTTTCCTGTGGTCTCTGAGGTCAATCTGTGCGCTCAGCAACTCTGAGACCTGTATCCCTCATGGAGCCCGTGCAACCCGAACCCCTGGACACCGCGATGATTTGCAGAAGCATCAGCTTTGAGGCGACCTCTGCAGCTGAGCTTTGAGTTACTTGTAGCCCTGACCCGGAGCAGAATTTGCACTGAAGATTGCCCGCCTACACTCCACGAGTGTTCTGTGAGCTGGCCCTTTGTGTTTTCTCTTGAGGTCCCTTTGGAATCCCTGGTCCGTTGACTGGTGGGTCCCTGTGAAGGCAACTCTAACTTTAATTGGGCTTCCCTGATTACTCCAGTTATGCCCTGACTCTCCATTGCTTGGGGAGTCTCCAGGACCTTGCTGGTCTACACCAAAGCATCTTTCCTCTTCCAGCGTGGGTTGCTGTTGCCAAGGCTTGTTGTGCCCAATCCAGGCACTGATGCTGCAGCACTTGACATCCTTTATGGGACAGCTTGAATCCAGCTCCTGGTTGTCCTCGATGCCTCCTGGTCCTCATGGCTGAAGAGTCAAGCTTCACCTGTTTGCACCTGAAACACCCGACATGGGTGGGCATTCGTCTATCGTGCCCCTGGTCACTGGCAAGTGACCCAGACTCTGTCCCCTCTGCTTTCAGGTTCTTCACATCTTCGATCCAGGCTTGGATCTCTTCGGAAACTTCTTCTCTTCCCCGCAGCAGCACTTTTCAGCATCTTGCCATTGAAATCGACGAAGACGCCGACACCATTTGACACCTATGCACCCAGCTTCCCTGGGTGAGGTAACAAGAGTCCTCCAGTGCTCACGTGGGTGTTGGCCCTAGAACCCTCTAAGTCCAAAAGGGTTTGTTCCTAGTCCAAATCTAAGTGTCCTTAACCTTTAAAATTCCAACCGCGACTTTCCCCATAGAAGCTAACGGGAGCTAGCGGCTCTGTTCTCACACTGCACACGTCACCCGTGGGTCCCCTGGGTGGTTCCTTGGGGTCCCTGCGATTCTACGTGCTCTATGACTTGTGTCTAGTGAAGTCGTGGTTCTTATACCACTTTCTTAGTATATGGTTTGGCTCGCCCCTAGGGCCTGACGTATATTGTGCTAATTTACTGTGATATTTTCGGTGTAACATATGTGCTTTGACCTCTAGCCTCATAAAGACACTAGCAGGGTGTGTTTAGTAATAAATACATATATTTTATATATATACCTGGTGTGGTTCTCCTTTCATTTGGTCATTTAAGAGATTATAGACTGGTAAAACAAGCTGCTTTACATTCCTCCAAGACTTAGCTTGAAGGCTGCTCTCCATAGCTACCACTAGGATAGCTTTCAATAAAGGTTGTCTTTAACCTATCACCATAAGGGGTTCTTTGGACTGGTACAGGGTGCCCACTATCACTAGTGGACAGCATATACCTGGCCAACTTCTCACAGTAGAAACATGTTGAGGGCTTCATGATAGAACTATCAGGCCAGGGGTCACGCCTGTCTACAGTGACAAACAGCCATGATTTGTCGGGGCTGCTCGGGGAGCGGTGCAGACAAGTGGCTTTCATCCTTGAGCTCTAATTCATTCCCAGGCAAGAGATGCGATGGAGACAGCTAGACAGCCATCTTTACTGAGAGAAGGTGCGCTGTGATTCATTCCCAGGCAAGAGATGTGATGGAGATATTTAGACAGCCATCTTTACTGAGAGAAGGTGCGCTTTGATTCATTCCCCGGCAAGAATTGTGATGGAGACAGCTAGACAGCTATCTTTACTGAGAGAAGGTGCGCTGTGATTCATTCCCAGGCAAGAGATGTGATGGAGATATTTAGACAGCCATCTTTACTGAGAGAAGGTGAGCTGTGAGTCATTCCCAGGCAAGAGATGTGATGGAGATATTTAAACAGCCATCTTTACTGAGAGAAGGTGCGCTGTCATTCATTCCCAGGCAAGAGATGTGATGGACATATTTAAACAGCTAGAGATGTGATGAAGATATTTAAACAGCCATCTTTACTGAGAGAAGGTGCGCTGTGATTCATTCCCAGGCAAGAGATGTGATGGAGATATTTAAACAGCTATCTTTACTGATAGAAGGTGCGTTGTGATTCATTCCCAGGCAAGAGATGTGATGGAGATATTTAAACAGCCATCTTTACTGAGAGAAGGTGCGCTGTCATTCATTCACAGGCAAGAGATGTGATGGACATATTTAAACAGCTAGAGATGTGATGGAGATATTTAAACAGCCATCTTTACTGAGAGAAGGTGCGCTGTGATTCATTCCCAGGCAAGAGATGTGATGGAGATATTTAAACAGCCATCTTTACTGAGAGAAGGTGCGCTGTCATTCATTCACAGGCAAGAGATGTGATGGACATATTTAAACAGCTAGAGATGTGATGGAGATATTTAAACAGCCATCTTTACTGAGAGAAGGTGCGCTGTGATTCATTCCCAGGCAAGAGATGTGATGGAGACAGCTAGACAGCCATCTTTACTGAGAGAAGGTGCGCTGTGATTCATTCTCAGGCAAGAGATGTGATGGAGATATTAAAACAGCCATCTTTACTGAGAGAAGGTGCGCTGTGATTCATTCCTAGGCAAGAGATGTGATGGAGATATTTAAAAAGCCATCTTTACTGAGAGAAGGTGCGCTGTGAATCATTCCCAGGAAAGAGATGCGATGGAGACAGCTGGACAGCTATCTTTACTGAGAGAAGGTGTGCTGTGATTCATTCCCAGGCAAGAGATGTGATGGAGATATTAAAACAGCCATCTTTACTGAGAGAAGGTGCGCTGTGATTCATTCCCAGGCAAGAGATGTGATGCAGATATTAAAACAGCCATCTTTACTGAGAGAAGGTGCGCTGTGATTCATTCCCAGGCAAGAGATGTGATGGACATATTTAAACAGCCATCTTTACTGAGAGAAGGTGCGCTGTCATTCATTCACAGGCAAGAGATGTGATGGACATATTTAAACAGCTAGAGATGTGATGGAGATATTTAAACAGCCATCTTTACTGAGAGAAGGTTGTAGGAGAGTAGGATCTGCACTTATGTTGCCCCCACTTTTTTTCTGATGTATACACAGGTTTCTGACTATAGTCTGGCTGGGTCCCTCCTAATCAGGGCCCCAGTCTCACTGATCTCTCTAAAACAACTTGGTGTGCATATTAGATGCACTAGTGATTGGATACTGTGGTACCTTATGAGCCCCTAGTATATGGTACCTTAGGTACCTAGGGCATTGGTACTTCACAGGCCTACCAGGGGCTGCAGCATGTATTATGCCACCCCTGGGAAGCATTCACAATCTGACACCACAGGCCTGCTACTGCAGCCTGTGTGAGGTAGTGTTAGCACTCCTCACTGAGGTATTGGTTCCTATATCTCACCATACACACACATATAAACCTATCAGTCACCCCTCTAGCAGGCCATAACAATCCTGAGGGCAGGGTGCTTGGTTTACTATGTGAGGGGGTGCTTCTGCCTGAGCAGGACACCTCTGCAGCTGGCAGAGTTGATTCTCTGCTGCTGTTTGTGGATGCGGTTAAACCATATACTCTTAAGTGCATTATAACCTCGCGGTAAATGCTAACTTTGTAATGACTGCATCAAAACATGTCGTGTTTGGTGTCAAACAACTTGGAATCATACCCCCACACCAGTAACTGGTGTGGGAGTATGATCCCACCCTTCTAGAGGGGACGACATGTACCCACTGTACTAAACGGTAGAAATCTTCTAGAGCCCGGGCATCACAAAATGGATGCCACCAGCACAGACACTGGGCTGCCCTCCTGCTGCTGACCGAAACTCGCAGTGGAGGAAGCCCAACAAAGGGTATCCTGTCACAGGGAGGTGTCACCACCTCCCAGACAGGATTTATTGTATTGGAGCTGGGTGGGTGCACTCTTAGAGTGCTTTGAAGTCCTGCACTTGGGGAGCAGTAGGATCCTCTGTGCATATGCCAGCTCAAACCGGTTCAGGGGCTACCTGCCCCTGCTCTGGCGTGAAACTGGACAAAGGGAAGTGGGTGTAACCACCCACTACCCTGACCCTCCTAGAGGAGTGGTCATAGAGCTAGTCCCTCCCCTATCTTCACCATAAGATACCAAGCATTGCCAATGCAATTCAGATTAACCCTGGACGACGCTCTACAAAGAAGAATCCTGGCCCTTAGATGTTCCACTATCTCTGGAAGACTGAAGAATCTCCCTTGGAGTCAAGGAGTGACTCCCCTGCTTGGCAGGAACCAGTAACTTTGATCAATGGTTGCAAACTTCACCGCTCCCGCCGGAGTCCGAAGTCCCTGCATCCCCTGAAGTAGATTTCCTGACCTCTCGATAGCCATTTTGAGTCCCCAGCGAAGCTGTGGCATCTGGACCCCACGAGTGACGAGGAACAGCAATACCAGGGAACCGTGCACTGATTTTTAGTGCAAACCCTAAACAACGTTCTATGAACTTGTGCTTTGGACCATCTGTAGTCCAAGTCCCTAGCAGGTCTGGTGCCGACAATCAGTGGCCTACCCTGTCCCGAGTGACGGTGGGCTCCTGTGGAACTTTTCCTGCAAAGGCATCTTTGCGGTTGCGTGCCCATTGGCTAGTGACTCACCCAAAGACTTTCTCATTGACTTCAAGGGCTCTTCTGGTTGCTCTGGGCCTGCCCTCACTTACCCTTGCTGGGTAAGTCCATCAAACCTTGCTGGTCTGCATCACTGTCAATCTTTATTCCACACGAGACTTGCAGTTGCCAAGGTTTGTTGGCTTTAATCCGGTTGCCAACACCGTCATCAGCTGCAGACGTTATGGGACCTTCCGAATCCAGCTGCTGGTCATCGTCGATCTCTCCTGGACCTCGTGAGCAAAGAGTCAAATTACCATCGACGACCTGAAACGACGCGATATCAGTGGTAATCCATCCTGCAGGCCACTGGTCACTGGCAAGTGACTTTGAACACTGTCCCCTCAATTTTCAGGTCCTCTTCAACTTTAATCCATCTTCGAATTCCAGCGGACATCTCTCCAGTCGTCACAAGCAGCAAGTCTTCAGTGATCTCCATTGAAAACAGCATCACGACCCGACACCAAAAGACACCTATGCACCCGGCTTCCCTGGGTGAGGTAACTCGTGCACTCCGGTGCCCAAGTGTGTGTTGGCCCTCGAAATACTTACCCTGTAATTGGCTTGCTTGTTGACTTCTCCGAAGTGCCCTAAAACTTTAAATTACAAACCGCGACTTGTGCTATTGAAACCAATAGGAAACCCGCGGCTGTGTTTAGACACTGCACGCGTCTCCCGTGGGCTGATTACTTACCTGCTAACACTGCAGAAGTGAAGTCCCAGTGATTCCCAAGGCCCTAGGCCTTTTCATTTTGCAAGTTGAGTTTGTTAAACCATTTTCTTAGTATATGGACTGGTACGCCCCTAGAGCTACAGCCATATTTGTGATTAATTTATTGAGAAGTGTTGACATTTGCATGTGTATCTGGGTTCTAATCTCATAAAGAGATTAGTAGAGTGTATCTAGAAATAAATACATATATATTTGATATATATACCTGTGTGGTGTCCTTTTCATTTGGTAATTAAAGAGATTATAAGGTAAAACAAGCTGCTTTACATTCCTCAGAGACTTAGCCTGAAGGCTGCTCTCCACAGCTACCACTAGGATAGCTTTCTTTAAAAGGTTGTCTTAAACCTATCTACCATAAGAGTCGAATTGGACTGGTGCAAGGTGGCCACTATAACTAGTGACCAGCATATGCCAGGCCAACTTCTCACAGTGGTGGGCAGCGTGTGGGATTTCAGCTTGCCATTGTTTTACCAGAGAATCTCTATTTGAATTACTAATTGAAAACCACTAAAGGTACTCAAGGTACATATAAAGTCAAGCTAGTATCAATAAGTTCTACTGAACTTAGAGCTGTTTATGAAGGGATAAGCACACCCTTGCTACAGCTCAAACTAGGTCCAGTAGGCCTCAACTAGTGTACGTAGTACAACACTGCACAACACTAGTATGTCTCACCAAGGTGGAGCCAGTGGGTCCACCCCATCTCAGTACAAAGATATAGCCTACACTGAACTGAAGGCCTTATGCTTTGAAAGACAACTGAGGGTGGGCAGGAGTCCCTCATCACAGCACCTGATAGATCTGTTAGTAGCAGATGACCTGAAACAAGCTCAAGGAGCAAGTGGGTCTGCATCAAGGAGTGGGTCAGCCATAGGCTCTGGGTCTGATGATGAAAATCAAGATGACCTGGAGTCTGTGATTGAAGGGCCAGGCCCAGAAGGGTCTGAAAAGAACAGAGGAATTCTCCCTAAGAGAACTGACAAAGTGGGAGAAAGGCCTTGGTCCCTCTCAAGGGACGCTGACCATTCATACCCCTCTGGAAGAGAATCTGTTCACCAGGGGAACTCCACCTATCCCAGGGAGTCCTCCTCTGAAAGAAGGTTCAAGATGCTCCAGTATGAGGAAGCTAGGCTTGCCCTCAGAACCAAGCAATTGGCCTTAGATAGGGAAGCCTTCGAGCTCCAAAGAGCTTCTAAGAAGGAGGGGTTAGATACCCCTGGTGGCAGCAACAGTGTCCCTAGAGGCAGAGATTACATTCCAGACCAAAGGAACCTGTCCAAGGTTGTTCCTCTCTACCAGAGTGGGGATGATATCCACAAATGGATAACTGCTATGGAGAGGGCCTGTAAAGTTCAACAGGTCCCCCAGACACAGTGGGCAGCATTCTTGTGGCTCTCCTTTTCAGATAAAGGTAGATACAAGCTCATCACTGTTAGAGAAGAGGATGCTAATGATTATGAAGCCCTGAAGAGCGCTTTGATAGATGGGTTTGGCTTAACCACTGAACAGTACAGGTTGAAGTTCAGAGACACCCAGAAAGCACAGACTCAGAATTGGACTGACTTTGTTGATTGTGCAACCAAGGCTCTAGAAGGTTGGCTGGTTGGTAGTAGAGTAACTGACTTTAAGGGATTGTATAATCTTATAATGAGAGAACAGATCCTTAATAATTGCCAGAACCAGTTGTTGCATCAGTACCTGGTGGACTCTGATCTGACCTCTCCCCAAGTATTGGGAAAGAAGGCATACAAATGGGTCAGAACCAGGGTGAGGCAGAAAAACCAGAACCAAGGTGGTGACACTAAGAAGCAACATCCTAAAGGC
Organism: Triturus cristatus; assembly: GCF_964204655.1. NCBI lineage: Eukaryota > Metazoa > Chordata > Amphibia > Caudata > Salamandridae > Triturus > Triturus cristatus. Next base: position 14,291,348 of record NC_140583.1, read on the forward strand.
TCAGAGAAAGGTGGGGATAAATCTAAAGACCAGAAGTCTTCACAAGTGCCCCAAAAATCTGCAACTGGTGGGGAGTCACAATCTGCAAAGGGAAAAGGCCAAAAGAAGCCCTGGTGAAACTTCTGTAAACAGAAAGGGCACTGGACTTCTGACTGTACAAAGTCCAAAGACCAAACCACCACCACTCCAGCCCCTAAGGCAACTGTTCCCCCTAGTGCAGTCATTGGTGGAGGTAATACTCAGAATAAGGGTGTAGTAGGGTTGACCCTGGGTTCTGATGTAGACTCTGGCCTAGTCAGAGTACCAACACAGGCATTGCTAGTTTGTGAGGGAGACCTTGATATGTCCTTCCTAGTGAGCCCCAGTAATCTGGGCAAATACAAACAGCAGCCTATTATAAATGGCAAACAGGCTTTGGCATTTAGGGACACAGGTGCTAGTGTCACCATGGTGGCAGAGGACCTAGTGGACCCTACACAGATCATCCTGGGTGAAATGTACCAGGTAACCAATGCAAGCAACACCAGGACCAACCATAGCCTTGCAGTTGTGAATTTCTCCTGGGGAGGGGTAACTGGCCTCAAAAAGGTAGTAGTCAGTGCAGACCTCCCTGTCGAATGTTTGTTGGGCAATGATCTGGAGACTTCAGCCTGGTCTGAAGTAGAATTATGGACTCATGCTGAGATCTTGGGCATACCTGCAGAGGTATTTGCTGTGACCGGGTCACAAGCCAAAATGCATAAAGCTGACCCAGCTCTGGATCCTGAAACTATGGACCAGATGCTACCCAAGAGGAGGAGCAGTAGGGTTAAGGCTGGGCCTTCCCCTCTGTCTCAGATCTCAGATTCCCCTCCTGAGGGAGGCGAAGCAGAGCCTGAAGAAGGAACTGCCCCAGAGGAACTTGAGCCTGATCAGGTTGAGTTCTTGGGGGCAGGGGGACCTTCCAGGGAAGATCTGAGCCAAGAGCAACAGTTCTGCCCCACTCTTGAACCCCTCAGACAGCTGGCTGCTGCTGAGGCTTCTGGGAGTGCTAGTGGGTCCCATAAGGTTTATTGGGATGAGGGGCTCCTATATTCTGAGGCTAGAGACCCTACCCTGGAGCCACCAGGAGGTTGGTAATTCCTCAGAAGTTTAGGGGGCTCCTCTTGACCCTAGCACATGATATCCCATTGGCAGGACACTTAGGCCAAAATAAGAGCTGGGACAGGCTTGTACCACATTTTCATTGGCCACACATGTTTGAAGACACAAAGGAGTTTTGTCGCTCCTGTGTCACTTGACAAGCTAGTGGCAAGACAGGTGGCACCACAAAGGCCCCCCTGATACCACTACCTGTGGTGGGGGTTCCCTTTGAAAGGGTAGGGATTGACATTGTTGGTCCCCTTGACCCAGCAACTGCATCTGGGCACAGATTTATACTGGTGGTAGTGGATCATGCCACCAGGTATCCAGAAGCTATACCCCTAAGGACTACCACAGCTCCTGTGGTAGCAAGAGCCCTCATTGGAGTTTTCTCTAAGGGTGGGCGTAGTTCGCGAAGTAGCACTTCGCGAAGCTACGCAAAGTGCAGTTCGCACTACGCGAGCTACGCGTAGCACTTCGCGAACTGCGTAGTAACATGTTCGCACTGTGCAAGATGTTGTTTTCAATGATTGCACAGTGCGGACAAGCAACCGGCACTGTGCAATCATTGAAAATGGCATCTTGCACAGTGCGAGCTGTAGTTTTCTGCTGCTCGAGTAGATTTTTACTCGAGCTGCAGATTTCTCAACGCAAACTGGTAGTTTCTCATCGCGAGCGGTCGCGAGCATACGCGACCCCTCGCAATGAGAAACCTGACCTCCTCGCGTTGGGAATCTCGCCGGGAGGTTTATTTTCCATGCTCACGTTCGCCAACTTGATGTTGCTGATCGCGAACAAGGAAAAAGTCTCGCCGGGATGTCATTTTGCTTGCTCGCGATCGCCAACTTGACGTTGAGGACTGCGAGCAAGCAAAAAATGACCGCAGCACTACGCAAGACTACGCTACGCGTGTTCGCACTGTGCTACGTGCAATTCGCGTAGTGCGAAGTAGCGCGAACTTCGCAAACTACGCGAGCGTAGCGTAGTGCTTTGCCCAGGCCTAGTTTTCTCCAGGGTGGGTTTCCCTAAGGAGGTCATCTCTGACAGAGGTTCTAACTTTATGTCAGGATATCTAACTGCAATGTGGAAGGAGTGTGGTGTAAACTACAAATTCACTACTCCCTATCACCCACAATGCAATGGGTTAGTTGAGAGATTCAACAAAACCCTAAAGGGAATGATTAAAGGACTCCCAAAAAAGCTTAGGCGAAAATGGGACCTTTTACTTCCCTGTTTGCATACAGGGAGGTTCCACAGAAGGGGGTTGGCTACAGCCCTTTTGAACTTCTGTTTGGGCACCCCGTTAGAGGACCATTATGTCTGGTGAAGGAGGGATGGGAGTTACCTCTCAAACCTCTCAAACAGGATGTAATGGACTATGTACTTGGTCTCCGCTCCAGGATGGCAGAGTATATGAAGAAGGCTAATAAAAACCTTGAGGCAAGCCAAGAACTCCAAAAAGCTTGGCATGACCAAAAGGCTGTCCTGACTGTTTACCAGCCAGGCCAGAAAGTGTGGGTGTTGGAGCCTGTGGACCCAGCAGCTCTCCAGGACAAATGGAGTGGCCCCACACAATTGTTGAAAAAAAGGGAGAGGTCACCTACTTGGTAGATCTTGGCACTCCCAGGAGCCCCCTTAGGGTGCTCCATGTCAACAGACTCAAGGCATATGTGGACAGGGCTGACATGAGCTTGCTCATGGCAACTGATGAGGACCAGGAGGAGGAGAGTGACCCTCTCCCTGACCTGCTCTCACAGAACCCTGATGATGGGTCAGTTGATGGTGTTGCTTTGGCAAGCAGCCTCACTGAACATCAACAAACTGAATGTAGACAAGTGCTACATCAGTTTAGACATATGTTTAGCCTGACCCCAAATCAGACTTCCTGGTGCACCCATGAGGTGGACACTGGAGACAGTCTGCCTGTAAAGAGTAAAATCTACAGGCAACCTGACCATGTCAGGAACTGTATCAGGACTGAAGTCCAGAAAATGTTGGAGCTAGGTGTTATTGAGCCCTCAGATAGCGCTTGGGCTAGCCCAGTAGTCCTTGTCTCAAAACCTCACACCCAGGGTGGTAAGAAAGAGATGAGGTTTTGTGTAACCCTGGGCGTAGTTCGCGAAGTAGCACTTCGCGAAGCAACGCAAAGTGCAGTTCGCACTACGCGAGCTACGCGTAGCACCTCGTGAACTGCGTAGTACCTTGTTCGCACTGTGCCAGATGTCGTTTTCAATGATTGCACAGTGCGGACAAGCAACCGGCACTGTGCAATCATTGAAAATGGCATCTTGCACAGTGCGAGCTGTAGTTTTCTGCTGCTCGAGTAGATTTTTACTCGAGCGGCAGCTTTCTCAACGCGAACTGGTAGTTTCGCATCGCGAGCGGTCGCGAGCATACGTGACCACTCGCAATGAGAAACCTGACCTCCTCGCGTTGGGAATCTCGCCGGAAGGTTTATTTTCCATGCTCGCGATCGCCAACTTGATGTTGCTGATCGCGAACAAGGAAAAAGTCTCGCCGGGATGTCATTTTGCTTGCTCGCGGTCGCCAACTTGACGTTGAGGACCGCGAGCAAGCAAAAAATGACCGCAGCACTACGCAACACTACGCTACGCGTGTTCGCACTGTGCTACGTGCAGTTCGCGTAGTGCGAAGTAGCGCGAACTTCGCAAACTACGCGAGCGTAGCGTAGTGCTTTGCCCAGGCTTAGTTTTGTGTTGACTACAGAGGCCTCAATGCAGTCACCAGGACTGATGCCTACCCAATACCAAGGGCAGATGAACTAATAGACACTTTGGCCTCAGCCAAGTATCTCAGTACATTTGACCTTACAGCTGGCTATTGGCAAATCAAGTTAGCTGATGATGCCAAGGCTAAAACAGCATTTTCGACCCCTGGTGGGCACTATCACTTTGTGGTAATGCCCTTTGGTTTGAAGAATGCACCTGCCACATTTCAGAGGTTGGTGAATAAAGTTCTAACTGGTATGGAAACCTATTGCTCAGCTTATCTTGATGATATTGCTGTCTTTAGTTCCACCTGGCAGGATCACCTGGTCCACCTCGGGAATGTACTGGAGGCCCTGCAGAAAGCAGGCCTCACTATCAAGGCTACTAAGTGCCAGATAGGGCAGAGTCAGGTTGTGTACCTGGGCCACCTTGTAGGTGGAGGCCAGGTTCAACCATTGCAGAGCAAGATCCAGACCATAATGGAATGGGTAGCTCCAACCACCCAGACACATGTGAGAGCCTTCTTGGGCCTGACTGGGTATTACAGGAGGTGTGTTAAGGGATATAGATCTATAGTGACCCCCTTAAATGATCTGACCTCCAAGAAAATGCCAAAAAAAGGTTCAGTGGACAGCTAGCTGTCAAAACGCATTTGATGACCTCAAGCAGGCAATGTGCACTGCCCCCATCTTACAGAGTCCAGATTACAAAAAAGAAGTTCATTGTTCAAACAGATGCTTCAGAGCTGGGTGTGTGAGCTGTACTGTCTCAACTTAATGATGAAGGTCAAGACCAGCCAGTAGCTTTCATAAGCAGAAGGCTGACCCCTAGAGAGAAACTTTGGTCAGCTATTGAGTGGGAGGCCTTTGCTGTGGTGTGGGCCCTGAAGAAGCTGAGGCCATACTTGTTTGGCACTCACTTCATAGTTCAGACTGACCATAAGCCCCTCCTATGGCTCAAACAGATGAAAGGTGAAAATCCTAAACTGCTCAGGTGGTCCATTTCCCTACAGGGGATGGACTATACAGTGGAACATAGACCTGGGACCCAACATGCCAATGCAGGTGGACTCTCAAGATATTTCCACTTAGAACACGAAGACTCAACCGGTCAAGGTTAGTTTAATGTCCCTGCGTTTGGGGGGGGGTTGTTTAGGAGAGTAGGATCTGCACTTATGTTGCCCCCACTTTTTTTCTGATGTATACACTGGTTTCTGGCTATAGTCTGGCTGGGTCCCTGCTAATCACAACTCACAAGCAGCAAATCTTCAGTGATCTCCATTGAAAACAGCATCGCGACCCGACACCAAAAGACACCTATGCACCCGGCTTCCCTGGGTGAGGTAACTCGTGCACTCCGGTGCCCAAGTGTGTGTTGGCCCTCGAAATACTTACCCTGTAAGTGGCTTGCTTGTTGACTTCTCCGAAGTGCCTTAAACTTTAAATTACAAACCACAACTTGTGCCATTAAAACCAATAGGAAACCCGCGGCTGTGTTTAGACACTGCACGCGTCTCCCGTGGGCTGATTACTTACCTGCTAACACTGCAGAAGTGAAGTCCCAGCGATTCCCAAGGCCCTAGGCCTTTTCATTTTGCAAGTCGAGTTTGTTAAACCATTTTCTTAGTATATGGTCTGGTACGCCCCTAGAGCTACAGCTATATTTGTGCTTAATTTATTGAGAAATGTTGACATTTGATTGTGTATCTGGGTTCTAATCTCATAAAGAGATTAGTAGAGTGTATCTAGAAATAAATACATATATATTTGATATATATACCTGTGTGGTGTCCTTTTCATTTGGTAATTCAAGAGATTATAAGGTAAAACAAGCTGCTTTACATTCCTCAGAGACTTAGCCTGAAGGCTGCTCTCCACAGCTACCACTAGGAAAGCTTTCTTTAAAAGGTTGTCTTAAACCTATCTACCATAAGAGTCGAATTGGACTGGTGCAAGGTGGCCACTATAACTAGTGACCAGCATATGCCAGGCCAACTTCTCACAAAGGTGCGCTGTGATTCATTCCCAGGCAAGAGATGTGATGGAGACAGCTAGGCAGCCATCTTTACCGAGAGAAGGTGCGCTGTGATTCATTCCCAGGCAAGAGATGTGATGGAGATATTTAAACAGCCATCTTTACTGAGAGAAGGTGCGCTGTCATTCATTCCCAGGCAAGAGATGTGATGGACATATTTAAACAGCTAGAAATGTGATGGAGATATTTAGACAGCCATCTTTACTGAGAGAAGGTGCGCTGTGATTCATTCCCAGGCAAGAGATGTGATGGAGATATTTAAACAGCCATCTTTACTGAGAGAAGGTGCGCTGTCATTCATTCCCAGGCAAGAGATGTGATGGACATATTTAAACAGCTAGAAATGTGATGGAGATATTTAGACAGCCATCTTTACTGAGAGAAGGTGCGCTGTGATTCATTCCCAGGCAAGAGATGCGATGGATATATTTAGACAGCCATCTTTACTTAGAGAAGGTGCGCTGTGATTCGTTCCCAGACAAGAGATCTGATGGAGACAGCTAGACAGCCATCTTTACTGAGAGAAGGTGCGCTGTGATTCATTCCCAGGCAAGAGATGTGATGGAGATATTTAGACAACCATCTTTACTGAGAGAAGGTGCGCTGTGGTTCATTCCCAGGCAAGAGATGTGATGGAGATATTTAGACAGCCATCTTTACTGAGAGAAGGTGCGCTGTGGTTCATTCCCAGGCAAGAGATGTGATGGAGATATTTAGACAGCCATCTTTACTGAGAGAAGGTGCGCTGTGATTCATTCCCAGGCAAGAGATGTGATGGAGATATTTAAACAGCCATCTTTACAGAGAGAAGGCACGCTGTGATTCATTCCCAGGCAAGAGATGCGATGGAGATATTTAGACAGCCATCTTTACTGAGAGAAGGTGCGCTGTGCGATCCATCTTCAGAACATTGATTTATAGGCTTGCTATTTTCTGCTAAAATGTAGCATAGTGCTTAGAAGTAGCAATAGGGTGTGAGGATGCTAGGAACTTGCTAACCATGTTAGGAGTGTTCATATCGCTGTAGCTTGCTTTGTTATTCATTGCGGCTTTTAAAAGTGTATTTCCCCATCAGTGGTTTCTGCATTTTGAATGTCATGTTTATTGAATCCGTCCAATAAAAAATGACCCCTCCTGTTGTGATAGAAGTAAATTACAGGCAGCACTGCCAGCATCTCATAGACAGAGGTCAGTCCGACGCGATGATGCAGTAACATCTGTCGGAGGTACCAACGCCGCATCTGCCTCTGGGTGGAGCTTGAGCCAGTAGATGCCAGTTCTTGTCCCGTCCACACATACAAAGCATAGCATGAGCTGGAGGCCCCTGTGTGTGACCGACGAAGAACACCCGAAACTGCGCTGGTTGTCAATTACCGCACACATACACACGTCAGAAGGTCATATTGGGTCCTCTAAGTAATGATGGGGCCCCATGGCCCTTGTTGGTCGGATATACACCTAACCCAGGAGCCCCACAGACTAGAGAGGTAGCAGTTAAATTACAGCAGACAGTAGCCTTATATAGGAGGATCAGAGAATACATACTTCAAAGCATTGCAGACACAGACTTCCAGCAGGAGCTGCACCCCCGGGACAGGTTGCCTTAGAGGCAACATGTCCACAGGCCACAAACACTATTATAGGCAACAAGCCCGGGACAGGCAGCTAAATATCCTTCAGGACTGCTCGCAGGGCAAATCAGCTGGAAATATTCTATCCTCACACAACACCCCGGGATAAGCATAGAATTCTGGTTATGTGTCCTCCCTTGGGGGTGGCACCCCTGTGGAAGAATGTAGCAACCGCAGAAGTCGATTGGCATAGTATCGCTATTGGCAACCCTCAGTCCCCCCTCCAACAAAATACATTACCCAATAATAACACACACTCAGACTGTTTGATTGGGTACAAAATGCTGCAGGTTTATTACATACACCGTTATATAATAGGTGGGTTACCTTACGGGCGATCCAAGGGCAGGCAACCAACTGGGCCGCCTGCCCGCCTGATGAGCCGGGCAGCACTGGGGCAAACCCCGCCTGTGCTGCCGTCCAAGTGATTCTCTTTCACGATCACGTGACCATTGGTAACTTCTACTCACGCCCCTTCCCGGGGCGGAGCGTAGCATAGCAAACCCCCGGTTGTTCAGTCCCACAACCACCCGAAGGACTAGCGGGGCGCCGACACGGCTTCCGGGACCCTCCCTTGAGACTCCTCGGATTTGGCTCTGGCACCCCCTATGGTGCCGCGCAGAGGTACCCTTGGTACCAGCCTGCTTCCAGATCGCCCTGTAACTCCGCCTTCAACGAAAAAAGGAAATATTACAATATTCTCACCCCCACCTGCCAACCACGCCGGGTAAGCGGTAGGGAGGGATGAGGCGTGCGGGGCGACAAGAGGTCGCCGGCATGGGGGGGGAGGGCTATATAGCCTCCCCCCACGCCCAGAGGAGCCCCGGAAGAGACGCCCGTCACGTCACTTCTGGGCAGGAAAGAGGAGGGGGACACCGGCCGGAGTCCCTGCCCCCCAGGAGGGGGAGGCGGGGAGGGGTGACCGGTGCCCAGGCGACACTAGGGCGCCGACCGCTCTAGTGGCCCCCTGCGGGGGCCGCGTTCAGTGGCATTGTATCGCCATTGGCACCCCTCAGTCCCCCCTCCAACAAAATACATTACCCAATAATAACACACACTCAGGCCCACAACCGCCCGAAGGACTAGCGGGGCGCCGACACGGCTTCCGGGACCCTCCCGTGAGGCTCCTCGGATTTGGCTCTGGCACCCCTATGGTGCCGCGCAGAGGTACCCTTGGTACCGGCCTGCTTCCAGATCGCCCTGTAACTCTGCCACAGCTCTGGAGGCGGCCACCGTCGCCGCCAGAGCCCCCCACCAAAGCAGCTCTAGTCTTACCTGCCACCTCTCCTGTCTGGAGCTTCCTGCAATCCAGATGAAAGAGAACCATCCCTTCTGGTTATGAAATGAAATGAAATGAAAAGTAAATTTATAAAAGCGCGATTGCTGCCCGGGGGCGTCCAAGCGCTAGGAACCTTATATGGCCCCATCTATATCCCAAGCCCTTGACGCTATCCTGGGTCAGATAGTGTCTGCTGAAACAAGAGGCACGTCAGGCCTGGGGAGTTGTGCCAAGAGCAATTCACCCCCATACGTCAAAGTTCCACTGCTTCACTCGCCTCAGCCCCGAGCCAGCTCTGGGCAGGGTGACCGCTGACCCCCAGGCTCGCACGGACCCGTTTATGTGCTGATCTCACCTAGCTGTTGTTCTCCAAGCCCTGAGTGCGCCTGAAAACCTGCGTGCCCAGGTATGGGACAGCAGCTCGCTTGCTAGGTGACGACTCCCCCACCCGCCTGGCTGCTCTGGCTATTCTGGCGAGAGGGATTCTATTTAACCTTTGAACAGTCCCCTTTGTTTGCTAAATCCTGACGCGCAGGAGTGTTCATAACTGAAGTGTGTGGCCATGGGCAAGGGACTCTCATGGCGGTACAAAAGGGGGTGGTGATGGACGGAGCATCAGAACCAATCAAACACTCACACCCAGTCAACAGATCTGGGTTTGATCCATCACCGTTCTTTAGCCCACTCTGCCACCCCAGTTCAGACATGGCCATATGCAAATCAGTCTGACCCTGTGCCTCATGGGAACAGTCCAGGACGAATTGCCAAGCCATGCCTTCCCTGGACCGGAAATAAGCTTCCTAGACCGGTTTCTGGCATTTCAGTTGTCTTCAGCCAGGCTTGCTTGAATCCAGTGGCAAAGTGAGCAAGGGACTCGCGTCTGAGCATACCCTGCCAACTTATGGCGAACAAAGCGGTACAAAAGGGGGTGGTGATGGACGGAGCATCAGAACCAATCAAACACTCACACCCAGTCATCAGATCTGGGTTTGATCCATCACCGTTCTTTAGCCCACTCTGCCACACCAGTTCAGACATGGCCATATGCAAATCAGTCTGACCCTGTGCCTCATGGGAACAGTCCAGGCCGAACTGCCAAGCCATGCCTTCCCTGGACCGGAGACAAGCTTCCTAGACCGGTTTCTGGCATTTCAGCTGTCTTCAGCCAGGCTTGCTTGAATCCAGTGGCAAAGTGAGCAAGGGACTCACGTCTGAGCATACCCTGCCAACTTATGGCGAACAAAGCGGTACAAAAGGGGATGGTGATGGACGGAGCATCAGAACCAATCTAACACTCACACCCAGTCAACAGATCTGGGTTTGATCCATCACCGTTCTTTAGCCCACTCTGCCACCCCAGTTCAGACATGGTCATATGCAAATCAGTCTGACCCTGTGCCTCATGGGAACAGTCCAGCCCGAACTGCCAAGCCATGCCTTCCCTGGACCGGAAACAAGCTTCTGTGGTACTGTAAATTCTGGACCCGTGTTATAAACATCATCGTATCATGACGATTTTGGTATCAGCAGACCGCAAATGATTAGGAGACTATGCATAAGCATTTTCGCCATATTCGGGTGAAGAAATCACCCTGAAATCATAGTTTCCGTTCTGATCCCTCGGTTTCCATTGTACGGCAGCCATTTTGTGATTGCCCTCACATAGGCCAATGACTAGGCCAAAAATCGAGTCTGAAGGACACATACACCTTTGCTGACTCCTCTGTGACCTGGGCAAGCTGACTCCACTGCCTGAAGCCAAAACCTGTTCGGCCAGTTCCTTTCCCAGTGGCCGAATGTGATTAGTATCAAGGCACAACCTATCATAAAACCTTTCATCACACACAAACCATGCCTAATCTTACACACACCTGTCACTGTTTCCTACTTTATGACTTGCTTTACGAGGAGGAGGTGCCCGTTTTTATTGGGGGTCCATCGATATCTGATAAAAGTACTGAGCCTCGCCGGGTAATTGATTGAGGGCTGGGCAAACTGAAATATGGGATTGTCATCATGACTTTGCTTTTTCTTTGTAGTGAAAATATGTGAATGGTCAACTGTAAAATAAGGAATGTTTGCCTAAAGCATAATATTTTGTATAAAAAGAGAAGGCTGGCTTTGTAAGGTTGAGCAGTCTCCTGAGAATATACACCGTGTTGTACTTCTAGGATACCTGTTACTGGTTGCAGCCAATAAATACGATCTTTGACTTCACCAAGAAGACTCTGTGTTTCTGTAGTCTGAAACAGGAAGAACTCGAAGTCTTTGGGTGTGCTCCCTGGCACCGCTGGGTTCTGAAAAACCCAGTTCTTCAGTTGGCGCCCAACGTGGGGCGATTTCAGCGGTACCGGTCCAAGCCAGAGGTTCGTGAGGAGCTTTGTGTGAAAATTCTGGTGGAAGGCCGCCACTTCATCGACCCCTGCATGTCGACGTGGTCCGAAAGTCTTTGCTGCGAGGTGCCCCGCTTCCCGACGGCTACGAAGGACTGCTGCCCTGACTATCGCCCTGTTTTGGACCCTTGATGATTGGTAGAGCGAAACGATAGACGAGTCTGCTGGTGACGTCATCGATACCTCAGTTAAGTATAAGTGGAGCGTCTCCCAGTCCTTAGTTTGGCTCTTAGTTTGGTATCCCCTTGGGATCTTTGATTTGGAACTTGCAAGTACCAAAGCCGAGGAACTCGTGTATTCACGAGACTATCGTATTCGATAATCCTTTGAAGTTTGAAGCTAGACTAGAGAGCGAAGATGCCTGGTCTTAGCAGACTTGGAAATTTGTTTTGTCTTAGTTGTAATAAGGATTCCCGATTGGAGGACTCGTGTCCGGTTCCTCCGATTGGAACTCCAACCTATGAACTATATGTGAAACATGGCGTAGGCCCCATCACATATAATGAAGTATGGATCCGATACACCAGGAAAGATGGTGCGTTAAAATGGCCCCAATATGGTAGTTTTGACACGGAGATTCTGGATAATCTGGAGGTTAAACTTTTTAAGAAGAAAGCCCGGCTGGCGATGTTTGACTCTTTCCGCCTATGGCATAAGGAAGCCAAACAGAAGGAAATTAAATTAGCAAAGAGAAATAAGAGAGAAAAGGGTATCTCGGTAATGCAAGCAGCTATGCAGTTTAAAGATAATGAAGAAGAACAGATGAGTGAGCAGTTGCACAGGCAACATAAAATGGTGATCGATAGATGTTATCCAATTTTGCCGCTTCTTCAGCAAGATGCAGCAAAAGAAATTGAGAAAGATCCTTTAATGTCACACTTGTTGAGTTCGCCACCCCCTTATGCGCAGAGTGCTATAGCACCTCCGCAACCTTTAGTTGGGCAACCTCCGGTTATTGTGCCTCAGGTTCTTCCACAGCCGCCAGCTCCTCTTCAGTTGGCTCCTACTCCTATGGCGCAGCCCCCTCAAGGGCCGCCGACTTTGCTACTTGCTTCATCTGTACTTCCTACGACTTTGTCTACTACATCGACTGCCTCTTCTAGTGTTCCTCCTGATACTGCCTCTGCATCTGCATCTGCGTCTGCCTTGCCTCCCTCTGTTTTTCATCCTGTTCTTTTGTCAACTTCTCCTTCTATCCGACAGAGAATGACTGACACTGTTGCTAGCATTATATTTCCTCTCTTCGGGTCAGCTGGTGTGACCCCTGGTTCGGAGCGTAAACAGTCGCGTAGTCAACTGCCTGATTCTCGAGAGAGAGAGAAGCGTTTGACCATTTGGCGCGTAAATGGGTTACTTTTCCTTTTAGATATGATATAGAGTCTGTTATGGATGTCTTCCTTCAATGGGAAGCACCAAAACAAAGATACGTTTTTGAGAAAATGTGTGCTTTCCTTTGTGAGGAATTGGAGGATAATGAGTTAGAAACAAATCCGCCTGAATTATGCCGTGTACGGTTTGAGTTTTCAAAGGGCACGATTGTGGGCTCCGATGTTGAGAAAGCAGTTGCGACGTTGTTGTCCTTTAGGAATAAGGATCCTTCCCAGTCACTGTTTGAGCCTGACTCCTCAGTTAGGAAAAAAGTGCGACAATACCCAATGAGAGAAGTCCCTCCGGTATGGAAGGACGCCGTTGCGGCTGATGCCGTTAATAACATTGATGCTGCTCCAGCTCATTTTCAGCGTGTTTGGGTACATGTTCCTTGGAAGCGAGCTGAAGTTATAGCCCTTAAGCAGACTTTGCCTGATACTCGTAAAAACCCTGCAGGGTATTATAAGGAATTTTCACAGACTGCAGACTCATGCATTATGAATTTAGCCGACATAGACATGGTATTTGGGAATGTTGTTCCACAGCCTGTGTGGAGATTGATTCGCCATACAGATCATGCGCAAGAGTTAGGTGACACATGGGCTAATATTAGTACTACAAATGATAGACAAGTTGGTGGTGCCAAGCCTGAGCCTTTGGTAGCAGAACTTCCTGCTAGGATCATTACTTACATGAAGACTTTTGTGTGAATTGGGATAAATTGTCTGCGTGTAAGCAGAAGAAAGATGAAACAGTGTCTGATTTCTTCACTAGGTTTGAGGAAACGTTTATCGACCACAGCGGTCAAGACATGAGTACAGAAGGTGGTCAACGGTTGTTCGTTGACAAGTTTGTGCACAATTTGCTTCCCGAGCTGTGTAAGAAATTGAAAGATTCAGAGAGTTCTTGGGCCGTTTCCTCTTCAGCACAAATATTGGCTACTGCACAGTACTACGAAAATAGGGATAAAGATGAGAAGGATAGAGCAGACAAGAAAACTAAAGAATTAAAGACGAAGGTTCTTTTACAACAGGCGTATCCGCCACGTGGTGGTCAGAGTAACTATCAGCAACCTCAACAGTTTAAGAGAAACTCGCAAAGGTTCGAGTATTCTCAACCACGTGTTCCTGTAGGTCCCAATCAGTGTTCATATTGTAAAGAAGAGGGTAATTTCAAGTATAGTTGTCCTATTTTGTTACAGCGTGCGAATGGTGTTTCTGGCGCAAGAGGTCAAGGTGTTCAACAAGCTCCTAGAGGTAGAGGACGTGGAAGTGCCCCCCAGAACGCGCGTTCCCTTCCGCCTCAGAATTCAATGAATAGTTTTGACCAGCAAAATAACGCGTCTGGTAGGACGGCTCAGTACTATGCTGACGATTATTATGCAGAAGATGAGAATATGGAAGGTAATGATTGCTAGGACAGCCATAGACAAAGAGAGGGAGTTGTTTCAGTTCCAGTAGATCAAGGTGGACCGTATGTTAAGGTGACTACATCAGGTGTGTCAGAGCCTTTTCCGTTGGATACTGGTGCTACAAAGAGTTCTATTATGCACTCAAAACTCCCTGGCGCACTTTTGTCTGGCAAGATGAATGTTTCAGTAGGTTTTTCTGGTGCCCCGGTTAGGAATCCGATTTCTAGTCCTATGTCCCTTTCTGTTGGACCTTGTGAATTGGAAGCACCCCTTATTCTGACGACAGGTTGTGGTGAAAACTTGTTAGGATTGGATTTGTTGAAAAGATTGTATGCAACATTATATTGTTCTCCTTCGGGTGTACAACTTACACTGGGTAGGAAAGTGATCTCTCCAATGTATTTGTCGAAGGATAAACTTCCGACAGAATTGTCGTTTCTTCCTGATATTCTTTGGGCTACTGGTCCTAATGATGTGGGTCTTTTGGAAATACCGCCATATGTTGTGACATTGAAAGCCAATGTTAAATTGCCACGCATTCTCCAATACAAGATCTCTAGTGAAGGTGAAAAGGCGTTATTAGCGATCATTTATGATTTGATTGAAAAAGATGTAATTGAAGAGACAAGAGGCAACGTTTGTAATAGTCCTGTTCTGCCTGTTTTGAAACGTACTGATCCTTCTCAGTCACCTGTTTACAGGTTCGTGATTGATCTTAGAGAGGTCAATAAAATAGTTGTGCCACAGTTTCCAGTTGTTCCTGATATCACTGCCCTATTGACTATGATTCCAGTTTTCGCCACCTGGTTCTCGGTGATTGACTTAAAGAATGCTTTCTTCAGCATCCCGATTGCCGAGGAGAGCAGGGATATTTTTGGCTTCAGTTTAGGAGGCCGAAGCTTCCGCTTCAAACGCGCTCCTCAAGGCTACTGTGAAAGTCCATCAATATATAGTCAGGCTTTAAAAACACAGCTTGATGCAATTGTTTTACCTGATGGCGCTACCCTTATTCAATACGTCGATGACTTGCTAATCGCTGCAGATACTGAGAAGATTTGTAAAGAAGCCACCTTGTCGTTGTTGCGTCATTTGTCTGATTTACATCACAAAGTGTCTCTTTCAAAACTGCAATATTGTCGACAAGAAGTGACCTACTTAGGTCATCTCTTATCGAAGGAGGGAAGGAAACTGACCCCAGAAAGAATTCAGGCAATTGCAAAATTGAGTGTGCCCAGGACACAGAGAGAAGTACGTGCTTTCTTGGGCATTACATCATACTGCAGACAGTGGATACCGAATTTCTCTTTGCTGGCCAAACCTTTGGTAGCTTTGACCTGTAAAGATACACCGAATCCCGTTCCATGGTCTGAAGATTGTCAGAAAAGTTTTTCCGAATTGCGTAATGCATTGTGTTCGGCTCCTGTGTTGGGTACCCCCGACTACAGTAAGCCCTTTACGCTGTATGTCCATGAGAAAGAGGGTTGTGCATTGTCAGTGCTGACACAGTCTTTCGGAGACAAGCAGCGTCCATGCGCGTATTTTTTGTCGACTTTGGATCCGGTAGCTAAAGCATTGCCGAGTTGCTTGAGAGCCACAGCAGCAGCAGCTGTTTCTATTTGACAGTCTGCTGGGTTAGTGATGAATAATATGTTGATTGTGATGGTTCCACATGCAGTGGACACGTTGTTAAACAGGACCAAGACACAGCACTTAACTAGTGCTCGATTGTCGGGTTACGAGTTAACACTGTTAGCGAGTCATGTGCACATAAAGAGATGCAATACGTTGAATCCAGCCACGTTATTGCCGATTTCAATAGAGACAGATGATGTTGAACAGCATGATTGTTTTCTCAGGACAGAAGAAGAAACGAAAGGGAGAGTAGATCTTAAAGATACTCCTCTTTTAAAGTGTGATGGTACCTTATGGGTGGATGGTTCATGCTTCAAGCTTCCGAATGGTGATACGACTGCAGCATATGCTGTCACGACCTTGCATACGATTGTTGAAGCTGCACGTATACCACATAATTCAGCCCAAGCAGCAGAGTTGATTGTACTTACGTGTGTGTTATCGAAAGGAATAAGGGTGACCATATATACTGACAGCCAGTATGCGTTTGGTGTGGCTCATAGTTTTGGACGATTGTGGAAAGAACGTGGGTTTCTGACTTCGCATCGAGCCAAGATTCAGCATGGTCAGTTGGTGAATGAACTTCTTGAGTCACTGACCTTGCCGTTACAAGTTGCAATTGTGAAATGCAGTGCACACAAGAAGGTTACTGATGATGTTGGCCGTGGTAATGCATTTGCTGACGAAATCGCAAAAGAAACAGCAAAAGATGTGATTAATCGAATTTATGTTGCAGGCCCTGCAAGATGGGTTGGTGACGTTGGAATGTGTGAAGATACGATAGAGAGTGTGAAGTCTCTTCAAGCTGAAGCTTCAGAGAAAGAGTTGAGTGTGTCGAGAGAAAGTACGGGTAAATTGGATGAAAATGGTTGTTGGGTTGACTTGTCAGAACATCAGCGATGGTTGTTACCCGATGCGTATGTGCTTGCAGTAGTGACAATGGCTCATGGAATGGCCCATATCAGTGTGAAAGGGATTTGTAAGTTGTTGGCTCCAGTATGGCACAATGCTGGAATTCCTAAATGTGCAGAGAATGTGGTCAAGAATTGCATGGTGTGTCTGAAATACAATCCTGGTAGGGGAACCCCAACTCCAGCTGGTCATTTTGCGCCTCCAACGTATCCGTTTGAGGTTTCCAGCTAGATTTCATCCACATGGAAAGGTGCAACAATTTGAAATACGTACTCGTTGTTGTTTGTGCCTTTTCAAGATGGGTAGAAGCATATCCCTTAAAAGACAACACTGCCTTATCCACAGCTAAAGCCCTTGCCAAAGAATTCTTCCCTAGGTTTGGAATGCCGAGAATGGTCTGGAGTGATAATGGGAGTGAATTTGTGGGTCGAGTGATGAAGAAAGTATGTGAAGGACTAGGTATCTAGCAAAAAGTTCACGCTGCAAATCACCCCCAATCAGCTGGACTAGTAGAGTGCTATAATGGCACGCTCAAATTGAAGTTGGCAAAGATACAAGTGCGCTCTGGTCTTAAATGGCCTGAGGCTCTGCCTTTAGCACTCCTATCAACAAGAATGACTGTGCATTCGCGAGTGGGACTTAGTCCCTATGAAATTGTGTTCGGCCGCCCGGCTAACATATGGGGAGTGCCAAGGCCGACAAAATTCAGTGAGATCCAACACCCTGTACTGCTTGATTATCTGCATGAATTGACGGCTAAATTGCGTGTTTTACACCAACAGGTTCACGATACTCTGCCTCAGGTCTCTGAAGCTCCAGGACATCTTATCGATCCTGGATCATGGTTGCTGGTCAAAAACTTCCAACGGACGAAGAATGACCAGCCCCGTTGGACCGGTCCCCATCTCGTCCTTCTCTCAACAAGATCGAGTGGAAGGGAAAAAGAACTGGATCCACGGCGTACACTGCAAGAGGGTCCCTTTGCCTCTACCGTACGACCGGTGGGCCCAGGAGGGGATCGCCGACTCTGAGACTGAGACTGTGCCTCGTTTTCTGCCTTTTAGTGATGCACGTGTAAAAGGAACACTTTCTGAACAAGAAAGTGACAATATTTTGTGCCACCGTCAATTCTATTGAACACTACAGAGCCTGAACTCTTGTTCCAGAACCAGACAGTACCTGGAAAAACCCGCTACAATTTGAGGCCGAGAACTATGGACAAATAAAAAATTCTTTTTCTTTGCTATTTTTTTTTTGAAAGTGCAGCTCTCTCATCTGAGAAACTTTCTTATTTTTGTTTTTCGAACCGCCATCCGGGTTCAGCTGTAGGGTTGTGGTTGCCCAAGTCTTTGGAGTGCAGCTGGAGACGTTAGGTCGACAGTTCTGGTCGGTCTAAGGGAGTTGCCCTGGACTGACAGAAGCATTCCTTAGCATAGAACACCCTACCACCACGAGCAGCAATTAGAGAGGATGGAGTTTTTCGAGAATGAGAGACCTGCCAAACAGATGAACTTTAAAGCCAGAATGTGTATAATGATGACAAAGAAACGATTTTTGATATTATGTATTTTCATGTTGCTTAGTGTAATGACGTTTTTAATAGGATATGTTTTATTCTCTTTTCAAGTGACATTTGCACCCACTACACAGCCCATACCTCCTTCTACTGTTTCCTCGCATTCTTTTCACCCTCTGCCTGAGCACGAGTCTGCTAGAAGATTAGAATTTGTCAATAATTCATTAATTCAGCTTCTACACCAACACCAATTAGTAGGGAACACAACTAACTGTTGGGTGTGTGGCCTTATGCCTCATACTACTGATAAAGGTATCCCTTATCTGGTCCTGCCTTTCAGCCATAATGGTTCTGTGTGGGCATATAGAACGATGTTCATATACGCTCATGAAGCCAACCCCCTACGTTCTGTGAAAGATGATGCTAAGAATAGTGCTCTAGTTAAGGGTATAGTAGATATGATTAGGGAAGATATTTCCTATGAGACTATCCCGAGAGATGAGACACTAGCATATATTGGATGGAACGTAACAGGATATGGAGTTACTGTGAGTGAGAACCAGCGAGCAAAGAGATCCTCCCCGATTTGGATTGTACCCCATCAGGGTCACCTATGTCTGCAAGGTAATGGCAAGAATCCCAGAGCTCAGTTAGGGAGAAGTATCTGCACTGAAACATATGTTTTTACGTCTCAGACTTCCCCTTCGTTCTTAGCAGCTAAGGGTACCTATTTCATCTGCCATAATAGAGCCTATACATGGTTGCCCCCTGACTTCTCAGGCACATGTTTTGTTTTGTTCCTGTTGCCTCCCACCTACACGGCCGCGGCAGATTACCACAAGAAAAGGATAGTTAGAGGTGTCATCAGTAAAGAAGACACTGCAGGACAAGAACTTGGAGATTTCGTAAAGGGTTTTTTGCCGTTTTGGGGGCCTATGGTTAACAGCAGGAACATAAGGCAATTGACAAGGGTGGTTGAATCCACGGTAGATGAAACCGCCGGTGCCCTTAGTAATTTGACTGCTGAGCTCCAGTCGGATCGCCTTATGACTCTTCAGAACAGGGTCGCATTAGACGTCATACTTGCAGACCGAGGTGGGGTGTGTAAAGTGATCCAATCAAGTTGCTGTGTTTTCATTCCAGATAACGCTCCGACAGTTTACCAGGCCATTTCCAAACTGGATAAGATCTCCGAATCTATTCACGTGGATAAAGGAGATTGGTCATTGATGGGGTGGTTCTGGGAACTGATATCCGCCTGGGGATGGAAGATTCTGATAGTCATTGGGATGATCTTAGCCATTCTTTTCCTGTTCTGTGTGTGTGTACAGTGTGCTCCTGCAATATGTGGCCTCTGTACTACATCGTGTGTAAGGAAACCTGTATCAAGAGACGAGCTAAGTAATAGGATGATGCTACAGCAACATCTCAACGACTTTATGAATATAGACCTGGACTCAGACCTAGACTCAGATTAACGTGAGTATAGGTTATTGCCTATGTAAGGGCAAAAGGAGGGTCTGTGGTACTGTAAATTCTGGACCCGTGTTATAAACATCGTCGTATCATGACAATTTTGGTATCAGCAGACCGCAAATGATTAGGATACTATGCATAAGTATTTTCGCCATATTCGGGTGAAGAAATCACCCTGAAATCATAGTTTCCGTTCTGATCCCTCGGTTTCTATTGTACGGCAGCCATTTTGTGATTGCCCTCACATAGGCCAATGACTAGGCCAAAAATTGAGTCTGAAGGACACATGCACCTTTGCTGACTCCTCTGTGACCTGGGCAAGCTGACTCCACTGCCTGAAGCCAAAACCTGTTCGGCCAGTTCCTTTCCCAGTGGCCGAATGTGATTAGTATCAAGGCACAACATATCATAAAACCTTTCATCACACACAAACCATGCCTAATCTTACACACACCTGTCACTGTTTCCTACTTTATGACTTGCTTTACGAGGAGGAGGTGCCCGTTTTTATTGGGGGTCCGTCGATATCTGATGAAAGTACTGAGCCTCGCCGGGAAATTGATTGAGGGCTGGGCAAACTGAAATATGGGCTTGTCATCATGACTTTGCTTTTTCTTTGTAGTGAAAATATGTGAATGGTCAACTGTAAAATAAGGAATGTTTGCCTAAAGCATAATATTTTGTATAAAAAGAGAAGGCTGGCTTTGTAAGGTTGAGCAGTCTCCTGCGAATATACACCGTGTTGTACTTCTAGGATACCTGTTACTGGTTGCAGCCAATAAATACGATCTTTGACTTAACCAAGAAGACTCTGTATTTCTGTAGTCTGAAACAGGAAGAACTCGAAGTCTTTGGGTGTGCTCCCTGGCACCGGGGGGTTCTGAAAAACCCAGTACTTCACTTCCTAGACCGGTGTTAGAAGGGCGCCCTCCGGGAGCCCGATGGTGTCGGACTGACCACCCCGAGGGCCACCGTTCCGTAGGCGAGTAGCCGAGCGCCGCTGAGAAGCCTCCTGGGCGAGGTCCTTCTCCTATGATCGTATCAGCTAAGCAACCCCATCACCACAGAGGGACACAGCCAGGGTATTTATTCTTCTACAATTTTATCGGTTATCAAGGCAGATTTCTGTGGCAATATTTACAGGTGGATCAAGGGATCCAAAAGAGTCTCAAAGTCTGGTTGGGATGGGGTAGCGGGACAGTCTCAGTCTTAGCCTGGTACTGGAACACCCTGAGCCTAGCTCTCAATCCTCGAGCCGGGGGGTTCCGGGAGCCGGGACGTCGTCCGCAGGGCTCGGGGGATTGCTGCGGTGAGGTCGAGCCGCGACGAGGTCAGCAGGGCTCCGATGGTTTACTTCTGCGAGGTCGAGCCGCGACGAGGTCAGCAGGGCTCCGATGTTCCGTGAGGGTCTTCTTCTCAGCAAGGGGGGGAGCCGCGATGCAGTCAGCAGGGCTCAGAGTTCCCAGTTCCAAGTAATGAGTCTTTCTCCGTAGGGTCAGCCGCGATCTGATCAGCAGGGCTCTTGACTCCAGGATACAACTGCCGTCCTGGTTTCAGGCTGCCCCAGATATAGGTCTGGACCCCTTTGATGTCCGGACCCTTGCGCCTGGGGGGCGGAGGGGCCGGGATGGGAGAGGCCAGACACCCAGCGGGAGAGGCGCCAGTGCCCAGGAAGGCCGGAGGGCGATCGAAACCAGGCGTTGGGGGTCCCATCGAAACTCCCCTCCTCCGGGATCGGTGGAGTGGCCACTTGGTGCCCCCTGTCCGGATCTTGGTGCCTCGATGTCGGGGCTTCGCTGGGGCCGAGGCCAGGGCGAGCCGTGTCGCGTAGGCTGGTGCGGGTAGCCAGGTACAATCCGGAGGGACCCCGAAGGGTGGGGGCTGCCCCCGTCGGGTCGGGTAGGAGGGTTCGGGACCACGCCACGAGGCCGGGTCCAACAGGCGTCCCCCCCCAGCTGAAGGCAGGGAGAGTCACCCATCGTCTTGGGGGTTCTCCTCGCCGAGGCGGGACAGGCCGTCGGCGTTGGCGTGGTCGTTGCCGGGCCGATGATCTACAGTGAAGTCCATCTCCTGCAGAGAGATGGACCATCGCAACAACTTCGGGTTCTCGCCTCTCATCTGCATCAACCACCGCAAGGGTCGGTGGTCGATTTGGACCCGAAATTGGGTGCCAAAGAGGTAGGGCCAGAGCTTCTTGAGGGCCCACACCACGGCGAAGGCCTCCCGTTCAATGGTGCTCCATCTCTGCTCCCGGGGCAGCAGGTGCCGGCTGATGAAGGCCACCGGCTGGTCAACCCCCTCAGAATTCACTTGGGACAAGACAGCCCCGATCCCGTACTCCGAGGCATCCGTCTGCACCACAAACTCCTTGCTGTAGTCGGGGGCTTGTAGCACGGGAGCGGTACACATCGCTGTCTTGAGGGTCTCGAAGGCCGCCTGACAGCGGGGCGTCCAGTGCACCTTCTTGGGCTGTTTCTTTGATGTGAGCTCCGTGAGGGGGCCCACAATGCTTCCATAGTTCTGAATGAACCGCCTGTAATAGCCTGTGAGTCCCAGGAAGGCCCTCACAGCGGTTTGGGTGATTGGGGGCTCCCAGGCTACGATGGCGTCGATCTTTGGCTGGAGGGGAGCCACATGGCCGCTCCCCACTTGATGTCCCAGATAGGTTACTGATCCTTGGCCTATCTGACATTTGCTGGCTTTTACGGTAAGTCCGGCCCTTTGGAGGGCGGTCAGGACCTCCCCGAGGTGCCTCAGGTGCTCGGCCCAGTGGCTGCTGAACACCGCAATATCATCCAGGTAGGCGGCGCTGAACGCTTCTAGGCCGGCCAGTACCCTATTTACCAGCCTCTGGAAGTCGCCGGGGCATTTTTCATGCCGAAGGGCATCACTCGGAAGTGGTAATGGCCATCGGGGGTGGAGAAAGCGGAACGCTCTTGGGCGCCGGGGGTGAGCCCGATCTGCCAGTATCCGGCGGTGAGGTCGAAGGTGCTAAGGTAGCGGGCTACTCCTAGGCGGTCGATCAGTTCATCTGCCCGAGGAATGGGATGGGCATCGGTTTTGGTGACGGCATTCAATCCCCGATAGTCCACGCAAAATCAGAGCTCCGGGGTGGTGCCGGGGGCGGCCGCTTTCGGCACCAGGACCACAGGGCTGGCCCAGGGACTGTCGGAGGGTTCGATGACCCCCAGGGCCAACATCTTGGCGATCTCGGCGTGGATGCAGGCCCGCACTCGCTCGGGGACCCGGTAGGCTCGGTGACGCACGGGGGGGCTGTCCCCGGTGTCGACGCCGTGGACGCACCATCGTGTGACTCCGGGAGTGAGGGAGAAGAGAGCAGCGAAGTGATGCAGCAGTCCTTGACACTCTCGGCGCTGATCGGCAGTCAGGGTGGCGGAGAGGATGACTCCCTCCACGGAGCCGTCCTTTTCGGAGGTTTTCAGGAGGTCGGGTAAGGGCTCGGAGTCGTCCTCGGCCCCATCGTCCGTAGCCAACAACAGGCTAAGTTCTGTTCGGGCAAAGTGGGGTTTGAGCCTGTTGGCGTGGAGGACCCGGAGGGGGTTCCTGGGGGATTCCAGGTCGACCAGGTAGGTGACGGGGCTCTTCTTCTCGACCACCTTGAAGGGCCCGGTCCACTTGTCTTGGAGGGCACAGGGGTCGACGGGCGACATGACCCAGACCTGCTGGCCAGGCTCGAACTCGATGGAGGAGGCGTTCTGGTCATACCAGCGTTTCATCTCCTCCTGGCTGGCCTCGAGATTGGCTTCGGCCAGCTCCCTGAATTTCCGGGTTTGGTTTCGCAGGGTCAGGAGGTACCGATAGACGTCGGGGGGAGCATCTTGGATGGTGGTCTCCCAGCCTTCCTTGACCAGGCTGAGAGGGCCTCGGACAGGGTGTCCGTACAGGAGTTCGAAGGGGCTGAACCCCAGAGACTTTTGCGGGACCTCCCGATAGGCAAACAGGAGGCAGGGCAGCAGTACGTCCCACTTGCGTCTCAGGGGCTCCTCCAGGCCTTTGATCATCCCTTTCAATGTCCGGTTAAATTGTTCGACTAGACCGTTCCCCTGGGGGTGGTACGGGGTGGTGAATTTGTAGGTGACCGCGCACTGTTGCCACAGGGACCGCATATACTTCGAGATAAAGTTGGTGTCTCGGTCGCTCACCACCTCCCGGGGGAAGCCTACTCGGGAGAAGATTCCCATCAAGGCCCGGCCCACCACGGGGGCTGTCACTGAGAGGGATGGCCTCGGGGTATCGGGTGGCATGGTCGACCAGGACGAGGATGAAGCGTTGCCCCTGGGAGGTTCGGGGGTCCAGGGGCCCCACGATGTCGATCCCTACTTGCTCGAACGGGGTGTTGACTATTGGAAAGGGCTGGAGAGGGGCTTTGACCCTTCCCCCGCTCTTCCCGCTGGCTTGGCAGGTCGGGCAGGTCCGGCAATGATTGTCCACGTCTTTCCGCATTCGGGGCCAGTAGAAGTGGGTCACCAGGCGGCTGTATGTTTTGTCCTCCCCAGGTTCCCGGCGAGGGGCACATCATGCGCCAGATTAAGGAGGAAGTCCCGGAATCTGAGGGGGACCACCAGCACGCGGCTGGCCCCCAATTCTGCGGTCTTCTGCTCGCTGTAGAGGAGGTCATTGTCCCAATAGACCCAGTGGGTCCCCGTCTGGTCTCCGGCGGCCTGGGCGGCTGCTTGCTGTCGGGTCCCTTCGAGGGAGGGGCAGGTCTTTTGTTCTTGGCGGAACTGCTCCCTTGTGGGGCCACCTTCTTGGCGCCATTGGGCGAGTTCGTGTAGGTCGCCGAGCGCGGCGACCTCGTCTGGGGCGAGATCTGGCGGCCCGGCCTTTGATGGAGGGGGGTGGTGGTTCGGGCCCTTCCGGCTCTTCGGGGGGAGCCTCGACGCTCGGTTGGATGGCCCGGGCGGTCGTGGACCGGGTGGTTGCGCAGACCCATTCGGGCAGTCCCAGCATCCCCAGATGCTCTCGGCGCTCAACGGGGGCCCAGGGGGAACTTTCCAGGTCGTTCCCGAGGAGGCAGTCCATGGGGGCGTCATCGCGGACGGTGACCTTCAGCATGCCCGACACTCCCCCCCACTCGAAGGGGATCCGGGCCATCTGGCACAAGCTCTCAGTGTTGTCTGCCGACCGGACGGGGCACAGTACATTAGGCAAGATCTTTTCGGGGGTCACCAAGTGGCAGCAGACGGCTGTCACGCTGGCTCCGGTGTCTCGGAGGGCTTCGGCCCGGCGCCCATTAATGGTGACCCACTGTTGGTACTTCTGGGTGTTGCTCGGGATGGGAGCCCGGGGTACCATTTCCCGGCTGCCCAGGCAGACTAATGTCATGGCGGCGGGTTCCCACTCGGTTGGTCTGGCGTCGTAGTTCTCTTCCTCTTCTCCCCCTTCTCCCAGGGCAGCGGCCGCCAACTGGCAGGGGGGTGGCCCGGTGGTCCCTGCCCGTCGGTTCACGGGGCAGGTAGGGTCACTGGCATAGTGCCCTGGTTGTTGGCAGTTGTAGCACGTCACCGTCAGTTGAGGCCCTGGTCGGGCTGGGGGAGCCCCTCTTCGGGCGAGGGACGGGGACGTGCGGTTTGAGGGCGGTCCCCGGGGAGGACTCCGGGGTGGCCCCGCTGGAAAGTCTCTGTTCGTGTTCGATCCCCCTCCTCTGCCCCGCTGGCGGGGGGGCCCCGTGGTGTTCCGTTGGTACTCCCCCATCGAGTTCCGAGGGACCCGGGTGTTCACCCATCGATCGGCCTCGGCGGCGAGCTTCCGCGGCTCGGTCAGCTTGCTGTCGAGGAGGTGCTGTCTCAGCTCGATGAAGCAGTTGTTGGAGAGGTGTTCCCATACAATGAGGTCGAACAGTTGATCGTAGGAGGTGATCTTGCTGCCCTTGATCCAACCTTCCAGGGCTCTGCTAAAAAAGTCTACGTATTCCACCCAGGTGGTACCTGGGAGCTTCTTGCAGTCCCGGAAGCGTTGGCGGTACATCTCTGGGGTGAGCCCATAGCGGGTGAGCAGGGCCTCCTTCATATGGTCATAGGAGGTCATCACTGCGTCGGGGAGCTGTAGCAGAGTGTCTCTGCCTTCGCTGAGGAACCGTCCCCATAGGCCGGCACCCCAATCTTTCCGGGGTACCCGATGGGCGGTCATGGCTACCTCGTAGGCCTTGAACCATTGTTGGATGTCGTCGTTCTTGTAGTACTCTTTGACGACATCCTTGGGTATTTGTACTTTCGCCTCGACCGGTGTGGGGGTGTCTCGGTTTCCGGGGGTGCTGGTCTCTCCATTTCTGGACTTGATTTCAAGTTCTTTAAGGCCCCGCTCATGCTCGAGGGTTAGCCTCCTCTCTTCCAGTTCTCGGTGCCGCTTTTTCTCCTCTATCTCTTCTTGCAGCCGCAGTTGCTCTAGGGCCAATGTCTTTTCGGCTAGTAGGATTTCGCCGTCCAGGCGGAGTCGGGCGAGCTCTAACTCGTGGGTCCTGACCCTCTCCCGTTCTCGTATCTCTTCCGGGGAGAGGCCGGTCTCTATGCTGGTTGTCCTCCCCTCTGCCGGGGCGGCGGTTGGTTGCCGGTGTACGTTTGGCACCGGGTTTTCTTTGGTTTGGGGGGAGGCTCTACCCAGGTCTTTAGGGCTTTTTGCAGGTCTTCTTTTGTGTTTAATCCGGTGGTCGCGATGCCTTTGTCTTTACAAAAGTGTTTTAGTTCCTTATGTGTATATTCCTCCAACCGTTCTTGTCGGAACTCCGCGGTTGGGGTGGTCTGTTGGTCGTTCATGGTTACCCTGTGTCTAGGTAGGTAGTGGGTGAGTTACTCGCTGTACGATCTGCGTCGGGCTCGGATCGCACCGCTGGCCACCAATGTTAGAAGGGCACCCTCCGGGAGCCCGATGGTGTCGGACTAACCACCCCGAGGGCCACCGTTCCGTAGGCGAGTAGCCGAGCGCCGCTGAGAAGCCTCCTGGGCGAGGTCCTTCTCCTATGATCGTATCAGCTAAGCAACCCCATCACCACAAAGGGACACAGCCGGGGTATTTATTCTTCTACGTTTTTATCGGTTATCAAGGCAGATTTCTGTGGCAATATTTACAGGTGGATCGAGGGATCCAAAAGAGCCTCAAAGTCTGGTTGGGATGGGGTAGCGGGACAGTCTCAGTCTTAGCCTGGTACTGGAACACCCTGCGCCTAGCTCTCAATCCTCGAGCCGGGGGGTTCCGGGAGCCGGGACGTCGTCCGCAGGGCTCGGGGGATTGCTGCGGTGAGGTCGAGCCGCGACGAGGTCAGCAGGGCTTCGATGGTTTACTTCTGCGAGGTCGAGCCGCGAGGAGGTCAGCAGGGCTCGGATGGTTTACTTCTGCGAGGTCGAGCCGCGACGAGGTTAGCAGGGCTCCGATGTTCCGTGAGGGTCTTCTTCTCAGCAAAGGGGGAGCCGTGACGCAGTCAGCAGGGCTCAGAGTTCCCAGTTCCACGTAATGAGTCTTTCTCCGTAGGGTCAGCCGCGATCCGATCAGCAGGGCCCTTGACTCCAGGATACAACTGCCGTCCTGGTTTCAGGCTGCCCCAGATATAGGTCTGGACCCCTTTGATGTCCGGACCCTTGCGCCTGGGGGGCGGAGGGGCCGGGATGGGAGAGGCCAGACACCCAGCGGGAGAGGCGCCAGCGCCCTGGAAGGCCGGAGGGCGATCAAAACCAGGCGTTGGGGGCCGGTTGGGGGTCCCATCGAAACTCCCCTCCTCCGGGATCGGTGGAGTGGCCACTTGGTGCCCCCTGGCCGGATCTTGGGCAGCGGCGGTGCATGGCAATGCACCTACAGTGGAGCTGTGCACTGGGATCGGACGCGTGCCTCAGTAGCGTCCTTTACCCGGATCCGGCGAAGCCCTGTTTTCTGTGCAGACCAAACCCACGCTTGGGTGCAGCATGACCCTTCTCCGGAGCGCCGGAGGCCATGAGCCTGATGCTCATCGTAAATGAATATTTCGCCGTGCAGCATGCTCAGCTGTCCAGCGTCCGCGGCCGTCCGAGCCCCGCACATTAAAAACGGGTGGTCTAGCCTGGAGGCCCTGGAGAGCCAGCATGAGCACCGATGCCCCCAAGGAATGATCACCGCACCCGCCGCCCTACAGATAACGCGAACCATAAACTAAGGCCCCCACAGCGGCAACAAACCAACCCGTGACCCTGCAGTCCTCGATGGTGCCCCAACGCGCTGCATGCTGGCCTACGCTAGGTCCAGCGCCATGTCCGGTTGGGGGGGGGTGCAGGGGGTGTGACTCTCTCCACGAACAACGGCTTTCCCCCCCGCCGAGCCCACGCCCACCCCAGCTACAATGCACGCCGCACGCCCCGCACCAACCCCTGCCACCATAATACAGGCCAGAAGCCCACCTGGGGTCACGCGAAGGCTCGCACCTCCCCCGCCCGTGGCAGTCCATACCACAAGGCCCCGTGCAACCTGGTGCTGCCCAGGGACAGGGCCGGGGCGGGGGGGGGGGGGGGGGTAGCAAGCAGGACTCACCATTCTAAATGGAGGCAATGACGAAACGACGACGAGCGACCCTCCGGTGTGCGGCGTGCGGGCGACAAGAGGTCGCTGGCATGGTGGGGGAGGGCTATATAGCCTCCCCCCACGCCCAGAGGAGCCCCGGAAGTGACGCCCGTCACGTCACTTTCGGGCAGGAAAGAGGAGGGGGACACTGGCCGGAGTCCCTGCCCCCCAGGAGGGAGAGGCGGGGAGGGGTGACCGGTGCCCAGGCGACACTAGGGCGCCGACCGCTCTAGTGGCACCCTGCGGGGGCCGCGGTCAGC
This sequence comes from Triturus cristatus, assembly GCF_964204655.1. Taxonomy (NCBI): domain Eukaryota; kingdom Metazoa; phylum Chordata; class Amphibia; order Caudata; family Salamandridae; genus Triturus; species Triturus cristatus. The sequence goes on from NC_140583.1 coordinate 14,319,652, forward strand.
GGCAAGTATCTATACTGCCGCGCGTGACACATCCTCTTTGGCGGTATCACTAAATGTCTTAAAACAGTTACAAAATGATCACAGGGCTACAGTGTGTCAGGATCTCGGAATTACATAAATGGGAAATTTCAAAACAGTTTCTGTAATCATTTTGAGTAGCGTTCGCAAAGAAGCAGCAGCTCTGGCCTCACGCCAGAGACTTTCCGCTCCTTCTCCAAAAACTGGAAAAGAAGCCACAGAAAAGAACTCCTGAACCATATACATCTGTGAGCTGTGGGGTCACGAGCCGTCAAACTGGAGCTCAAACCAATAGGGAGGCTGAGGGGACTTGTAAGGAAAAATCCACGCCAGAAGCTAACAAGCATTAAAAATGCAATAGGTCTCGTCTTTTATTCAGTTAAAGCCAGTTGCTTTGCTATACAATACCATTAGCAAAGCAAATGGCTTTAACTTAATCAAAGGCGAGACCTATTGCATTTCCAATGCTTGTTTGAATATTCAAGAGCCAGGATTTCTATTAATCTGTCTGCTGGACACTCTGCCAGGTCACTTCGTAGACGCACACATAGCCCTGCAATGCGAGCTGGCCAATAACACATCTGGCCTCTATTCCTAAAGAGTGACCGTAGAAAACCCCTTCAAATGCAGAATCCTCCAAGCTATGCTGAATTCGGCCTCAGAAACGGCGCGCGATTCCCCTCTCCACATAGGAAATCCCCCCAGCCTTCAAGTAATGAACACAGCCTCTGACTCACACAGTCGAGGACTCTAGACAACCTGTGGCCTGAGTAAACAAGACCCCTTAGAGATATGTGAACATGAGAAGAATGCGTTCCCATTGAAAATGTGTAGAACACCTGAGACACCCAAAGTACGACGTGGAATAGGCCAGGCGGGGGGCGTTGGCCTTAACTGCCCACATTTTACAGACCTGTAAGGGCGCAGGCGAGCAACATTACTGGACAAAAATGCCCCTAGAGCTCCGCTTTCCTGCTCTGATGGGGAGTCGGTGGAGGGGACACAAGGAGGCACAGAGTACACGCTGCCAGTGCCCTCGCTTTCATGGGGCTCGGGGTTCAAGCGCGCCCACAGCGGCAACAAACCAACCCGTGAACCTGCAGTCCTCGATGGTGCCCCAACACGCTGCATGCTGGCCTACGCTAGGTCCAGCGCCATGTCTGGTTGGGAGGGGGGGGTGCAGGGGGTGCGACTCTCTCCACGAACAACGGCTTTCCCCCCGCCGAGCCCACGCCCACCCCAGCTACAATGCACGCCGCACGCCCCGCACCAAGCCCCTACCACCATAATACAGGCCAGAAGCCCACCTGGGGTCACGCGAAGGCTCGCACCTCCCCCGCCCGTGGCAGTCCATACCACAAGGCCCCGTGCAACCTGGTGCTGCCCAGTCACACACGACTCGCAGGGCGGAGCAACTAAAAACAAGCATTTGCAATGCAACAGGTCTCGCATTTACGCAAGGTTGGCAGTGTCATTTGCAATGTCAATAGCTCAAACTCACATAAATGCGAGACACCGCCCACTCAACTACTGGTGGAAGCCACGAACGCAGGGAATCATGCAAGGGAAACCAGTGCAGGCAAAGAACCCGCCCACCCCACTACTGGTGGAAGCCATGAACGCAGGGATGCACTGCAAGGGAAACCAGCACAGGCAAAGAACCCGCCCACTCAACTACTGGTGGAAGCCATGAACGTAGGGAATCACTGCAAGGGAAACCAGCGCAGGCAAAGAACCTGCCCACTCAACTACTGGTGGAAGCCATGAACGCAGGGAATCACCGCAAGGGAAACCAGCGCATGCAAAGAACCCACCCACCCCACTAGTGGTGGAAGCCATGAACGCAGGGAATCACTACAAGAGAAACCAGCGCATGCAAAGAACCCGCCCACCCCACTACTGGTGGAAGCCATGAACGCAGGGAATCACTGCAAGGGAAACCAGCGCAGGCAAAGAACCCGCCCACCCCACTACTGGTGGAAGCCATGAACGCAGGGAATCACTGCAAGGGAAACCAGCTCAGGCAAAGAACCCGCCCAACCCCACTACTGGTGGAAGCCATGAACGCAGGGAAGCACTGCAAGGGAAACCAGCGCAGGCAAAGAACCTGCCCACTCAACTACTGGTGGAAGCCATGAACGCAGGGAATCACCGCAAGGGAAACCAGCGCATGCAAAGAACCCGCCCACCCCACTAGTGGTGGAAGCCATGAACGCAGGGAATCACTACAAGAGAAACCAGCGCATGCAAAGAACCTGCCCACCCCACTACTGGTGGAAGCCATGAACGCAGGGAATCACCGCAAGGGAAACCAGCGCATGCAAAGAACCCGCCCACCCCACTAGTGGTGGAAGCCATGAACGCAGGGAATCACTGCAAGGGAAACCAGCGCAGGCAAAGAACCCGCCCACCCCACTACTGGTGGAAGCCATGAACGCAGGGAATCACTGCAAGGGAAACCAGCTCAGGCAAAGAACCCGCCCAACCCCACTACTGGTGGAAGCCATGAACGCAGGGAAGCACTGCAAGGGAAACCAGCGCAGGCAAAGAACCTGCCCACTCAACTACTGGTGGAAGCCATGAACGCAGGGAATCACCGCAAGGGAAACCAGCGCATGCAAAGAACCCGCCCACCCCACTAGTGGTGGAAGCCATGAACGCAGGGAATCACTACAAGAGAAACCAGCGCATGCAAAGAACCCGCCCACCCCACTACTGGTGGAAGCCATGAACGCAGGGAATCACCGCAAGGGAAACCAGCGCATGCAAAGAACCCGCCCACCCCACTAGTGGTGGAAGCCATGAACGCAGGGAATCACTACAAGAGAAACCAGCGCATGCAAAGAACCCGCCCACCCCACTACTGGTGGAAGCCATGAACGCAGGGAATCACCGCAAGGGAAACCAGCGCATGCAAAGAACCCGCCCACCCCACTAGTGGTGGAAGCCATGAACGCAGGGAATCACTACAAGAGAAACCAGCGCATGCAAAGAACCCGCCCACCCCACTACTGGTGGAAGCCATGAACGCAGGGAATCACCGCAAGGGAAACCAGCGCAGGCAAAGAACCCGCCCACTCAACTACTGGTGGAAGCCATGAACGCAGGGAATCACTGCAAGGGAAACCAGCGCAGGCAAAGAACCCGCCCACCCCACTACTGGTGGAAGCCATGAACGCAGGGAAGCACTGCAAGGGAAACCAGCGCAGGCAAAGAACCCGCCCACCCCACTACTGGTGGAAGCCATGAACGCAGGGAATCACTGCAAGGGAAACCAGCGCAGGCAAAGAACCCGCCCACTCAACTACTGGTGGAAGCCATGAACGCAGGGAATCACTGCAAGGGAAACCAGCGCAGGCAAAGAACCCGCCCACCCCACTACTGGTGGAAGCCATGAACGCAGGGAAGCACTGCAAGGGAAACCAGCGCAGGCAATGAACCCGCCCACCCCACTACTGCTGGAAGCCATGAACGCAGGGAATCACTGCAACGGAAACCAGCGCAGGCAAAGAACCCGCCCACTCAACTACTGGTGGAAGCCATGAACGCAGGGAATCACTGCAAGGGAAACCAGCGCAGGCAAAGAACCCGCCCACCCCACTACTGGTGGAAGCCATGAACGCAGGGAATCACAGCAAGGGAAACCAGCGCAGGCAAAGATCCCGCCCACCCCACTACTGGTGGAAGCCATGAACGCAGGGAAGCACTGCAAGGGAAACCAGTGCAGGCAAAGATCCCGCCCACCCCACTACTGGTGGAAGCCATGAACGCAGGGAATCACTGCGAGGGAAACCAGCGCAGGCAAAGAACCCGCCCACTCAACTACTGGTGGAAGTCATGAACGTAGGGAATCACTGCAACGGAAACCAGCGCAGGCAAAGAACCCGCCCACTCAACTACTGGTGGAAGCCATGAACGCAGGGAAGCACTGCAAGGGAAACCAGCGCAGGCAAAGAACCCGCCCACCCCACTACTGGTGGAAGCCATGAACGCAGGGAATCACAGCAAGGGAAACCAGCGCAGGCAAAGATCCCGCCCACCCCACTACTGGTGGAAGCCATGAACGCAGGGAAGCACTGCAAGGGAAACCAGTGCAGGCAAAGATCCCGCCCACCCCACTACTGGTGGAAGCCATGAACGCAGGGAATCACTGCGAGGGAAACCAGCGCAGGCAAAGAACCCGCCCACTCAACTACTGGTGGAAGTCATGAACGTAGGGAATCACTGCAAGGGAAACCAGCGCAGGCAAAGAACCCGCCCACCCCACTACTGGTGGAAGCCATGAACGCAGGGAAGCACTGCAAGGGAAACCAGCGCAGGCAAAGAACCCGCCCACCCCACTACTGGTGGAAGCCATGAACGCAGGGAATCACCGCAAGGGAAACCAGCGCATGCAAAGAACCCGCCCACTCAACTACTGGTGGAAGCCATGAACGCAGGGAATCACTGCAAGGGAAACCAGCGCAGGCAAAGAACCCGCCCACCCCACTACTGGTGGAAGCCATGAACGCAGGGAATCACTGCAAGGGAAACCAGCGCAGGCAAAGAACCCGCCCACCCCACTACTGGTGGAAGCCATGAACGCAGGGAATCACTGAAAGGGCAACCAGTGCAGGCAAAGAACCCGCCCACCCCACTACTGGTGGAAGCCATGAACGCAGGGAATCACTGCAAGGGAAAACAGCTCAGGCAAAGAACCCGCCCACCCCACTACTGGTGGAAGCCATGAACACAGGGAATCACTGCAAGGGAAACCAGTGCAGGCAAAGAAACTGCCCACCCCACTACTGGTGGAAGCCATGAACGCAGGGAATCACTGCAAGGGAAACCAGCGCATGCAAAGAACCCGCCCACCCCACTACTGGTGGAAGCCATGAACGCAGGGAATCACCGCAAGGGAAACCAGCGCAGGCAAAGAACCCGCCCACTCAACTACTGGTGGAAGCCATGAACGCAGGGAATCACTGCAAGGGAATCCAGCGCAGGCAAAGAACCCGCCCACTCAACTACTGGTGGAAGCCATGAACGCAGGGAATCACTGCAAGGGAAACCAGCGCATGCAAAGAACCCGCCCACCCCACTACTGGTGGAAGCCATGAACGCAGGGAAGCACTGCAAGGGAAACCAGCGCAGGCAAAGAACCCGCCCACCCCACTACTGGTGGAAGCCATGAACGCAGGGAATCACTGCAAGGGAAACCAGCGCAGGCAAAGAACCCGCCCACTCAACTACTGGTGGAAGCCATGAACGCAGGGAATCACTGCAAGGGAAACCAGCGCAGGCAAAGAACCCGCCCACTCAACTACTAGTGGAAGCCATGAACGCAGGGAATCACCGCAAGGGAAACCAGCGCAGGCAAAGAACCCACCCACCCCACTACTGGTGGAAGCCATGAACGCAGGGAAGCACTGCAAGGGAAACCAGCGCAGGCAAAGAACCCGCCCACTCAACTACTGGTGGAAGCCATGAACGCAGGGAATCACTGCAAGGGAAACCAGCGCAGGCAAAGAACCCGCCCACTCAACTACTGGTGGAAGCCATGAACGCAGGGAATCACTGCAAGGGAAACCAGCGCATGCAAAGAACCCGCCCACCCCACTACTGGTGGAAGCCATGAACGCAGGGAAGCACTGCAAGGGAAACCAGTGCAGGCAAAGAAACCGCCCACCCCACTACTGGTGGAAGCCATGAACGTAGGGAATCACTGCAAGGGAAACCAGCGCAGGCAAAGAACCAGCCCACCCCACTGCTGGTGGAAGCCATGAACGCAGGGAATCACAGCAAGGGAAACCAGCGCAAGCAAAGAACCGCCCACCACACTACTGGTGGAAGCCATGAACGCAGGGAATCACCGCAAGGGAAACCAGCGCATGCAAAGAACCCGCCCACTCAACTACTGGTGGAAGCTATGAACGCAGGGAAGCACTGCAAGGGAAACCAGCGCAGGCAAAGAACCCGCCCACCACACTACTGGTGGAAGCCATGAAACCAGAGAATCATGCAAGGGAAACCAGCGCAGGCAAAGAACCAGCCCACCCCACTACTGGTGGAAGCCATGAACGCAGGGAATCACTGCAAGGGAAACCAGCGCAGGCAAAGAACCCGCCCACCCCACTACGGGTGGAAGCCATGAACGCAGGGAATCACTGCAAGGGAAACCAGCTCAGGCAAAGAACCCGCCCACCCCACTACTGGTGGAAGCCATGAATGCAGGGAATCACTGCAAGGGAAACCAGCGCAGGCAAAGAACCCGCCAACCACACTACTGGTGGAAGCCATGAACGCAGGGAATCACCGCAAGGGAAACCAGCGCAGGCAAAGAACCCGTCCACTCAACTACTGGTGGAAGCCATGAACGCAGGGAATCACTGCAAGGGAAACCAGCGCATGCAAAGAACCCTCCCACCCCACTACTGGTGGAAGCCATGAACGCAGGGAATCACTGCAAGGGAAACCGGCGCATGCAAAGAACCCGCCCACCCCACTACTGGTGGAAGCCATGAACGCAGGGAATCACTGCAAGGGAAACCAGCGCAGGCAAAGAACCCGCCCACTCAACTACTGGTGGAAGCCATGAACGCAGGGAATCACCGCAAGGGAAACCAGCGCAGGCAAAGAACCCGCCCACCCCACTACTGGTGGAAGCCATGAACGCAGGGAAGCACTGCAAGGGAAACCAGCGCAGGCAAAGAACCCGCCCACTCAACTACTGGTGGAAGCCATGAACGCAGGGAATCACTGCAAGGGAAACCAGCGCATGCAAAGAACCCGCCCACCCCACTACTGGTGGAAGCCATGAACGCAGGGAATCACTGCAAGGGAAACCAGCGCATGCAAAGAACCCGCCCACCCCACTACTGGTGGAAGCCATGAACGCAGGGAATCACTGCAAGGGAAACCAGCGCAGGCAAAGAACCCGCCCACCCCACTACTGGTGGAAGCCATGAACGCAGGGAATCACTGCAAGGGAAACCTGCGCAGGCAAAGAACCCGCCAACCACACTACTGGTGGAAGGCATGAACGCAGGGAATCACCGCAAGGGAAACCAGCGCAGGCAAAGAACCCGTCCACTCAACTACTGGTGGAAGCCATGAACGCAGGGAATCACTGCAAGGGAAACCAGCGCATGCAAAGAACCCGCCCACCCCACTACTGGTGGAAGCCATGAACGCAGGGAATCACTGCAAGGGAAACCAGCGCATGCAAAGAACCCGCCCACCCCACTACTGGTGGAAGCCATGAACGCAGGGAAGCACTGCAAGGGAAACCAGTGCAGGCAAAGAAACCGCCCACCACACTACTGGTGGAAGCCATGAACGCAGGGAATCACTGCAAGGAAAACCAGCGCAGGCAAAGAACCCGCCCACCCCACTACTGGGCGAAGCCATTGTTAGACGGCGACCTCAGAGGAGCCCGGAAAGGGGTCCTGACTACCCTGAGACCCACCCTCAAAGTATCGTAGCCGGGCACTGGCGGGAGATTCCCCCGGGGGAGGAATCTCGCAACTAGGATCGTACTTCTGGCACCACACGACACAGAGAGACCACACTGGGTATTCTCAGACAAAGCTTTATCCAACAGGTATCACTGCAAATATGTACAAGGTGAGCACGGGTTCAAGAGTCTCGGAAAGGTAGGGGGTAGCGGGACTGTCTCCGGTAACGGTTCAAAGCAGGGACGTATCCGGCGCACAGCTCACAATCCTCGAGCTGGGGGATACGTGGTCGGAGTTGGGGTCCAGCGGGACCGTGAGAATTTGGGGGAGCCGCAAGTCACTCAGCAGGGCTCAGGTACAAGTTCGGAGGTCTTACGATCTTCAGGGAGCCGCGAGTCACTCAGCAGGGCTCAGGTACAAGTTCGGAGGTCTTACGATCTTCAGGGAGCCGCGAGTCACTCAGCAGGGCTCAGGTACAAGTTCGGAGGTCTTACGATCTTCAGGGAGCCGCGAGTCACTCAGCAGGGCTCAGGTGAGTTCCAGTTCCAGGAGCCGCGACCACGTCAGCAGGCTCTCGTTGTTCCAGCGTCGAATCTGCCGGACAGCCCCAGAGCACCCCTTGTTATAGTTCGACCCCTCTTTGATGTCCGGAGTCTGTGCCGGCAGGGGTCTTGTCACCTGGGGGTCGCTTGTCGGGATTTCCTGCTATAGTCTTTTGATCCTTTCCGGGCCGGGTCGGGAGGAGTCCCAGACACCCAGCAGGCGTGGAGCCAGCCCTCAGGGAGGCCGGAGGGCCGATCGAAACCCATCGTCCCGGGGGAGTTCAGAGGTGCGATAGAAACTGCTCCTCCCTCTCTCATCCCCTGGAAGCGTGATGTCCTCCAGCCGGAGTGGCGCCTCTAGGCCCGGGTCGCGCTGGGGCCGGGCGGCCATCTTGGTGCATGAAGTGGGCACGCGGGCCCGGGGTGGCCGAAAGGAGAGAGGCCAGGGACGGGGATGTCCGGGTCGGTGCGTGTGTCCTGGTGGGGAGGTTCGGCTGGGCCGGGTGCTTGGGCTGTAGGTACCAGGTTTCGGTGGTGCGGGGGCACGGAGGGCCATTCTACGAGGCCGGGTCCAACACGCGTCCCCCCCAGCTGAAAGCCGGAGAGAACTGCCCATCAGCTTGGGGGGTTCTCTTCGCTCAGGCGGAAGAACCGGGAGAGGCCGTCAGCATTGGCGTGGTCCGTACCAGGGCGGTGTTCCACGGTGAAATCCATCCCCTGGAGGGAGATTGACCACCGCAGTAGCTTGGGATTTTCTCCTCGCATCTGCATGAGCCAACATAAGGGCCGATGGTCAGTTTGGACTCTGAAATGGGTGCCAAACAGGTAGGGTCGTAGCTTTTTGAGTGCCCAGACCACGGCAAAGGCCTCGCGCTCTATGGTGCTCCACCTTTGTTCTCGGGGCAACAGCCGCCGACTGAGGAAGGCGACGGGCTGGTCTAGGCCTTGGTCATTTACTTGGGACAGGACGGCCCCAATGCCATGCTCGGAGGCATCGGTCTGGACTATGAACTCCTTGGTGTAGTCGGGAGCCTGGAGGACGGGGGCAGTACACATGGCCCTTTTTAGGGCATCGAAAGCTTCCTGGCAGGCAGCCGTCCACTGCACTTTTTTTGGCTGTTTTTTAGACGTGAGTTCTGTGAGAGGGCCGACAAGGCTGCCATACCCCCGAATGAATCTTCGGTAGTAGCCCGTGAGTCCCAGAAAGGCTCGGACCTCCGTCTGGGTGATGGGTGGTTCCCAGGCCAGGATGGCGTCGATCTTTGGCTGTAGAGGGGCGACCTGGCCACTCCCGACCTGGTGCCCCAAGTAGACCACGAATCCTTGCCCGATCTGGCACTTGCTGGCTTTTACTGTGAGGCCTGCCTGGCGCAGGGCGATTAGCACCCTTCGGAGGTGCTGGAGGTGCTCACTCCACTCTGAACTGAAGACAGCGATGTCGTCCAGGTATGCCGCGCTGAACTGTTCTAGCCCGGCCAGGACCCTATTCACCAGTCGCTGGAAAGTGGCCGGGGCATTTTTCATCCCGAAGGGCATTACGCGGAAGCGGTAGTGCCCATCGGGGGTGGAGAAAGCGGACCGCTCTTTGGCCCCTTCGGTGAGCGCAATCTGCCAGTATCCGCAGGTGAGGTCGAATGTGCTGAGGAACCGGGCTGCCCCTAGTCGGTCAATGAGTTCGTCGGCTCGTGGAATGGGGTGGGCATCGGCTCGGGTAACGTCGTTGAGCCCCCGGTAGTCCACGCAGAATCGGAGCTCGGGGGCGGCACCGGGGGCCGCTGCCTTCGGGACCAGGACCACGGGGCTGGCCCAGGGACTGTCAGAGGGCTCGATCACCCCCAGGGTCAACATCTTCAAGACTTCCGCTTGAATGCAGGACCGGACCCGGTCAGGAACCCGGTAGGCTCGGTGTCTCACCGGTGGGCTGTCCCCGGTGTCCACATCATGAACACACCAGTTGGTGACCCGGGGGGTCAGGGAGAAGAGGTCAGAAAATTGTCTTAGGAGCTGGCGGCAGTCCGCTTGTTGCTGGGCAGTGAGGGCTGGGGAGAGGTTCACTCCTTCCACGGAGCCATCCTGCTCCTTGACACACAGGAGGTCCGGGAGGGGATCCGACTCATCTTCGGCCCCGTCATCGGTGGCCAGCAGGAGGCTCAGTTCTGTCCGCTGGAAGTGAGGCTTGAGGCGGTTCACGTGCAGGACCCGGAGGGGATCCCGAGGTGACTGGACGTCCACCCAGTAGGTGACTTGGCTCTTCCTCTCGACCACTTTGTAGGGCCCAGTCCATCGGTCCTGGAGAGTGCCAGGCTTCACGGGGGCCATGACCCACACCTGCTGGCCCGGCTGGAACTCGACCAGAGTAGCATTCTGGTCGTACCAGCGCTTCATTTCTTCTTGACTCGCCTCCAGGTTGGCCTCGGCCAGTTCCCGGAACCTCCTGGTCTGGTTCCGGAGGGCCAGGACATATTGGAACACATCTCGGGGGGTGGTCTGGGGTGCTGCCTCCCACCCTTCCTTAACTAAACTGAGGGGACCTCGGACGGGGTGCCCATAGAGTAATTCAAACGGGCTGAACCCTAAGGACTTCTGGGGGACCTCCCGGTAAGCGAACAAGAGGCAGGGGAGCAGGACGTCCCACTTACGCCGGAGGGGCTCTTCTAGGCCAGCGATCATCCCTTTCAAAGTCCTATTAAACCTCTCTACTAGGCCGTTCCCTTGGGGATGGTACGGGGTGGTGAACTTATAGGACAACCCACATTGTTGCCACAGGGACGTCATATACCTGGATATAAAATTAGTGCCGCGATCGCTCACGACCTCGCGGGGGAAACCCACCCTGGAGAAGATCCCCATCAGGGCCCGGCCCACCACGGGGGCCGTAATGGTGCGTAGGGGAATAGCCTCTGGGTAGCGGGTGGCGTGGTCCACTAGGACCAAGATGAAACGGTGACCTTGGGAGGTGGGGGGGTCCAGTGGCCCCACGATGTCGATCCCGACTCGTTCGAAGGGGGTACTGACGACCGGGAAGGGTTGGAGGGGAGCCTTGCGCTTCCCCCCACTCTTCCCACTGGCTTGGCACGTGGGGCAGGACTTGCAGTGGGCCTCTACCGCTGCTTTCATCTTAGGCCAATAAAAATGGGTCACGAGACGGCTGTAGGTCTTGTCCTGACCCAGGTGACCGGCGAGGGGGACATCGTGGGCTAAGCCCAGGAGGAAATCCCGGAAGCGGAGAGGTACCACCAGTACCCGTCCGGATCCCAGCTCCACTGATTTCTGCTCACTATACAGGACGTTATTCTCCCAATAGATTCGGTGTGTTCCGGTCTGGTCACCTGCGGCTTGGCCCTCGGCCTGGCGCCGCAGCCCGACCAGGGAAGGACAGGTGGCTTGCTCCCGGCAAAATTCTTCTTGGGTGGGCCCGCCCTCGTGGCGCCAATGGGCCAACTCGGGTAGATCCCCCAACTCGGGGACCGGGGCGGGGTCGGATGGTGCGGGTTCGTCGCTGGCGATGGACCCTTCCGATGGGGGAACGGGAGGACCCTCGGCGGGGACGGTGCTGGCTACTTCGACCGGGGTGCTCTCGACTTCTCTCCGGGGAGTGAGTCGGGCTGTCATAGATCGGGTGGTGGCACACACCCACTCGGGGAGTCCCATCATTCCTAGGTGGGCCTTGCGCTCTACGTGCTTCCAGGGAGAATTCTCCAGGTCGTTCCCTAAGAGGCAGTCGACCGGCTGGGAGGTTCTTACGGCCACCTTGAGTTTACCTATCACCCCTCCCCACTCAAATGGCACCAGGGCCACCTGACACATACTTTCCCTATTGTCGGCAGATATTACGGGGCAAAAGACATTGGGGAGGATCTGCTCCTCAGGAACTAGGTGCCTGAGAACACCGGTGATACTGGCCCCGGTGTCCCGCAGGGCCTCTACCTGGTGGCCATTGATCTTGACGAGCTGCCCATATTTCTGTGTGTTGGAGGGTAGGAGGCTACCAGGGATCATTTCCCTATCTCCCAGGGATACCAGGGCCATAGCGGCGGGTTCCCACTCCTCGGCTTCCTCAACCTCCTCCCCCAGGGCTACGTTGGCTATCTGTCTCGCAGGGGTGACTTGGGTGGCCATGGGGCACTCTGGGTCATTGGCGTAGTGCCCGGGTTTCTGGCAGCGAAAACATGTGACGGTCACCCGGTGTCCCCGTCTCCCAGGGGGCCCTGTCACTGGTGGGGGGGGGGCGCCGGGTAAGGTGGAGGTGGTGTCTTCGGGGGGCTAGGCTGGGACTCCCTCGGCCCTCCCTGGTTCCCTCCCCCTCTCTGGCGGGGTGGTCCCTGACTGGTTCGGGGGTACTCTCCTACCATGCCCCGTGAGACCCGGTGTTAGACCTGGCGATTTCCGGTTGGCGGAGGCTTGCGCCAAAGCCAGGCAGGAACCACCAGTCTAGTCAGGGCAAGGAAGTTACACGCCAAAGATAACCCCTGCTCACCCCCTTGGTAGCTTGGCACGAGCAGTCAGGCTTATCTCTGAGGCGATGTGTAAAGCGTTTGCGCGCGCACCCAGCAACAACACCCAAGGCCCACCACAAAGGAAACTCCACACAAGGTATTCTATAAAAATAACCTTTGTATTATACACAACACATTAGATAAAAATACACACTTTACAATGTGCCAACAGGCACGGGCAGAATTTACAAGGGATTATGTACAAGACCGGGCCACCTGGACCACTGTCAGGAAATAGCACTTTTGGATAGTTAGCACATAAATATATAAAATCCCTGTAGCACAAAAATAACTGTATAGCACACAACCAGTACTCACTGGTATCGGGGAAGTACCTCCTACGTAACCCTAACTATCTTAGGAGACTGTCACGCAGGGAACTAGAACCTCACTAGCACCACCTGTACTAGGAGAAAGCAACAACCACCTACGTATCACAATACCTGTAGGGGTAATCGAACGTTACACATGATGCAGGAAAACATTCAGAGGTGCAGAGTACAGGAAACACATGATGCACAAAACATTCAGAGGTGTACGGAAGGAACACACATGATGCATACAACATTCAGAGGTGTAAAAGCAATGGCACATGATGCGTCAACACACATTCAGAGGTGCAGGTAGGAACACAATTGCGCCAAAACTCATATGCCACCACCTGTGGCAGTCCCTGGGCCAACTGGCCTTGTCCAGGCTAGGACGCTCTGTGTCCAGAATATTCAGGGCCCGGCTGCGCAAGCTGCGCAAGCTAGAACACCGAGGCCACCACCTAAACGTTGCAGCTGCCCACTAAGTGCTGGGCAGCTGGAAAATGAACTTCAGGCACTCTGCGTGCCTCTGGAGCCCTCTCTGGGCTCTGACCATTCAAAAATATGCCCTCTAGAGCCTTCGTGGCTCAGCACAACGTTGGAGCCTCACTGGGCTCAAACAACAATGCCCCGGGAGCCTCGCAGGCTCTAACCAAGAAATGCCCCCGTCGTTGGAGCGTCAGCGCTCTGGACACTCAAGCCCCCAATACGTCAGAGTCCCACACGGGGGACTCGTGCACACTCTATGGCTCGCGCTCGAGAGCCAATGCCCCCAAACACAGGCGTGGAGTCCCCAGCCCTCTGCACTTACCGGGCTGCCTTCAGGGGACTCCCGCGTCGTCTGCTCTTTCTGCTCGGGCGGACTCTTCTCCACGCGGAGGGGCAGGCACCGACAATGTGCCTCGCGCCCCCTCCGCACCCGCTCCTGCCGCACTCTTCTTTTCGTTCGAGTGCCCCGGGGCGCAGGGTAGGCTCCTGCCTGCTCCGGGGCCCTGAGCAGCCGCGATACTTCGTAGGAGGCGGGGTAGGCTCCCGCCCTCCTATTCTCAGTTCCGGTTGTCCCGGAGGCCCGCCCTCGGCCCGCCTGACTTCCGGGTTTCCTCGGACCGGGCTGCAGCGGTGATCGGAACCCTCAGCAATAAGAGGGGTAGGCTCCCTCGTACACGCAATCCTCGGCGGGGTAGGCACCCGCCGCGACAATAAGCCAATAAGCGGGGTGGGCACCCGTACGCTGAAACAAAGCGCTCACAGCGCTAGAAAGTCACGCACAGCGCTCCCAGCGCTGGAAAGCCCCACAAGCGCTCCCAGGCGCTACAAAGAGAGCCAGTCCAGGAAAACAGCGCGCACAGCGCTAGGAAGTCCAAAAAGCGCTCCCAGGCGCTGCAAGCAGGTTTCAGCAACAAAGAGGTCCTTCAGAGAGGAGGGGGCAAAGGCGGGGCCCAGAGCCAGCTCACAGGGCCCTCCAGCAGGGAGGCAGTCCCCAGTGGCGGTCTCTCCTGGCGCCCAGCAGCAGCAGGCCCCCCCTCAAGTGGATCCTGCAAGAGAACAACTTCTGTGGGGACGCAGCCCCATTTTTATACAGTGAAATCCTTTGTTCTGGGTTCAGGGTGAGGGGGAAAACCAGTCGCAGCTGGTTGGGGAGCACCCTTGATGTGCTCAGCCCCTCACTCTATTCACTGGCAGGGCTAGGGTCATTAGACGCACCACAGGGGCCGGCGCCAGCATTGTGTGGGGGAGCCCTGTCCTATTCAGGACCCAGGTACACTCCTCCCCAGCCATCTACATGCTAATTCCCCATTCACCACTGGGTGACTCCTCCTGACTCTGGGGAATTCCCTAGTCCGTCACCTGACCTCACCAGCCAATCACCAGACAAGCCACACATTTCAGACTGCACACTGAAGTGCCCACTTCTAGAAGTGGCACTTCCACACCAGGTACACGCACGCTGCACACATCAACGCGCAGCATTCACTCCCACGAGTCCGCGCATACCAAACACGGGCCTGCACACCCCACGCATCAGGAACTACCGGGACACATACATTCCCCCATGCATTCCTATGGGAGGGCAGGCCAACCTCAACACACGCACGCACTTTACCCTGGGACACAGCGGTAAAGTGCGCAGAAACCAAAATCCATTACTCCAAGTTACCAATAAAAAGCGAAAAGTCTCGGGGGTGAACCTGCCAGAAGGGCCAAGTCCAACACGACCCCCTTCCAGCCAAAACGCAGGGTAGACCAATCACCACCGTGATGGTCTTCCCTGCTTGGGGCGATACAACACGGACGCAGGCCCGCAACGGCAGGGACACTCTCCGGTTTTACGCCACTCTGAACTCACAGGGTTTCCTCTGAAAAAACTCGGCGGACCAACTGGGCTACCCCCCTGGTACTCCTCAGCTGTCCGTGGCCAGGACCAGGCCCTAGACCACCTAGGCGCCACTGGTCCTTGCCTAACTACAGAGTGGGGGGTAGTAACCCCTGGCACATAGTGACCATTTTCCACTCTACCCCTCATCAGGGCAGTTCCAAACTGCCACTGATCCTCCAGCCTAGGGTCCGTACCCTCAGGCTGACCAAAAGTCACGGGTGAGGCTCTCCTCCCCCTACCTCTTCTCCTGGGGTTCCGCCCTCTCTTCCTCTGAGAGGCGACCCCGTCACCTAACTCACCAACCAGCTCAGGACCCCTCCCTGAGAACTGGTCTACCAACCCAGGGTTTAACCCCTCAGGTTGCACCGGGGTCAGAGGTGGGCTCTCCCACCCTCTGCACCCCCTTCCAGAGTCCTGCTCCCTACCAACTGGGGCGGTACCTCTGGAAGAAGAACCGGTCAGGACACTTGTTACAGTAGTCCTACCCTTCAGGTCAGGCTGCTCCTGAACCTGGCCTCCCAACCTCTGGTCTAAAACCTTCGGTGGAATACTTGCCTGGCACTCCAGGACTTCTGGGGATTTACACACCATCCCCCCGAGAGTAACATATGCCTCATATGTTGCATGACCGTCTGCCTGGCGCAGATCTCCCGTCCCCTGTCCACCTGACAGTGCGCGAAGATCCCCCAGGCCAGACGTGTAGTCGCCATGGTCACTTCTAGGAGACTCAGCCCTACCGGCTGGTCCCTGACCCACTGGCTCCTCCACCGGGGAACACAGCCCCATGCCACTCCTCTCGCCGGACTTCTGTACCCTCCCTACCGGAGCGGTACTGCCTGACCCTAGAACCACAGGAGCCCTGTTTACAGGCGCTCCCGGTCCTCTACTCACTAGGTGATCCTCCTCAAATGGGCTAACAGGACAGCCTAGGTCCCCAACTTGGTGTTCCCTCATGAAACCACCCAAGTCCTGAGGCAGGGTTTCGTTCGTCTGGGGACCCTCAGTCACCCACTTACTCCCGCTCCACTGAGCCAGGCCGTAAGCCCCTACACCCTCCTCGCTATACTGGGACCTAGCTGGGCTACACTGAGCCTCTTCCACCACGCTGGGCTGGAAGATCCCTGAACCACTACTTTTGGAGTCACACCCTAATGACTCTAGCGAACCTTGGGCCCTTTCCCAACGGTCTGCTTCCTCTGCAAGGCCCCCTGGACTAGCAAACCCATACTCCAACAGGTGTTGGCGCAGCTCGGGACAACAACTCCTGAGCATCTGCTCTTTGACAACCAGACCATACATGGTGGAATAACTGCGTTTCGGGTTAAGACTCGCCCAATCGTCCAGTGCCTCCTCACATTCACCCAAAAACTCGTCCCAAGTCTGGTGAGACAGCTTCCTACTGTTTCTGAATCTCAACCTACATTCCTCCTCTCGGGAAACAGGTACCAGACTGGGGGAACTGGGACTCCCTATACTGAAATCTATCTCGCTGCCACCACTGGACTCAACCCTCCCTGGGGAGCCCAGAAAACTAAGACTGCGCGCAGGGGATAGTCTACTCTCCAGCGCTGATTTCTCCCTGGTGAAGGCCCTCTCAGCCTCCTCTATCCTCTCCTGCGCTAAGACCCTCTCGGTCTCCAGCTTTTTCTCTTCTATAGTCAGCTGCGCCATCCCCCAGGCATGCTCTAACCTGAGCTTCTCCATGGCCAGCTGATGCTCCCTCTCTTCCCTCCTATCAACCCACTCCTCTGGGGACAGGGAAAGGGATGGGGTGCTGCTCCTGACACTGGACCCAGCAAGGGACTCCCTATCTATGGGGTCTTCACTCTCTACTGGCGTCCCTGTCAGGTAACCTTCCTCCTCCTCAGATTCCTCAGGGCTCCCCTCAGACCCACCACCCTCTCGGCGTGCGGCCCGGGCCCTATCTTCCTCGCTGCGCTCTCGCTCCCACTCAACCTTTTGCCAAGTGATCAGGTTGTCCCTCAGTTTGGACTGGGTATCTAACTCACCCACCTCTATGTCCCTCTCCTCACAGAACCTTACCAGCTCCAACCTACTGTACCTAAACAGACCACAGAAGTTAAAAGCAGGCTCCATTTTGGCGGACGTTCCTGAGAAGAGTTCAACACAAGGAACCTGGGGGTCGGAGCTACACAGGAGTACGCAATTCACAAAAGGTTTCAGTGAGCTCTCTATCCTGGAGAACTCACACTCACTGTCTAGTGCCCCACACACCATCCACACACAACCCTCCCCTCGGACTGGTAAGGCAGTTTCTACCACCCCTGATCCCTCAACCTGACCACCACGTGACACAGGTACCAAACTCTGGGCGCAGGGCGGGGGACAAATGTACTGGACACAATAACACAATGATACCTTCAGGAGAAGAAATAAAGGAACTTCAAAAACAATAATCCCTAAAATGTGATTTATCTAATGCAGAGTTTTGTGGTGTAGCCAGTCGCTGCTGCGGTACAGCGCAAACGCAAGTCCAAATCCCACCGCTGATCACCAATGTTAGACCTGGCGATTTCCGGTTGGCGGAGGCTTGCGCCAAAGCCAGGCAGGAACCACCAGTCTAGTCAGGGCAAGGAAGTTACACGCCAAAGATAACCCCTGCTCACCCCCTTGGTAGCTTGGCACGAGCAGTCAGGCTTATCTCTGAGGCGATGTGTAAAGCGTTTGCGCGCGCACCCAGCAACAACACCCAAGGCCCACCACAAAGGAAACTCCACACAAGGTATTCTATAAAAATAACCTTTGTATTATACACAACACATTAGATAAAAATACACACTTTACAATGTGCCAACAGGCACGGGCAGAATTTACAAGGGATTATGTACAAGACCGGGCCACCTGGACCACTGTCAGGAAATAGCACTTTTGGATAGTTAGCACATAAATATATAAAATCCCTGTAGCACAAAAATAACTGTATAGCACACAACCAGTACTCACTGGTATCGGGGAAGTACCTCCTACGTAACCCTAACTATCTTAGGAGACTGTCACGCAGGGAACTAGAACCTCACTAGCACCACCTGTACTAGGAGAAAGCAACAACCACCTACGTATCACAATACCTGTAGGGGTAATCGAACGTTACACATGATGCAGGAAAACATTCAGAGGTGCAGAGTACAGGAAACACATGATGCACAAAACATTCAGAGGTGTACGGAAGGAACACACATGATGCATACAACATTCAGAGGTGTAAAAGCAATGGCACATGATGCGTCAACACACATTCAGAGGTGCAGGTAGGAACACAATTGCGCCAAAACTCATATGCCACCACCTGTGGCAGTCCCTGGGCCAACTGGCCTTGTCCAGGCTAGGACGCTCTGTGTCCAGAATATTCAGGGCCCGGCTGCGCAAGCTGCGCAAGCTAGAACACCGAGGCCACCACCTAAACGTTGCAGCTGCCCACTAAGTGCTGGGCAGCTGGAAAATGAACTTCAGGCACTCTGCGTGCCTCTGGAGCCCTCTCTGGGCTCTGACCATTCAAAAATATGCCCTCTAGAGCCTTCGTGGCTCAGCACAACGTTGGAGCCTCACTGGGCTCAAACAACAATGCCCCGGGAGCCTCGCAGGCTCTAACCAAGAAATGCCCCCGTCGTTGGAGCGTCAGCGCTCTGGACACTCAAGCCCCCAATACGTCAGAGTCCCACACGGGGGACTCGTGCACACTCTATGGCTCGCGCTCGAGAGCCAATGCCCCCAAACACAGGCGTGGAGTCCCCAGCCCTCTGCACTTACCGGGCTGCCTTCAGGGGACTCCCGCGTCGTCTGCTCTTTCTGCTCGGGCGGACTCTTCTCCACGCGGAGGGGCAGGCACCGACAATGTGCCTCGCGCCCCCTCCGCACCCGCTCCTGCCGCACTCTTCTTTTCGTTCGAGTGCCCCGGGGCGCAGGGTAGGCTCCTGCCTGCTCCGGGGCCCTGAGCAGCCGCGATACTTCGTAGGAGGCGGGGTAGGCTCCCGCCCTCCTATTCTCAGTTCCGGTTGTCCCGGAGGCCCGCCCTCGGCCCGCCTGACTTCCGGGTTTCCTCGGACCGGGCTGCAGCGGTGATCGGAACCCTCAGCAATAAGAGGGGTAGGCTCCCTCGTACACGTAATCCTCGGCGGGGTAGGCACCCGCCGCGACAATAAGCCAATAAGCGGGGTGGGCACCCGTACGCTGAAACAAAGCGCTCACAGCGCTAGAAAGTCACGCACAGCGCTCCCAGCGCTGGAAAGCCCCACAAGCGCTCCCAGGCGCTACAAAGAGAGCCAGTCCAGGAAAACAGCGCGCACAGCGCTAGGAAGTCCAAAAAGCGCTCCCAGGCGCTGCAAGCAGGTTTCAGCAACAAAGAGGTCCTTCAGAGAGGAGGGGGCAAAGGCGGGGCCCAGAGCCAGCTCACAGGGCCCTCCAGCAGGGAGGCAGTCCCCAGTGGCGGTCTCTCCTGGCGCCCAGCAGCAGCAGGCCCCCCCTCAAGTGGATCCTGCAAGAGAACAACTTCTGTGGGGACGCAGCCCCATTTTTATACAGTGAAATCCTTTGTTCTGGGTTCAGGGTGAGGGGGAAAACCAGTCGCAGCTGGTTGGGGAGCACCCTTGATGTGCTCAGCCCCTCACTCTATTCACTGGCAGGGCTAGGGTCATTAGACGCACCACAGGGGCCGGCGCCAGCATTGTGTGGGGGAGCCCTGTCCTATTCAGGACCCAGGTACACTCCTCCCCAGCCATCTACATGCTAATTCCCCATTCACCACTGGGTGACTCCTCCTGACTCTGGGGAATTCCCTAGTCCGTCACCTGACCTCACCAGCCAATCACCAGACAAGCCACACATTTCAGACTGCACACTGAAGTGCCCACTTCTAGAAGTGGCACTTCCACACCAGGTACACGCACGCTGCACACATCAACGCGCAGCATTCACTCCCACGAGTCCGCGCATACCAAACACGGGCCTGCACACCCCACGCATCAGGAACTACCGGGACACATACATTCCCCCATGCATTCCTATGGGAGGGCAGGCCAACCTCAACACACGCACGCACTTTACCCTGGGACACAGCGGTAAAGTGCGCAGAAACCAAAATCCATTACTCCAAGTTACCAATAAAAAGCGAAAAGTCTCGGGGGTGAACCTGCCAGAAGGGCCAAGTCCAACACCCGGGTGTTGGTCCAGCGGTCGGCCTCCACGGCCAGCTTCCGGGGATCTGTGAGCTTGCTATCTAGCAGATGTTGACGTAGCTCTACGAAGCAGTTCGCAGCCAGATGTTCCCATAACATGAGGTCAGTGAGTTCGGCCAGGGTGGTGACCTTGCTGCCCTTGACCCACCCATCGAAGGCCCGACTAAAAAAGTTTACATACTCCACCCAGGTGGTGCCCGGGATCTTCCTGCAGTCCCGGAACCGTTGGCGGTACATTTCTGGGGTGAGGCCGTATCTTGTGAGGAGAGCCTCTTTCATGTGGCTGTAGGAGGTCTGCAGGGAGAGGGGTAGGTCGAGCAGGGTGTCCCTTCCTTCGCTCAGAAACCGTCCCCACAACCCCGCCCCCCAGTCCTTCTGTGGAATCCGATGGGAGGTCATGGCGACCTCGTAGGCCCGAAACCATTGCTGAATGTCATCGTTTTTATAATATTCTTTGACCACATCCTTGGGGATGTGGACCTTCTGTTCCGCTGGGGGGGCCGTCTCTCGGTTCCCCGAGGGCCTCCCGTCCTCATTTCGGGCCTTGAGCTCGAGTTCCTTTAAGCTCCGTTCGTGCTCCAGTTGGAGCTTTCTTCCTTCGTGCTCCCGTTGGAGCTTCTTTTCTTCCAGTTCGCCTTGTACACGCATTTGCTCTACTGCTAGCTTTTTCTCCGCTAACTTCAATTCGCCCTCGATTTTGAGTTTGGCTAACTCGAGTTCATGACTGCGGCTTCTCTCTCTGTCCGCGAGCTCTTCCGGGGATAGGCCCCCGTCTGGTACGATGCCTCGCACCTGATTGCTACTGCTTTCACTTTGGGGGGGTTCGGCTTCGTCGGGGCGTTCCCCCGTGCCTTCCGGGCGGGAGGCCCCGGTCTCCACCCAAGTTTTCAGTGCTTTCTGCAAGTCTTCCTTAGTGTTGAGGCCAGTGGTAGCGATTTTAAGTTCTTTGCAAAACTGTTTTAGCTCTTTGTGTGTGTATTCTTCCAGATGCTCCACCTGGAACACTCTGTTGGCGTTGGTTTCTGCGGAGCTCGTGGCGCTTCCTTCTGCCATCTTGTTGGTCGTGCGTCCGTTGTTTACTGTACGATCTCTAGGTGATGGGCCCGAATCCCGTCGCTTGCCACCAATGTTAGACGGCAACCTCAGAGGAGCCCGGAAAGGGGTCCTGACTACCCTGAGACCCACCCTCAAAGTATCGTAGCCGGGCACTGGCGGGAGATTCCCCCGGGGGAGGAATCTCGCAACTAGGATCGTACTTCTGGCACCACACGACACAGAGAGACCACACTGGGTATTCTCAGACAAAGCTTTATCCAACAGGTATCACTGCAAATATGTACAAGGTGAGCACGGGTTCAAGAGTCTCGGAAAGGTAGGGGGTAGCGGGACTGTCTCTGGTAACGGTTCAAAGCAGGGACGTATCCGGCGCACAGCTCACAATCCTCGAGCTGGGGGATACGTGGTCGGAGTTGGGGTCCAGCGGGACCGTGAGAATTTGGGGGAGCCGCGAGTCACTCAGCAGGGCTCAGGTACAAGTTCGGAGGTCTTACGATCTTCAGGGAGCCGCGAGTCACTCAGCAGGGCTCAGGTACAAGTTCGGAGGTCTTACGATCTTCAGGGAGCCGCGAGTCACTCAGCAGGGCTCAGGTACAAGTTCGGAGGTCTTACGATCTTCAGGGAGCCGCGAGTCACTCAGCAGGGCTCAGGTGAGTTCCAGTTCCAGGAGCCGCGACCACGTCAGCAGGCTCTCGTTGTTCCAGCGTCGAATCTGCCGGACAGCCCCAGAGCACCCCTTGTTATAGTTCGACCCCTCTTTGATGTCCGGAGTCTGTGCCGGCAGGGGTCTTGTCACCTGGGGGTCGCTTGTCGGGATTTCCTGCTATAGTCTTTTGATCCTTTCCGGGCCGGGTCGGGAGGAGTCCCAGACACCCAGCAGGCGTGGAGCCAGCCCTCAGGGAGGCCGGAGGGCCGATCGAAACCCATCGTCCCGGGGGAGTTCAGAGGTGCGATAGAAACTGCTCCTCCCTCTCTCATCCCCTGGAAGCGTGATGTCCTCCAGCCGGAGTGGCGCCTCTAGGCCCGGGTCGCGCTGGGGCCGGGCGGCCATCTTGGTGCATGAAGTGGGCACGCGGGCCCGGGGTGGCCGAAAGGAGAGAGGCCAGGGACGGGGATGTCCGGGTCGGTGCGTGTGTCCTGGTGGGGAGGTTCGGCTGGGCCGGGTGCTTGGGCTGTAGGTACCAGGTTTCGGTGGTGCGGGGGCACGGAGGGCCATTCTACGAGGCCGGGTCCAACAGCCATGAACGCAGGGAATCACAGCAAGGGAAACCAGCGCAGGCAAAGATCCCGCCCACCCCACTACTGGTGGAAGCCATGAACGCAGGGAAGCACTGCAAGGGAAACCAGTGCAGGCAAAGATCCCGCCCACCCCACTATTGGTGGAAGCCATGAACGCAGGGAATCACTGCAAGGGAAACCAGCGCCGGCAAAGAACCCGCCCACCCCACTACTGGTGGAAGCCATGAACGCACGGAATCACAGCAAGGGAAACCAGCGCAGGCAAAGAACCCGCCCACCCCACTACTGGTGGAAGCCATGAACGCAGGGAATCATGCAAGGCAAACCAGCGCAGGCAAAGAACCCGCCCACCCCACTACTGGTGGAAGCCATGAAACCAGAGAATCATGCAAGGCAAACCAGCGCAGGCAAAGAACCCGCCCACCCCACTACTGGTGGAAGCCATGAACGCAGGGAATCACTGCAAGGGAAACCAGAGCAGGCAAAGAACCCGCCCACCCCACTACTGGTGGAAGCCATGAACGCAGGGAATCACTGCAAGGGTAATAAAAGCAAGGGAAACCAGCGCAGGCAAAGAACCCGCCCACCCCACTACTGGTGGAAGCCATGAACGCAGGGAATCACTGCAAGGGGAATAAAAGCAAGGGAAACCAGCGCAGGCAAAGAACCCGCCCACCCCACTACTGGTGGAAGCCATGAAACCAGGAAATCACTACAAGGGAAACCAGCGCAGGCAAAGAACCCGCCCACCCAACTACTGGTGGAAGCCATGAAACCAGGAAATCACTACAAGAGAAACCAGCGCAGGCAAAGAACCCGCCCACCCAACTACTGGTGGAAGCCATGAACGCTGGGAATCACTGCAAGGAAAACCAGCGCAGGCAAAGAACCCGCCCACCCCATGACTGGTGGAAGCCATGAACGCAGGGAATCACTGCAACGGGAATAAAAGCAAGGGAAACCAGCGCAGGCAAAGAACCCGCCCACCCCACTACTGGTGGAAGCCATGAACGCAGGGAATCACTGCAACGGGAATAAAAGCAAGGGAAACCAGCGCAGGCAAAGAACCCACCCACCCCACTACTGGTGGAAGCCATGAACGCAGGGAATCATGCAAGGGAAACCAGCGCAGGCAAAGAACCCGCCCACCCCACTACTGGTGGAAGCCATGAACGCAGGGAATGACTGCAAGGGTAACCAGCGCAGGCAAAGAACCCGCCCACCCGACTACTGGTGGAAGCCATGAACGTAGGGAATCACTGCAAGGAAAACCAGTGCAGGCAAAGAACCCGCCCACCCCACTACTGGTGGAAGCCATGAACGCAGGGAATCACAGCAAGGGAAACCAGCGCAGGCAAAGAACCCGCCCACCCCACTACTGGTGAAAGCCATGAATGCAGGGAATGACTGCAAGGGTAACCAGCGCAGGCAAAGAACCCGCCCACCCCACTACTGGTGGAAGCCATGAACGCAGGGAATCACTGCAAGGGTAACCAGCGCAGGCAAAGAACCCGCCCACCCGACTACTGGTGGAAGCCATGAACGTAGGGAATCACTGCAAGGGAAACCAGCACAGGCAAAGAACCCGCCCACCCCACTACTGGTGGAAGCCATGAACGCAGGGAATCACTGCAAGGGGAATCACAGCAAGGGAAACCAGCGCAGGCAAAGAACCCGCCCACCCCACTACTGGTGGAAGCCATGAACGCAGGGAATCACAGCAAGGGAAACCAGCGCAGGCAAAGACCCCGCCCACCCCACTACTGGTGGAAGCCATGAACGCAGGGTATCACTGCAAGGGAAACCAGCGCAGGAAAAGAACCCGCCCACCCCACTACTGGTGGAAGCCATGAACGCAGGGAATCACTGCAAGGGAAACCAGCGCAGGCAAAGGACCCGCCCACTCAACTACTGGTGGAAGCCATGAACGCAGGGAATCACTGCAAGGGAAACCAGCGCAGGCAAAGAACCCGCCCACCCCACTACTGGTGGAAGCTATGAACGTAGGGAATCACTGCAAGGGGAATCACAGCAAGGGAAACCTGCGCAGGCAAAGAACCCGCCCACCCCACTACTGGTGGAAGCCATGAACCCAGGGAATCATGCAAGGGAAACCAGTGCAGGCAAAGAACCCGCCCACCCCACTACTGGTGGAAGCCATGAACGCAGGGAAACACTGCAAGGGAAACCAGCGCAGGCAAAGAACCCGCCCACCCCACTACTGGTGGAAGCCATGAACGCAGGGAATCACTGCAAGGGAAACCAGCTCAGGCAAAGAACCCGCCCACCCCACTACTGGTGGAAGCCATGAACGCAGGGAAGCACTGCAAGGGAAACCAGCGCAGGCAAAGAATCTGCCCACCCCACTACTGGTGGAAGCCATGAACGCAGGGAATCACTGCAAGGGAAACCAGCGCAGGCAAAGAACCCGCCCACCCCACTACTAGTGGAAGCCATGAACGCAGGGAAGCACTGCAAGGGAAACCAGCGCAGGCAAAGAACCCGCCCACCCCACTACTGGTGGAAGCCATGAACGCAGGGAATCACTGCAAGGGAAACCAGCGCAGTCAAAGAACCCGCCCACCCCACTACTGGTGGAAGCCATGAACGCAGGGAAGCACTGAAAGGGAAACCAGCGCAGGCAAAGAACCCGCCAACCCCACTACTGGTGGAAGCCATGAACGCAGGGAATCACTGCAAGGGAAACCAGCGCAGGCAAAGAACCCGCCCACCCCACTACTGGTGGAAGCCATGAACGCAGGGAATCACCGCAAGGGAAACCAGCGCATGCAAAGAACCCGCCCACTCAACTACTGGTGGAAGCCATGAACGCAGGGAATCATGCACGGGTAACCAGCGCATGCAAAGAACAAGCCCACTCAACTACTGGTGGAAGCCATGAACGCAGGGAATCACCGCAAGGGAAACCAGCGCATGCAAAGAACCCGCCCACTCAACTACTGGTGGAAGCCATGAACGTAGGGAATCACTGCAAGGGAAACCAGCGCAGGCAAAGAACCCGCCCACCACACTACTGGTGGAAGCCATGAACGCAGGGAATCACTGCAAGGGAAACCAGCACAGGCAAAGAACCCGCCCACCCCACTACTGGTGGAAGCCATGAACGCAGGGAAGCACTGCAAGAGAAACCATCGCAGGCAAAGAACCCGCCCACCCCACTACTGGTGGAAGCCATGAACGCAGGGAATCACTGCAAGGGAAACCAGCGCAGGCAAAGAACCCGCCCACCCCACTACTGGTGGAAGCCATGAACGCAGGGAATCACCGCAAGGGAAACCAGCGCATGCAAAGAACCCACCCACTCAACTACTGGTGGAAGCCATGAACGCAGGGAATCATGCACGGGTAACCAGCGCATGCAAAGAACCTGCCCACTCAACTACTGGTGGAAGCCATGAACGCAGGGAATCACCGCAAGGGAAACCAGCGCATGCAAAGAACCCGCCCACTCAACTACTGGTGGAAGCCATGAACGCAGGGAATCACCGCATGGGAAACCAGCGCATGCAAAGAACCCGCCCACCCCACCACTGGTGGAAGCCATGAACGCAGGGAATCACTGCAAGGGAAACCAGCGCAGGCAAAGAACCCGCCCACCCCACTACTGGTGGAAGCCATGAACGCAGGGAAGCACTGCAAGGGAAACCAGCGCAGGCAAAGAACCCGCCCACCCCACTACTGGTGGAAGCCATGAACGCAGGGAATCACTGCAAGGGAAACCAGCGCAGGCAAAGAACCCACCCACCCCACTACTGGTGGAAGCCATGAACGCAGGGAATCACTGCAAGGGAAACCAGCGCAGGCAAAGAACCCGCCCACCCCACTACTGGTGGAAGCCATGAACACAGGGAATCACTGCAAGGGAAACCAGCGCATGCAAAGAACCCGCCCACTCAACTACTGGTGGAAGCCATGAACGCAGGGAATCACTGCAAGGGAAACCAGCGCAGGCAAAGAACCCGCCCACCCCACTACTGGTGGAAGCCATGAACGTAGGGAATCACTGCAAGGGAAACCAGCGCATGCAAAGAACCCGCCCACTCAACTACTGGTGGAAGCCATGAACGCAGGGAATCACTGCAGGGGAAACCAGTGCAGGCAAAGAACCCGCCCACCCCACTACTGGTGGAAGCCATGAACGCAGGGAATCACCGCAAGGGAAACCAGCGCATGCAAAGAACCCGCCCACTCAACTACTGGTGGAAGCCATGAACGCAGGGAATCACCGCAAGGGAAACCAGCGCATGCAAAGAACCCGCCCACCCCACTACTGGTGGAAGCCATGAACACAGGGAATCACTGCAAGGGAAACCAGTGCAGGCAAAGAACCCGCCCACCCCACTACTGGTGGAAGCCATGAACGCAGGGAAGCACTGCAAGGGAAACCAGTGCAGGCAAAGAACCCGCCCACCCCACTACTGGTGGAAGCCATGAACGCAGGGAATCACTGCAAGGGAAACCAGCGCAGGAAAAGAACCCGCCCACCCCACTACTGGTGGAAGCCATGAACGCAGGGAATCACTGCAAGGGAAACCAGCGCATGCAAAGAACCCACCCACCCCACTACTGGTGGAAGCCATGAACGCGGGGAATCACTGCAAGGGAAACCAGCGCAGGCAAAGAACCCGCCCACCCCACTACTGGTGGAAGCCATGAACGCAGGGAATCACTGCAAGGGAAACCAGCGCAGGCAAAGAACCCGCCCACCCCACTACTGGTGGAAGCCATGAACGGAGGGAATCACTGCAAGGGAAACCAGCGCATGCAAAGAACCCGCCCACTCAAATATTGGTGGAAGCCATGAACGCAGGGAATCACTGCAAGGGAAACCAGCGCAGGCAAAGAACCCGCCCACCCCACTACTGGTGGAAGCCATGAACGTAGGGAATCACTGCAAGGGAAACCAGCGCATGCAAAGAACCCGCCCACTCAACTACTGGCGGAAGCCATGAACGCAGGGAATCACTGCAAGGGAAACCAGTGCAGGCAAAGAACCCGCCCACCCCACCACTGGTGGAAGCCATGAACGCAGGGAATCACCGCAAGGGAAACCAGCGCATGCAAAGCACCCGCCCACTCAACTACTGGTGGAAGCCATGAACGTAGGGAATCACTGCAAGCAAAACCAGCGCAGGCCAAGAACCCGCCCACAACACTACTGGTGGAAGCCATGAACGCAGGGAATCACTGCAAGCGAAACCAGAGCAGGCAAAGAACCCGCCCACCCCACTACGGGTGGAAGCCATGAACACAGGGAATCACTGCAAGGGAAACCAGCGCATGCAAAGAACCCGCCCACTCAACTACTGGTGGAAGCCATGAACGCAGGGAATCACTGCAAGGGAAACCAGCGCAGGCAAAGAAACCGCCCACCCCACTACTGGTGGAAGCCCTGAACGCAGGGAATCACCGCAAGGGAAACCAGCGCAGGCAAAGAACCCGCCCACCCCACTACTGGTGGTAGCCATGAACGCAGGGAATCACTGCAAGGGAAACCAGCGCATGCAAAGAACCCGCCCACTCAACTACTGGTGGAAGCCATGAACGCAGGGAATCACTGCAAGGGAAACCAGCGCAGGCAAAGAACCCGCCCACCCCACTACTGGTGGAAGCCATGAACGCAGGGAATCACTGCAACGGGAAACCAGCGCAGGCAAAGAACCCGCCCACCCCACTACTGGTGGAAGCCATGAACGCAGGGAATCACTGCAAGGGAAACCAGCGCAGGCAAAGAACCCGCCCACCCCACTACTGGTGGAAGCCATGAACGCAGGGAAGCACTGCAAGGGAAACCAGCGCAGGCAAAGAACCCGCCCACCACACTACTGGTGGAAGCCATGAACGCAGGGAATCACTGCAAGGGAAACCAGCGCAGGCAAAGAACCCGCCCACCCCACTACTGGTGGAAGCCATGAACGCAGGGAAGCACCGCAAGGGAAACCAGCGCATGCAAAGAACCCGCCCACTCAACTACTGGTGGAAGCCATGAACGCAGGGAATCACTGCAAGGGAAACCAGCGCATGCAAAGAACCCGCCCACTCAACTACTGGTGGAAGCCATGAACGCAGGGAATCACTGCAAGGGAAACCAGCGCATGCAAAGAACCCGCCCACTCAACTACTGGTGGAAGCCATGAACGTAGGGAATCACTGCAAGGGAAACCAGCGCATGCAAAGAACCCGCCCACCCCACTACTGGTGGAAGCCATGAACGCAGGGAATCACTGCAAGGGAAACCAGCGCAGGCAAAGACCCGCCCACCCCACTACTGGTGGAAGCCATGAACACAGGGAATCACTGCAAGGGAAACCAGCGCAGACAAAGAACCCGCCCACCCCACTACTGGTGGAAGCCATGAACGCAGGGAATCACTGCAAGGGAAACCAGCGCAGGCAAAGAACCCGCCCACCCCACTACTGGTGGAAGCCATGAACGCAGGGAATCACTGCAAGGGAAACCAGCGCATGCAAAGAACCCGCCCACTCAACTACTGGTGGAAGCCATGAACGCAGGGAATCACTGCAAGGGAAACCAGCGCAGGCAAAGAACCCGCCCACCCCACTACTGGTGGAAGCCATGAACGCAGGGAATCACCGCAAGGGAAACCAGCGCATGCAAAGAACCCGCCCACTCAACTACTGGTGGAAGCCATGAACGCAGGGAATCACTGCAAGGGGAACCAGCGCAGGCAAAGAACCCGCCCACTCAACTACTGGTGGAAGCCATGAACGCAGGGAATCACCGCAAGGGAAACCAGCGCATGCAAAGAACCCGCCCACTCAACTACTGGTGGAAGCCATGAACGCAGGGAATCACTGCAAGGGAAACCAGCGCATGCAAAGAACCCGCCCACTCAACTACTGGTGGAAGCCATGAACGCAGGGAATCACTGCAAGGGAAACCAGCGCATGCAAAGAACCCGCCCACTCAACTACTGGTGGAAGCCATGAACGTAGGGAATCACTGCAAGGGAAACCAGCGCATGCAAAGAACCTGCCCACCCCACTACTGGTGGAAGCCATGAACGCAGGGAATCACTGCAAGGGAAACCAGCGCAGGCAAAGAACCCGCCCACCCCACTACTGGTAGAAGCCATGAACACAGGGAATCACTGCAAGGGAAACCAGCGCAGACAAAGAACCCGCCCACCCCACTACTGGTGGAAGCCATGAACGCAGGGAATCACTGCAAGGAAAACCAGCGCAGGCAAAGAACCCGCCCACCCCACTACTGGTGGAAGCCATGAACGCAGGGAATCACTGCAAGGGAAACCAGCGCATGCAAAGAACCCGCCCACTCAACTACTGGTGGAAGCCATGAACGCAGGGAATCACTGCAAGGGAAACCAGCGCAGGCAAAGTACCCGCCCACCCCACTACTGGTGGAAGCCATGAACGCAGGGAATCACCGCAAGGGAAACCAGCGCATGCAAAGAACCCGCCCACTCAACTACTGGTGGAAGCCATGAATGCAGGGAATCACTGCAAGGGGAACCAGCGCAGGCAAAGAACCCGCCCACTCAACTACCGGTGGAAGCCATGAACGCAGGGAATCACCGCAAGGGAAACCAGCGCATGCAAAGAACCCGCCCACTCAACTACTGGTGGAAGCCATGAACGCAGGGAATCACCGCAAGGGAAACCAGCGCATGCAAAGAACCCGCCCACCCCACTACTGGTGGAAGCCATGAACGCAGGGAATCACTGCAAGGGAAACCAGTGCAGGCAAAGAACCCGCCCACCCCACTACTGGTGGAAGCCATGAACGCAGGGAAGCACTGCAAGGGAAACCAGCGCAGGCAAAGAACCCGCCCACCCCACTACTGGTGGAAGCCATGAACGCAGGGAAGCACTGCAAGGGAAACCAGCGCAGGCAAAAAACCCTCCCACTCAACTACTGGTGGAAGCCATGAACGCAGGGAATCACTGCAAAGGAAACCAGCGCAGGCAAAGAACCCGCCCACCCCACTACTGGTGGAAGCCATGAACGCAGGGAATCACCGCAATGGAAACCAGCGCAGGCAAAGAACCCGCCCACCCCACTACTGGTGGAAGCCATGAACGCAGGGAATCACTGCAAGGGAAACCAGCGCATGCAAAGAACCCGCCCACCCCACTACTGGTGGAAACCAAGAACGCAGGGAATCACTGCAAGGGAAACCAGCGCATGCAAAGAACCTGCCCACCCCACTACTGGTGGAAGCCATGAACGCAGGGAATCACTGCAAGGGAAACCAGTGCAGGCAAAGAACCCGCCCACCCCACTACTGGTGGAAGCCATGAACGCAGGGAATCACTGCAAGGGAAACCAGCGCAGGCAAAGAACCCGCCCACCCCACTACTGGTGGAAGCCATGAATGCAGGGAATAACCGCAAGGGAAACCAGCGCATGCAAAGAACCCGCCCACCCCACTACTGGTGGAAGCCATGAACGCAGGGAATCACTGCAAGGGAAACCAGCGCAGGCAAAGAACCCGCCCACCCCACTACTGGTGGAAGCCATGAACGCAGGGAAGCACTGCAAGGGAAACCAGCGCAGGCAAAGAACCCGCCCACCCCACTACTGGTGGAAGCCATGAACGCAGGGAATCACTGCAAGGGAAACCAGCGCAGGCAAAGAACCCGCCCACCCCACTACTGGTGGAAGCCATGAACGCAGGGAATCACTGCAAGGGAAACCAGCGCAGGCAAAGAACCCGCCCACCCCACTACTGGTGGAAGCCATGAACGTAGGGAATCACTAAAAGGGAAACCAGCGCATGCAAAGAACCCGCCCACTCAACTACTGGTGGAAGCCATGAACGCAGGGAATCACTGCAAGGGAAACCAGTGCAGGCAAAGAACCCGCCCACCCCACTACTGGTGGAAGCCATGAACGCAGGGAATCACCGCAAGGGAAACCAGCGCATGCAAAGAACCCGCCCACTCAACTACTGGTGGAAGCCATGAACGTAGGGAATCACTGCAAGCGAAACCAGCGCAGGCCAAGAACCCGCCCACAACACTACTGGTGGAAGCCATGAACGCAGGGAATCACTGCAAGCGAAACCAGCGCAGGCAAAGAACCCGCCCACCCCACTACGGGTGGAAGCCATGAACACAGGGAATCACTGCAAGGGAAACCAGCGCATGCAAAGAACCCGCCCACTCAACTACTGGTGGAAGCCATGAACGCAGGGAATCACTGCAAGGGAAACCAGCGCAGGCAAAGAACCCACCCCACTACTGGTGGAAGCCATGAACGCAGGGAATCACTGCAAGGGAAACCAGCGCAGGCAAAGAACCCGCCCACCCCACTACTGGTGGAAGCCATGAACGCATGGAATCACTGCAAGGGACACCAGCGCATGCAAAGAACCCGCCCACTCAACTACTGGTGGAAGCCATGAACGCAGGGAATCACTGCAAGGGAAACCAGCGCAGGCAAAGAACTCGCCCACCCCACTACTGGTGGAAGCCATGAACGCAGGGAATCACTGCAACGGGAAACCAGCGCAGGCAAAGAACCCGCCCACCCCACTACTGGTGGAAGCCATGAACGCAGGGAATCACTGCAAGGGAAACCAGCGCAGGCAAAGAACCCACCCACCCCACTACTGGTGGAAGCCATGAACGCAGGGAAGCACTGCAAGGGAAACCAGCGCAGGCAAAGAACCCGCCCACCACACTACTGGTGGAAGCCATGAACGCAGGGAATCACTGCAAGGGAAACCAGCGCAGGCAAAGAACCCGCCCACCCGACTACTGGTGGAAGCCATGAACGCAGGGAAGCACTGCAAGGGAAACCAGCGCAGGCAAAGAACCCGCCCACCCCACTACTGGTGGAAGCCATGAACGCAGGGAATCACTGCAAGGGAAACCAGCGCAGGCAAAGAACCCGCCCACCCCACTACTGGTGGAAGCCATGAACGCAGGGAATCACCGCAAGGGAAACCAGCGCATGCAATGAACCCGCCCACTCAACTACTGGTGGAAGCCATGAACGCAGGGAATCACTGCAAGGGAAACCAGCGCATGCAAAGAACCCGCCCACTCAACTACTGGTGGAAGCCATGAACGCAGGGAATCACTGCAAGGGAAACCAGCGCATGCAAAGAACCCGCCCACTCAACTACTGGTGGAAGCCATGAACGTAGGGAATCACTGCAAGGGAAACCAGCGCATGCAAAGAACCCGCCCAACCCACTACTGGTGGAAGCCATGAACGCAGGGAATCACTGCAAGGGAAACCAGCGCAGGCAAAGAACCCGCCCACCCCACTACTGGTGGAAGCCATGAACACAGGGAATCACTGCAAGGGAAACCAGCGCAGACAAAGAACCCGCCCACCCCACTACTGGTGGAAGCCATGAACGCAGGGAATCACTGCAAGGGAAACCAGCGCAGGCAAAGAACCCGCCCACCCCACTACTGGTGGAAGCCATGAACGCAGGGAATCACTGCAAGGGAAACCAGCGCATGCAAAGAACCCGCCCACTCAACTACTGGTGGAAGCCATGAACGCAGGGAATCACTGCAAGGGAAACCAGCGCAGGCAAAGGCGCCCACCCCACTACTGGTGGAAGCCATGAACGCAGGGAATCACCGCAAGGGAAACCAGCGCATGCAAAGAACCCGCCCACTCAACTACTGGTGGAAGCCATGAACGCAGGGAATCACTGCAAGGGGAACCAGCGCAGGCAAAGAACCCGCCCACTCAACTACTGGTGGAAGCCATGAATGCAGGGAATCACCGCAAGGGAAACCAGCGCATGCAAAGAACCCGCCCACTCAACTACTGGTGGAAGCCATGAACGCAGGGAATCACTGCAAGGGAAACCAGCGCATGCAAAGAACCCGCCCACTCAACTACTGGTGGAAGCCATGAACGCAGGGAATCACTGCAAGGGAAACCAGCGCATGCAAAGAACCCACCCACTCAACTACTGGTGGAAGCCATGAACGTAGGGAATCACTGCAAGGGAAACCAGCGCATGCAAAGAACCCGCCCACCCCACTACTGGTGGAAGCCATGAACGCAGGGAATCACTGCAAGGGAAACCAGCGCAGGCAAAGAACCCGCCCACCCCACTACTGGTGGAAGCCATGAACACAGGGAATCACTGCAAGGGAAACCAGCGCAGACAAAGAACCCGCCCACCCCACTACTGGTGGAAGCCATGAACGCAGGGAATCACTGCAAGGGAAACCAGTGCAGGCAAAGAACCCGCCCACCCCACTACTGGTGGAAGCCATGAACGCAGGGAATCACTGCAAGGGAAACCAGCGCATGCAAAGAACCCGCCCACTCAACTACTGGTGGAAGCCATGAACGCAGGGAATCACTGCAAGGGAAACCAGCGCAGGCAAAGAACCCGCCCACCCCACTACTGGTGGAAGCCATGAACGCAGGGAATCACCGCAAGGGAAACCAGCGCATGCAAAGAACCCGCCCACTCAACTACTGGTGGAAGCCATGAATGCAGGGAATCACTGCAAGGGGAACCAGCGCAGGCAAAGAACCCGCCCACTCAACTACTGGTGGAAGCCATGAACACAGGGAATCACCGCAAGGGAAACCAGCGCATGCAAAGAACCCGCCCACTCA
Source organism: Triturus cristatus (assembly GCF_964204655.1). Taxonomy (NCBI): domain Eukaryota; kingdom Metazoa; phylum Chordata; class Amphibia; order Caudata; family Salamandridae; genus Triturus; species Triturus cristatus. The sequence goes on from NC_140583.1 coordinate 14,353,926, forward strand.
ACTACTGGTGGAAGCCATGAACGCAGGGAATCACCGCAAGGGAAACCAGCGCATGCAAAGAACCCGCCCACCCCACTACTGGTGGAAGCCATGAACGCAGGGAATCACTGCAAGGGAAACCAGTGCAGGCAAAGAACCCGCCCACCCCACTACTGGTGGAAGCCATGAACGCACGGAAGCACTGCAAGGGAAACCAGCGCAGGCAAAGAACCCGCCCACCCCACTACTGGTGGAAGCCATGAACGCAGGGAAGCACTGCAAGGGAAACCAGCGCAGGCAAAAAACCCTCCCACTCAACTACTGGTGGAAGCCATGAACGCAGGGAATCACTGCAAGGGAAACCAGCGCAGGCAAAGAACCCGCCCACCCCACTACTGGTGGAAGCCATGAACGCAGGGAATCACCGCAAGGGAAACCAGCGCAGGCAAAGAACCCGCCCACTCAACTACTGGTGGAAGCCATGAACGCAGGGAATCACTGCAAGGGGAACCAGTGCAGGCAAAGAAACCGCCCACTCAACTACTGGTGGAAGCCATGAACGCAGGGAATCACTGCAAGGGAAACCAGCGCAGGCAAAGAACCGCCCAGCCCACTACTGGTGGAAGCCATGAACGCAGGGAATCACTGCAAGGGAAACCAGCGCAGGCAAAGAACCCGCCCACCACACTACTGGTGGAAGCCATGAACGCAGGGAATCACTGCAAGGGAAACCAGCGCAGTCAAAGAACCCGCCCACCCCACTACTGGTGGAAGCCATGAACGCAGGGAATCACTGCAAGGGGAACCAGTGCAGGCAAAGAAACCGCCCACCCCACTACTGGTGGAAGCCATGAACGTAGGGAATCACTGCAAGGGAAACCAGCGCAGGCAAAAAACCCGCCCACTCAACTACTGGTGGAAGCCATGAACGTAGGGAATCACTGCAAGGGAAACCAGCGCAGGCAAAGAACCCGCCCACCCCACTACTGGTGGAAGCCATGAACGCAGGGAATCACCGCAAGGGAAACCAGCGCATGCAAAGAACCCGCCCACCCCACTACTGGTGGAAGCCATTATTGGACCCGGCCTCGTAGCATGGCTCTACTGGTCCCCGCACCACCTCACCTGGTACCTGCAGCCCCGAGCTCACGGCCTAACCGATCCTTTCCACCAGAACACACGCACCCGACCCGGACATCCTCGTCCATGGCCTCTCCCCCTTCGGCCACCCCGGGCCCGCGTGCCCACTTCATGCACCAAGATGGCCGCCCGGCCCCAGCGCGACCCGGGCCTAGAGGCGCCACTCCGGCTGGAGGACATCACGCTTCCAGAGGATGAGAGAGGGAGGAGCAGTTTCTGTCGCACCTCTGAACTCCCCTGGGACGATGGGTTTCGATCGGCCCTCCGGCCTCCCTGAGGGCTGGCTCCACGCCTGCTGGGTGTCTGGGACTCCTTCCGACCCGGCCCTGAAAAGATCACAAGACAATGGCAGGAAACCCCGACAAGCGACCCCCAGGTGACAAGACCCCTGCCTGCACAGACTCCGGACATCAAAGAGGGGTCGACCTATAACAAGGGGTGCTCTGGGACTGTCCGGCAGATTCGACGCTGGAACAACGAGAGCCTGCTGACGCGGTCGCGGCTCCTGGAACTTAGAACTACCTGAGCCCTGCTGAGTGACTCGCGGCTCCCTGAAGATCATAAGACCTCTGAACTCGTACCTGAGCCCTGCTGAGTGACTCGCGGCTCCCTGAAGATCGTAAGACCTCCGAACTTGTACCTGAGCCCTGCTGAGTGACTCGCGGCTCCCCGAAGATCGTAAGACCTCCGAACTTGTGCCTGAGCCCTGCTGAGTGACTCGCGGCTCCACGAAGATCGTAAGACCTCCGAACTTGTGCTTGAGCCCTGCTGAGTGACTCGCGGCTCCCTGAAGATCGTAAGACCTCCGAACTAGTACCTGAGCCCGCTGAGTGACTCGCGGCTTCCACAGACTCCACCGGTCCCGCCGGACCCCACGACAACCAGCCTACCCCCCAGCTCGAGGATTGTGAGCTGTGCGCCGGGTACGTCCTTGCCTTGAACCTTTTTACCAGAGACTGTCCCGCTACCCCCTATCCCTTCCGAGACTCATTGAGCCCGTGCTCTCCTTGTACATATTTGCAGTGCTAACCTGTTTGATAAAGATTGATTCCTAAGGACACACGGTGTGGTGTTTGTGTGTCGTGGGGTGCCAGAAGTACGATCCTCGATACGAGATTTCTCCTCCTGAGGAGTCTCCCGCCAGTGCCCGGCTACGATACTTTGAGGGTGGGTCTCAGGGTAGTCAGGACCCCCTTTCCGGGCTCCTCTGGGGTCGCCGTCTAACATTGGTGGCAAGCGACGGGATTCGGGCCCATCACCGAGAGATCGTACCGTGAACGACGGACGCGCTACCGACAAAGATGGCAGAAGGAAACGCCATGATCCCCGCAGAAACCAGCGCCAGCAGGGTGTTCCAGGTGGAACAACTAGAAGAATACACACACAAAGAACTAAAGCAATTCTGCAAAGAACTTAGAATCGCTACCACCGGTCTCAACACCAAGGAAGATTTGCAGAAAGCACTGAAAGCCTGGGTGGATGCCGGGGCCTCCCGCCCGTAAGACACGGGGGAGCGCCCCGACGAGGCCGAACCCCCCCAAGGCGAAAGCAGCAGCAATCAGGTGCGAGGCATCGTACCAGACGGGGGCCTATCCCCGGAAGAACTCGCGGACAGAGAGAGAAGCCGCAATCACGAACTCGAGTTAGCTAAACTCAAAATCGAAGGCGAATTAAAGTTAGCGGAGAAAAAGCTAGCAGTAGAGCAAATGCGCGTGCAAGGCGAGCTAGAAGAGAAGAAGCTCCAACGGGAACAGGAAGGAAGGAAGCTCCAACTAGAGCACGAACGCAGCTTGAAAGAAATCGAGCTCAAGGCCAGAAGCGAGGAAGGGAGGCCCCCGGGAAACCGAGAGGCGACCTCCCCAGCGGAGCAGAAGGTCCACATCCCCAAGGACGTGGTCAAGGAATATTATAAAAACGATGACATTCAACAATGGTTCAGGGCCTACGAGGTCGCCATGACCTCCCATCGGGTCCCGCAGAAGGACTGGGGTGCAGGGTTGTGGGGACGGTTTCTGAGCGAAGGAAGAGACACCCTGCTCGACCTACCCCTCTCTCTGCAGACCTCCTACAGCCACATGAAAGAGGCTCTACTCACAAGGTACGGTCTCACCCCCGAGATGTACCGTCAGCGATTCCGGGACTGCAGGAAAATCCCGGGCACCACCTGGGTGGAATATGTAAACTTTTTTAGTCGGGCCTTCGATGGGTGGGTCAAGGGCAGCAAAGTCACCACCCTTGAGGAACTCACCGACCTCCTGTTGTGGGAACACCTGGCTGCGAACTGCTTTGTGGAACTACGCCAGCATCTGCTTGACAGCAAACTCACCGATCCCAGGAAGCTGGCGGTGGAAGCAGACCGCTGGACCAACACCCGGGTCATGGTAGGAGAATACCCCCGAGCCAGTCAGGGACCACCCCGCCAGAGAGGAGGGGGGAACCAGGGAGGCCAGAGAGAGTCCCAGCCTAGCCCCCCAAAGACCCAACCTCCACCTTTCCCAGCGCCCCCCCCCACCAGTAACCGGACCCCCAGGGAGACGGGGATACAGGGTAACCGTCACTTGTTTCCGTTGCCAGAAGCCCGGGCACTACGCCAATGACCCAGAATGCCCCATGGCCACCCAAAACACCCCTGCAAGACAGATAGCCAACATAGCTCTGGGGGAGGAGGTTGAGGAAACCGGGGAGTGGGAACCCGCAGCCATGGCCCTAGTATCCCTGGGAGATAGGGAGATGGCCCTGGTAGCCTCCTGCCCTCCAACACGAAGAAATACGGGCAGCTCGTCAAGATCAATGGCCACCAAATAGAGGCCCTGCGGGACACCGGGGCCAGCATCACCGGTGTCCTCAGGCACTTAGTCCCCGAGGAGCAGATCCTCCCCAACGTCTTTTGCCCGGTAATTTCCGCAGATAATAGAGAGAGTCTGTGTCAGGTAGCTCTCGTGCCGTTTGAGTGGGGTGGAGTGATAGGTAAACTGAGGGTGGCCGTAAGAACCTCCCAGCCGGTCGACTGCCTCTTAGGGAACGACCTAGAGAGTTCTCCCTGGAAGCACGTTGAGCGCAAGGCCCACCTAGAGATGATGGGGCTCCCCGAGTGGGTGTGCGCCACCACCCGATCTATGTCAGCTCGACTTCCTCCCCGGGGAGAAGTCGAAGACGCCCCGACCGAAGAAGTCAGAGCAGTAACCACCGAGGGTCCTCCCGTCCCCCCATCGGAAGGGCCCGTCGCCAGCGACGAACCCTCCCTGTCCGACACCACCCCGGTCCCCGAGTTGGGCGATCTACCCGAGTTAGCCCAATGGCGCCACGAGGGCGGGCCCACCCGGGAGGAGTTTTGCCGGGAGCAAGCCACTTGTCCTTCCCTGGTCGGACTACGGCGCCAGGCCGAGGGCCAAGCCGCAGGCGACCAAACTGGAACGCACCGAATTTATTGGGAGAATAACATTTTATACAGTGAGCAGAAGTCGGTGGAGCTGGGATCCGGACGGGTGCTGGTGGTACCCCTCCGCTTCCGAGACTTCCTCCTGGGCTTAGCCCACGACGTCCCCCTCGCCGGCCACCTGGGTCAAGACAAGACCTACAGCCGTCTCGTGACCCATTTTTACTGGCCTAGAATGAGAGCAGCTGTAGAGGCCCACTGCAAGTCCTGTCCCACGTGCCAAGCTAGTGGGAAGAGTGGGGGGAAGCGCAAGGCTCCCCTCCAACCTTTCCCGGTCGTCAGTACCCCCTTCGAACGAGTCGGGATCGACATCGTGGGGCCACTGGACCCCCCCCACCTCCCAAGGTCACCGTTTCATCCTGGTCCTGGTGGATCACGCCACCCGATACCCTGAGGCGATCCCCCTACGCAACGCACCGTCACGGCCCCCGTAGTGGGCCGGGCCCTGATGGGGATCTTTTCCCGGGTAGGTTTTCCCCGCGAGGTCGTGAGCGATCGCGGCACTAATTTTATCTCGAAGTACATGACGTCCCTGTGGCAACAATGTGGAGTGTCCTACAAATTCACCACCCCGTACCATCCCCAAGGGAACGGCCTAGTAGAGAGGTTTAACAGGACTCTGAAAGGGATGATCACCGGCCTAGAAGAGCCCCTCCGGCGTAAGTGGGACGTCCTGCTCCCCTGCCTCTTGTTCGCTTACCGAGAGGTCCCCCAGAAGTCCCTAGGGTTCAGCCCGTTTGAGTTGCTCTATGGACACCCCGTCCGAGGTCCCCTCAGCTTGGTTAAGGAAGGGTGGGAGGCGGCACCCCAGACCACCCCACGAGATGTGTTCCACTATGTTCTGACCCTCCGGAACCAGACCAGGAAGTTCCGAGCACTGGCCGAGGCCAACCTAGAGACAAGCCAAGAAGAGATGAAGCGCTGGTACGACCAGAATGCCACTCTGGTCGAGTTCCAGCCGGGCCAACAAGTATGGGTCATGGCCCCGGTGAAGCCAGGCGCCCTCCAGGACAGGTGGACCGGGCCCTACAAAGTGATTGAGCGAAAGAGTCAAGTCACATACTTGGTGGACGTCCAGTCGCCTCGGGATCCCCTTCGGGTCCTTCACGTGAACCGCCTCAAGCCTCACTTCGTGCGGACAGAACTAAGCCTCCTGCTGGCCACCGATGACGGGGCCGAAGATGAGTCCGATCCTCTCCCGGACCTCCTGTGTGTCAAGGAGCAGGATGGCTCCGTGGAGGGAGTGAACCTCTCCCCAGCTCTCACTGCCCAGCAACAAGAGGACTGCCGCCAGCTACTAGGACAATTTGCCGACCTCTTCTCCCTGATCCCCCGAGTCACCGACTGGTGTGTCCATGACGTGGACACCGGGGACAGCCCGCCGGTGAGACACCGAACATACCGGGTCCCAGACCGGGTCCGGTCCTGCATTCAAGCTGAAGTCTCAAAGATGTTGACCATGGGGGTGATCGAGCCATCTGACAGTCCCTGGGCCAGCCCCGTGGTCCTGGTCCCGAAGGCAGCGGCCCCCGGTGTCGCCCCCGAGCTCCGGTTCTGTGTGGACTACCGGGGGCTCAATGACGTCACCCGAGCCGATGCCCACCCCATTCCACGAGCCGACGAGCTCATTGACCGACTCGGGGCAGCCCGGTTCCTCAGCACCTTCGACCTCACCTGCGGATACTGGCAGATTGCGCTCACCGAGGGAGCCAAGGAGCGGTCCGCCTTCTCCACCCCAGATGGGCATTACCGCTTCCGCGTAATGCCCTTCGGAATGAAAAATGCCCCGGCCACCTTCCAGCGACTGGTGAATAGAGTCCTGGCCGGGCTGGAACAGTTCAGCGCGGCCTATCTAGACAACATCGCCGTTTTCAGTTCCGAATGGAGTGAGCACCTCCAGCACCTCCGGAGGGTGCTAACCGCCCTGCGCCAGGCAGGCCTCACCATAAAAGCCAGCAAGTGCCAAATTGGGCAAGGATCAGTAGTCTACCTGGGGCACCAGGTCGGGAGTGGCCAGGTCGCCCCTCTACAGCCGAAGATCGACGCCATCGTGGCCTGGGAACCCCCCACCACCCAAACGGAGGTCCGAGCCTTTCTGGGCCTCACTGGCTACTACCGAAGATTCATCAAGGGGTATGGCAGCCTTGTCGGCCCCCTCACAGAACTCACATCCAAAAAACAGCCAAAGAAGGTGCAGTGGACGACCGCCTGCCAGGAGGCGTTCGATGCCCTAAAGAAGGCCATGTGCACGGCCCCCGTCCTCCAGGCTCCCGACTACTCCAGGGAGTTTGTAGTCCAAACCGATGCCTCCGAGCATGGCATTGGGGCCGTCCTGTCCCAGGTGAATGACCAAGGCCTAGACCAGCCCGTCGCCTTCCTCAGCCGGCGGCTATTGCCCAGAGAACAGCGATGGAGCACCATTGAGCGCGAAGCCTTTGCCGTGGTCTGGGCACTCAAGAAACTACGCCCCTACCTGTTCGCACCCATTTCAAAGTCCAAACCGACCATCGGCCCTTGCGATGGCTCATGCAGATGCGGGGAGAAAACCCCAAGCTACTGCGGTGGTCAATCTCCCTCCAGGGGATGGATTTCACCGTAGAACATCGCCCTGGTACGGACCACGCCAACACTGACGGCCTCTCCCGGTTCTTCCGCCTCAGCGAAGAGAACCCCCCAAGATGATGGGCAGTTCTCTCCGGCTTTCAGCTGGGGGGGACGCGTGTTGGACCCGGCCTCGTAGCATGGCTCTACTGGTCCCCGCACCACCTCACCTGGTACCTGCAGCCCCGAGCTCACGGCCTAACCGATCCTTTCCCCAGAACACACGCACCCGACCCGGACATCCTCGTCCATGGCCTCTCCCCCTTCGGCCACCCCGGGCCCGCGTGCCCACTTCATGCACCAAGATGGCCGCCCGGCCCCAGCGCGACCCGGGCCTAGAGGCGCCACTCCGGCTGGAGGACATCACGCTTCCAGAGGATGAGAGAGGGAGGAGCAGTTTCTGTCGCACCTCTGAACTACCCTGGGACGATGGGTTTCGATCGGCCCTCCGGCCTCCCTGAGAGCTGGCTCCACGCCTGCTGGGTGTCTGGGACTCCTCCCGACCCGGCCCTGAAAAGATCACAAGACAATGGCAGGAAACCCCGACAAGCGACCCCCAGGTGACAAGACCCCTGCCTGCACAGACTCCGGACATCAAAGAGGGGTCGACCTATAACAAGGGGTGCTCTGGGACTGTCCGGCAGATTCGACGCTGGAACAACGAGAGCCTGCTGACGTGGTCGCGGCTCCTGGAACTTAGAACTACCTGAGCCCTGCTGAGTGACTCGCGGCTCCCTGAAGATCGTAAGACCTCCGAACTCGTACCTGAGCCCTGCTGAGTGACTCGCGGCTCCCTGAAGACCGTAAGACCTCCGAACTTGTACCTGAGCCCTGCTGAGTGACTCGCGGCTCCCCGAAGATCGTAAGACCTCCGAACTTGTGCCTGAGCCCTGCTGAGTGACTCGCGGCTCCCCGAAGATCGTAAGACCTCCGAACTTGTGCTTGAGCCCTGCTGAGTGACTCGCGGCTCCCTGAAGATCGTAAGACCTCCGAACTAGTACCTGAGCCCGCTGAGTGACTCGCGGCTTCCACAGACTCCACCGGTCCCGCCGGATCCCACGACAACCAGCCTACCCCCCAGCTCGAGGATTGTGAGCTGTGCGCCGGGTACGTCCTTGCCTTGAACCTTTTTACCAGAGACTGTCCCGCTACCCCCTATCCCTTCCGAGACTCATTGAGCCCGTGCTCTCCTTGTACATATTTGCAGTGCTAACCTGTTTGATAAAGATTGATTCCTAAGGACACACGGTGTGGTGTTTCTGTGTCGTGGGGTGCCAGAAGTACGATCCTCGATACGAGATTTCTCCTCCTGAGGAGTCTCCCGCCAGTGCCCGGCTACGATACTTTGAGGGTGGGTCTCAGGGTAGTCAGGACCCCCTTTCCGGGCTCCTCTGGGGTCGCCGTCTAACAGCCATGAACACAGGGAATCACTGCAAGGGAAACCAGCGCAGGCAAAGAAACCGCTCACCCCACTACTGGTGGAAGCCATGAACACAGGGAATCACCGCAAGGGGAACCAGTGCAGGCAAAGAAACCGCCCACTCAACTACTGGTGGAAGCCATGAACGCAGGGAATCACCGCAAGGGAAACCAGCGCAGGCAAAGAACCCGCCCACTCAACTACTGGTGGAAGCCATGAACGCAGGGAAGCACTGCAAGGGAAACCAGCGCAGGCAAAGAACCGCCCACCCCACTACTGGTGGAAGCCATGAACGCAGGGAATCACTGCAAGGGAAACCAGCGCAGGCAAAGAACCCACCCACCCCACTACTGGTGGAAGCCATGAACGCAGGGAATCACTGCAAGGGAAACCAGCGCAGGCAAAGAACCGCCCACCCCACTACTGGTGGAAGCAATGAACGCAGGGAATCACTGCAAGGGAAACCAGCGCAGGCAAAGAACCGCCCACCCCACTACTGGTGGAAGCCATGAACGCAGGGAATCACTGCAAGGGAAACCAGCGCAGGCAAAGAAACCACCCACTCAACTACTGGTGGAAGCCATGAATGCAGCGAATCACTGCAAGGGAAACCAGCGCAGGCAAAGAACCCGCCAACCCCACTACTGGTGGAAGCCATGAACGCAGGGAATCACTGCAAGGGACACCAGCGCAGGCAAAGAACCCGCCCACTCAACTACTGGTGGAAGCCATGAACGCAGGGAATCACTGCAAGGGAAACCAGCGCATGCAAAGAACCCTCCCACTCAACTACTGGTGGAAGCCATGAACGCAGGGAATCACTGCAAGGGAAACCAGTGCAGGCAAAGAACCCGCCCACCCCACTACTGGTGGAAGCCATGAACGCAGGGAATCACCGCAAGGGAAACCAGCGCATGCAAAGAACCCGCCCACTCAACTACTGGTGGAAGCCATGAACGCAGGGAATCACTGCAAGGGAAACCAGCGCATGAAAAGAACCCGCCCACTCAACTACTGGTGGAAGCCATGAACACAGGGAATCACTGCAAGGGAAACCAGCGCAGGCAAAGAACCCGCCCACCCCACTACTGGTGGAAGCCATGAACGCAGGGAATCACTGCAAGGGAAACCAGCTCAGGCAAAGAACCCGCCCACTCAACTACTGGTGGAAGCCATGAACGCAGGGAATCACTGCAAGGGAAACCAGCGCATGCAAAGAACCCGCCCACTCAACTACTGGTGGAAGCCATGAACGCAGGGAATCACTGCAAGGGAAACCAGTGCAGGCAAAGAAAACGCCCACCCCACTACTGGTGGAAGCCATGAACGCAGGGAATCACTGCAAGGGAAAAAAGCGCAGGCAAAGAACCCGCCCACTCAACTACTGGTGGAAGCCATGAACGTAGGGAATCACTGCCGGGGAAACCAGCGCAGGCAAAGAACCCGCCCACCCCACTACTGGTGGAAGCCATGAACACAGGGAATCACCGCAAGGGGAACCAGTGCAGGCAAAGAAACCGCCCACTCAACTACTGGTGGAAGCCATGAACGCAGGGAATCACCGCAAGGGAAACCAGCGCAGGCAAAGAACCCGCCCACTCAACTACTGGTGGAAGCCATGAACGCAGGGAAGCACTGCAAGGGAAACCAGCGCAGGCAAAGAACCCGCCCACTCAACTACTGGTGGAAGCCATGAACGTAGGGAATCACTGCAAGGGAAACCAGTGCAGGCAAAGAACCCGCCCACCCCAATACTGGTGGAAGCCATGAACGCAGGGAATCACCGCAAGGGAAACCAGCGCATGCAAAGAACCCGCCCACCCCACTACTGGTGGAAGCCATGAACACAGGGAATCACTGCAAGGGAAACCAGCGCAGGCAAAGAAACCGCCCACCCCACTACTGGTGGAAGCCATGAACACAGGGAATCACCGCAAGGGGAACCAGTGCAGGCAAAGAAACCGCCCACTCAGCTACTGGTGGAAGCCATGAACGCAGGGAATCACCGCAAGGGAAACCAGCGCAGGCAAAGAACCCGCCCACTCAACTACTGGTGGAAGCCATGAACGCAGGGAAGCACTGCAAGGGAAACCAGCGCAGGCAAAGAACCGCCCACCCCACTACTGGTGGAAGCCATGAACGCAGGGAATCACTGCAAGGGAAACCAGCGCAGGCAAAGAACCCACCCACCCCACTACTGGTGGAAGCCATGAACGCAGGGAATCACTGCAAGGGAAACCAGCGCAGGCAAAGAACCGCCCACCCCACTACTGGTGGAAGCCATGAACGCAGGGAATCACTGCAAGGGAAACCAGCGCAGGCAAAGAACCGCCCACCCCACTACTGGTGGAAGCCATGAACGCAGGGAATCACTGCAAGGGAAACCAGCGCAGGCAAAGAAACCACCCACTCAACTACTGGTGGAAGCCATGAATGCAGGGAATCACTGCAAGGGAAACCAGCGCAGGCAAAGAACCCACCCACCCCACTACTGGTGGAAGCCATGAACGCAGGGAATCACTGCAAGGGACACCAGCGCATGCAAAGAACCCTCCCACTCAACTACTGGTGGAAGCCATGAACGCAGGGAATCACTGCAAGGGAAACCAGTGCAGGCAAAGAACCCGCCCACCCCACTACTGGTGGAAGCCATGAACGCAGGGAATCACCGCAAGGGAAACCAGCGCATGCAAAGAACCCGCCCACTCAACTACTGGTGGAAGCCATGAACGCAGGGAATCACTGCAAGGGAAACCAGCGCATGCAAAGAACCCGCCCACTCAACTACTGGTGGAAGCCATGAACACAGGGAATCACTGCAAGGGAAACCAGCGCAGGCAAAGATCCCGCCCACCCCACTACTGGTGGAAGCCATGAACGCAGGGAATCACTGCAAGGGAAACCAGCGCATGCAAAGAACCCGCCCACTCAACTACTGGTGGAAGCCATGAACGTAGGGAATCACTGCAAGGGAAACCAGCGCATGCAAAGAACCCGCCCACCCCACTACTGGTGGAAGCCATGAACGCAGGGAATCACTGCAAGGGAAACCAGCGCAGGCAAAGAACCCGCCCACCCCACTACTGGTGGAAGCCATGAACGCAGGGAATCTCTGCAAGGGAAACCAGCGCAGGCAAAGAACCCGCCCACCCCACTACTGGTGGAAGCCATGAACGCAGGGAATCACTGCAAGGGAAACCAGCGCATGCAAAGAACCCGCCCACTCAACTACTGGTGGAAGCCATGAACGCAGGGAATCACTGCAAGGGAAACCAGCGCAGGCAAAGAACCCGCCCACCCCACTACTGGTGGAAGCCATGAACGCAGGGAATCACCGCAAGGGAAACCAGCGCATGCAAAGAACCCGCCCACTCAACTACTGGTGGAAGCCATGAACGCAGGGAATCACTGCAAGGGAAACCAGCGCAGGCAAAGAACCCGCCCACTCAACTACTGGTGGAAGCCATGAACGCAGGGAATCACCGCAAGGGAAACCAGCGCATGCAAAGAACCCGCCCACTCAACTACTGGTGGAAGCCATGAACGCAGGGAATCACTGCAAGGGAAACCAGCGCATGCAAAGAACCCGCCCACCACACTACTGGTGGAAGCCATGAACGCAGGGAATCACCGCAAGGGAAACCAGCGCATGCAAAGAACCCGCCCACCCCACTACTGGTGGAAGCCATGAACGCAGGGAATCACTGCAAGGGAAACCAGTGCAGGCAAAGAACCCGCCCACCCCACTACTGGTGGAAGCCATGAACGCAGGGAAGCACTGCAAGGGAAACCAGCGCAGGCAAAGAACCCGCCCACCCCACTACTGGTGGAAGCCATGAACGCAGGGAAGCACTGCAAGGGAAACCAGCGCAGGCAAAAAACCCGCCCACTCAACTACTGGTGGAAGCCATGAACGCAGGGAATCATTGCAAGGGAAACCAGCGCAGGCATAGAACCCGCCCACCACACTACTGGTGGAAGCCATGAACGCAGGGAATCACTGCAAGGGAAACCAGCGCAGGCAAAGAACCCGGCCACCCCACTACTGGTGGAAGCCATGAACGCAGGGAATCACCGCAAGGGAAACCAGCGCAGGCAAAGAACCCGCCCACTCAACTACTGGTGGAAGCCATGAACGCAGGGAATCACTGCAAGGGGAACCAGTGCAGGCAAAGAAACCGCCCACTCAACTACTGGTGGAAGCCATGAACGCAGGGAATCACTGCAAGGGAAACCAGCTCAGGCAAAGAACCGCCCACCCCACTACTGGTGGAAGCCATGAACGTAGGGAATCACTGCAAGGGAAACCAGCGCAGGCAAAGAACCCGCCCACCACACTACTGGTGGAAGCCATGAACGCAGGGAATCACTGCAAGGGAAACCAGCGCAGGCAAAGAACCCGCCCACCCCACTACTGGTGGAAGCCATGAACGCAGAGAATCACTGCAAGGGGAACCAGTGCAGGCAAAGAAACCGCCCACCCCACTACTGGTGGAAGCCATGAACGTAGGGAATCACTGCAAGGGAAACCAGCGCAGGCAAAGAACCTGCCCACTCAACTACTGGTGGAAGCCATGAACGTAGGGAATCACTGCAAGGGAAACCAGCGCAGGCAAAGAACCCGCCCACCCCAATACTGGTGGAAGCCATGAACGCAGGGATTCACCGCAAGGGAAACCAGCGCATGCAAAGAACCCGCCCACCCCACTACTGGTGGAAGCCATGAACACAGGGAATCACTGCAAGGGAAACCAGCGCAGGCAAAGAAACCGCCCACCCCACTACTGGTGGAAGCCATGAACACAGGGAATCACCGCAAGGGAAACCAGCTCAGGCAAAGAACCCGCCCACTCAACTACTGGTGGAAGCCATGAACGCAGGGAAGCACTGCAAGGGAAACCAGCGCAGGCAAAGAACCGCCCACCCCACTACTGGTGGAAGCCATGAACGCAGGGAATCACTGCAAGGGAAACCAGCGCAGGCAAAGAACCCACCCACCCCACTACTGGTGGAAGCCATGAACGCAGGGAATCACTGCAAGGGAAACCAGCGCAGGCAAAGAACCGCCCACCCCACTACTGGTGGAAGCCATGAACGCAGGGAATCACTGCAAGGGAAACCAGCGCAGGCAAAGAACCGCCCACCCCACTACTGGTGGAAGCCATGAACGCAGTGAATCACTGCAAGGGAAACCAGCGCAGGCAAAGAAACCGCCCACCCCACTACTGGTGGAAGCCATGAACACAGGGAATCACCGCAAGGGAAACCAGCTCAGGCAAAGAACCCGCCCACTCAACTACTGGTGGAAGCCATGAACGCAGGGAAGCACTGCAAGGGAAACCAGTGCAGGCAAAGAACCGCCCACCCCACTACTGGTGGAAGCCATGAACGCAGGGAATCACTGCAAGGGAAACCAGCGCAGGCAAAGAACCCACCCACCCCACTACTGGTGGAAGCCATGAATGCAGGGAATCACTGCAAGGGAAACCAGCGCAGGCAAAGAACCGCCCACCCCACTACTGGTGGAAGCCATGAACGCAGGGAATCACTGCAAGGGAAACCAGCGCAGGCAAAGAACCGCCCACCCCACTACTGGTGGAAGCCATGAACGCAGGGAATCACTGCAAGGGAAACCAGCGCAGGCAAAGAAACCACCCACTCAACTACTGGTGGACGCCATGAATGCAGGGAATCACTGCAAGGGAAACCAGCGCAGGCAAAGAACCCGCCAACCCCACTACTGGTGGAAGCCATGAACGCAGGGAATCACTGCAAGGGACACCAGCGCATGCAAAGAACCCGCCCACTCAACTACTGGTGGAAGCCATGAACGCAGGGAATCACTGCAAGGGAAACCAGCGCATGCAAAGAACCCGCCCACTCAACTACTGGTGGAAGCCATGAACGCAGGGAATCACCGCAAGGGAAACCAGCGCATGCAAAGAACCCGCCCACTCAACTACTGGTGGAAGCCATGAACGCAGGGAATCACTGCAAGGGAAACCAGCGCAGGCAAAGAACCCGCCCACTCAACTACTGGTGGAAGCCATGAACGCAGGGAATCACCGCAAGGGAAACCAGCGCATGCAAAGAACCCGCCCACTCAACTACTGGTGGAAGCCATGAACGCAGGGAATCACTGCAAGGGAAACCAGCGCATGCAAAGAACCCGCCCACCACACTACTGGTGGAAGCCATGAACGCAGGGAATCACCGCAAGGGAAACCAGCGCATGCAAAGAACCCGCCCACCCCACTACTGGTGGAAGCCATGAACGCAGGGAATCACTGCAAGGGAAACCAGTGCAGGCAAAGAACCCGCCCAGCCCACTACTGGTGGAAGCCATGAACGCAGGGAAGCACTGCAAGGGAAACCAGCGCAGGCAAAGAACCCGCCCACCCCACTACTGGTGGAAGCCATGAACGCAGGGAAGCACTGCAAGGGAAACCAGCGCAGGCAAAAAACCCGCCCACTCAACTACTGGTGGAAGCCATGAACGCAGGGAATCATTGCAAGGGAAACCAGCGCAGGCATAGAACCCGCCCACCACACTACTGGTGGAAGCCATGAACGCAGGGAATCACTGCAAGGGAAACCAGCGCAGGCAAAGAACCCGGCCACCCCACTACTGGTGGAAGCCATGAACGCAGGGAATCACCGCAAGGGAAACCAGCGCAGGCAAAGAACCCGCCCACTCAACTACTGGTGGAAGCCATGAACGCAGGGAATCACTGCAAGGGGAACCAGTGCAGGCAAAGAAACCGCCCACTCAACTACTGGTGGAAGCCATGAACGCAGGGAATCACTGCAAGGGAAACCAGCTCAGGCAAAGAACCGCCCACCCCACTACTGGTGGAAGCCATGAACGTAGGGAATCACTGCAAGGGAAACCAGCGCAGGCAAAGAACCCGCCCACCACACTACTGGTGGAAGCCATGAACGCAGGGAATCACTGCAAGGGAAACCAGCGCAGGCAAAGAACCCGCCCACCCCACTACTGGTGGAAGCCATGAACGCAGAGAATCACTGCAAGGGGAACCAGTGCAGGCAAAGAAACCGCCCACCCCACTACTGGTGGAATGTGGAAATATGGATTTTTCTGGTCAGTTATGTCCCCTATCTTGGACCCCAACGGTTTCATGTATAAATCACAAGTACATGTATGTTTCCTCCAGTTCCAGTTATGAAGACGCAAACACATGTGCGTCCACCGCCAACATGTCCTCTTTCAGATCCGCCATGAATGGGCTGGATATTCTATCCCTAAGTATGAAAGGCCACCGGCTTTATATGGTTCACTTATCCCATTTTACAGTTCAGACGAGTAGGCCCTGATTCTGCCATCAAGCCTTTTCCTGCCTTCTGCCTCTGAAAGCTCCAGTCCGAGCTCGCATCTGTACCCATGAACTTTGTCCTACTCCCTGCGCGGCTAACGGTGCCTGACTCCAGCCTGTTGCCTGCCAAAAACTGTATTTCACCTTCAAGATTATCTGCTTTGCTCCGCTCCCTATCCAATGCATTCCTGTCTAGTAGTTTAAAGTAAACATTCTTTCAGCTACCGAGCAAAAGGCCCGGCTTCTCTGTCTTTATGCAAGTAATTCATAGCCCTGTTAATATGAAAGATTTCGGCCCTCGCATCTAGTGTAGACACTTAGACGCTTGTACACGCACTAACAGTCAGTATAGTCAGTATAGAATAAGATTCTACTCTAAGAGACCTTTCTTTCTGGATAACACAGTTCTTTAAACATAGGATATTAGATATGATTTGGGATTAGGTTGACATAACCCCAGACTTCTGTCTCCACATGTAGAGCTAAATGTCAAGTTCCCTTCACCCCCTAGTTACACGTCAGTCACACGTCATGCTGCTGCGTGCGCATCTCTGCCAAGTATTTCTACTGACATTGCGAAATTCTTTCATGGAACCACCCATTTATGACGTCATATCCAATGACGTTCTTTAGTTACACCCAGTTACACCCATTTTTGCTACGCATGTATGTCTTATCTTTGCTATCAATTGTTACGCCTCCTCCATCTGTTTCACTGTAATGCCTATTGTATAAAAATGATTACCTGTCAATAAAGTTGGGTATTCACTTCCTGAACCTTCGTGGTGATGGAATATGGAGCTCATCGATTTAAATTGATTATGGAATAAAGCCCGTTCCGAACCTCTAATACCACGGATTCTGCCTCTTATTTTACTGAGCTATTGTTATAGATTTTCCGCATCAAATTAAGTCCCGGTAATTAAATTATTTACCACATGAATGGCGCCCGAACAGGGACACTTTCTCATCTCACGCGCCGGAGGTGCGTTGCAGGCCCGGTCTCCTGTCACGGCTGGACGGACAACAACGCGTACCCACAGGATTTCCTGTATCTCCCTCCTGCCGAGCGGGGGTAACTGAGGCTGCGATCAACACCCAGACGAGGCGGTGAGAAGTGCGAAGTATCCCGACCAGAGCCTAGCTGAGAGAGCAAGATCCGAGGTATACAGAGGCCCACCAGTTCCGAAGTCCCGAAGCTCCGAAGTATCGAGTCGAGTCCAGTCCGGTCCGAGTCCAGTTCAGTTCAGTTCCGAGGCCTTCCGTTCCGAGCTACCCGGTGAGTACCATTATCGGGGAGGCGTTCTGACGTGCACATAGGTTGTGCCGGTCAAGACGGGTTTGGGTACACAAATCCGGTCTGCACTGTTTCAGCAGTGTACCTGTACTGTTTAGCAGTATATCAAGTATGTCTAGTATATGAAGTCAGAATTATCTAGTTAGTATCGAGTATTATGCTTAGTGAACGGCCATCATTGTTGTTCATTAAATGTTAAATGTTTTAAAGATGTTCTGCATATTGTGGTGTGAATGACTGTTCATTATTGTGTTTTCGTTGTATTAAACGTGTTCAAAATTAGGTATCAGATCAGATCAGTTCTCAAAATGCCGCTCTTTTCGAAATTAAGACAGATCAAAACTAGAAAAGGGTTACTCGAAGAAGCTGTTCCCATTCCTCCTAGGGACACTCCAGGGTACTTTATGTATCATAAACATGGCCTAGACGCCATATTATTTCTTGATTTATGGGTAGACTACACCAAGGAATTACCAGAAAGTCACAGGTGGCCCGCAGCTGGGACCTGGGATGCAGATTGCATCGTGAAAGTAGAGGAAGAATTATGGAAAAAGAAAGCTAGACAATCACAGAAAGACGCCATTGAATTATGGCGTAAAGAATCGTATAGACGTACAGAAAAAGCACGTAGACAGGAAGAGAAGAGTAAGGAGAATTCAAATAAAGTTCGAGAAAATATATTAATTGAAGAAGGTACTCTAGTAAAATCAGAACAAGGAGACAGACAACGAAATACCCTTATGAATGGTATGTATCCTCTCCTGGCCGAAGGATTACCTAAGGCTACGCCGGAGATACCAAAAGACTTGCCACCCCCATTGTTTCCGATAAAGGTACATCCCAAAGGACATCCCAGAACCGCAGAACATGTTTTTCTTTCCTCTTATTTAGACGACGCAGCTCCCGAGTATACTAATGCTGCGCCACATAGACCGCCTGCAGAGGGGGTTCAACGCCAAGACCCTCTTCCGTCTGTACCTCCGCAACAGCAAACTCCGACACAAGTTCAGGCAAGCACATCTGCTTCGACATCTGTATCCACACCTATAGTTGCTATGTCACGTTCGACGAATCCTTTCACATCCAGCACCCCAGGTGGGGCTACCGGAGGTGCATCAAACATTTTTTCCACGCCACCCAGAGTAAATAAACTTTCCTTTCAAGAATTAGCTCACCAACGTACGCCCAAACTAGTAACTCCCAACACGCTCAAGGAACTTCTAATAGACTGTAGATATGACCCGGTGCCCGGAAAAGGGGACGAAATGGTGCTAGCATCATTACGTATCCGACGAGCTGCTATATATTTAGGGAACCTACCAGGAATGACTACGCACTTAGAAAATATATATCACTTTGTCCAGTCAGGACGAGATTCCGAAAGTATTGACAGAGCCATGGAGTACCAAAAAGTGGAAATACAGGGGGAACTGTTACGTTTCCTCATAAATTGTGTGATTAGAAATCAAGACCGACCAGGGGTAAATCCGAAAGAAATGCAAATTCTTACCACATGGAGTCGGAATATATCAGAGGGGAGACATTATAAACGATCATGTATAGTAGCTATGTGCCGAAAGATCCGCAAAGAAATAGAACGAATACACGAAGAAAGATTAGCAGTAGACGAACCTGAACAAAACGAGGAGGAGGAGGAATTAGAACTGCCCACAGGACAGTTAGAAACCATGGCCTATGTAGGTAGAGGAAGATCTTGCAATAATACTAGATGCTTCACTGATCCGATACGTCCGGTACGTCCAGATAATAGCAGAAATTTCCAAACTCCTATAATAAATATAAGGTCCCCCGAACATTCGTTCCAAGCCGCTGACAACCTACTCCGAGAACGAAGGGGTTATCATATACTCGATTCTATGGACGAACAAGAATTAGCCAGGTCAGCCGTTCATTGGGTTGACAGTCCTGGAAAGTATAGTGACGACACACTAGCACACACGTTTTTGAACCTCGCTCCAGATGAACAGCGTTTAGCTGGTACCTATATGATTCAACAACTCCTTATATTATATAAAGGCCAACACTCCGATCCTGGTCCATTACCTGATATATTGACTAAATTACTCACGAATAAATGGAGAGGTTCAGGTACTGAGTTAATTAGAGAAATACTAGAATCCAGAAAGCAGTACATTCTTTTTGTATGTCCCGAACATGTTTCACTGCCCATCAAGGAAAGAACGACGTACTATATGGATAGACAGAATCCCTTACGCGAAGTGCACCCGATAAAAGGTGAGGACAATCAGTTTAAACGTGTGTTTGTATACACACCCATATCTAAAATAGAACTATTGGAAATGAAGAAGGTGGTACCCAGTCATGATAAAGACCCAGCGGGTTTCCACCGTGAAATTAAAGACATGTTGCTCATGGGAGAATATACCTATCCAGACATTATGACGATATTGAAGGTACTAATGCCTGCGGGCATTTACGAAAAACTCAAGGAAAAAGATTGGGAAGTGGGAGACCAAAAGATAGATTGGACAGCATTAGAAAACGAGGAAAAAGCTCGAGGTCCAGGTGCAGGGCTTGGGGAGAAGACCAAAACACTACCAGGTTTACTAGTACAGGTACTGCCACGTTTATTAACTACGAAAAAGGAAGACTGGGGTGCAATCTCAGCCTGTAAACAAAAGCAAGATGAAGACACTAGTGATTTCTACGCCCGATTCGAAAAATGTTTTGGTATAAATAGTGGAATAAAAGCAAGTAGCGAATCGTATCCACATCTGTTTGTGACAAAGTTAGTTGAAAATTCTTTGCCCCAAGTTAAGAATAGAGTATTGAAATTCGAGAGTACCTGGCAAGGTAACACTCCGTCACAAATGTTACAAATGCTACAGTACCATCACAATAGAATTAGAGAAGAACAAGAACATGAACAAAGACGCATGAAAGACACGAAAATGAAAATGCTAGTTTCCCAGACAGTTCCAGCTGACGGTCATAAAAAGGGTATGACACAGTCCAGTGTTTCAACAGGTCCTGTAAAAGGGACGTGCAATTATTGTAAACAGCCAGGTCATTATGTACACGATTGTCCAGTTTTAAAACATAATATCGCCATAGGTAATACTAAAGAAAGACCACGGCCACCTAGACAGGATCAGAACACACAAGGAGCTCCGCAGCATGCACAGTCCATGCCAGCTCCGCAACAGTCCATGCCAGCTCCACCACAGCAGCCTATTGCTGCCACACAAACAACGACACGACAGATGTACCAGACCGCACAGTATGACTATCCTGATTATCAACGATACTCATGAAACAGCCTAGAGAGGGAAGTTGGCTTACCCCTTATCGAGGTCCCTGTAGATCAAGAAGGACCTTATGTTCACAGTGAACTATTAGGCCAAGATAGAAAATTTTTACTTGATACAGGGGCAAGCCGAACAACCATAAAACGTAGTGAAGTTCCAGGGGCACCCCTCTCAGGCTCACAGAATATTTCCCTTGGGTTTTCAGGAAAACCTATCGTTAACGAAGTATCACAGCCTCTTCCCCTTACGATTGGTCCTTTGACACGAACTACAGATTTATTGCTTACTAAATCATGCCCAGAAAACTTGTTAGGTATAAAAACTTTGAAAGCTCTAGGAGCTATAATATGTTGTTCTCCGGAAGGAGTAAGATTGTTTTTACGTGATTTCAAAGGGCACTATGTGTCCCGAGACATGGATTCCCGACTGCAGACTTTACCCGCACATTTATGGGCACAAGGCCCTACAGATGTTGGTTGCATGAACATTACACCATATCGAGTCACACTAAAGGCAGGAGTGGTACTACCACGAATGCGACAATACAAGTTACCCCCAGATGCTGTAGTGGCTTTACTGCAAATCATTGACGAGCTTATTGGCCAAGGAGTGGTTGTGGAGACCGACTCCAATGTATGTAATTCACCGATAATTCCGATTCTTAAACGAACTGATCCAAAGGCTCCGCCAGTATATCGATTGGTTATTGATCTGCGCGAATTAAATAAATGTATTGTACCACAATACCCCGTAGTTCCAGACATTTCTTCATTACTGATAGCTATTGATTCCGAAGCAACATTCTTTACTGTAATTGATCTCAAGAATGCCTTTTTCAGCGTCCCAATAGATCCGGAAAGCCAATACTTGTTCGGATTTAGTTTAAATGGACGAAGCTTTAAATTCACACGCGCACCTCAAGGATTCACAGAAAGCCCCAGCATCTATAGCCAAGCACTGAAACGAGAACTTGACAGTATACACATGCCAGTCAACACTGCCCTGCTTCAATATGTCGATGATCTGCTGATCACCGCTAGAAGCGAACCTGAATGTGAAAAAGCCTCACTGACGGTTTTACATTTTTTGGCCGAAAAGGGGCACAAGGTGTCCCCTTCTAAGCTGCAATTCTGTGTCCAGCGAGTTGTTTATCTTGGTCACTCGCTGTCCAAGGAGGGAAGGCAGCTTACACCAGATCGCATCCAGTTAATAGCTAACATGCCAATACCCAAGACACAAAAGGAGGTGCGGGCTTTTATAGGCCTCACTTCATATTGTAGGCAGTGGATCCCTCAGTATGCATTTCTAGCAAAGCCACTCATTCAGTTGACAACACAGGAGGCAGCCACATCGACTGTCCTCCCTTGGACACAGGAACATACACAAGCTTTTGAAAGCCTAAAGAAAGCTTTATGTCAAGCACCCGTTTTAGCAACACCATGTTACTATAAACATTTTACACTCTTTGTTACAGAACGCGAAGGTACTGCTTTGTCAGTACTCACACAGGAACAAGCAGGATCACACAAACCCTGTGCTTATTTTTCTAGTACATTAGATCCCGTAGCTCAGGCTCTGCCTGCGTGCCTGAAATCAGTGGCAGCGACAGCTTTAGCAATTAGACAAAGCGATGCCATAGTGTTAGGACACCAATTGACAGTACAAGTACCACATGCAGTAGAGGTTCTCTTGAACCGCACACAGACACAACACTTGACTATAGCACGACTCACTGGTTACGAATTAACATTGTTTCAGCCACATATAGAAATCAGACATTGTAGTACATTGAATCCTGCCACACTGTTACCAGTAAACGGAACAGACCCACTTGCACATGATTGTATTGAAGTTATCACTATCACGACGAAACCTAGACAAGACTTGACAGATGTCCCATTGTCAGATCCAGACCTGACGTTGTATGTAGATGGTTCATGTATGAGAACAAGTACAGGAGAGTTAGTGGCCGCGTATGCAGTCACAACAGACACTGAAGTCATTGAAACAAATCGTATTAATACCTTGTCAGCTCAAGCAGCAGAGCTCATCGCTCTGACACAAGCCTGTATTCAAGCTACGAATAAGGAAGTCAACATATATACTGATTCACGTTATGCATTCGGAGTTGTACATGACTTCGGCGTGCTGTGGCGAGAGAGAGGTTATTTAACTTCCCACGGTACCCACATCCAGCACGGACCCCTTATTCATGCCTTACTAGATGCAATACATCTACCTACTGCAAAATCAATTATGAAATGTAAAGCTCATACGAAAGTTACTGATATCATTTCCCAAGGCAATGATTTAGCTGACAGAACAGCTAAACAGACTGCTCAAACCCACACGTCTGACATGACAAAGACAATAGTTCCGACACCAACACATTGCATGACGGTTAAGGATCCCGCTCTTGACGTAATCGACATACAGACACATGCTACACCAGATGAAATAAAGAAATGGACTGAATTAGGAGGGACCCAAACGGATCAAGGATGGATGACGAAGGAAAAATCTGTGTGGTTCCTTCCTGATTCAATGGTCCAAGTTATCATTAACACTGTACATAGTCCAGCGCACCTAGGAGAAAAAGCTATGCTAGACAGCATTCAACACATTTGGTTCAACAAACATTTACGAGCAGCAGCTAAACAAAAAGTCCGTACCTGTATGATCTGTTGTCAGTTTAACCCAGGTAAAAGCATTCCCGTAGAACAGGGTGGATTTCAGCCTCCTGATCACCCTTTTGAAGTCCTCCAGATGGATTATATCCAGATGGAACGATGTCGAGGATTCAACTACGTTCTTGTAGTTGTTTGTGCTCTTTCCCGTTGGACAGAGGCATACCCGGTTTCAGATTACACTGCCCCGACTACTGCCAAACAGTTAGTTCGAGAATTCTTCCCACGGTACGGTTTACCACGTGCTGTCTACTCAGATAACGGCCAGCCGTTCTCCTCCGAACTAATGAAACACGTTTCACTCTTGTTAGGCTATCAGTGGAGATTCCACTGTGTCCGACACCCCGAGGCAGCAGGTCTCGTGGAACGACATAATCAAACTCTGAAAATTAGATTGTAAAAAATATGTAGAGAGAAAGGTGTCGACTGGGTAGTAGCCCTACCAGTTGCACTCTTTTACATGAGAATGGTAGCGCACTCTCGAACAGGGCTATCCCCTTATGAGGTGATCTTCGGTAGACCACCAAATATGTGGGGGACGCCTATACCACGCAAAATAACTGATGTTGACTGTAACATGCTGACAGATTACTTGGCTTCCTTGATGTCTGCACTACAATCTTGTCGTTCACAGGTAGCTGCAGCCTTTCCCGACAACACCGAGGTGAAACCCCATGACGTAATTCCAGGGGATCTAGTTCTAGTGAGGAACTTTGATCGGAAGTCCCAGCTGGATCCTAGGTGGAGATCGCCTCAGCTCGTATTGTTAACAACGAGGACAGCCGTGAAGATCGAAGGTCGAAAAGGCTGGATACATTCAAGTCATATCAAGAAATTTCATGGACTACCATCCGATATAGAGACTAAACCCTGTATTACCTCAAAGACAGACTCAAAGCTTCCTTTGGTTGAACAAAATAACTCAGAACAATATAGACTAAAACTTAGGTCTAACAAGTCAGGCAATTTGATTGTTTAAGTCCTCTCCAAGGTGAATCGGTCGAATTTGTCTCTGACATGTATCAATTAGACCTGTATAGAGAAAGAAACAGAAGGATCAAGTTGAAACGACATGCGTACTGTAAATCACTGCGTAGTCATTGCACAGTGACGTTATTAATTTTGTTTTTCCTAAGTCTTTTAATAATTACTGCAAGTATATTGTTGCACACATATTATCCTATTTCTAAACATGTTCATAATGTTACTGCTGAACATTCTTTTAGTGAATTTCCCCCGCATGAGTTATCATATAGATTTGCGCTGCGCAACAACACTTTTATTAGTATGTTACATCATTCCCATCAGGTTAGCAATGCTACAAATTGTTGGATATGTGGCCGACTCCCTCCCTATCAGAACTATCAAGGAATTCTGCCTCTCTTCCCATATCCGTTCACACACAATGGCTCCTGTGGAGCATGGTTTAGTTTAATTAATTCCCTAGATTCGAATTCCGCAGTTTATCAAGACAACTGGGTATGGGGAAACTTGCACTTAGGTTTACTTAAAGTCTGCTACCCTGACAAGGAGGGACTTCCCAAAAGAACAGGAACTGATCTAGAAAATGAAGTATATGGATTAGGTAATTTCACGCTTAACCTCATGATCCTGAATGTCGAATCCGAAGCTGCCCCAATTTTGCCCGCTATGTCAGTATTTCCAGTTAAAGGTGAATTATGTATAAGAAAGAATGGCTCTATACACATGGGCCGCAGTAAATGCACCACTGTAATAGAATTCAGTGATCAAGGCAAGTCTACATTTAAAGCTTCTCGCCATTCCTACTTTGTATGTGGTCAGACTGCATATATACGTTTGCCTCTAGATTGGGATGGTACCTGCTACATTGGATTCCTTTTGCCACCTGTTTTTCTAGCTCCTCCTGATTATCATAGAAATACTCATTTAGTACACAATAGAGAACGGAGAGATCTCCCAATAGTCGATTACACTGAGACAGCATGGGAAAAATACACAGATTTCAATAAAGGTCTTTTTCCCTATATAGGTACAGTTACCAATAGTAAACTGATACGTAGATTAACCAGAACCCTTGAAGCAGTAGTGAACGAAACTATCTCCGCCTTAGGCAATTTAACAGAAGAGCAGTCTGCTATGCGGATTGTTGTGCTTCAAAATCGTCTTGTCCTTGACGTCATCCTGGCCGATAGGGGCGGAGCTTGTAGGGTCATCGGATCAAGCTGTTGCATTTTCATACCAGAAAATTCGCCATCTGTATATAAAGCCATAACTCGCCTTCATAAGATTGTAAGCCAGATACACCAGAATCCAGGCACCTGGACTTGGTCCGGTTGGTTTTGGAGTGTATTATCTACCTTTGGATGGAAGGTCCTATCCTTCCTAGGTATTGGCTTTCTCATACTATTCAGTTGCTGCTTATGCCTACAATGTGGACCAGCGATCTGTGGTCTGTGTGCCACATCGTGTATTCCACCACCAAGATTTCATTCATCACGGAAGAAGAAAGAAGAACAAATGATGCTATATGAACAGATCGATGGATTAATGAAGATTGATATCTCTTGACGGGCAAGTAGGGGACAAGGAGGGAATGTGGAAATATGG
This sequence comes from Triturus cristatus, assembly GCF_964204655.1. Classification (NCBI taxonomy): domain Eukaryota; kingdom Metazoa; phylum Chordata; class Amphibia; order Caudata; family Salamandridae; genus Triturus; species Triturus cristatus. Next base: position 14,379,699 of record NC_140583.1, read on the forward strand.
ATTTTTCTGGTCAGTTATGTCCCCTATCTTGGACCCCAACGGTTTCATGTATAAATCACAAGTACATGTATGTTTCCTCCAGTTCCAGTTATGAAGACGCAAACACATGTGCGTCCACCGCCAACATGTCCTCTTTCAGATCCGCCATGAATGGGCTGGATATTCTATCCCTAAGTATGAAAGGCCACCGGCTTTATATGGTTCACTTATCCCATTTTACAGTTCAGACGAGTAGGCCCTGATTCTGCCATCAAGCCTTTTCCTGCCTTCTGCCTCTGAAAGCTCCAGTCCGAGCTCGCATCTGTACCCATGAACTTTGTCCTACTCCCTGCGCGGCTAACGGTGCCTGACTCCAGCCTGTTGCCTGCCAAAAACTGTATTTCACCTTCAAGATTATCTGCTTTGCTCCGCTCCCTATCCAATGCATTCCTGTCTAGTAGTTTAAAGTAAACATTCTTTCAGCTACCGAGCAAAAGGCCCGGCTTCTCTGTCTTTATGCAAGTAATTCATAGCCCTGTTAATATGAAAGATTTCGGCCCTCGCATCTAGTGTAGACACTTAGACGCTTGTACACGCACTAACAGTCAGTATAGTCAGAATAGAATAAGATTCTACTCTAAGAGACCTTTCTTTCTGGATAACACAGTTCTTTAAACATAGGATATTAGATATGATTTGGGATTAGGTTGACATAACCCCAGACTTCTGTCTCCACATGTAGAGCTAAATGTCAAGTTCCCTTCACCCCCTAGTTACACGTCAGTCACACGTCATGCTGCTGCGTGCGCATCTCTGCCAAGTATTTCTGCTGACATTGCGAAATTCTTTCATGGAACCACCCATTTATGACGTCATATCCAATGACGTTCTTTAGTTACACCCAGTTACACCCATTTTTGCTACGCATGTATGTCTTATCTTTGCTATCAATTGTTACGCCTCCTCCATCTGTTTCACTGTAATGCCTATTGTATAAAAATGATTACCTGTCAATAAAGTTGGGTCTTCACTTCCCGAACCTTCGTGGTGATGGAATATGGAGCTCATCGATTTAAATTGATTATGGAATAAAGCCCGTTCCGAACCTCTAATACCACGGATTCTGCCTCTTATTTTACTGAGCTATTGTTATAGATTTTCCGCATCAAATTAAGTCCCGGTAATTAAATTATTTACCACAGAAGCCATGAACGTAGGGAATCACTGCAAGGGAAACCAGCGCAGGCAAAGAACCCGCCCACTCAACTACTGGTGGAAGCCATGAACGTAGGGAATCACTGCAAGGGAAACCAGCGCAGGCAAAGAACCTGCCCACCCCAATACTGGTGGAAGCCATGAACGCAGGGATTCACCGCAAGGGAAACCAGCGCATGCAAAGAACCCGCCCACCCCACTACTGGTGGAAGCCATGAACACAGGGAATCACTGCAAGGGAAACCAGCGCAGGCAAAGAAACCGCCCACCCCACTACTGGTGGAAGCCATGAACACAGGGAATCACCGCAAGGGAAACCAGCTCAGGCAAAGAACCCGCCCACTCAACTACTGGTGGAAGCCATGAACGCAGGGAAGCACTGCAAGGGAAACCAGCGCAGGCAAAGAACCCGCCCACTCAACTACTGGTGGAAGCCATGAACGCAGGGAATCACTGCAAGGGAAATCAGCGCATGCAAAGAACCCGCCCACTCAACTACTGGTGGAAGCCATGAACGCAGGGAATCACTGCAAGGGAAACCAGCGCAGGCAAAGAACCCGCCCACCCCACTACTGGTGGAAGCCATGAAACCAGGGAATGACTGCAAGGGGAATCACTGCAAGGGAAACCAGCGCAGGCAAAGAACCCGCCCACCCAACTAGTGCTGGAAGCCATGAACGCAGGGAATCATGCAAGGGAAACCAGTGCAGGCAAAGAATCCGCCCACCCCACTACTGGTGAAAGCCATGAACGCAGGGAATCACTGCAAGGGAAACCAGCGCATGCAAAGAACCCGCCCACTACTGGTGGAAGCCATGAACACAGGGAATCACTGCAAGGGAAACCAGCGCAGGCAAAGAACCCGCCCACTCAACTACTGGTGGAAGCCATGAACGCAGGGAATCACTGCAAGGGAAACCAGCGCAGGCAAAGAACCCGCCCACCCCACTACTGGTGGAAGCCATGAACGCAGGGAATCACTGTAAGGGAAACCAGCGCAGGCAAAGAACCCACCCACTCAACTACTGGTGGAAGCCATGAACGCAGGGAATCACTGCAAGGGAAACCAGCGCAGGCAATGAACCCGCCCACCCCACTACTGGTGGAAGCCATGAACGCAGGGAATCACTGCAAGGGAAACCAGCGCAGGCAAAGAACCCGCCCACTCAACTACTGGTGGAAGCCATGAACGCAGGGAATCACTGCAAGGGAAACCAGCGCAGGCAAAGAACCCGCCCACCCCACTACTGGTGGAAGCCATGAACGCAGGGAATCACCGCAAGGGAAACCAGCGCAGGCAAAGAACCCGCCCACCCCACTACTGGTGGAAGCCATGAACGTAGGGAATCACTGCAAGGGAAACCAGCGCATGCAAAGAAACCGCCCACCCCACTACTGGTGGAAGCCATGAACGCAGGGAATCATCGCAAGGGAAACCAGCGCAGGCAAAGAACCCGCCCACCCCACTACTGGTGGAAGCCATGAACACAGGGAATCACCGCAAGGGAAACCAGCGCAGGCAAAGAACCCGCCCACTCAACTACTGGTGGAAGCCATGAACGCAGGGAATCACCGCAAGGGAAACCAGCGCATGCAAAGAACCCGCCCACTCAACTTCTGGTGGAAGCCATGAACGCAGGGAATCACTGCAAGGGAAACCAGCGCAGGCAAAGAACCCGCCCACCCCACTACTGGTGGAAGCCATGAACGCAGGGAATCACTGCAAGGGAAACCAGCTCAGGCAAAGAACCCGCCCACCCCACTACTGGTGGAAGCCATGAACGCAGGGAATCACTGCAAGGGAAACCAGCTCAGGCAAAGAACCCGCCCACCCCACTACTGGTGGAAGCCATGAACACAGGGAATCACTGCAAGGGAAACCAGCGCAGGCAAAGAACCCGCCCACCCCACTACTGGTGGAAGCCATGAACGCAGGGAATCACTGCAAGGGAAACCAGCGCAGGCAAAGAACCCGCCCACTCAACTACTGGTGGAAGCCATGAACGCAGGGAATCACCGCAAGGGAAACCAGCGCATGCAAAGAACCCGCCCACCCCACTACTGGTGGAAGCCATGAACGCAGGGAATCACCGCAAGGGAAACCAGCGCAGGCAAAGAACCCGCCCACTCAACTACTGGTGGAAGCCATGAACGCAGGGAATCACTGCAAGGGAAACCAGCTCAGGCAAAGAACCCGCCCACTCAACTACTGGTGGAAGCCATGAACGCAGGGAATCACTGCAAGGGAAACCAGCTCAGGCAAAGAACCCGCCCACTCAACTACTGGTGGAAGCCATGAACGCAGGGAATCACTGCAAGGGAAACCAGCGCAGGCAAAGAACCCGCCACCCCACTACTGGTGGAAGCCATGAACACAGGGAAGCACTGCAAGGGAAACCAGTGCAGGCAAAGAACCCGCCCACCCCACTACTGGTGGAAGCCATGAACGCAGGGAATCACTGCAAGGGAAACCAGCTCAGGCAAAGAATCCGCCCACTCAACTACTGGTGGAAGCCATGAACGCAGGGAAGCACTGCAAGGGAAACCAGCGCAGGCAAAGAACCCGCCCACCACACTACTGGTGGAAGCCATGAAACCAGAGAATCATGCAAGGGAAACCAGCGCAGGCAAAGAACCCGCCACCCCACTACTGGTGGAAGCCATGAACGCAGGGAATCACTGCAAGGGAAACCAGCGCAGGCAAAGAACCCGCCCACCCCACTACTGGTGGAAACCATGAACGCAGGGAATCACTGCAAGGGAAACCAGCTCAGGCAAAGAACCCGCCCACCCCACTACTGATGGAAGCCATGAACGCAGGGAATCACTGCAAGTGAAACCAGTGCAGGCAAAGAACCCGCCCACTCAACTACTGGTGGAAGCCATGAACGCAGGGAATCACTGCAAGGGAAACCAGCGCAGGCAAAGAACCCGCCCACTCCACTACTGGTGGAAGCCATGAACGCAGGGAAGCACTGCAAGGGAAACCAGCGCAGGCAAAGAACCCGTCCACCCCACTACTGGTGGAAGCCATGAACGCAGGGAATCACCGCAAGGGAAACCACCGCATGCAAAGAACCCGCCCACTCAACTTTTGTAGGAGCCATGAACGTAGGGAATCACTGCAAGGGAAACCAGCGCATGCAAAGAACCCGCCCACCCCACTACTGGTGGAAGCCATGAACACAGGGAATCACTGCAAGGGAAACCAGCTCAGGCAAAGAACCCGCCCACTCAACTACTGGTGGAAGCCATGAACGCAGGGAATCACTGCAAGGGAAACCAGCGCAGGCAAAGAACCCGCCCACCCCACTACTGGTGGAAGCCATGAACGCAGGGAATCACTGCAAGGGAAACCAGCGCAGGCAAAGAACCCGCCCACTCAACTACTGGTGGAAGCCATGAACGCAGGGAATCACTGCAAGGGAAACCAGCGCAGGCAAAGAACCCGCCCACTCAACTACTGGTGGAAGCCATGAACGCAGGGAATCACCGCAAGGGAAACCAGTGCAGGCAAAGAACACGCCCACTCAACTACTGGTGGAAGCCATGAACGCAGGGAATCACTGCAATGGAAACCAGTGCAGGCAAAGAAACCGCCCACCCCACTACTGGTGGAAGCCATGAATGCAGGGAATCACTGCAAGGGAAACCAGCGCAGGCAAAGAACCCGCCCACCCCACTACTGGTGGAAGCCATGAACGCAGGGAATCACTGCAAGGGAAACCAGCGCAGGCAAAGAACCCGCTCACCCCACTACTGGTGGAAGCCATGAACGCAGGGAATCACTGCAAGGGAAACCAGCGCAGGCAAAGAACCCGCCCACTCAACTACTGGTGGAAGCCATGAACGTAGGGAATCACTGCAAGGGAAACCAGCGCAGGCAAAGAACCCGCCCACCACACTACTGGTGGAAGCCATGAACGCAGGGAATCACCGCAAGGGAAACCAGCGCAGGCAAAGAACCCGCCCACCCCTCAACTGGTGGAAGCCATGAACATAGGGAATCACTGCAAGGGAAACCAGCGCATGCAAAGAAACCGCCCACCCCACTACTGGTGGAAGCCATGAACGCAGGGAATCACCGTAAGGGAAACCAGCGCAGGCAAAGAACCCACCCACTCAACTACTGGTGGAAGCCATGAACGCAGGGAATCACCGCAAGGGAAACCAGCGCATGCAAAGAACCCGCCCACTCAACTTCTGGTGGAAGCCATGAACGCAGGGAATCACTGCAAGGGAAACCAGCGCAGGCAAAGAACCCGCCCACCCCACTACTGGTGGAAGCCATGAACGCAGGGAATCACTGCAAGGGAAACCAGCTCAGGCAAAGAACCAGCCCACCCCACTACTGGTGGAAGCCATGAACGCAGGGAATCACTGCAAGGGAAACCAGCTCAGGCAAAGAACCCGCCCACCCCACTACTGGTGGAAGCCATGAACACAGGGAATCACTGCAAGGGAAACCAGCGCAGGCAAAGAACCCGCCCACCCCACTACTGGTGGAAGCCATGAACGCAGGGAATCACTGCAAGGGAAACCAGCGCAGGCAAAGAACCCGCCCACTCAACTACTGGTGGAAGCCATGAACGCAGGGAATCACCGCAAGGGAAACCAGCGCATGCAAAGAACCCGCCCACCCCACTACTGGTGGAAGCCATGAACGCAGGGAATCACCGCAAGGGAAACCAGCGCAGGCAAAGAACCCGCCCACTCAACTACTGGTGGAAGCCATGAACGCAGGGAATCACTGCAAGGGAAACCAGCTCAGGCAAAGAACCCGCCCACTCAACTACTGGTGGAAGCCATGAACGCAGGGAATCACTGCAAGGGAAACCAGCGCAGGCAAAGAACCCGCCACCCCACTACGAGTGGAAGCCATGAACACAGGGAAGCACTGCAAGGGAAACCACTGCAGGCAAAGAACCCGCCCACCCCACTACTGGTGGAAGCCATGAACGCAGGGAATCACTGCAAGGGAAACCAGCTCAGGCAAAGAACCCGCCCACTCAACTACTGGTGGAAGCCATGAACGCAGGGAAGCACTGCAAGGGAAACCAGCGCAGGCAAAGAACCCGCCCACCACACTACTGGTGGAAGCCATGAAACCAGAGAATCATGCAAGGGAAACCAGCGCAGGCAAAGAACCCGCCCACCCCACTACTGGTGGAAGCCATGAACGCAGGGAATCACTGCAAGGGAAACCAGCGCAGGCAAAGAACCCGCCCACCCCACTACTGGTGGAAACCATGAACGCAGGGAATCACTGCAAGGGAAACCAGCTCAGGCAAAGAACCCGCCCACCCCACTACTGGTGGAAGCCATGAACGCAGGGAATCACTGCAAGGGAAACCAGTGCAGGCAAAGAACCCGCCCACTCAACTACTGGTGGAACCATGAACGCAGGGAATCACTGCAAGGGAAACCAGCGCAGGCAAAGAACCCACCCACTCCACTACTGGTGGAAGCCATGAACGCAGGGAAGCACTGCAAGGGAAACCAGCGCAGGCAAAGAACCCGCCCACCCCACTACTGGTGGAAGCCATGAACGCAGGGAATCACCGCAAGGGAAACCAGCGCATGCAAAGAACCCGCCCACTCAACTACTGGTGGAAGCCATGAACGTAGGGAATCACTGCAAGGGAAACCAGCGCATGCAAAGAACCCGCCCACCCCACTACTGGTGGAAGCCATGAACACAGGGAATCACTGCAAGGGAAACCAGCTCAGGCAAAGAACCCGCCCACTCAACTACTGGTGGAAGCCATGAACGCAGGGAATCACTGCAAGGGAAACCAGCGCAGGCAAAGAACCCGCCCACCCCACTACTGGTGGAAGCCATGAACGCAGGGAATCACTGCAAGGGAAAACAGCGCAGGCAAAGAACCCGCCCACTCAACTACTGGTGGAAGCCATGAACGCAGGGAATCACCGCAAGGGAAACCAGCGCAGGCAAAGAACACGCCCACTCAACTACTGGTGGAAGCCATGAACGCAGGGAATCACTGCAAGGGAAACCAGTGCAGGCAAAGAAACCGCCCACCCCACTACTGGTGGAAGCCATGAACGCAGGGAATCACTGCAAGGGAAACCAGCGCAGGCAAAGAACCCGCCCACCCCACTACTGGTGGAAGCCATGAACGCAGGGAATTACTGCAAGGGAAACCAGCGCAGGCAAAGAACCCGCTCACCCCACTACTGGTGGAAGCCATGAACGCAGGGAATCACTGCAAGGGAAACCAGCACAGGCAAAGAACCCACCCACTCAACTACTGGTGGAAGCCATGAACGTAGGGAATCACTGCAAGGGAAACCAGCGCAGGCAAAGAACCCGCCCACCACACTACTGGTGGAAGCCATGAACGCAGGGAATCACCGCAAGGGAAACCAGCGCAGGCAAAGAACCCGCCCACCCCACTACTGGTGGAAGCCATGAACGTAGGGAATCACTGCGAGGGAAACCAGCGCATGCAAAGAAACCGCCCACCCTAACTGCTGGTGGAAGCCATGAACGCAGGGAATCACCGCAAGGGAAACCAGCGCAGGCAAAGAACCCGCCCACCCCACTACTGGTGGAAGCCATGAACGTAGGGAATCACTGCAAGGGAAACCAGCGCATGCAAAGAAACCGCCCACCCCACTACTGGTGGAAGCCATGAACGCAGGGAATCATCGCAAGGGAAACCAGCGCAGGCAAAGAACCCGCCCACCCCACTACTGGTGGAAGCCATGAACGCAGGGAATCACCGCAAGGGAAACCAGCGCAGGCAAAGAACCCGCCCACTCAACTACTGGTGGAAGCCATGAACGCAGGGAATCACCGCAAGGGAAACCAGCGCATGCAAAGAACCCGCCCACTCAACTTCTGGTGGAAGCCATGAACGCAGGGAATCACTGCAAGGGAAACCAGCGCAGGCAAAGAACCCGCCCACGCCACTACTGGTGGAAGCCATGAACGCAGGGAATCACTGCAAGGGAAACCAGCTCAGGCAAAGAACCCACCCACCCCACTACTGGTGGAAGCCATGAACGCAGGGAATCACTGCAAGGGAAACCAGCTCAGGCAAAGAACCCGCCCACCCCACTACTGGTGGAAGCCATGAACGCAGGGAATCACTGCAAGGGAAACCAGTGCAGGCAAAGAACCCGCCCACCCCACTACTGGTGGAAGCCATGAACGCAGGGAATTAGTGCAAGGGAAACCAGCTCAGGCAAAGAACCCGCCCACCCCACTACTGGTGGAAGCCATGAACGCAGGGAATCACTGCAAGGGAAACCAGTGCAGGCAAAGAACCCGCCCACTCAACTACTGGTGGAAGCCATGAACGCAGGGAATTACTGCAAGGGGAACCAGTGCAGGCAAAGAAACAGCCCACTCAACTGCTGGTGGAAGCCATGAACGCAGGGAATCACCGCAAGGGAAACCAGCGCATGCAAAGAACCCGCTCACCCCACTACTGGTGGAAGCCATGAACGCAGGGAATCACTGCAAGGGAAACCAGCGCAGGCAAAGAACCCGCCCACCCCACTACTGGTGGAAGCTATGAACGCAGGGAATCACTGCAAGGGAAACCAGCGCAGGCAAAGAACCCGCCCACTCAACTACTGGTGGAAGCCATGAACGTAGGGAATCACTGCAAGGGAAACCAGCGCAGGCAAAGAACCCGCCCACCCCACTACTGGTGGAAGCCATGAACGCAGGGAAGCACTGCAAGGGAAACCAGCGCAGGCAAAGAACCCGCCCACCCCACTACTGGTCGAAGCCATGAACGCAGGGAATCACCGCAAGGGAAACCAGCGCATGCAAAGAACCCGCCCACTCAACTACTGGTGGAAGCCATGAACCTAGGGAATCACTGCAAGGGAAACCAGCGCATGCAAAGAACCCGCCCACCCCACTACTGATGGAAGCCATGAACACAGGGAATCACTGCAAGGGAAACCAGCTCAGGCAAAGAACCCGCCCACTCAACTACTGGTGGAAGCCATGAACGCAGGGAAGCACTGCAAGGGAAACCAGCGCAGGCAAAGAACCCGCCCACCCCACTACTGGTGGAAGCCATGAACGCAGGGAATCACCGCAAGGGAAACCAGCGCAGGAAAAGAACCCGCCCACCCCACTACTGGTGGAAGCCATGAACGCAAGGAATCACTGCAAGGGAAACCAGCGCAGGCAAAGAACCCACCCACCCCACTACTGGTGGAAGCCATGAACGCAGGGAATCACTGCAAGGGAAACCAGCGCAGGCAAAGAACCCGCCCACCCCACTACTGGTGGAAGCCATGAACGCAGGGAATCACTGCAAGGGAAACCAGCGCAGGCAAAGAACCCGCCCACCCCACTACTGGTGGAAGCCATGAACGCAGGGAATCACTGCAAGGAAAACCAGCTCAGGCAAAGAACCCGCCCACCCCACTACTGGTGGAAGCCATGAACGCAGGGAATCACTGCAAGGGAAACCAGCTCAGGCAAAGAACCCGCCCACCCCACTACTGGTGGAAGCCGTGAACGCAGGGAAGCACTGCAAGGGAAACCAGCGCACGCAAAGAACCCGCCCACTCCACTACTGGTGGAAGCCATAAACGCAGGGAATCACCGCAAGGGAAACCAGCGCATGCAAAGAACCCGCCCACCCCACTACTGGTGGAAGCCATGAACGCAGGGAATCACTGCAAGGGAAACCAGCTCAGGCAAAGAACCCGCCCACCCCAATACTGGTGGAAGCCATGAACACAGGGAATCACTGCAAGGGAAACCAGCTCAGGCAAAGAACCCCTCCCACTCAACTACTGGTGGAAGCCATGAACGCAGGGAATCACTGCAAGGGAAACCAGCGCATGCAAAGAACCCGCCCACCCCACTACTGGTGGAAGCCATGAACGCAGGGAATCACCGCAAGGGAAACCAGCGCATGCAAAGAACCCGCCCACCCCACTACTGGTGGAAGCCATGAACACAGGGAATCACTGCAAGGGAAACCAGCGCAGGCAAAGAAACCGCCCACCCCACTACTGGTAGAAGCCATGAACGCAGGGAATCACTGCAAGGGAAACCAGCTCAGGCAAAGAACCCGCCCACCCCACTACTGGTGGAAGCCTTGAACCCAGGGAAGCACTGCAAGAGAAACCAGCGCAGGCAAAGAACCCGCCCACCCCACTACTGGTGGAAGCCATGAACACAGGGAATCACTGCAAGGGAAACCAGCGCAGGCAAAGAACCCGCCCACCCCACTACTGGTGGAAGCCATGAACGTAGGGAATCACTGCATGGGAAACCAGCGCATGAAAAGAACCCGCCCACTCAACTAATGGTGGAAGCCATGAACGTAGGGAATCACTGCAAGGGAAACCAGCGCATGCAAAGAACCCGCCCACCCCACTACTGGTGGAAGCCATGAACGCAGGGAATCACCGCAAGGGAAACCAGCGCATGCAAAGAACCCGCCCACCCCACTACTGGTGGAAGCCATGAACGCCAGGAATCACTGCAAGGGAAACCAGCGCAGGCAAAGAAACCGCCCACCCCACTACTGGTGGAAGCCATGAACACAGGGAATCACTGCAAGGGAAACCAGCGCAGGCAAAGAACCCGCCCACCCCACTACTGGTGGAAGCCATGAACGCAGGGAAGCACTGCAAGGGAAACCAGCGCAGGCAAAGAACCCGCCCACCCCACTACTGGTCGAAGCCATGAACGTAGGGAATCACCGCAAGGGAAACCAGCGCATGCAAAGAACCCGCCCACTCAACTACTGGTGGAAGCCATGAACCTAGGGAATCACTGCAAGGGAAACCAGCGCATGCAAAGAACCCGCCCACCCCACTACTGGTGGAAGCCATGAACACAGGGAATCACTGCAAGGGAAACCAGCTCAGGCAAAGAACCCGCCCACTCAACTACTGGTGGAAGCCATGAACGCAGGGAAGCACTGCAAGGGAAACCAGCGCAGGCAAAGAACCCGCCCACCCCACTACTGGTGGAAGCCATGAACGCAGGGAATCACCGCAAGGGAAACCAGCGCAGGAAAAGAACCCGCCCACCCCACTACTGGTGGAAGCCATGAACGCAAGGAATCACTGCAAGGGAAACCAGCGCAGGCAAAGAACCCGCCCACCCCACTACTGGTGGAAGCCATGAACGCAGGGAATCACTGCAAGGGAAACCAGCGCAGGCAAAGAACCCGCCCACCCCACTACTGGTGGAAGCCATGAACGCAGGGAATCACTGCAAGGGAAACCAGCGCAGGCAAAGAACCCGCCCACCCCACTACTGGTGGAAGCCATGAACGCAGGGAATCACTGCAAGGGAAACCAGCTCAGGCAAAGAACCCGCCCACCCCACTACTGGTGGAAGCCATGAACGCAGGGAATCACTGCAAGGGAAACCAGCTCAGGCAAAGAACCCGCCCACCCCACTACTGGTGGAAGCCGTGAACGCAGGGAAGCACTGCAAGGGAAACCAGCGCAGGCAAAGAACCCGCCCACTCCACTACTGGTGGAAGCCATAAACGCAGGGAATCACCGCAAGGGAAACCAGCGCATGCAAAGAACCCGCCCACCCCACTACTGGTGGAAGCCATGAACGCAGGGAATCACTGCAAGGGAAACCAGCTCAGGCAAAGAACCCGCCCACCCCAATACTGGTGGAAGCCATGAACACAGGGAATCACTGCAAGGGAAACCAGCTCAGGCAAAGAACCCCTCCCACTCAACTACTGGTGGAAGCCATGAACGCAGGGAATCACTGCAAGGGAAACCAGCGCATGCAAAGAACCCGCCCACCCCACTACTGGTGGAAGCCATGAACGCAGGGAATCACCGCAAGGGAAACCAGCGCATGCAAAGAACCCGCCCACCCCACTACTGGTGGAAGCCATGAACACAGGGAATCACTGCAAGGGAAACCAGCGCAGGCAAAGAAACCGCCCACCCCACTACTGGTAGAAGCCATGAACGCAGGGAATCACTGCAAGGGAAACCAGCTCAGGCAAAGAACCCGCCCACCCCACTACTGGTGGAAGCCATGAACCCAGGGAAGCACTGCAAGAGAAACCAGCGCAGGCAAAGAACCCGCCCACCCCACTACTGGTGGAAGCCATGAACACAGGGAATCACTGCAAGGGAAACCAGCGCAGGCAAAGAACCCGCCCACCCCACTACTGGTGGAAGCCATGAACGTAGGGAATCACTGCATGGGAAACCAGCGCATGCAAAGAACCCGCCCACTCAACTAATGGTGGAAGCCATGAACGTAGGGAATCACTGCAAGGGAAACCAGCGCATGCAAAGAACCCGCCCACCCCACTACTGGTGGAAGCCATAACCGCAGGGAATCACCGCAAGGGAAACCAGCGCATGCAAAGAACCCGCCCACCCCACTACTGGTGGAAGCCATGAACGCCGGGAATCACTGCAAGGGAAACCAGCGCAGGCAAAGAAACCGCCCACCCCACTACTGGTGGAAGCCATGAACACAGGGAATCACTGCAAGGGAAACCAGCGCAGGCAAAGAACCCGCCCACCCCACTACTGGTGGAAGCCATGAACGCAGGGAATCACTGCAAGGGAAACCAGCGCAGGCAAAGAACCCGCCCACCCCACTACTGGTGGAAGCCATGAACGCAGGGAATCACTGCAAGGGAAACCAGTGCAGGCAAAGAAACCGCCCACCCCACTACTGGTGGAAGCCATGAACGCAGGGAATCACTGCAAGGGAAACCAGCTCAGGCAAAGAACCCGCCCACCCCACTACTGGTGGAAGCCATTAACGCAGGGAATCACTGCAAGGGAAACCAGCGCAGGCAAAGAACCCGCCCACCCCACTACTGGTGGAAGCCATGAATGCAGGGAATCACTGCAAGGGAAACCAATGCAGGCAAAGAACCCGCCCACCCCACTACTGGTGGAAGCCATGAACGCAGGGAATCACTGCAAGGGAAACCAGCGCAGGCAAAGAACCCGCCCACCCCACTACTGGTGGAAGCCATGAACGCAGGGAATCACTGCAAGGGAAACCAGCGCATGCAAAGAACCCGCCCACCCCACTACTGGTGGAAGCCATGAACGCAGGGAATCACTGCAAGGGAAACCAGCGCATGCAAAGAACCCGCCCACCCCACTACTGGTGGAAGCCATGAACACAGGGAATCACTGCAAGGGAAACCAGCTCAGGCAAAGAACCCGCCCACTCAACTACTGGTGGAAGCCATGAACGCAGGGAAGCACTGCAAGGGAAACCAGCGCAGGCAAAGAACCCGCCCACCCCACTACTGGTGGAAGCCATGAACGCAGGGAATCACCGCAAGGGAAACCAGCGCAGGCAAAGAACCCGCCCACCCCACTACTGGTGGAAGCCATGAACGCAGGGAATCACCGCAAGGGAAACCAGCGCAGGCAAAGAACCCGCCCACCCCACTACTGGTGGAAGCCATGAACGCCGGGAATCACTGCAAGGGAAACCAGCGCAGGCAAAGAACCCGCCCACCCCACTACTGGTGGAAGCCATGAACGCAGGGAATCACTGCAAGGGAAACCAGCGCAGGCAAAGAACCCGCCCACCCCCCTACTGGTGGAAGCCATGAACGCAGGGAATCACTGCAAGGGAAACCAGCTCAGGCAAAGAACCCGCCCACCCCACTACTGGTGGAAGCCATGAACGCAGGGAATCACTGCAAGGGAAACCAGCTCAGGCAAAGAACCCGCCCACCCCACTACTGGTGGAAGCCATGAACGCAGGGAAGCACTGCAAGGGAAACCAGCGCAGGCAAAGAACCCGCCTACTCCACTACTGGTGGAAGCCATAAACGCAGGGAATCACCGCAAGGGAAACCAGCGCATGCAAAGAACCCGCCCACCCCACTACTGGTGGAAGCCATGAACGCAGGGAATCACTGCAAGGGAAACCAGCTCAGGCAAAGAACCCGCCCACCCCACTACTGGTGGAAGCCATGAACACAGGGAATCACTGCAAGGGAAACCAGCTCAGGCAAAGAACCCCTCCCACTCAACTACTGGTGGAAGCCATGAACGCAGGGAATCACTGCAAGGGAAACCAGCGCATGCAAAGAACCCGCCCACCCCACTACTGGTGGAAGCCATGAACGCAGGGAATCACCGCAAGGGAAACCAGCGCATGCAAAGAACCCGCCCACCCCACTACTGGTGGAAGCCATGAACACAGGGAATCACTGCAAGGGAAACCAGCGCAGGCAAAGAAACCGCCCACCCCACTACTGGTAGAAGCCATGAACGCAGGGAATCACTGCAAGGGAAACCAGCTCAGGCAAAGAACCCACACACCCCACTACTGGTGGAAGCCATGAACCCAGGGAAGCACTGCAAGAGAAACCAGCGCAGGCAAAGAACCCGCCCACCCCACTACTGGTGGAAGCCATGAACACAGGGAATCACTGCAAGGGAAACCAGCGCAGGCAAAAAACCCGCCCACCCCACTACTGGTGGAAGCCATGAACGTAGGGAATCACTGCAAGGGAAACCAGCGCATGCAAAGAACCCGCCCACTCAACTAATGGTGGAAGCCATGAACGTAGGGAATCACTGCAAGGGAAACCAGCGCATGCAAAGAACCCGCCCACCCCACTACTGGTGGAAGCCATGAACGCAGGGAATCACCGCAAGGAAAACCAGCGCATGCAAAGAACCCGCCCACCCCACTACTGGTGGAAGCCATGAACACAGGGAATCACTGCAAGGGAAACCAGCGCAGGCAAAGAAACCGCCCACCCCACTACTGGTGGAAGCCATGAACACAGGGAATCACTGCAAGGGAAACCAGCGCAGGCAAAGAACCCGCCCACCCCACTACTGGTGGAAGCCATGAACGCAGGGAATCACTGCAAGGGAAACCAGCTCAGGCAAAGAACCCGCCCACCCCACTACTGGTGGAAGCCATGAACGCAGGGAATCACTGCAAGGGAAACCAGCGCAGGCAAAGAACCCGCCCACCCCACTACTGGTGGAAGCCATGAACGCAGGGAATCACTGCAAGGGAAACCAGTGCAGGCAAAGAACCCGCCCACCCCACTACTGGTGGAAGCCATGAACGCAGGGAATCACTGCAAGGGAAACCAGCGCAGGCAAAGAACCCGCCCACCCCACTACTGGTGGAGGCCATGAACGCAGGGAATCACTGCAAGGGAAACCAGCGCATGCAAAGAACCCGCCACCCCACTACTGGTGGAAGCCATGAACGCAGGGAATTACTGCAAGGGAAACCAGCGCATGCAAAGAACCCGCCCACCCCACTACTGGTGGAAGCCATGAACACAGGGAATCACTGCAAGGGAAACCAGCTCAGGTAAAGAACCCGCCCACTCAACTACTGGTGGAAGCCATGAACGCAGGGAAGCACTGCAAGGGAAACCAGCGCAGGCAAAGAACCCGCCCACCCCACTACTGGTGGAAGCCATGAACGCAGGGAATCACCGCAAGGGAAACCAGTGCAGGCAAAGAACCCGCCCACCCCACTACTGGTGGAAGCCATGAATGCAGGGAATCACTGCAAGGGAAACCAGCGCAGGCAAAGAACCCGCCCACCCCACTACTGGTGGAAGCCATGAACGCAGGGAATCACTGCAAGGGAAACCAGCGCAGGCAAAGAACCCGCCCACCCCACTACTGGTGGAAGCCATGAACGCAGGGAATCACTGCAAGGGAAACCAGCGCAGGCAAAGAACCCGCCCACCCCACTACTGGTGGAAGCCATGAACGCAGGGAATCACTGCAAGGGAAACCAGCTCAGGCAAAGAACCCGCCCACCCCACTACTAGTGGAAGCCATGAACGCAGGGAATCACTGCAAGGGAAACCAGCTCAGGCAAAGAACCCGCCCATCCCACTACTGGTGGAAGCCATGAACGCAGGGAAGCACTGCAAGGGAAACTAGCGCAGGCAAAGAACCCGCCCACTCCACTACTGGTGGAAGCCATAAACGCAGGGAATCACCGCAAGGGAAACCAGCGCATGCAAAGAACCCGCCCACCCCACTACTGGTGGAAGCCATGAACGCAGGGAATCACTGCAAGGGAAACCAGCTCAGGCAAAGAACCCGCCCACCCCACTACTGGTGGAAGCCATGAACACAGGGAATCACTGCAAGGGAAACCAGCTCAGGCAAAGAACCCCTACCACTCAACTACTGGTGGAAGCCATGAACGCAGTTAATCACTGCAAGGGAAACCAGCGCATGCAAAGAACCCGCCCACCCCACTACTGGTGGAAGCCATGAACGCAGGGAATCACCGCAAGGGAAACCAGCGCATGCAAAGAACCCGCCCACCCCACTACTGGTGGAAGCAATGAACACAGGGAATCACTGCAAGGGAAACCAGCGCAGGCAAAGAAACCGCCCACCCCACTACTGGTAAAAGCCATGAACGCAGGGAATCACTGCAAGGGAAACCAGCTCAGGCAAAGAACCCGCCCACCCCACTACTGGTGGAAGCCATGAACCTAGGGAAGCACTGCAAGAGAAACCAGCGCATGCAAAGAACCCGCCCACACAACTACTGGTGGAAGCCATGAACGCAGGGAATCACCGAAAGGGAAACCAGCGCATGCAAAGAACCCGCCCACCCCACTACTGGTGGAAGCCATGAACACAGGGAATCACTGCAAGGGAAACCAGCGCAGGCAAAGAAACCGCCCACCCCACTACTGGTGGAAGCCATGAACACAGGGAATCACTGCAAGGGAAACCAGCGCAGGCAAAGAACCCGCCCACCCCACTACTGGTGGAAGCCATGAACGCAGGGAATCACTGCAAGGGAAACCAGTGCAGGCAAAGAAACCGCCCACCCCACTACTGGTGGAAGCCATGAACGCAGGGAATCACTGCAAGGGAAACCAGCTAAGGCAAAGAACCTGCCCATCCCACTACTGGTGAAAGCCATGAACACAGGGAATCACTGCAAGGGAAACCAGCGCAGGCAAAGAACCCGCCCACCCCACTACTGGTGGAAGCCATGAACGCAGGGAATCACTGCAAGGGAAACCAGTGCAGGCAAAGAACCCGCCCACCCCACTACTGGTGGAAGCCATGAACGCAGGGAATCACTGCAAGGGAAACCAGCGCAGGCAAAGAACCCACTCAACTACTGGTGGAAGCCATGAACGCAGGGAATCACTGCAAGGGAAACCAGCGCAGGCAAAGAACCCGCCCACCCCACTACTGGTGGAAGCCATGAACGCAGGGAATCACAGCAAGGGAAACCAGTGCAGGCAAAGAACCCGCCCACCCCACTACTGGTGGAAGCCATGAACGCAGGGAATCACCGCAAGGGAAACCAGGGCATGCAAAGAACCCGCCCACTCAACTACTGGTGGAAGCCATGAACGCAGGGAATCACTGCAAGGGAAACCAGCGCAGGCAAAGAACCCGCCCACTCAACTACTGGTGGAAGCCATGAACGCAGGGAATCACCGCAAGGGAAACCAGCGCATGCAAAGAACCCGCCCACCCCACTACTGGTGGAAGCCATGAACGCAGGGAATCACCGCAAGGGAAACCAGCGCAGGCAAAGAACCCGCCCACCCCACTACTGGTGGAAGCCATGAACGCAGGGAAGCACTGCAAGGGAAACCAGCGCAGGCAAAGAACCCGCCCACCCCACTACTGGTGGAAGCCATGAACGCAGGGAATCACTGCAAGAGAAACCAGCGCAGGCAAAGAACCCGCCCACCCCACTACTGGTGGAAGCCATGAACGCAGGGAATCACCGCAAGGGAAACCAGCGCAGGCAAAGAACCCGCCCACTCAACTACTGGTGGAAGCCATGAACGCAGGGAATCACTGCAAGGGAAACCAGCGCAGGCAAAGAACCCGCCCACTCAACTACTGGTGGAAGCCATGAACGCAGGGAATCACCGCAAGGGAAACCAGCGCATGCAAAGAACCCGCCCACCCCACTACTGGTGGAAGCCATGAACGCAGGGAATCACCGCAAGGGAAACCAGCGCAGGCAAAGAACCCGCCCACCCCACTACTGGTGGAAGCCATGAACGCAGGGAAGCACTGCAAGGGAAACCAGCGCAGGCAAAGAACCCGCCCACCCCACTACTGGTGGAAGCCATGAACGCAGGGAATCACTGCAAGAGAAACCAGCGCAGGCAAAGAACCCGCCCACCCCACTACTGGTGGAAGCCATGAACGCAGGGAATCACCGCAAGGGAAACCAGCGCAGGCAAAGAACCCGCCCACTCAACTACTGGTGGAAGCCATGAACGCAGGGAATCACTGCAAGGGAAACCAGCTCAGGCAAAGAACCCGCCCACTCAACTACTGGTGGAAGCCATGAACGTAGGGAATAACTGCAAGGGAAACCAGCGCATGCAAAGAACCCGCCCACTCAACTACTGGTGGAAGCCATGAACGCAGGGAATCACTGCAAGGGAAACCAGCGCAGGCAAAGAACCCGCCCACCCCACTACTGGTGGAAGCCATGAACGCAGGGAATCACAGCAAGGGAAACCAGCGCAGGCAAAGAACCCGCCCACCCCACTACTGGTGGAAGCCATGAACGCAGGGAATCACTGCAAGGGAAACCAGCGCAGGCAAAGAACCCGCCCACCCCACTACTGGTGGAAGCCATGAACGCAGGGAATCACTGCAAGGGAAACCAGCGCAGGCAAAGAACCCGCCCACCCCACTACTGGTGGAAGCAATGAACGCAGGGAATCACTGCAAGGGAAACCAGCTCAGGCAAAGAACCCGCCCACCCCACTACTGGTGGAAGCCATGAACACAGGGAATTACTGCAAGGGAAACCAGCGCATGCAAAGAACCCGCCCACTCAACTACTGGTGGAAGCCATGAACGCAGGGAATCACAGCAAGGGAAACCAGCGCAGGCAAAGAACCCGCCCACCCCACTACTGGTGGAAGCCATGAACACAGGGAAGCACTGCAAGGGAAACCAGTGCAGGCAAAGAACCCGCCCACCCCACTACTGGTGGAAGCCATGAACGCAGGGAATCACTGCAAGGGAAACCAGCTCAGGCAAAGTACCCGCCCACCCCACTGCTGGTGGAAGCCATGAACGCAGGGAATCACAGCAAGGGAAACCAGCGCAAGCAAAGAACCGCCCACCACACTACTGGTGGAAGCCATGAACGCAGGGAATCACCGCAAGGGAAACCAGCACATGCAAAGAACCCGCCCACTCAACTACTGGTGGAAGCTATGAACGCAGGGAAGCACTGCAAGGGAAACCAGCGCAGGCAAAGAACCCGCCCACCACACTACTGGTGGAAGCCATGAAACCAGAGAATCATGCAAGGGAAACCAGCGCAGGCAAAGAACCCGCCCACCCCACTACTGGTGGAAGCCATGAACGCAGGGAATCACTGCAAGGGAAACCAGCGAAGGCAAAGAACCCGCCCACCCCACTACTGGTGGAAGCCATGAACGCAGGGAATCACTGCAAGGGAAACCAGCGCAGGCAAAAAACCCCCCCACTCAACTACTGGTGGAAGCCATGAACGTAGGGAATCACTGCAAGGGAAATCAGCGCAGGGAAAGAACCCGCCCACTCAACTACTGGTGGAAGCCATGAACGCAGGGAATCACTGCAAGGGAAACCAGCGCAGGCAAAGAACCCGCCCACTCAACTACTGGTGGAAGCCATGAACGCAGGGAATCACCGCAAGGGAAACCAGCGCATGCAAAGAACCCGCCCACCCCACTACTGGTGGAAGCCATGAACGCAGGGAATCACTGCAAGGGAAACCAGCGCAGGCAAAGAACCCGCCCACCCCACTACTGGTGGAAGCCATGAACGCAGGGAATCACTGCAAGGGAAACCAGCGCAGGCAAAGAACCCGCACACCCCACTACTGGTGGAAGCCATGAACGCAGGGAATCACTGCAAGGGAAACCAGCTCAGGCAAAGAACCCCTCCCACTCAACTACTGGTGGAAGCCATGAACGCAGGGAATCACTGCAAGGGAAACCAGCGCATGCAAAGAACCCGCCCACCCCACTACTGGTGGAAGCCATGAACGCAGGGAATCACCGCAAGGGAAACCAGCGCATGCAAAGAACCCGCCCACCCCACTACTGGTGGAAGCCATGAACACTGGGAATCACTGCAAGGGAAACCAGCGCAGGCAAAGAAACCGCCCACCCCACTACTGGTAGAAGCCATGAACGCAGGGAATCACTGCAAGGGAAACCAGCTCAGGCAAAGAACCCGCCCACCCCACTACTGGTGGAAGCCATGAACCCAGGGAAGCACTGCAAGAGAAACCAGCGCAGGCAAAGAATCCGCCCACCCCACTACTGGTGGAAGCCATGAACACAGGGAATCACTGCAAGGGAAACCAGCGCAGGCAAAGAACCCGCCCACCCCACTACTGGTGGAAGCCATGAACGTAGGGAATCACTGCAAGGGAAACCAGCGCATGCAAAGAACCCGCCCACTCAACTAATGGTGGAAGCCATGAACGTAGGGAATCACTGCAAGGGAAACCAGCGCATGCAAAGAACCCGCCCACCCCACTACTGGTGGAAGCCATGAACGCAGGGAATCACCGAAAGGGAAACCAGCGCATGCAAAGAACCCGCCCACCCCACTACTGGTGGAAGCCATGAACACAGGGAATCACTGCAAGGGAAACCAGCGCAGGCAAAGAAACCGCCCACCCCACTACTGGTGGAAGCCATGAACACAGGGAATCACTGCAAGGGAAACCAGCGCAGGCAAAGAACCCGCCCACCCCACTACTGGTGGACGCCATGAACGCAGGGAATCACTGCAAGGGAAACCAGTGCAGGCAAAGAAACCGCCCACCCCACTACTGGTGGAAGCCATGAACGCAGGGAATCACTGCAAGGGAAACCAGCTCAGGCAAAGAACCTGCCCACCCCACTACTGGTGGAAGCCATGAACACAGGGAATCACTGCAACGGAAACCAGCGCAGACAAAGAACCCGCCCACCCCACTACTGGTGGAAGCCATGAACGCAGGGAATCACTGCAAGGCAAACCAGTGCAGGCAAAGAACCCGCCCACCCCACTACTGGTAGAAGCCATGAACGCAGGGAATCACTGCAAGGGAAACCAGCGCAGGCAAAGAACCCGCCCACTCAACTACTGGTGGAAGCCATGAACGCAGGGAATCACTGCAAGGGAAACCAGCGCAGGCAAAGAACCCGCCCACCCCACTACTGGTGGAAGCCATGAACGCAGGGAATCACAGCAAGGGAAACCAGTGCAGGCAAAGAACCCGCCCACCCCACTACTGGTGGAAGCCATGAACGCAGGGAATCACCGCAAGGGAAACCAGCGCATGCAAAGAACCCGCCCACTCAACTACTGGTGGAAGCCATGAACGCAGGGAATCACTGCAAGGGAAACCAGCGCAGGCAAAGAACCCACCCACTCAACTACTGGTGGAAGCCATGAACGCAGGGAATCACCGCAAGGGAAACCAGCGCATGCAAAGAACCCGCCCACCCCACTACTGGTGGAAGCCATGAACGCAGGGAATCACCGCAAGGGAAACCAGCGCAGGCAAAGAACCCGCCCACCCCACTACTGGTGGAAGCCATGAACGCAGGGAAGCACTGCAAGGGAAACCAGCGCAGGCAAAGAACCCGCCCACCCCACTACTGGTGGAAGCCATGAACGCAGGGAATCACTGCAAGAGAAACCAGCGCAGGCAAAGAACCCGCCCACCCCACTACTGGTTGAAGCCATGAACGCAGGGAATCACCGCAAGGGAAACCAGCGCAGGCAAAGAACCCGCCCACTCAACTACTGGTGGAAGCCATGAACGCAGGGAATCACTGCAAGGGAAACCAGCTCAGGCAAAGAACCCGCCCACTCAACTACTGGTGGAAGCCATGAACGTAGGGAATCACTGCAAGGGAAAACAGCGCATGCAAAGAACCCGCCCACTCAACTACTGGTGGAAGCCATGAACGCAGGGAATCACTGCAAGGGGAACCAGCGCAGGCAAAGAACCCGCCCACCCCACTACTGGTGGAAGCCATGAACGCAGGGAATCACAGCAAGGGAAACCAGCGCAGGCAAAGAACCCGCCCACCCCACTACTGGTGGAAGCCATGAACGCAGGGAATCACTGCAAGGGAAACCAGCGCAGGCAAAGAACCCGCCCACCCCACTACTGGTGGAAGCCATGAACGCAGGGAATCACTGCAAGGGAAACCAGCGCAGGCAAAGAACCCGCCCACCCCACTACTGGTGGAAGCAGTGAACGCAGGGAATCACTGCAAGGGAAACCAGCTCAGGCAAAGAACCCGCCCACCCCACTACTGGTGGAAGCCATGAACACAGGGAATCACTGCAAGGGAAACCAGCGCATGCAAAGAACCCGCCCACTCAACTACTGGTGGAAGCCATGAACGCAGGGAATCACAGCAAGGGAAACCAGCGCAGGCAAAGAACCCGCCCACCCCACTACTG
Organism: Triturus cristatus; assembly: GCF_964204655.1. Classification (NCBI taxonomy): domain Eukaryota; kingdom Metazoa; phylum Chordata; class Amphibia; order Caudata; family Salamandridae; genus Triturus; species Triturus cristatus. The sequence continues at coordinate 14,402,337 of NC_140583.1, forward strand.
GTGGAAGCCATGAACACAGGGAAGCACTGCAAGGGAAACCAGTGCAGGCAAAGAACCCGCCCACCCCACTACTGGTGGAAGCCATGAACGCAGGGAATCACTGCAAGGGAAACCAGCTCAGGCAAAGTACCCGCCCACCCCACTGCTGGTGGAAGCCATGAACGCAGGGAATCACAGCAAGGGAAACCAGCGCAAGCAAAGAACCGCCCACCACACTACTGGTGGAAGCCATGAACGCAGGGAATCACCGCAAGGGAAACCAGCGCATGCAAAGAACCCGCCCACTCAACTACTGGTGGAAGCTATGAATGCAGGGAAGCACTGCAAGGGAAACCAGCGCAGGCAAAGAACCCGCCCACCACACTACTGGTGGAAGCCATGAAACCAGAGAATCATGCAAGGGAAACCAGCGCAGGCAAAGAACCCGCCCACCCCACTACTGGTGGAAGCCATGAACGCAGGGAATCACTGCAAGGGAAACCAGCGAAGGCAAAGAACCCGCCCACCCCACTACTGGTGGAAGCCATGAACGCAGGGAATCACTGCAAGGGAAACCAGCGCAGGCAAAAAACCCGCCCACTCAACTACTGGTGGAAGCCATGAACGTAGGGAATCACTGCAAGGGAAATCAGCGCAGGCAAAGATCCCGCCCACTCAACTACTGGTGGAAGCCATGAACGCAGGGAATCACTGCAAGGGAAACCAGCGCAGGCAAAGAACCCGCCCACTCAACTACTGGTGGAAGCCATGAACGCAGGGAATCACCGCAAGGGAAACCAGCGCATGCAAAGAACCCGCCCTCCCCACTACTGGTGGAAGCCATGAACGCAGGGAATCACTGCAAGGGAAACCAGCGCAGGCAAAGAACCCGCCCACCCCACTACTGGTGGAAGCCATGAACGCAGGGAATCACTGCAAGGGAAACCAGTGCAGGCAAAGAACCCGCCCACCCCACTACTGGTGGAAGCCATGAACGCAGGGAATCACTGCAAGGGAAACCAGCGCAGGCAAAGAACCCGCCCACTCAACTACTGGTGTAAGTCATGAACGTAGGGAATCACTGCAAGGGAAACCAGCGCAGGCAAAGAACCCGCCCACCCCACTACTGGTGGAATCCATGAACGCAGGGAAGCACTGCAAGGGAAACCAGCGCAGGCAAAGAACCCGCCCACCCCACTACTGGTGGAAGCCATGAACGCAGGGAATCACCGCAAGGGAAACCAGCGCATGCAAAGAACCCGCCCACTCAACTACTGGTGGAAGCCATGAACGCAGGGAATCACTGCAAGGGAAACCAGCGCAGGCAAAGAACCCGCCCACCCCACTACTGGTGGAAGCCATGAACGCAGGGAATCACTGCAAGGGAAACCAGCGCAGGCAAAGAATCCTCCCACCCCACTACTGGTGGAAGCCATGAACGCAGGGAATCACTGAAAGGGAAACCAGTGCAGGCAAAGAACCCGCCCACCCCACTACTGGTGGAAGCCATGAACGCAGGGAATCACTGCAAGGGAAACCAGCTCAGGCAAAGAACCCGCCCACCCCACTACTGGTGGAAGCCATGAACACAGGGAATCACTGCAAGGGAAACCAGTGCAGGCAAAAAAACCGCCCACCCCACTACTGGTGGAAGCCATGAACACAGGGAATCACTGCAAGGGAAACCAGTGCAGGCAAAGAAACTGCCCACCCCACTACTGGTGGAAGCCATGAACACAGGGAATCACTGCAAGGGAAACCAGGGCAGGCAAAGAAACCGCCCACCCCACTACTGGTGGAAGCCATGAACACAGGGAATCACTGCAAGGGAAACCAGCGCAGGCAAAGAACCCGCCCACCCCACTACTGGTGGAAGCCATGAACGCAGGGAATCACTGCAAGGGAAACCAGTGCAGGCAAAGAACCCGCCCACCCCACTACTGGTGGAAGCCATGAACGCAGGGAATCACCGCAAGGGAAACCAGCGCATGCAAAGAACCCACCCACTCAACTACTGGTGGAAGCCATGAACGCAGGGAACCACTGCAAGGGAAACCAGCGCAGGCAAAGAAACTACCCACCCCACTACTGGTGGAAGCCATGAACGCAGGGAATCACCGCAAGGGAAACCAGCGCATGCAAAGAACCCGCCCACTCAACTACTGGTGGAAGCCATGAACGCAGGGAATCACTGCAAGGGAAACCAGCTCAGGCAAAGAACCCGCCCACCCCACTACTGGTGGAAGCCATGAACGCAGGGAATCACCGCAAGGGAAACCAGCGCATGCAAAGAACCCGCCCACCCCACTACTGGTGGAAGCCATGAACGCAGGGAATCACTGCAAGGGAAACCAGCGCAGGCAAAGAACCCGCCCACCCCACTACTGGTGGAAGCCATGAACGCAGGGAATCACTGCAAGGGAAACCAGCGCAGGCAAAGAACCCGCCCACCCCACTACTGGTGGAAGCCATGAACGCAGGGAATCACAGCAAGGGAAACCAGCGCAGGCAAAGAACCCGCCCACCACACTACTGGTGGAAGCCATGAAACCAGAGAATCATGCAAGGGAAACCAGCGCAGGCAAAGAAACCGCCCACCCTACTACTGGTGGAAGCCATGAACGCAGGGAATCACCGCAAGGGAAACCAGCGCAGGCAAAGAACCCGCCCACCCCACTACTGTTGGAAGCCAAGAACGTAGGGAATCACTGCTAGGGAAATCAGTGCAGGCAAAGAACCCGCCCACCCCACTACTGGTGGAAGCCATGAACGCAGGGAATCACTGCAAGGGAAACCAGTGCAGGCAAAGAAACCTCCCACTCAACTACTGGTGGAAGCCATGAATGCAGGGAATCACTGCAAGGGAAACCAGCGCATGCAAAGAACCCGCCCACTCAACTACTGGTGGAAGCCATGAACGCAGGGAATCACTGCAAGGGAAACCAGCGCAGGCAAAGAACCTGCCCACCCCACTACTGGTGGAAGCCATGAACGCAGGGAAGCACTGCAAGGGAAACCAGCGCAGGCAAAGAACCCGCCCACCCCACTACTGGTGGAAGCCATGAACGCAGGGAATCACAGCAAGGGAAACCAGCGCAGGCAAAGAACCCGCCCACCCCACTACTGGTGGAAGCATGAACGCAGGGAATCACCGCAAGGGAAACCAGCGCATGCAAAGAACCCGCCCACCCCACTACTGGTGGAAGCCATGAACGCAGGGAATCACTGCAAGGGAAACCAGCGCAGGCAAAGAACCCGCCCACCCCACTACTGGTGGAAGCCATGAACGCAGGGAATCACTGCAAGGGAAACCAGCGCAGGCAAAGAACCCGCCCACCCCACTACTGGTGGAAGCCATGAACGCAGGGAATCACAGCAAGGGAAACCAGCGCAGGCAAAGAACCCGCCCACCACACTACTGGTGGAAGCCATGAAACCAGAGAATCATGCAAGGGAAACCAGCGCAGGCAAAGAAACCGCCCACCCTACTACTGGTGGAAGCCATGAACGCAGGGAATCACCGCAAGGGAAACCAGCGCAGGCAAAGAACCCGCCCACCCCACTACTGGTGGAAGCCAAGAACGTAGGGAATCGCTACAAGGGAAACCAGTGCAGGCAAAGAACCCGCCCACCCCACTACTGGTGGAAGCCATGAACGCAGGGAATCACTGCAAGGGAAACCAGTGCAGGCAAAGAAACCTCCCACTCAACTACTGGTGGAAGCCATGAATGCAGGGAATCACTGCAAGGGAAACCAGCGCATGCAAAGAACCCGCCCACTCAACTACTGGTGGAAGCCATGAACGCAGGGAATCACTGCAAGGGAAACCAGCGCAGGCAAAGAACCTGCCCACCCCACTACTGGTGGAAGCCATGAACGCAGGGAAGCACTGCAAGGGAAACCAGCGCAGGCAAAGAACCCGCCCACCCCACTACTGGTGGAAGCCATGAACGCAGGGAATCACAGCAAGGGAAACCAGCGCAGGCAAAGAACCCGCCCACCCCACTAGTGGTGGAAGCATGAACGCAGGGAATCACCGCAAGGGAAACCAGCGCATGCAAAGAACCCGCCCACCCCACTACTGGTGGAAGCCATGAACGCAGGGAATCACTGCAAGGGAAACCAGCGCAGGCAAAGAAACCTCCCACCCCACTACTGGTGGAAGCCATGAACGCAGGGAATCACTGCAAGGGAAACCAGCGCAGGCAAAGAAACCTCCCACCCCACTACTGGTGGAAGCCATGAACGCAGGGAAGCACTGCAAGGGAAACCAGCGCAGGCAAAGAACCCGCCCACCCCACTACTGGTGGAAGCCATGAACGCAGGGAATCACTGCAAGGGAAACCAGCTCAGGCAAAGAACCCGCCCACCCCACTACTGGTGGAAGCCATGAACGCAGGGAATCACTGCAAGGGAAACCAGTGCAGGCAAAGAACCCGCCCACCCCACTACTGGTGGAAGCCATGAACGCAGGGAATTACTGCAAGGGAAACCAGCTCAGGCAAAGAACCCGCCCACCCCACTACTGGTGGAAGCCATGAACGCAGGGAATCACTGCAAGGGAAACCAGCGCAGGCAAAGAACCCGCCCACTCAACTACTGGTGGAAGCCATGAACGCAGGGAATTACTGCAAGGGGAACCAGTGCAGGCAAAGAAACCGCCCACTCAACTACTGGTGGAAGCCATGAACGCAGGGAATCACCGCAAGGGAAACCAGCGCATGCAAAGAACCCGCCCACCCCACTACTGGTGGAAGCCATGAACGCAGGGAATCACTGCAAGGGAAACCAGCGCAGGCAAAGAACCCGCCCACCCCACTACTGGTGGAAGCCATGAACGCAGGGAAGCACTGCAAGGGAAACCAGCGCAGGCAAAGAACCCGCCCACTCAACTACTGGTGGAAGCCATGAACGTAGGGAATCACTGCAAGGGAAACCAGCGCAGGCAAAGAACCCGCCCACCCCACTACTGGTGGAAGCCATGAACGCAGGGAAGCACTGCAAGGGAAACCAGCGCAGGCAAAGAACCCGCCCACCCCACTACTGGTCGAAGCCATGAACGCAGGGAATCACTGCAAGGGAAACCAGCGCATGCAAAAAAACCGCCCACTCAACTACTGGTGGAAGCCATGAACCTAGGGAATCACTGCAAGGGAAACCAGCGCATGCAAAGAACCCGCCCACCCCACTACTGGTGGAAGCCATGAACACAGGGAATCACTGCAAGGGAAACCAGCTCAAGCAAAGAACCCGCCCACTCAACTACTGGTGGAAGCCATGAACGCAGGGAAGCACTGCAAGGGAAACCAGCGCAGGCAAAGAACCCGCCCACCCCACTACTGGTGGAAGCCATGAACGCAGGGAATCACCGCAAGGGAAACCAGCGCAGGCAAAGAACCCGCCCACCCCACTACTGGTGGAAGCCATGAACGCAAGGAATCACTGCAAGGGAAACCAGCGCAGGCAAAGAACCCGCCCAACCCACTACTGGTGGAAGCCATGAACGCAGGGAATCACTGCAAGGGAAACAGCGCAGGCAAAGAACCCGCCCACCCCACTACTGGTGGAAGCCATGAACGCAGGGAATCACTGCAAGGGAAACCAGCGCAGGCAAAGAACCCGCCCACCCCACTACTGGTGGAAGCCATGAAGGCAGGGAATCACTGCAAGGGAAACCAGCTCAGGCAAAGAACCCGCCCACCCCACTACTGGTGGAAGCCATGAACGCAGGGAATCACTGCAAGGGAAACCAGCTCAGGCAAAGAACCCGCCCACCCCACTACTGGTGGAAGCCATGAACGCAGGGAAGCACTGCAAGGGAAACCAGCGCAGGCAAAGAACCCGCCCACTCCACTACTGGTGGAAGCCAAAAACGCAGGGAATCACCGCAAGGGAAACCAGCGCATGCAAAGAACCCGCCCACCCCACTACTGGTGGAAGCCATGAACGCAGGGAATCACTGCAAGGGAAACCAGCTCAGGCAAAGAACCCGCCCACCCCACTACTGGTGGAAGCCATGAACACAGGGAATCACTGCAAGGGAAACAGCTCAGGCAAAGAACCCCTCCCACTCAACTACTGGTGGAAGCCATGAACGCAGGGAATCACTGCAAGGGAAACCAGCGCATGCAAAGAACCCGCCCACCCCACTACTGGTGGAAGCCATGAACGCAGGGAATCACCGCAAGGGAAACCAGCGCATGCAAAGAACCCGCCCACCCCACTACTGGTGGAAGCCATGAACACAGGGAATCACTGCAAGGGAAACCAGTGCAGGCAAAGAAACCGCCCACCCCACTACTGGTAGAAGCCATGAACGCAGGGAATCACTGCAAGGGAAACCAGCTCAGGCAAAGAACCCGCCCACCCCACTACTGGTGGAAGCCATGAACCCAGGGAAGCACTGCAAGAGAAACCAGCGCAGGCAAAGAACCCGCCCACCCCACTACTGGTGGAAGCCATGAACACAGGGAATCACTGCAAGGGAAACCAGCGCAGGCAAAGAACCCGCCCACCCCACTACTGGTGGAAGCCATGAACGTAGGGAATCACTGCAAGGGAAACCAGCGCATGCAAAGAACCCGCCCACTCAACTAATGGTGGAAGCCATGAACGTAGGGAATCACTGCAAGGGAAACCAGCGCATGCAAAGAACCCGCCCACCCCACTACTGGTGGAAGCCATGAACGCAGGGAATCACCGCAAGGGAAACCAGCGCATGCAAAGAACCCGCCCACCCCACTACTGGTGGAAGCCATGAACGCAGGGAATCACTGCAAGGGAAACCAGCGCAGGCAAAGAAACCGCCCACCCCACTACTGGTGGAAGCCATGAACACAGGGAATCACTGCAAGGGAAACCAGCGCAGGCAAAGAACCCGCCCACCCCACTACTGGTGGAAGCCATGAACGCAGGGAATCACTGCAAGGGAAACCAGTGCAGGCAAAGAAACCGCCCACCCCACTACTGGTGGAAGCCATGAACGCAGGGAATCACTGCAAGGGAAACCAGCTCAGGCAAAGAACCCGCCCACCCCACTACTGGTGGAAGCCATGAACACAGGGAATCACTGCAAGGGAAACCAGCGCAGGCAAAGAACCCGCCCACCCCACTACTGGTGGAAGCCATGAACGCAGGGAATCACTGCAAGGGAAACCAATGCAGGCAAAGAACCCGCCCACCCCACTACTGGTGGAAGCCATGAACGCAGGGAATCACTGCAAGGGAAACCAGCGCAGGCAAAGAACCCGCCCACCCCACTACTGGTGGAAGCCATGAACGCAGGGAATCACTGCAAGGGAAACCAGCGCATGCAAAGAACCCGCCCACCCCACTACTGGTGGAAGCCATGAACGCAGGGAATCACTGCAGGGGAAACCAGCGCATGCAAAGAACTCGCCCACCCCACTACTGGTGGAAGCCATGAACACAGGGAATCACTGCAAGGGAAACCAGCTCAGGCAAAGAACCCGACCACTCAACTACTGGTGGAAGCCATGAACGCAGGGAAGCACTGCAAGGGAAACCAGCGCAGGCAAAGAACCCGCCCACCCCACTACTGGTGGAAGCCATGAACGCAGGGAATCACCGCAAGGGAAACCAGCGCAGGCAAAGAACCCGCCCACCCCACTACTGGTGGAAGCCATGAGCGCAGGGAATCACCGCAAGGGAAACCAGCGCAGGCAAAGAACCCGCCCACCCCACTACTGGTGGAAGCCATGAACGCAGGGAATCACTGCAAGGGAAACCAGCGCAGGCAAAGAACCCGCCCACCCCACTACTGGTGGAAGCCATGAACGCAGGGAATCACTGCAAGGGAAACCAGCGCAGGCAAAGAACCCGCCCACCCCACTACTGGTGGAAGCCATGAACGCAGGGAATCACTGCAAGGGAAACCAGCTCAGGCAAAGAACCCGCCCACCCCACTACTGGTGGAAGCCATGAACGCAGGGAATCACTGCAAGGGAAACCAGCTCAGGCAAAGAACCTGCCCACCCCACTACTGGTGGAAGCCATGAACGCAGGGAAGCACTGCAAGGGAAACCAGCGCAGGCAAAGAACCCGCCCACTCCACTACTGGTGGAAGCCATAAACGCAGGGAATCACCGCAAGGGAAACCAGCGCATGCAAAGAACCTGCCCACCCCACTACTGGTGGAAGCCATGAACGCAGGGAATCACCGCAAGGGAAACCAGCGCATGCAAAGAACCCGCCCACCCCACTACTGGTGGAAGCCATGAACACAGGGAATCACTGCAAGGGAAACCAGCGCAGGCAAAGAAACCGCCCACCCCACTACTGGTAGAAGCCATGAACGCAGGGAATCACTGCAAGGGAAACCAGCTCAGGCAAAGAACCCGCCCACCCCACTACTGGTGGAAGCCATGAACCCAGGGAAGCACTGCAAGAGAAACCAGCGCAGGCAAAGAACCCGCCCACCCCACTACTGGTGGAAGCCATGAACACAGGGAATCACTGCAAGGGAAACCAGCGCAGGCAAAGAACCCGCCCACCCCACTACTGGTGGAAGCCATGAACGTAGGGAATCACTGCAAGGGAAACCAGCGCATGCAAAGAACCCGCCCACTCAACTAATGGTGGAAGCCATGAACGTAGGGAATCACTGCAAGGGAAACCAGCGCATGCAAAGAACCCGCCCACCCCACTACTGGTGGAAGCCATGAACGCAGGGAATCACCGCAAGGAAAACCAGCGCATGCAAAGAACCCGCCCACCCCACTACTGGTGGAAGCCATGAACACAGGGAATCACTGCAAGGGAAACCAGCGCAGGCAAAGAAACCGCCCACCCCACTACTGGTGGAAGCCATGAACACAGGGAATCACTGCAAGGGAAACCAGCGCAGGCAAAGAACCCGCCCACCCCACTACTGGTGGAAGCCATGAACGCAGGGAATCACTGCAAGGGAAACCAGTGCAGGCAAAGAAACCGCCCACCCCACTACTGTTGGAAGCCATGAACGCAGGGAATCACTGCAAGGGAAACCAGCTCAGGCAAAGAACCCGCCCACCCCACTACTGGTGGAAGCCATGAACGCAGGGAATCACTGCAAGGGAAACCAGCGCAGGCAAAGAACCCGCCCACCCCACTACTGGTGGAAGCCATGAACGCAGGGAATCACTGCAAGGGAAACCAGCGCAGGCAAAGAACCCGCCCACCCCACTACTGGTGGAAGCCATGAACGCAGGGAATCACTGCAAGGGAAACCAGCGCAGGCAAAGAACCCGCCCACCCCACTACTGGTGGAAGCCATGAACGCAGGGAATCACTGCAAGGGAAACCAGCGCATGCAAAGAACCCGCCACCCCACTACTGGTGGAAGCCATGAACGCAGGGAATTACTGCAAGGGAAACCAGCGCATGCAAAGAACCCGCCCACCCCACTACTGGTGGAAGCCATGAACACAGGGAATCACTGCAAGGGAAACCAGCTCAGGCAAAGAACCCGCCCACTCAACTACTGGTGGAAGCCATGAACGCAGGGAAGCACTGCAAGGGAAACCAGCGCAGGCAAAGAACCCGCCCACCCCACTACTGGTGGAAGCCATGAACGCAGGGAATCACCGCAAGGGAAACCAGCGCAGGCAAAGAACCCGCCCACCCCACTACTGGTGGAAGCCATGAACGCAGGGAATCACTGCAAGGGAAACCAGCGCAGGCAAAGAACCCGCCCACCCCACTACTGGTGGAAGCCATGAACGCAGGGAATCATTGCAAGGGAAACCAGCGCAGGCAAAGAACCCGCCCACCCCACTACTGGTGGAAGCCATGAACGCAGGGAATCACTGCAAGGGAAACCAGCGCAGGCAAAGAACCCGCCCACCCCACTACTGGTGGAAGCCATGAACGCAGGGAATCACTGCAAGGGAAACCAGCTCAGGCAAAGAACCGGCCCACCCCACTACTGGTGGCAGCCATGAACGCAGGGAATCACTGCAAGGGAAACCAGCTCAGGCAAAGAACCCGCCCATCCCACTACTGGTGGAAGCCATGAACGCAGGGAAGCACTGCAAGGGAAACCAGCGCAGGCAAAGAACCCGCCCACTCCACTACTGGTGGAAGCCATAAACGCAGGGAATCACCGCAAGGGAAACCAGCGCATGCAAAGAACCCGCCCACCCCACTACTGGTGGAAGCCATGAACGCAGGGAATCACTGCAAGGGAAACCAGCTCAGGCAAAGAACCCGCCCACCCCACTACTGGTGGAAGCCATGAACACAGGGAATCACTGCAAGGGAAACCAGCTCAGGCAAAGAACCCCTCCCACTCAACTACTGGTGGAAGCCATGAACGCAGGGAATCACTGCAAGGGAAACCAGCGCATGCAAAGAACCCGCCCACCCCACTACTGGTGGAAGCCATGAACACAGGGAATCACTGCAAGGGAAACCAGCGCAGGCAAAGAAACCGCCCACCCCACTACTGGTAGAAGCCATGAACGCAGGGAATCACTGCAAGGGAAACCAGCTCAGGCAAAGAACCCGCCCACCCCACTACTGGTGGAAGCCATGAACCCAGGGAAGCACTGCAAGAGAAACCAGCGCAGGCAAAGAACCCGCCCACCCCACTACTGGTGGAAGCCATGAACACAGGGAATCACTGCAAGGGAAACCAGCGCAGGCAAAGAACCCGCCCACCCCACTACTGGTGGAAGCCATGAACACAGGGAATCACTGCAAGGGAAACCAGCGCAGGCAAAGAACCCGCCCACCCCACTACTGGTGGAAGCCATGAACGTAGGGAATCACTGCAAGGGAAACCAGCGCATGCAAAGAACCCACCCACTCAACTAATGGTGGAAGCCATGAACGTAGGGAATCACTGCAAGGGAAACCAGCGCATGCAAAGAACCCGCCCACCCCACTACTGGTGGAAGCCATGAACGCAGGGAATCACCGCAAGGGAAACCAGCGCATGCAAAGAACCCGCCCACCCCACTACTGGTGGAAGCCATGAACACAGGGAATCACTGCAGGGGAAACCAGCGCAGGCAAAGAAACCGCCCACCCCACTACTGGTGGAAGCCATGAACACAGGGAATCACTGCAAGGGAAACCAGCGCAGGCAAAGAACCCGCCCACCCCACTACTGGTGGAAGCCATGAACGCAGGGAATCACTGCAAGGGAAACCAGCGCAGGCAAAGAACCCGCCCACCCCACTACTGGTGGAAGCCATGAACGCAGGGAATCACTGCAAGGGAAACCAGTGCAGGCAAAGAACCCGCCCACCCCACTACTGGTGGAAGCCATGAACGCAGGGAATCACTGCAAGGGAAACCAGCGCAGGCAAAGAACCCGCCCACTCAACTACTGGTGGAAGCCATGAACGCAGGGAATCACTGCAAGGGAAACCAGCGCAGGCAAAGAACCCGCCCACCCCACTACTGGTGGAAGCCATGAACGCAGGGAATCACAGCAAGGGAAACCAGTGCAGGCAAAGAACCCGCCCTCCCCACTACTGGTGGAAGCCATGAACGCAGGGAATCACCGCAAGGGAAACCAGCGCAGGAAAAGAACCCGCCCACTCAACTACTGGTGGAAGCCATGAACGCAGGGAATCACTGCAAGGGAAACCAGCGCATGCAAAGAACCCGCCCACTCAACTACTGGTGGAAGCCATGAACGCAGGGAATCACCGCAAGGGAAACCAGCGCATGCAAAGAACCCGCCCACCCCACTACTGGTGGAAGCCATGAACGCAGGGAATCACCGCAAGGGAAACCAGCGCAGGCAAAGAACCCGCCCACCCCACTACTGGTGGAAGCCATGAACGCAGGGAAGCACTGCAAGGGAAACCAGCGCAGGCAAAGAACCCGCCCACCCCACTACTGGTGGAAGCCATGAACGCAGGGAATCACTGCAAGAGAAACCAGCGCAGGCAAAGAACCCGCCCACCCCACTACTGGTGGAAGCCATGAACGCAGGGAATGACCGCAAGGGAAACCAGCGCAGGCAAAGAACCCGCCCACTCAACTACTGGTGGAAGCCATGAACGCAGGGAATCACTGCAAGGGAAACCAGCTCAGGCAAAGAACCCGCCCACTCAACTACTGGTGGAAGCCATGAACGTAGGGAATCACTGCAAGGGAAACCAGCGCATGCAAAGAACCCGCCCACTCAACTACTGGTGGAAGCTATGAACGCAGGGAAGCATTGCAAAGAAAACCAGCGCAGGCAAAGAACCCGCCCACCACACTACTGGTGGAAGCCATGAAACCAGAGAATCATGCAAGGGAAACCAGCGCTGGCAAAGAACCCGCCCACCCCACTACTGGTGGAAGCCATGAACGCAGGGAATCACTGCAAGGGAAACCAGCGCAGGCAAAGAACCCGCCCACCCCACTACTGGTGGAAGCCATGAACGCAGGGAATCACTGCAAGGGAAACCAGCTCAGGCAAAGAACCCGCCCACCCCACTACTGGTGGAAGCCATGAACACAGGGAATCACTGCAAGGGAAACCAGTGCAGGCAAAGAAACCGCCCACCCCACTACTGGTGGAAGCCATGAACGCAGGGAATCACTGCAAGGGAAACCAGCTAAGGCAAAGAACCCGCCCACTCAACTACTGGTGGAAGCCATGAACGCAGGGAACCACTGCAAGGGAAACCAGCGCAGGCAAAGAACCCGCCCACCACACTACTAGTGGAAGCCATGAACGCAGGGAATCACTGCAAGGGAAACCAGCGCAGGCAAAAAACCCGCCCACTCAACTACTGGTGGAAGCCATGAACGTAGGGAATCACTGCAAGGGAAATCAGCGCAGGCAAAGAACCCGCCCACTCAACTACTGGTGGAAGCCATGATCGCAGGGAATCACTGCAAGGGAAACCAGCGCAGGCAAAGAACCCGCCCACCCCACTACTGGTGGAAGCCATGAACACAGGGAATCACTGCAAGGGAAACAGCTCAGGCAAAGAACCCCTCCCACTCAACTACTGGTGGAAGCCATGAACGCAGGGAATCACTGCAAGGGAAACCAGCGCATGCAAAGAACCCGCCCACCCCACTACTGGTGGAAGCCATGAACGCAGGGAATCACCGCAAGGGAAACCAGCCCATGCAAAGAACCCGCCCACCCCACTACTGGTGGAAGCCATGAACACAGGGAATCACTGCAAGGGAAACCAGCGCAGGCAAAGAAACCGCCCACCCCACTACTGGTAGAAGCCATGAACGCAGGGAATCACTGCAAGGGAAACCAGCTCAGGCAAAGAACCCGCCCACCCCACTACTGGTGGAAGCCATGAACCCAGGGAAGCACTGCAAGAGAAACCAGCGCAGGCAAAGAACCCGCCCACCCCACTACTGGTGGAAGCCATGAACACAGGGAATCACTGCAAGGGAAACCAGCGCAGGCAAAGAACCCGTCCACCCCACTACTGGTGGAAGCCATGAACGTAGGGAATCACTGCAAGGGAAACCAGCGCATGCAAAGAACCCGCCCACTCAACTAATGGTGGAAGCCATGAACGTAGGGAATCACTGCAAGGGAAACCAGCGCATGCAAAGAACCCGCTCACCCCACTACTGGTGGAAGCCATGAACGCAGGGAATCACCGCAAGGGAAACCAGCGCATGCAAAGAACCCGCCCACCCCACTACTGGTGGAAGCCATGAACGCAGGGAATCACTGCAAGGGAAACCAGCGCAGGCAAAGAAACCGCCCACCCCACTACTGGTGGAAGCCATGAACGCAGGGAATCACTGCAAGGGAAACCAGTGCAGGCAAAGAAACCGCCCACCCCACTACTGGTGGAAGCCATGAACGCAGGGAATCACTGCAAGGGAAACCAGCTCAGGCAAAGAACCCGCCCACCCCACTACTGGTGGAAGCCATGAACACAGGGAATCACTGCAAGGGAAACCAGTGCAGGCAAAGAAACCGCCCACCCCACTACTGGTGGAAGCCATGAACACAGGGAATCACTGCAAGGGAAACCAGTGCAGGCAAAGAAACTGCCCACCCCACTACTGGTGGAAGCCATGAACACAGGGAATCACTGCAAGGGAAACCAGGGCAGGCAAAGAAACCGCCCACCCCACTACTGGTGGAAGCCATGAACACAGGGAATCACTGCAAGGGAAACCAGCGCAGGCAAAGAACCCGCCCACCCCACTACTGGTGGAAGCCATGAACGCAGGGAATCACTGCAAGGGAAACCAGTGCAGGCAAAGAACCCGCCCACCCCACTACTGGTGGAAGCCATGAACGCAGGGAATCACCGCAAGGGAAACCAGCGCATGCAAAGAACCCGCCCACTCAACTACTGGTGGAAGCCATGAACGCAGGGAATCACTGCAAGGGAAACCAGCGCAGGCAAAGAAACCGCCCACCCCACTACTGGTGGAAGCCATGAACGCAGGGAATCACCGCAAGGGAAACCAGCGCATGCAAAGAACCCGCCAACTCAACTACTGGTGGAAGCCATGAACGCAGGGAATCACTGCAAGGGAAACCAGCTCAGGCAAAGAACCCGCCCACCCCACTACTGGTGGAAGCCATGAACGCAGGGAATCACCGCAAGGGAAACCAGCGCATGCAAAGAACCCGCCCACCCCACTACTGGTGGAAGCCATGAACGCAGGGAATCACTGCAAGGGAAACCAGCGCAGGCAAAGAACCCGCCCACCCCACTACTGGTGGAAGCCATGAACGCAGGGAATCACTGCAAGGGAAACCAGCGCAGGCAAAGAACCCGCCCACCCCACTACTGGTGGAAGCCATGAACGCAGGGAATCACAGCAAGGGAAACCAGCGCAGGCAAAGAACCCGCCCACCACACTACTGGTGGAAGCCATGAAACCAGAGAATCATGCAAGGGAAACCAGCGCAGGCAAAGAAACCGCCCACCCTACTACTGGTGGAAGCCATGAACACAGGGAATCACCGCAAGGGAAACCAGCGCAGGCAAAGAACCCGCCCACCCCACTACTGGTGGAAGCCAAGAACGTAGGGAATCACTGCTAGGGAAACCAGTGCAGGCAAAGAACCCGCCCACCCCACTACTGGTGGAAGCCATGAACGCAGGGAATCACTGCAAGGGAAACCAGTGCAGGCAAAGAAACCTCCCACTCAACTACTGGTGGAAGCCATGAATGCAGGGAATCACTGCAAGGGAAACCAGCGCATGCAAAGAACCCGCCCACTCAACTACTGGTGGAAGCCATGAACGCAGGGAATCACTGCAAGGGAAACCAGCGCAGGCAAAGAACCTGCCCACCCCACTACTGGTGGAAGCCATGAACGCAGGGAAGCACTGCAAGGGAAACCAGCGCAGGCAAAGAACCCGCCCACCCCACTACTGGTGGAAGCCATGAAAGCAGGGAATCACAGCAAGGGAAACCAGCGCAGGCAAAGAACCCGCCCACCCCACTACTGGTGGAAGGATGAACGCAGGGAATCACCGCAAGGGAAACCAGCGCATGCAAAGAACCCGCCCACCCCACTACTGGTGGAAGCCATGAACGCAGGGAATCACTGCAAGGGAAACCAGCGCAGGCAAAGAACCCGCCCACCCCACTACTGGTGGAAGCCATGAACGCAGGGAATCACTGCAAGGGAAACCAGCGCAGGCAAAGAACCCGCCCACCCCACTACTGGTGGAAGCCATGAACGCAGGGAATCACAGCAAGGGAAACCAGCGCAGGCAAAGAACCCGCCCACCACACTACTGGTGGAAGCCATGAAACCAGAGAATCATGCAAGGGAAACCAGCGCAGGCAAAGAAACCGCCCACCCTACTACTGGTGGAAGCCATGAACGCAGGGAATCACCGCAAGGGAAACCAGCGCAGGCAAAGAATCCGCCCACCCCACTACTGGTGGAAGCCAAGAACGTAGGGAATCACTGCAAGGGAAACCAGTGCAGGCAAAGAACCCGCCCACCCCACTACTGGTGGAAGCCATGAACGCAGGGAATCACTGCAAGGGAAACCAGTGCAGGCAAAGAAACCTCCCACTCAACTACTGGTGGAAGCCATGAATGCAGGGAATCACTGCAAGGGAAACCAGCGCATGCAAAGAACCCGCCCACTCAACTACTGGTGGAAGACATGAACGCAGGGAATCACTGCAAGGGAAACCAGCGCAGGCAAAGAACCTGCCCACCCCACTACTGGTGGAAGCATGAACGCAGGGAATCACCGCAAGGGAAACCAGCGCATGCAAAGAACCCGCCCACCCCACTACTGGTGGAAGCCATGAACGCAGGGAATCACTGCAAGGGAAACCAGCGCAGGCAAAGAAACCTCCCACCCCACTACTGGTGGAAGCCATCAACGCAGGGAATCACTGCAAGGGAAACCAGCGCAGGCAAAGAAACCTCCCACCCCGCTACTGGTGGAAGCCATGAACGCAGGGAAGCACTGCAAGGGAAACCAGCGCAGGCAAAGAACCCGCCCACCCCACTACTGGTGGAAGCCATGAACGCAGGGAATCACTGCAAGGGAAACCAGCTCGGGCAAAGAACCCGCCCACCCCACTACTGGTGGAAGCCATGAACGCAGGGAATCACTGCAAGGGAAACCAGTGCAGGCAAAGAACCCGCCCACCCCACTACTGGTGGAAGCCATGAACGCAGGGAATTACTGCAAGGGAAACCAGCTCAGGCAAAGAACCCGCCCACCCCACTACTGGTGGAAGCCATGAACGCAGGGAATCACCGCAAGGGAAACCAGCGCATGCAAAGAACCCGCCCACCCCACTACTGGTGGAAGCCATGAACGCAGGGAATCACTGCAAGGGAAACCAGCGCAGGCAAAGAACCCGCCCACTCAACTACTGGTGGAAGCCATGAACGCAGGGAATTACTGCAAGGGGAACCAGTGCAGGCAAAGAAACCGCCCACTCAACTACTGGTGGAAGCCATGAACGCAGGGAATCACCGCAAGGGAAACCAGCGCATGCAAAGAACCCGCCCACCCCACTACTGGTGGAAGCCATGAACGCAGGGAATCACTGCAAGGGAAACCAGCGCAGGCAAAGAACCCGCCCACCCCACTACTGGTGGAAGCTATGAACGCAGGGAATCACTGCAAGGGAAACCGGCGCAGGCAAAGAACCCGCCCACTCAACTACTGGTGGAAGCCATGAACGTAGGGAATCACTGCAAGGGAAACCAGCGCAGGCAAAGAACCCGCCCACCCCACTACTGGTGGAAGCCATGAACGCAGGGAAGCACTGCAAGGGAAACCAGCGCAGGCAAAGAACCCGCCCACCCCACTACTGGTCGAAGCCATGAACGCAGGGAATCACCGCAAGGGAAACCAGCGCATGCAAAGAACCCGCCCACTCAACTACTGGTGGAAGCCATGAACCTAGGGAATCACTGCAAGGGAAACCAGCGCATGCAAAGAACCCGCCCACCCCACTACTGGTGGAAGCCATGAACACAGGGAATCACTGCAAGGGAAACCAGCTCAGGCAAAGAACCCGCCCACTCAACTACTGGTGGAAGCCATGAACGCAGGGAAGCACTGCAAGGGAAACCAGCGCAGGCAAAGAACCCGCCCAACCCACTACTGGTGGAAGCCATGAACGCAGGGAATCACCGCAAGGGAAACCAGCGCAGGCAAAGAACCCGCCCAACCCACTACTGGTGGAAGCCATGAACGTAAGGAATCACTGCAAGGGAAACCAGCGCAGGCAAAGAACCCGCCCAACCCACTACTGGTGGAAGCCATGAACGCAGGGAATCACTGCAAGGGAAACCAGCGCAGGCAAAGAACCCGCCCACCCCACTACTGGTGGAAGCCATGAACGCAGGGAATCACTGCAAGGGAAACCAGCGCAGGCAAAGAACCCGCCCACCCCACTACTGGTGGAAGCCATGAACACAGGGAATCACTGCAAGGGAAACCAGCTCAGGCAAAGAACCCGCCCACCCCACTACTGGTGGAAGCCATGAACGCAGGGAATCACTGCAAGGGAAACCAGCTCAGGCAAAGAACCCGCCCACCCCACTACTGGTGGAAGCCATGAACGCAGGGAAGCACTGCAAGGGATACCAGCGCAGGCAAAGAACCCGCCCACTCCACTACTGGTGGAAGCCAAAAACGCAGCGAATCACCGCAAGGGAAACCAGCGCATGCAAAGAACCCACCCACCCCACTACTGGTGGAAGCCATGAACGCAGGGAATCACTGCAAGGGAAACCAGCTCAGGCAAAGAACCCGCCCACCCCACTACTGGTGGAAGCCATGAACACAGGGAATCACTGCAAGGGAAACAGCTCAGGCAAAGAACCCCTCCCACTCAACTACTGGTGGAAGCCATGAACGCAGGGAATCACTGCAAGGGAAACCAGCTCATGCAAAGAACCCGCCCACCCCACTACTGGTGGAAGCCATGAACGCAGGGAATCACCGCAAGGGAAACCAGCGCATGCAAAGAACCCGCCCACCCCACTACTGGTGGAAGCCATGAACACAGGGAATCACTGCAAGGGAAACCAGCGCAGGCAAAGAAACCGCCCACCCCACTACTGGTAGAAGCCATGAACGCAGGGAATCACTGCAAGGGAAACCAGCTCAGGCAAAGAACCCGCCCACCCCACTACTGGTGGAAGCCATGAACCCAGGGAAGCACTGCAAGAGAAACCAGCGCAGGCAAAGAACCCGCCCACCCCACTACTGGTGGAAGCCA
The DNA here is from genome assembly GCF_964204655.1 of Triturus cristatus. Classification (NCBI taxonomy): domain Eukaryota; kingdom Metazoa; phylum Chordata; class Amphibia; order Caudata; family Salamandridae; genus Triturus; species Triturus cristatus. The sequence goes on from NC_140583.1 coordinate 14,420,983, forward strand.
TGAACACAGGGAATCACTGCAAGGGAAACCAGCGCAGGCAAAGAACCCGCCCACCCCACTACTGGTGGAAGCCATGAACGTAGGGAATCACTGCAAGGGAAACCAGCGCATGCAAAGAACCCGCCCACTCAACTAATGGTGGAAGCCATGAACGTAGGGAATCACTGCAAGGGAAACCAGCGCATGCAAAGAACCCGCCCACCCCACTACTGGTGGAAGCCATGAACGCAGGGAATCACCGCAAGGGAAACCAGCGCATGCAAAGAACCCGCCCACCCCACTACTGGTGGAAGCCATGAACGCAGGGAATCACTGCAAGGGAAACCAGCGCAGGCAAAGAAACCGCCCACCCCACTACTGGTGGAAGCCATGAACACAGGGAATCACTGCAAGGGAAACCAGCGCAGGCAAAGAACCCGCCCACCCCACTACTGGTGGAAGCCATGAACGCAAGGAATCACTGCAAGGGAAACCAGTGCAGGCAAAGAAACCGCCCACCCCACTACTGGTGGAAGCCATGAACGCAGGGAATCACTGCAAGGGAAACCAGCTCAGGCAAAGAACCCGCCCACCCCACTACTGGTGGAAGCCATGAACACAGGGAATCACTGCAAGGGAAACCAGCGCAGGCAAAGAACCCGCCCACCCCACTACTGGTGGAAGCCATGAACGCAGGGAATCACTGCAAGGGAAACCAATGCAGGCAAAGAACCCGCCCACCCCACTACTGGTGGAAGCCATGAACGCAGGGAATCACTGCAAGGGAAACCAGCGCAGGCAAAGAACCCGCCCACCCCACTACTGGTGGAAGCCATGAACGCAGGGAATCACTACAAGGGAAACCAGCGCATGCAAAGAACCCGCCCACCCCACTACTGGTGGAAGCCATGAACGCAGGGAATCACTGCAAGGGAAACCAGCGCATGCAAAGAACTCGCCCACCCCACTACTGGTGGAAGCCATGAACACAGGGAATCACTGCAAGGGAAACCAGCTCAGGCAAAGAACCCGACCACTCAACTACTGGTGGAAGCCATGAACGCAGGGAAGCACTGCAAGGGAAACCAGCGCAGGCAAAGAACCCGCCCACCCCACTACTGGTGGAAGCCATGAACGCAGGGAATCACCGCAAGGGAAACCAGCGCAGGCAAAGAACCCGCCCACCCCACTACTGGTGGAAGCCATGAACGCAGGGAATCACCGCAAGGGAAACCAGCGCAGGCAAAGAACCCGCCCACCCCACTACTGGTGGAAGCCATGAACGCAGGGAATCACCGCAAGGGAAACCAGCGCAGGCAAAGAACCCGCCCACCCCACTACTGGTGGAAGCCATGAACGCAGGGAATCACTGCAAGGGAAACCAGCGCAGGCAAAGAACCCGCCCACCCCACTACTGGTGGAAGCCATGAACGCAGGGAATCACTGCAAGGGAAACCAGCTCAGGCAAAGAACCCGCCCACCCCACTACTGGTGGAAGCCATGAACGCAGGGAATCACCGCAAGGGAAACCAGCTCAGGCAAAGAACCCGCCCACTCCACTACTGGTGGAAGCCATAAACGCAGGGAATCACCGCAAGGGAAACCAGCGCATGCAAAGAACCCGCCCACCCCACTACTGGTGGAAGCCATGAACACAGGGAATCACTGCAAGGGAAACCAGCGCAGGCAAAGAAACCGCCCACCCCACTACTGGTAGAAGCCATGAACGCAGAGAATCACTGCAAGGGAAACCAGCTCAGGCAAAGAACCCGCCCACCCCACTACTGGTGGAAGCCATGAACCCAGGGAAGCACTGCAAGAGAAACCAGCGCAGGCAAAGAACCCACCCACCCCACTACTGGTGGAAGCCATGAACACAGGGAATCACTGCAAGGGAAACCAGCGCAGGCAAAGAACCCGCCCACCCCACTACTGGTGGAAGCCATGAACGTAGGGAATCACTGCAAGGGAAACCAGCGCATGCAAAGAACCCGCCCACTCAACTAATGGTGGAAGCCATGAACGTAGGGAATCACTGCAAGGGAAACCAGCGCAGGCAAAGAACCCGCCCACCCCACTACTGGTGGAAGCCATGAACGCAGGGAATCACCGCAAGGAAAACCAGCCTATGCAAAGAACCCGCCCACCCCACTACTGGTGGAAGCCATGAACACAGGGAATCACTGCAAGGGAAACCAGCGCAGGCAAAGAACCCGCCCACCCCACTACTGGTGGAAGCCATGAACACAGGGAATCACTGCAAGGGAAACCAGCGCAGGCAAAGAACCCGCCACCTCACTACTGGTGGAAGCCATGAACGCAGGGAATTACTGCAAGGGAAACCAGCGCATGCAAAGAACCCGCCCACCCCACTACTGGTGGAAGCCATGAACACAGGGAATCACTGCAAGGGAAACCAGCTCAGGCAAAGAACCCGCCCACTCAACTACTGGTGGAAGCCATGAACACAGGGAAGCACTGCAAGGGAAACCAGCGCAGGCAAAGAACCCGCCCACCCCACTACTGGTGGAAGCCATGAACGCAGGGAATCACCGCAAGGGAAACCAGCGCAGGCAAAGAACCCGCCCACCCCACTACTGGTGGAAGCCATGAACGCAGGGAATCACTGCAAGGGAAACCAGCGCAGGCAAAGAACCCGCCCACCCCACTACTGGTGGAAGCCATGAACGCAGGGAATCATTGCAAGGGAAACCAGCGCAGGCAAAGAACCCGCCCACCCCACTACTGGTGGAAGCCATGAACGCAGGGAATCACTGCAAGGGAAACCAGCGCAGGCAAAGAACCCGCCCACCCCACTACTGGTGGAAGCCATGAACGCAGGGAATCACTGCAAGGGAAACCAGCTCAGGCAAAGAACCGGCCCACCCCACTACTGGTGGCAGCCATGAACGCAGGGAATCACTGCAAGGGAAACCAGCTCAGGCAAAGAACCCGCCCATCCCACTACTGGTGGAAGCCATGAACGCAGGGAAGCACTGCAAGGGAAACCAGCGCAGGCAAAGAACCCGCCCACTCCACTACTGGTGGAAGCCATAAACGCAGGGAATCACCGCAAGGGAAACCAGCGCATGCAAAGAACCCGCCCACCCCACTACTGGTGGAAGCCATGAACGCAGGGAATCACTGCAAGGGAAACCAGCTCAGGCAAAGAACCCGCCCACCCCACTACTGGTGGAAGCCATGAACACAGGGAATCACTGCAAGGGAAACCAGCTCAGGCAAAGAACCCCTCCCACTCAACTACTGGTGGAAGCCATGAACGCAGGGAATCACTGCAAGGGAAACCAGCGCATGCAAAGAACCCGCCCACCCCACTACTGGTGGAAGCCATGAACACAGGGAATCACTGCAAGGGAAACCAGCGCAGGCAAAGAAACCGCCCACCCCACTACTGGTAGAAGCCATGAACGCAGGGAATCACTGCAAGGGAAACCAGCTCAGGCAAAGAACCCGCCCACCCCACTACTGGTGGAAGCCATGAACCCAGGGAAGCACTGCAAGAGAAACCAGCGCAGGCAAAGAACCCGCCCACCCCACTACTGGTGGAAGCCATGAACACAGGGAATCACTGCAAGGGAAACCAACGCAGGCAAAGAAGTCGCCCACCCCACTACTGGTGGAAGCCATGAACACAGGGAATCACTGCAAGGGAAACCAGCGCAGGCAAAGAACCCGCCCACCCCACTACTGGTGGAAGCCATGAACGTAGGGAATCACTGCAAGGGAAACCAGCGCATGCAAAGAACCCACCCACTCAACTAATGGTGGAAGCCATGAACGTAGGGAATCACTGCAAGGGAAACCAGCGCATGCAAAGAACCCGCCCACCCCACTACTGGTGGAAGCCATGAACGCAGGGAATCACCGCAAGGGAAACCAGCGCATGCAAAGAACCCGCCCACCCCACTACTGGTGGAAGCCATGAACACAGGGAATCACTGCAGGGGAAACCAGCGCAGGCAAAGAAACCGCCCACCCCACTACTGGTGGAAGCCATGAACACAGGGAATCACTGCAAGGGAAACCAGCGCAGGCAAAGAACCCGCCCACCCCACTACTGGTGGAAGCCATGAACGCAGGAAATCACTGCAAGGGAAACCAGCGCAGGCAAAGAACCCGCCCACCCCACTACTGGTGGAAGCCATGAACGCAGGGAATCACTGCAAGGGAAACCAGTGCAGGCAAAGAACCCGCCCACCCCACTACTGGTGGAAGCCATGAACGCAGGGAATCACTGCAAGGGAAACCAGCGCAGGCAAAGAACCCGCCCACCACACTACTGGTGGAAGCCATGAAACCAGAGAATCATGCAAGGGAAACCAGCGCAGGCAAAGAACCCGCCCACCCCACTACTGGTGGAAGCCATGAACGCAGGGAATCACAGCAAGGGAAACCAGTGCAGGCAAAGAACCCGCCCTCCCCACTACTGGTGGAAGCCATGAACGCAGGGAATCACCGCAAGGGAAACCAGCGCATGCAAAGAACCCGCCCACTCAACTACTGGTGGAAGCCATGAACGCAGGGAATCACTGCAAGGGAAACCAGCGCATGCAAAGAACCCGCCCACTCAACTACTGGTGGAAGCCATGAACGCAGGGAATCACCGCAAGGGAAACCAGCGCATGCAAAGAACCCGCCCACCCCACTACTGGTGGAAGCCATGAACGCAGGGAATCACCGCAAGGGAAACCAGCGCAGGCAAAGAACCCGCCCACCCCACTACTGGTGGAAGCCATGAACGCAGGGAAGCACTGCAAGGGAAACCAGCGCAGGCAAAGAACCCGCCCACCCCACTACTGGTGGAAGCCATGAACGCAGGGAATAACTGCAAGAGAAACCAGCGCAGGCAAAGAACCCGCCCACCCCACTACTGGTGGAAGCCATGAACGCAGGGAATCACCGCAAGGGAAACCAGCGCAGGCAAAGAACCCGCCCACTCAACTACTGGTGGAAGCCATGAACGCAGGGAATCACTGCAAGGGAAACCAGCTCAGGCAAAGAACCCGCCCGCTCAACTACTGGTGGAAGCCATGAACGTAGGGAATCACTGCAAGGGAAACCAGCGCATGCAAAGAACCCGCCCACTCAACTACTGGTGGAAGCTATGAACGCAGGGAAGCACTGCAAGGGAAACCAGCGCAGGCAAAGAACCCGCCCACCACACTACTGGTGGAAGCCATGAAACCAGAGAATCATGCAAGGGAAACCAGCGCTGGCAAAGAACCCGCCCACCCCACTACTGGTGGAAGCCATGAACGCAGGGAATCACTGCAAGGGAAACCAGCGCAGGCAAAGAACCCGCCCACCCCACTACTGGTGGAAGCCATGAATGCAGGGAATCACTGCAAGGGAAACCAGCTCAGGCAAAGAACCCGCCCACCCCACTACTGGTGGAAGCCATGAACACAGGGAATCACTGCAAGGGAAACCAGTGCAGGCAAAGAAACCGCCCACCCCACTACTGGTGGAAGCCATGAACGCAGGGAATCACTGCAAGGGAAACCAGCTCAGGCAAAGAACCCGCCCACTCAACTACTGGTGGAAGCCATGAACGCAGGGAACCACTGCAAGGGAAACCAGCGCAGGCAAAGAACCCGCCCACCACACTACTGGTGGAAGCCATGAACGCAGGGAATCACTGCAAGGGAAACCAGCGCAGGCAAAAAACCCGCCCACTCAACTACTGGTGGAAGCCATGAACGTAGGGAATCACTGCAAGGGAAATCAGCGCAGGCAAAGAACCCGCCCACTCAACTACTGGTGGAAGCCATGAACGCAGGGAATCACTGCAAGGGAAACCAGCGCAGGCAAAGAACCCGCCCACTCAACTACTGGTGGAAGCCATGAACGCAGGGAATCACCGCAAGGGAAACCAGCGCATGCAAAGAACCCGCCCACCCCACTACTGGTGGAAGCCATGAACGCAGGGAATCACTGCAAGGGAAACCAGCGCAGGCAAAGAACCCGCCCACCCCACTACTGGTGGAAGCCATGAACGCAGGGAATCACTGCAAGGGAAACCAGCGCAGGCAAAGAACCCGCCCACCCCACTACTGGTGGAAGCCATGAACGCAGGGAATCACTGCAAGGGAAACCAGCGCAGGCAAAGAACCCGCCCACTCAACTACTGGTGTAAGTCATGAACGTAGGGAATCACTGCAAGGGAAACCAGCGCAGGCAAAGAACCCGCCCACCCCACTACTGGTGGAAGCCATTAACGCAGGGAAGCACTGCAAGGGAACCCAGCGCAGGCAAAGAACCCGCCCACCCCACTACTGGTGGAAGCCATGAACGCAGGGAAGCACTGCAAGGGAAACCAGCGCAGGCAAAGAACCCGCCCACCCCACTACTGGTGGAAGCCATGAACGCAGGGAATAACTGCAAGAGAAACCAGCGCAGGCAAAGAACCCGCCCACCCCACTACTGGTGGAAGCCATGAACGCAGGGAATCACCGCAAGGGAAACCAGCGCAGGCAAAGAACCCGCCCACTCAACTACTGGTGGAAGCCATGAACGCAGGGAATCACTGCAAGGGAAACCAGCTCAGGCAAAGAACCCGCCCGCTCAACTACTGGTGGAAGCCATGAACGTAGGGAATCACTGCAAGGGAAACCAGCGCATGCAAAGAACCCGCCCACTCAACTACTGGTGGAAGCTATGAACGCAGGGAAGCACTGCAAGGGAAACCAGCGCAGGCAAAGAACCCGCCCACCACACTACTGGTGGAAGCCATGAAACCAGAGAATCATGCAAGGGAAACCAGCGCTGGCAAAGAACCCGCCCACCCCACTACTGGTGGAAGCCATGAACGCAGGGAATCACTGCAAGGGAAACCAGCGCAGGCAAAGAACCCGCCCACCCCACTACTGGTGGAAGCCATGAATGCAGGGAATCACTGCAAGGGAAACCAGCTCAGGCAAAGAACCCGCCCACCCCACTACTGGTGGAAGCCATGAACACAGGGAATCACTGCAAGGGAAACCAGTGCAGGCAAAGAAACCGCCCACCCCACTACTGGTGGAAGCCATGAACGCAGGGAATCACTGCAAGGGAAACCAGCTCAGGCAAAGAACCCGCCCACTCAACTACTGGTGGAAGCCATGAACGCAGGGAACCACTGCAAGGGAAACCAGCGCAGGCAAAGAACCCGCCCACCACACTACTGGTGGAAGCCATGAACGCAGGGAATCACTGCAAGGGAAACCAGCGCAGGCAAAAAACCCGCCCACTCAACTACTGGTGGAAGCCATGAACGTAGGGAATCACTGCAAGGGAAATCAGCGCAGGCAAAGAACCCGCCCACTCAACTACTGGTGGAAGCCATGAACGCAGGGAATCACTGCAAGGGAAACCAGCGCAGGCAAAGAACCCGCCCACTCAACTACTGGTGGAAGCCATGAACGCAGGGAATCACCGCAAGGGAAACCAGCGCATGCAAAGAACCCGCCCACCCCACTACTGGTGGAAGCCATGAACGCAGGGAATCACTGCAAGGGAAACCAGCGCAGGCAAAGAACCCGCCCACCCCACTACTGGTGGAAGCCATGAACGCAGGGAATCACTGCAAGGGAAACCAGCGCAGGCAAAGAACCCGCCCACCCCACTACTGGTGGAAGCCATGAACGCAGGGAATCACTGCAAGGGAAACCAGCGCAGGCAAAGAACCCGCCCACTCAACTACTGGTGTAAGTCATGAACGTAGGGAATCACTGCAAGGGAAACCAGCGCAGGCAAAGAACCCGCCCACCCCACTACTGGTGGAAGCCATTAACGCAGGGAAGCACTGCAAGGGAACCCAGCGCAGGCAAAGAACCCGCCCACCCCACTACTGGTGGAAGCCATGAACGCAGGGAATCACCGCAAGGGAAACCAGCGCATGCAAAGAACCCGCCCACTCAACTACTGGTGGAAGCCATGAACACAGGGAATCACTGCAAGGGAAACCAGCGCAGGCAAAGAACCCGCCCACCCCACTACTGGTGGAAGCCATGAACGCAGGGAATCACTGAAAGGGAAACCAGTGCAGGCAAAGAACCCGCCCACCCCACTACTGGTGGAAGCCATGAACGCAGGGAATCACTGCAAGGGAAACCAGCTCAGGCAAAGAACCCGCCCACCCCACTACTGGTGGAAGCCATGAACACAGGGAATCACTGCAAGGGAAACCAGTGCAGGCAAAGAAACCGCCCACCCCACTACTGGTGGAAGCCATGAACACAGGGAATCACTGCAAGGGAAACCAGTGCAGGCAAAGAAACCGCCCACCCCACTACTGGTGGAAGCCATGAACACAGGGAATCACTGCAAGGGAAACCAGGGCAGGCAAAGAAACCGCCCACCCCACTACTGGTGGAAGCCATGAACACAGGGAATCACTGCAAGGGAAACCAGCGCAGGCAAAGAACACGCCCACCCCACTACTGGTGGAAGCCATGAACGCAGGGAATCACTGCAAGGGAAACCAGTGCAGGCAAAGAACCCGCCCACCCCACTACTGGTGGAAGCCATGAACGCAGAGAATCACCGCAAGGGAAACCAGCGCATGCAAAGAACCCGCTCACTCACCTACTGGTGGAAGCCATGAACGCAGGGAATCACTGCAAGGGAAACCAGCGCAGGCAAAGAAACCGCCCACCCCACTACTGGTGGAAGCCATGAACGCAGGGAATCACCGCAAGGGAAACCAGCGCATGCAAAGAACCCGCCCACTCAACTACTGGTGGAAGCCATGAACGCAGGGAATCACTGCAAGGGAAACCAGCTCAGGCAAAGAACCCGCCCACCCCACTACTGGTGGAAGCCATGAACGCAGGGAATCACCGCAAGGGAAACCAGCACATGCAAAGAACCCGCCCACCCCACTACTGGTGGAAGCCATGAACGCAGGGAATCACTGCAAGGGAAACCAGCGCAGGCAAAGAACCCGCCCACCCCACTACTGGTGGAAGCCATGAACGCAGGGAATCACTGCAAGGGTATCCAGCGCAGGCAAAGAACCCGCCCACCCCACTACTGGTGGAAGCCATGAACGCAGGGAATCACAGCAAGGGAAACCAGCGCAGGCAAAGAACCCGCCCACCCCACTACTGGTGGAAGCCATGAACGCAGGGAATCACAGCAATGGAACCCAGTGCAGGCAAAGAACTCGCCCACCCCACTACTGGTGGAAGCCATGAACGCAGGGAATCACCGCAAGGGAAACCAGCGCATGCAAAGAACCCGCCCACTCAACTACTGGTGGAAGCCATGAACGCAAGGAATCACTGCAAGGGAAACCAGCGCAGGCAAAGAACCCGCCCACTCAACTACTGGTGGAAGCCATGAACGCAGGGAATCACCGCAAGGGAAACCAGCGCATGCAAAGAACCCGCCCACCCCACTACTGGTGGAAGCCATGAACGCAGGGAATCACCGCAAGGGAAACCAGCGCAGGCAAAGAACCCGCCCACCCCACTACTGGTGGAAGCCATGAACGCAGGGAAGCACTGCAAGGGAAACCAGCGCAGGCAAAGAACCCGCCCACCCCACTACTGGTGGAAGCCATGAACGCAGGGAATCACTGCAAGAGAAACCAGCGCAGGCAAAGAACCCGCCCACCCCACTACTGGTGGAAGCCATGAACGCAGGGAATCACCGCAAGGGAAACCAGCTCAGGCAAAGAACCCGCCCACTCAACTACTGGTGGAAGCCATGAACGCAGGGAATCACTGCAAGGGAAACCAGCTCAGGCAAAGAACCCGCCCACTCAACTACTGGTGGAAGCCATGAACGTAGGGAATCACTGCAAGGGAAACCAGCGCATGCAAAGAACCCGCCCACTCAACTACTGGTGGATTCCATGAACGCAGGGAATCACTGCAAGGGAAACCAGCGCAGGCAAAGAAACCGCCCACCCCACTACTGGTGGAAGCCATGAACGCAGGGAATCACAGCAAGGGAAACCAGCGCAGGCAAAGAACCCGCCCACCCCACTACTGGTGGAAGCCATGAACGCAGGGAATCACTGCAAGGGAAACCAGCGCAGGCAAAGAACCCGCCCACCCCACTACTGGTGGAAGCCATGAACGCAGGGAATCACTGCAAGGGAAACCAGCGCAGGCAAAGAACCCACCCACCCCACTACTGGTGGAAGCAATGAACGCAGGGAATCACTGCAAGGGAAACCAGCTCAGGCAAAGAACCCGCCCACCCCACTACTGGTGGAAGCCATGAACACAGGGAATCACTGCAAGGGAAACCAGCGCATGCAAAGAACCCGCCCACTCAACTACTGGTGGAAGCCATGAACGCAGGGAATCACAGCAAGGGAAACCAGCGCAGGCAAAGAACCCGCCCACCCCACTACTGGTGGAAGCCATGAACACAGGGAAGCACTGCAAGGGAAACCAGTGCAGGCAAAGAACCCGCCCACCCCACCACTGGTGGAAGCCATGAACGCAGGGAATCACTGCAAGGGAAACCAGCTCAGGCAAAGTACCCGCCCACCCCACTGCTGGTGGAAGCCATGAACGCAGGGAATCACAGCAAGGGAAACCAGCGCAAGCAAAGAACCGCCCACCACACTACTGGTGGAAGCCATGAACGCAGGGAATCACCGCAAGGGAAACCAGCGCATGCAAAGAACCCGCCCACTCAACTACTGGTGGAAGCTATGAACGCAGGGAAGCACTGCAAGGGAAACCAGCGCAGGCAAAGAACCCGCCCACCACACTACTGGTGGAAGCCATGAAACCAGAGAATCATGCAAGGGAAACCAGCGCAGGCAAAGAACCAGCCCACCCCACTACTGGTGGAAGCCATGAACGCAGGGAATCACTGCAAGGGAAACCAGCGCAGGCAAAGAACCCGCCCACCCCACTACGGGTGGAAGCCATGAACGCAGGGAATCACTGCAAGGGAAACCAGCTCAGGCAAAGAACCTGCCCACCCCACTACTGGTGGAAGCCATGAACACAGGGAATCACTGCAAGGGAAACCAGTGCAGGCAAAGAAACCGCCCACCCCACTACTGGTGGAAGCCATGAACGCAGGGAATCACTGCAAGGGAAACCAGCTCAGGCAAAGAACCCGCCCACTCAACTACTGGTGGAAGCCATGAACGCAGGGAATCACTGCAAGGGAAACCAGCTCAGGCAAAGAACCCGCCCACTCAACTACTGGTGGAAGCCATGAACGTAGGGAATCACTGCAAGGGAAACCAGCGCATGCAAAGAACCCGCCCACTCAACTACTGGTGGAAGCCATGAACGCAGGGAATCACTGCAAGGGAAACCAGCGCAGGCAAAGAAACCGCCCACCCCACTACTGGTGGAAGCCATGAACGCAGGGAATCACAGCAAGGGAAACCAGCGCAGGCAAAGAACCCGCCCACCCCACTACTGGTGGAAGCCATGAACGCAGGGAATCACTGCAAGGGAAACCAGCGCAGGCAAAGAACCCGCCCACCCCACTACTGGTGGAAGCCATGAACGCAGGGAATCACTGCAAGGGAAACCAGCGCAGGCAAAGAACCCACCCACCCCACTACTGGTGGAAGCAATGAACGCAGGGAATCACTGCAAGGAAAACCAGCTCAGGCAAAGAACCCGCCCACCCCACTACTGGTGGAAGCCATGAACACAGGGAATCACTGCAAGGGAAACCAGCGCATGCAAAGAACCCGCCCACTCAACTACTGGTGGAAGCCATGAACGCAGGGAATCACAGCAAGGGAAACCAGCGCAGGCAAAGAACCCGCCCACCCCACTACTGGTGGAAGCCATGAACACAGGGAAGCACTGCAAGGGAAACCAGTGCAGGCAAAGAACCCGCCCACCCCACCACTGGTGGAAGCCATGAACGCAGGGAATCACTGCAAGGGAAACCAGCTCAGGCAAAGTACCCGCCCACCCCACTGCTGGTGGAAGCCATGAACGCAGGGAATCACAGCAAGGGAAACCAGCGCAAGCAAAGAACCGCCCACCACACTACTGGTGGAAGCCATGAACGCAGGGAATCACCGCAAGGGAAACCAGCGCATGCAAAGAACCCGCCCACTCAACTACTGGTGGAAGCTATGAACGCAGGGAAGCACTGCAAGGGAAACCAGCGCAGGCAAAGAACCCGCCCACCACACTACTGGTGGAAGCCATGAAACCAGAGAATCATGCAAGGGAAACCAGCGCAGGCAAAGAACCAGCCCACCCCACTACTGGTGGAAGCCATGAACGCAGGGAATCACTGCAAGGGAAACCAGCGCAGGCAAAGAACCCGCCCACCCCACTACGGGTGGAAGCCATGAACGCAGGGAATCACTGCAAGGGAAACCAGCTCAGGCAAAGAACCTGCCCACCCCACTACTGGTGGAAGCCATGAACACAGGGAATCACTGCAAGGGAAACCAGTGCAGGCAAAGAAACCGCCCACCCCACTACTGGTGGAAGCCATGAACGCAGGGAATCACTGCAAGGGAAACCAGCTCAGGCAAAGAACCCGCCCACTCAACTACTGGTGGAAGCCATGAACGCAGGGAACCACTGCAAGGGAAACCAGCGCAGGCAAAGAACCCGCCCACCACACTACTGGTGGAAGCCATGAACGCAGGGAATCACTGCAAGGGAAACCAGCGCAGGCAAAAAACCCGCCCACTCAACTACTGGTGGAAGCCATGAACGTAGGGAATCACTGCAAGGGAAATCAGCGCAGGCAAAGAACCCGCCCACTCAACTACTGGTGGAAGCCATGAACGCAGGGAATCACTGCAAGGGAAACCAGCGCAGGCAAAGAACCCGCCCACTCAACTACTGGTGGAAGCCATGAACGCAGGGAATCACCGCAAGGGAAACCAGCGCATGCAAAGAACCCGCCCACCCCACTACTGGTGGAAGCCATGAACGCAGGGAATCACTGCAAGGGAAACCAGCGCAGGCAAAGAACCCGCCCACCCCACTACTGGTGGAAGCCATGAACGCAGGGAATCACTGCAAGGGAAACCAGCGCAGGCAAAGAACCCGCCCACCCCACTACTGGTGGAAGCCATGAACGCAGGGAATCACTGCAAGGGAAACCAGCGCAGGCAAAGAACCCGCCCACTCAACTACTGGTGTAAGTCATGAACGTAGGGAATCACTGCAAGGGAAACCAGCGCAGGCAAAGAACCCGCCCACCCCACTACTGGTGGAAGCCATGAACGCAGGGAAGCACTGCAAGGGAAACCAGCGCATGCAAAGAACCCGCCCACCCCACTACTGGTGGAAGCCATGAACGCAGGGAATCACCGCAAGGGAAACCAGCGCATGCAAAGAACCCGCCCACTCAACTACTGGTGGAAGCCATGAACGCAGGGAATCACTGCAAGGGAAACCAGCGCAGGCAAAGAACCCGCCCACCCCACTACTGGTGGAAGCCATGAACGCAGGGAATCACTGCAAGGGAAACCAGCGCAGGCAAAGAACCCACCCACCCCACTACTGGTGGAAGCCATGAACGCAGGGAATCACTGAAAGGGAAACCAGTGCAGGCAAAGAACCCGCCCACCCCACTACTGGTGGAAGCCATGAACGCAGGGAATCACTGCAAGGGAAACCAGCTCAGGCAAAGAACCCGCCCACCCCACTACTGGTGGAAGCCATGAACACAGGGAATCACTGCAAGGGAAACCAGTGCAGGCAAAGAAACCGCCCACCCCACTACTGGTGGAAGCCATGAACACAGGGAATCACTGCAAGGGAAACCACTGCAGGCAAAGAAACCGCCCACCCCACTACTGGAGGAAGCCATGAACACAGGGAATCACTGCAAGGGAAACCAGGGCAGGCAAAGAAACCGCCCACCCCACTACTGGTGGAAGCCATGAACACAGGGAATCACTGCAAGGGAAACCAGCGCAGGCAAAGAACCCGCCCACCCCACTACTGGTGGAAGCCATGAACGCAGGGAATCACTGCAAGGGAAACCAGTGCAGGCAAAGAACCCGCCCACCCCACTACTGGTGGAAGCCATGAACGCAGGGAATCACCGCAAGGGAAACCAGCGCATGCAAAGAACCCGCCCACTCAACTACTGGTGGAAGCCATGAACGCAGGGAATCACTGCAAGGGAAACCAGCGCAGGCAAAGAAACCGCCCACCCCACTACTGGTGGAAGCCATGAACGCAGGGAATCACCGCAAGGGAAACCAGCGCATGCAAAGAACCCTCCCACTCAACTACTGGTGGAAGCCATGAACGCAGGGAATCACTGCAAGGGAAACCAGCTCAGGCAAAGAACCCGCCCACCCCACTACTGGTGGAAGCCATGAACGCAGGGAATCACCGCAAGGGAAACCAGCGCATGCAAAGAACCCGCCCACCCCACTACTGGTGGAAGCCATGAACGCAGGGAATCACTGCAAGGAAAACCAGCGCAGGCAAAGAACCCGCCCACCCCACTACTGGTGGAAGCCATGAACGCAGGGAATCACTGCAAGGGAAACCAGCGCAGGCAAAGAACCCGCCCACCCCACTACTGGTGGAAGCCATGAACGCAGGGAATCACAGCAAGGGAAACCAGCGCAGGCAAAGAACCCGCCCACCACACTACTGGTGGAAGCCATGAAACCAGAGAATCATGCAAGGGAAACCAGCGCAGGCAAAGAAACCGCCCACCCTACTACTGGTGGAAGCCATGAACGCAGGGAATCACCGCAAGGGAAACCAGCGCAGGCAAAGAACCCGCCCACCCCACTACTGGTGGAAGCCAAGAACGTAGGAAATCACTGCAAAGGGAAACCAGTGCAGGCAAAGAACCCGCCCACCCCACTACTGGTGGAAGCCATGAACGCAGGGAATCACTGCAAGGGAAACCAGTGCAGGCAAAGAAACATCCCACTCAACTACTGGTGGAAGCCATGAATGCAGGGAATCACTGCAAGGGAAACCAGCGCATGCAAAGAACCCGCCCACTCAACTACTGGTGGAAGCCATGAACGCAGGGAATCACTGCAAGGGAAACCAGCGCAGGCAAAGAACCCGCCCACCCCACTACTGGTGGAAGCCATGAACGCAGGGAAGCACTGCAAGGGAAACCAGCACAGGCAAAGAACCCGCCCACCCCACTACTGGTGGAAGCCATGAACGCAGGGAATCACAGCAAGGGAAACCAGCGCAGGCAAAGAACCCGCCCACCCCACTACTGGTGGAAGCCATGAACGCAGGGAATCACCGCAAGGGAAACCAGCGCATGCAAAGAACCCGCCCACCCCACTACTGGTGGAAGCCATGAACGCAGGGAATCACTGCAAGGGAAACCAGCGCAGGCAAAGAAACCTCCCACCCCACTACTGGTGGAAGCCATGAACGCAGGGAATCACTGCAAGGGAAACCAGCGAAGGCAAAGAAACCTCCCACCCCACTACTGGTGGAAGCCATGAACGCAGGGAAGCACTGCAAGGGAAACCAGCGCAGGCAAAGAACCCGCCCACCCCACTACTGGTGGAAGCCATGAACGCAGGGAATCACCGCAAGGGAAACCAGCGCATGCAAAGAACCCGCCCACTCAACTACTGGTGGAAGCCATGAACGCAGGGAATCACTGCAAGGGAAACCAGCGCAGGCAAAGAACCCGCCCACCCCACTACTGGTGGAAGCCATGAACGCAGGGAATCATGCAAGGGTAACCAGCGCAGGCAAAGAACCCGCCCACCCCACTACTGGTGGAAGCCATGAACACAGGGAATCACTGCAAGGGAAACCAGTGCAGGCAAAGAAACCGCCCACCCCACTACTGGTGGAAGCCATGAACGCAGGGAATCACCGCAAGGGAAACCAGCGCAGGCAAAGAACCCGCCCACCCCACTACTGGTGGAAGCCATGAACGCAGGGAATCACTGCAAGGGAAACCAGCGCAGGCAAAGAACCCGCCCACCCCCCTACTGGTGGAAGCCATGAACACAGGGAATCACTGCAAGGGAAACCAGCGCAGGCAAAGAACCCGCCCACCCCACTACTGGTGGAAGCCATGAACGCAGGGAATCACTGCAAGGAAAACCAGCGCAGGCAAAGAACCCGCCCACCCCACTACTGGTGGAAGCCATGAACGCAGGGAATCACTGCAAGGGAAACCAGCGCAGGCAAAGAACCCGCCCACCCCACTACTGGTGGAAGCCATGAACGCAGGGAATCACAGCAAGGGAAACCAGCGCAGGCAAAGAACCCGCCCACCACACTACTGGTGGAAGCCATGAAACCAGAGAATCATGCAAGGGAAACCAGCGCAGGCAAAGAAACCGCCCACCCTACTACTGGTGGAAGCCATGAACGCAGGGAATCACCGCAAGGGAAACCAGCGCAGGCAAAGAACCCGCCCACCCCACTACTGGTGGAAGCCAAGAACGTAGGAAATCACTGCAAAGGGAAACCAGTGCAGGCAAAGAACCCGCCCACCCCACTACTGGTGGAAGCCATGAACGCAGGGAATCACTGCAAGGGAAACCAGTGCAGGCAAAGAAACATCCCACTCAACTACTGGTGGAAGCCATGAATGCAGGGAATCACTGCAAGGGAAACCAGCGCATGCAAAGAACCCGCCCACTCAACTACTGGTGGAAGCCATGAACGCAGGGAATCACTGCAAGGGAAACCAGCGCAGGCAAAGAACCCGCCCACCCCACTACTGGTGGAAGCCATGAACGCAGGGAAGCACTGCAAGGGAAACCAGCGCAGGCAAAGAACCCGCCCACCCCACTACTGGTGGAAGCCATGAACGCAGGGAATCACAGCAAGGGAAACCAGCGCAGGCAAAGAACCCGCCCACCCCACTACTGGTGGAAGCCATGAACGCAGGGAATCACCGCAAGGGAAACCAGCGCATGCAAAGAACCCGCCCACCCCACTACTGGTGGAAGCCATGAACGCAGGGAATCACTGCAAGGGAAACCAGCGCAGGCAAAGAAACCTCCCACCCCACTACTGGTGGAAGCCATGAACGCAGGGAATCACTGCAAGGGAAACCAGCGAAGGCAAAGAAACCTCCCACCCCACTACTGGTGGAAGCCATGAACGCAGGGAAGCACTGCAAGGGAAACCAGCGCAGGCAAAGAACCCGCCCACCCCACTACTGGTGGAAGCCATGAACGCAGGGAATCACCGCAAGGGAAACCAGCGCATGCAAAGAACCCGCCCACTCAACTACTGGTGGAAGCCATGAACACAGGGAATCACTGCAAGGGAAACCAGCGCAGGCAAAGAACCCGCCCACCCCACTACTGGTGGAAGCCATGAACGCAGGGAATCTCTGCAAGGGAAACCAGCTCAGGCAAAGAACCCGCCCACTCAACTACTGGTGGAAGCCATGAAACCAGAGAATCATGCAAGGGTAACCAGCGCATGCAAAGAACCCGCCCACTCAACTAATGGTGGAAGCCATGAACGCAGGGAATCACTGCAAGGGAAACCAGCGCAGGCAAAGAACCCGCCCACCCCACTACTGGTGGAAGCCATGAACACAGGGAATCACTGCAAGGGAAACCAGCGCATGCAAAGAACCCGCCCACTCAACTACTGGTGGAAGCCATGAACGCAGGGAATCACAGTAAGGGAAACCAGCGCAGGCAAAGAACCCGCCCACCCCACTACTGGTGGAAGCCATGAACGCACGGAATCACTGCAAGGGAAATCAGCGCAGGCAAAGAACCCGCCCACCCCACTACTGGTGGAAGCCATGAACGCAGGGAATCACTGCAAGGGAAACCAGCGCAGGCAAAGAAACCTCCCACCCCACTACTGGTGGAAGCCATGAACGCAGGGAAGCACTGCAAGGGAAACCAGCGCAGGCAAAGAACCCGCCCACCCCACTACTGGTGGAAGCCATGAACGCAGGGAATCACCGCAAGGGAAACCAGCGCAGGCAAAGAACCCGCCCACCCCACTACTGGTGGAAGCCATGAACGCAGGGAATCATGCAAGTGTAACCAGCGCAGGCAAAGAAACCTCCCACCCCACTACTGGTGGAAGCCATGAACGCAGGGAAGCACTGCAAGGGAAACCAGCGCAGGCAAAGAACCCGCCCACCCCACTACTGGTGGAAGCCATGAACGCAGGGAATCACCGCAAGGGAAACCAGCGCATGCAAAGAACCCGCCCACTCAACTACTGGTGGAAGCCATGAACGCAGGGAATCACTGCAAGGGAAACCAGCGCAGGCAAAGAACCCGCCCACCCCACTACTGGTGGAAGCCATGAACGCAGGGAATCATGCAAGGGTAACCAGCGCAGGCAAAGAACCCGCCCACCCCAGTACTGGTGGAAGCCATGAACACAGGGAATCACTGCAAGGGAAACCAGTGCAGGCAAAGAAACCGCCCACCCCACTACTGGTGGAAGCCATGAACGCAGGGAATCACCGCAAGGGAAACCAGCGCAGGAAAAGAACCCGCCCACCCCACTACTGGTGGAAGCCATGAACGCAGGGAATCACTGCAAGGGAAACCAGCGCAGGCAAAGAACCCGCCCACCCCACTACTGGTGGAAGCCATGAACACAGGGAATCACTGCAAGGGAAACCAGCGCAGGCAAAGAACCCGCCCACCCCACTACTGGTGGAAGCCATGAACGCAGGGAATCACTGCAAGGGAAACCAGCTCAGGCAAAGAACCCGCCCACTCAACTACTGGTGGAAGCCATGAAACCAGAGAATCATGCAAGGGTAACCAGCGCATGCAAAGAACCCGCCCACTCAACTAATGGTGGAAGCCATGAACGCAGGGAATCACTGCAAGGGAAACCAGCGCAGGCAAAGAACCCGCCCACCCCACTACTGGTGGAAGCCATGAACACAGGGAATCACTGCAAGGGAAACCCGCGCAGGCAAAGAACCCGCCCACCCCACTACTGGTGGAAGCCATGAACGCAGGGAATCACTGCAAGGGAAACCAGCGCAGGCAAAGAAACCTCCCACCCCACTACTGGTGGAAGCCATGAACGCAGGGAAGCACTGCAAGGGAAACCAGCGCAGGCAAAGAACCCGCCCACCCCACTACTAGTGGAAGCCATGAACGCAGGGAATCACCGCAAGGGAAACCAGCGCAGGCAAAGAACCCGCCCACCCCACTACTGGTGGAAGCCATGAACGCAGGGAATCATGCAAGTGTAACCAGCGCAGGCAAAGAACCCGCCCACCCCACTACTGGTGGAAGCCATGAACACAGGGTATCACTGCAAGGGAAACCAGTGCAGGCAAAGAAACCGCCCACCCCACTACTGGTGGAAGCCATGAACGCAGGGAATCACCGCAAGGGAAACCAGCGCAGGCAAAGAACCCGCCCACCCCACTACTGGTGGAAGCCATGAACGCAGGGAATCACTGCAAGGGAAACCAGCGCAGGCAAAGAACCCGCCCACCCCACTACTGGTGGAAGCCATGAACACAGGGAATCACTGCAAGGGAAACCAGCGCAGGCAAAGAACCCGCCCACCCCACTACTGGTGGAAGCCATGAACGCAGGGAATCACTGCAAGGGAAACCAGCTCAGGCAAAGAACCCGCCCACTCAACTACTGGTGGAAGCCATGAAACCAGAGAATCATGCAAGGGTAACCAGCGCATGCAAAGAACCCGCCCACTCAACTAATGGTGGAAGCCATGAACGCAGGGAATCACTGCAAGGGAAACCAGCGCAGGCAAAGAACCCGCCCACCCCACTACTGGTGGAAGCCATGAACACAGGGAATCACTGCAAGGGAAACCAGCGCATGCAAAGAACCCGCCCACTCAACTACTGGTGGAAGCCATGAACGCAGGGAATCACAGTAAGGGAAACCAGCGCAGGCAAAGAACCCGCCCACCCCACTACTGGTGGAAGCCATGAACGCACGGAATCACTGCAAGGGAAATCAGCGCAGGCAAAGAACCCGCCCACCACACTACTGGTGGAAGCCATGAACGTAGGGAATCACTGCAAGGGAAACCAGCGCATGCAAAGAACCCGCCCACCCCACTACTGGTGGAAGCCATGAACGCAGGGAATCACTGCAAGGGAAACCAGCGCATGCAAAGAACCCGCCCACCCCACTACTGGTGGAAGCCATGAAACCAGAGAATCATGCAAGGGTAAACAGCGCAGGCAAAGAACCCGCCCACCCCACTACTGGTGGAAGCCATGAAGGCAGGGAATCACTCCAAGGGAAACCAGCGCAGACAAAGAACCCGCCCACCCCACTACTGGTGCACACCATGAAACCAGAGAATCACTGCAAGGGAATCCTGTGCAAGCAGTGAATCCAGCGTAATTTCTGCAAGAGAAGCCAGGGCGACGTAGAAACATGAAACCAAGGCCTAGTGCCAGGCTGTCAGTAAAGTGACTGCAGCTGCAGGCCCGACTGGAAATTCCGATTCCCCAGTTGTAACGAGATTTGTAGTGGACAGAGGCGAAGCGATCGATGGTGCAGCAGGTACAGTGGCACCGAGGCCCACTGTACCCCAAATGTAACCATTTTATTACTACCAAACCAAGTGATGTAGGACACTCCCCTCGTGTGCATTATGGCTCGTGGTGATCCCGGTGCAGCAGTGCTGTAAGCATGGGTAAAGGTCACTTACACACGCTGAACCCACCATACCAATCACCGGCTCTGCCATATTAACAGTCTGCACAGCGGTTCTCTGTGGAGGCCTCTATGTGGAATTTTGGTAGAAATGTGTGGAAAACGAGCGCACGTCCTGAGGGTCCGTGTGCCTGGGACAGGAGTCCCTCATGCCCAGGCTGGCTCCCCGATCTCCCCGGCCTGGCTGGGTTGAGAAGCAGGGATCGGTCCCAGGGCCTGGGTTTTAGTCAGGGCCTGGGATGTGGGAGCCGCCCATCCTGCGGCCTGCCAAGTGTCCATCTGCCTGGGACAAGGGTCCCTGGTACAGAGCCCCAGAGCCCTGCAAGGGCAGGCGGGAGCCCTACTGCTATGGCTCGGCTCGGGGCAGGCCGATGGACCATCTGGTCGCATGCAATGCTTTCCAATGGGGCGACCTGATGGCCGGGCCACCCTGGAAGTCCCGATGGGGCTCATTTGCCTCCTGGATCCCAGCCAGAGCTCCAGGAGGTCGGGCACGTTAGAGCCCAGGGTCCTCTGAGTCTCGCGGTGCACACGGGTTCCCAGAAAGAGGGGTAGCTCTCCTCCAGATTAGTAGGGGCAGGGTATAAAAGAACACCCCTCCCGTGCTGGCGGTTCTTTGCCGGGGACCAGATGGGCTATGCCCGGACAACACCTCCCTCCGTCCGTGGGCTCCCTCCTCCGGCCCATGGCATGGCAAAGTGACCGGGACGGGCTCCATGGGTCCCGCGCAGTCCTCCCCCAGGCGTCTGGACCCAAGAGCTCCGGTGGTCCTCCCCGTGCCTGTGGCCCAGCCGGGGTCCCCGAGCCCCCGAGCCCTGTGTGGGCGGGTGGGAGCCCTACCATGAAGGCTCGGGCGGGCAGATGGGAGTCCTTTTGGTCCAGGCCATCTGGGCGCACCTTTTTCCTCGGCCATCTGGTCACACGCAATGCTTTCCAATGGGGTGACCAGATGGCCGTGCCACCCTGTTAGTCCCGATGAAGGTTCATTTGCCTCCCGGATCCCAGCCAGGGCTCGAGGAGGTCGGGCGCATCCGTACCTAGGGTCCCCTCAGTCTTGCGGTGTGCACAGGTTACCGGAAAGGGGGGTAGCCTTCCTCCGGATTACTAGGGACAGGGTACTCTAGGACCCCTCTGGGCCTAGCCGTCCTCAGCTGGCAGTTGGACGGGCCAGGATGCCACCCCAGCCTGGGTCCGTCCCTGGGCCTCCCGCGTGGCAGGCTGCCCTCGATGGGGTCCGGCGGGCCCGGGGAGTCTCCCCCTGCTGGGCTCGGTCCTGGGGTCCCAAGGAGGGCAGTCTCCTCACCCCAGGCTCCGTCCTCGGTCCTGCTGCGTGGCAGGGTGCCCGAACAAAGTCCTGCGGGCCCGGGGAGGCTTCCCCTTTGCCTCCGGGCCCGTGAGCCCCGGCTGTGTCCAGGGGCCCTGCCGGGCCACGGCTCGGGTGCTCCAGCCCTAGGCCCCATCCCCCGGCCTGCTGCCCGCTAATGGCCCGGGACGGGGTTCCATCGTGCCCAGGGAGCCTCCCCTTACTCGGCTGGGTTTAGGGGCTCCCTGCGACCCCGGGGAGGGTGGCTTCCCCACCCCGGGCTCCGTCCTCAGTCGCGGCATGTGGCAGGGTGCCTGGGATGGTGTCCGGCAGGCCCATGGTGGCTTCCCCTGCACCTCCAGGCCTGGTAGCCCCGACTGGGTCCAGGGGGCCCCACCGGGCCCTGGGTCGGGAGCTCTGGCCCTGGACCCCGTCCCCCGGCATGCCGGCCCACCAAAGACCTGGGACGGGGCTCTGTCGTGCCCGGGGAGCCTCCCCCTGCTCGGCTGGGTTCAGTGGCTCCCAGGGGCACCAGGGAGGGCAGCCTCCCCACCCCGGGCTCCGTCCTTTGTCCTGCCGCGTGGCAGGGTGCATGGGACAGGGTCCGGCAGGCCCGGGGAGGCTTCCCCTGTGTCTCTAAGCCTGGGAGCCTTGGCTGGGTCCAGGGGCCTGCGGGCCTCAGGTCGGGTGCTCCGGCCCTGGGCCCTGTCCCCCAGCCTGCCACTCTGCCAGAGGCCCAGGACGGGGTTCCGTTGTGCCCAGGGAGCCTCCCCTTGCTTGGCTGGTTTCAGGCGCTCCAGCCAGGCCCCCTGAGGGCCCTGGGGCGGGCGGCCTCCCCACCCTGGGCCCTGTCCTCAGTCCTGCTGTATGGCAGGGTGCCCGGGATGGTGTCCGGTGGGCCAGGGGAGGCTTCCCCTGCACCTCTGGGTCTGGGAGCCCCAGCTGGGTCCAAGGGCCCGCCGGGCCCTGGGTTGGGTGCTCAGGCCCTGGGCCCCATCCCCCAGCCTGCCGCACTGCCAAAGGCCCAGGACGGGGTTCCGTTGTGCCCAGGGAGCCTCCCCTTGCTTGGCTGGGTTGAGGCGCTCTAGCCAGGCCCCCTGAGGGCCCTGGGGAGCCTCCCCACCCTGGGCCCTGTCTTCAGGCCTGCTGTGTGGCAGGGTGCCCGGGATGGTCTCCGGTGGGCCAGGGGAGGCTTCCCCTGCATGTCTGGGCCTGGGAGCCCCCCTGGGTCCAGGGCCCCACCGGGCCCCCGGTCGGGTGCTCTGGCCCTGGGCCTCGTCCCCTGGCCTGCTGCTCTGCCAAAGGCCCAGGACGGGGTCGGTTGTGCCCAGGGATGCTCCCCTTGCTTGGCTGGGTTCAGGAGCTCTAACCGGGCCCCCTGAGAGGCCCGGTTCTGCCGTGTGGCAGGGTGCCCGAGATGGTGTCTGGTGGGCCTGGGGAGGCTTCCCCTATGCCTCTGGGAGCCCCAACTGGGTCCAGGGCCCTGCCGGGCCCCGGCTCGGGTGCTCCAGCCCTGGGCCCCGTCCCCCAGCCTGGGGTTCCATCGTGGCCGGGGAGCCTCCCCTTGCTCGGCTGGGTTCAGGGGCTCCCTGCGGCCCCAGGAAGGGTGGCCTCCCCACCCCGTGCTCAAACCTCAGTCCTGCCGTGTGGCAGGGTGCCAGGGATGGTGTCCGGCAGGCTTCACCGGCGCCTCTGGGCCTGGGAGCCCCGACTGGGTCCAGGGGGCCCTGCCGGGCCCCTGGTCGGTTGCTCTGGCCCTGGACCCCGTCCCCCGGCCTGCCGGCCCACCAAAGGCCTGGGACGGGGCTATGTCATGCTCGGGGAGCCTCCCCCTGCTCAGCTGGGTTCAGCAGCTCCCAGGGGCAACAGTGAGGGTGGCCTCCCCACCCCAGGCTCCGTCCTTGGTCCTGCCATATGGCAGGGTGCGCGGGACGGGGTCTGGCGGGCCCGGGGAGGCTTCCCCTGTGCCTCTGGGCCTGGGAGCCCTGGCTGGGTCCAGGGGCCCTCCCTGGCCCCAGGTCAGGTGTTCCGGCCCTGGGCCCCATCCCCCGGCCTGCCTCTCTGCCAAAGGCCTGGAATGGGATTCCGTTGTGCTTGGGGAGCCTCCTCTTGCTTGGCTGGGATCAGGAGCTCCGGCCCCTGAGGGCCCCAGGAAGGGCGGCCTCCCCACCCCGAATCTGTCCTCGGTCCTGCTGCGTGGCAGGGTGCCCGGGATGGTGTGCGGCGGGCCCGGGGAGACTTCCCATGTGCCTCTGGGAGCACTAGCTGGGTCCAGGGGCCCCGCTGGGCACGGGTCAGGTGCTCCCTCCCTGGGCCCTGTGTTCTGGCCTGCCACTCTGCCAAAGGCCCGGGACGGGGTTCCATTGTGCCCAGGGAGCCTCCCCTTGCTTGGCTGGGTTCAGGAGCTCCAACTGGGCCCCCTGAGGGCCCTGGGGAGGACGGTCTCCCCACCCCGGGCTCTGTCCTCGGTCCCGCCACGTGGCAGGGTGCCCGGGATGGTGTCTGGCGGGCCTGATGAGGCTTCCCCTATGCCTCTGGGCCTGGGAGCCCCGGCTGGTTCCAGTGGCCCTGCCGGGCCCCAGGTCAGGGGCTCCAGCCCTCGGACTTGTCCCCCAGCATGCTGCACTGCCAAAGGCCCAGGACGGGGTTCTGTAGTGCCCAGGGAGCCTCCCCTTGCTTGGCTGGGTTCAGGAGAACCGGCTGGGGCCACTGTGGGCCCCGGGCAGGGCTGCCTCCCCACCCCGAGCCCTGTCCTCGGTCCTGCCATGTGGCAGGGTGCCCGGGAGGGCGGCCTCCCCACCCCAGGCTCCGTCCTCGGTCCTGCTGCGTGGCAGGGTGCCCGAACAAAGTCCTGCGGGCCCAGGGAGGCTTCCCCTTTGCCTCCGGGCCCGGGAGCCCCGGCTGGGTCCAGGGGCCCTGCCGGGCCACGGCTCGGGTGCTCCAGCCCTAGGCCCCGGCCTGCTGCCCAACCAAAGGCCCGGGACGGGGTCATATCGTGCCCAGGGAGCCTCCCCTTACTCAGCTGTGTTCAGGGGCTCCCTGCGACCCCGGGGAGGGTGGCCTCCCCACCCCGGGCTCCGTCCTCAGTCCTGGCATGTGGCAGGGTGCCTTAGATGGTGTCCGGCAGGCCCAGGGTGGCTTCCCCTGCGCCTCCGGGCCTGGTAGCCCCGATTGGGTCCAGGGGGCCCCACCGGGCCCTGGGTTGGGTGCTCTGGCCCTGGACCCCCATCCCCCGGCATGCCGGTCCACCAAAGGCCTGGGACGGGGCTCTGTCATGCCCGGGGAGCCTTCCCCTGCTCGGCTGGGCTCAGTGGCTCCCAGGGGTACCAGGGAGGGCAGCCTCCCCACCCCGGGCTCTGTCCTTTGTCCTGCCGAGTGGCAGGGTGCCTAGGACAGGGTCCGGCAGGCCCGGGGAGGCTTCCCCTGTGCCTCTGAGCCTGGGAGCCTTGGCTGGGTCCAGGGGCCCTGCGGGCCTCAGGTCGGGTTCTCCGGCCCTGGGCCCTGTCCCCCAGCCTGCCACTCTGCCAAAGGCCTGGGGCGGGGTTTCGTTGTGCCTGGGGAGCCTCCTCTTGCTTGGCTGTGATCAGGAGCTCCGGCTGGGGCCCCTGAGGGCCCCGGGGAGGGCGGCTTCCCCACCCCGGGCTCTCTCCTTGGTCCTGCTGCGTGGCAGGGTGCCCGGGATGGTGTCTGGAGGGCCCGGGGAGGCTTCCCCTGTGCCTCTGGGCCTGGGAGCCCCGGGTGGGTCCAGGGGCCCCGCTGGGCCCCGGGGCAGGTGCTCCCACCCTGGGCCCCGTTGTGAGAAGTTGGCCTGGCATATGCTGGTCACTAGTTATAGTGGCCACCTTGCACCAGTCCAATTCGACTCTTATGGTAGATAGGTTTAAGACAACCTTTTAAAGAAAGCTATCCTAGTGGTAGCTGTGGAGAGCAGCCTTCAGGCTAAGTCTCTGAGGAATGTAAAGCAGCTTGTTTTACCTTATAATCTCTTGAATTACCAAATGAAAAGGACACCATACAGGTATATATATCAAATATATATGTATTTATTTCTAGATACACTCTACTAATCTCTTTATGAGATTAAAACCCAGATACACATTCAAATGTCAACAGTTCTCAGAGTCAGAGTCAGAAACAGCTTTATTCGATTTTAAAAACAAAACCATAAAAGCACACATATATAACATTTGATTCATGGCAAAAGACAACAAACTTTAAAAGACAAAATGTTACCATTTAAAAATAGTCTAATTCATGGAGATCCTGAATCTTATAATAGTTTTAAGAAACATTGACACAGAAGAGATAAGAAATTCATCATCTAACATTTGCAATCTGACCAACGCCACTCTACATTGCCTCAACCCTAACTTCTTTAATACCGGTCGAAGAATACTTTTCCTTGGTTCTGAGTAGTGTTTGCAGAAAAGAATACAATGAAGGGAAGATTGAACAGAGACCTGATCACAGGGACAAGGAATAAGTTCCTTTAGCCAGCAATTCTTCTCAGGGAAGGTGACTAATCTAAAAAAGATATCTGCCCTGAAGCGAGACAATAACATTCGGGAATAACAACTAGGGACTAATTTCAGATATGGCTGAATACCTTGATTTTGAATAAGTAAATGGTTGGCCATGACAGAACTCTTGCATTTCTCTGACTGCCAGCGTTGCTCTGTTAGGAAATGCAGGCAGATTTGCTTGAGCTTCTTTCTTGATAAGCCCACCATACTGTCTGGAGAGTCGAAGAATTCCGGGTGACCCATCTCCACAAAGAAATTTTTTAGGTATTTAAACCATGAAATTTTCGAGACCCCATCAAGACCTAGACAGTCCTTGATTATATCCCTATTCAGGCCTGTCTCAATTCCAGACCAAACTTTATGCCACAACAAAATGGGCTCCAGTTTAATAAGGTCCGAAATGTATAGTACGCCCAGCTCTTGATGACAGACATAAGAAGAAGTGGACCCAGGCACTGCCAGTAGATAACGAAGGAAGGCATTCTGACAAGTCTGAATGCTTGGGGTGTTCACTATCCCCCAAATTCCTGCACCGTATAGTGCTATGGATACACACTTAGATCTATAAATGTCTAACAAGACTGGTACTGGCCGGCCTCCTACCTTATTAGAAAAATGTTTAACAGCCCCTATTGCTCGCGAGAATGCTAGTTTTCGTGATTCGCATGCTACTGTCCAAGTTCCCTTTTTGTCAAAATTAATACCTAGATAAGAAAAAGTATTTACAGTCTCGATTTTTGTGTTAGATAAAAATGAATTACAATTAAGATTCTTCTTTTTTGTGCAGCACATGTTAAAAGTTTTGCTTATATTGATCTTTAGGCCCCTGCTACCCATATACTCTGAAAAGTTACTGATCGATCTCTGAAGACCGATTTGGGTCCGGGCCATGATTACAGCATCGTCTGCATATAAAAGAATGGGGATGTAGGAGTTGCCAATTTTAGGATAATCCTGCTTGTCTTCCAGGAGGTGAGACGCATCCGAATTAATATATAAATTAAACAAAAAAGGAGCTAAAATGCAGCCTTGTGTCACGCCCCTTCCTATAGGGAATTTGGAGGTGCAATCCCCCTTGTCCCCAAAACGTACCCTAACACCTGCCTCCCGGTATAATTCTCTGATAAATATTAGGAGGTTTGGGTCCACTCCCATGTCCTGCATAGTTAGCCAAAGTTTATTATGATTAATGCAGTCGAAGGCCGAACCTAAATCCACAAATGTAAGAAATAAATTCTCATTTTTGCCCTCGACGTATTTGGCTACTAGGAGTGCTAGGTTCAATCCTTGCTCTATTGTTCCCAAGCCTTCCCTAAAACCATATTGAAACTGAGAGAGAATACCTCTATTGTCGACCCATGTTTGCAATTTGTTAAGTATAACTCTCCCCGCGATCTTCATGAGTGAGTCAAGTAAGGAGATCGGTCTATAACATTTCGGTATATTGCGATCACCTTTCTTGAAAATGGGCACCACGATGGCTTCCTGCCAAGGCAGTGGGAAACCCACTTTAGTAAAGCTGTTAAGGACATTAGTTAAAAGCGGAGCCCATAGCTTATTGTTAGCCTTAAAAATGTCCACGGGTATTCCATCCGGGCCCGGGGCCTTTCCCGCTGGGCTCTTGTCAATAGCTGTCAGGACTTCCTCCATAGAAAAATCAACATTAATTGGATAAGGTACTACATCCTGAGTTCTTAAATTTAGCCCCCTTTCTGTCACTACCTGAAAGTCTTCTTGGTAAAGCTCCCGGAAGTAGGTCACCCATTGTTAGAAGGCGACCTCAGAGGGGCCCGGAGGGGGCCCTGACTGTCCTGAGACCCACCCTCAACGTATCGTAGCCGGGCACTGGCGGGAGACTCCGCAGGGGAGGAATCTCGTATCTAGGATCGTACACTCGGCACCACACGACAAAGAGACACCACACCGAGGGTTCTTAGGATTCAAGCTTTATCAAATCGAAGTGGTAGGATCTTTATGATCAGCAAGGCAGATATTTACAAGCAGAGCGTGGGCTCACAGAGTCTTGGCGGGGGTAGGAGGTAGCGGGACAGTCTTTGGGGGGATATGGATCAAATGCAGGAGCGTACCCGGCGCACAGCTCACAATCCTCGAGCTGGGGGATACGCTTGTCGTCGGGGGGTCCGGCGGGACCAAAGAGAGTCTGGGGGAGCCGCGAGTCACTCAGCAGGCTCAAGCACAAGTTCGGAGGTCTTACGATCTTCAGGGAGCCGCGAGTCACTCAGCAGGGCTCAAGCACAAGTTCGGAGGTCTTACGATCTTCAGGGAGCCGCGAGTCACTCAGCAGGCTCAGGCACAAGTTCGGAGGTCTTAGATCTTCAGGGAGCCGCGAGTCACTCAGCAGGGCTCAAGCACAAGTTCGGAGGTCTTACGATCTTCAGGGAGCCGCGAGTCACTCAGCAGGGCTCAAGCACAAGTTCGGAGGTCTTACGATCTTCAGGGAGCCGCGAGTCACTCAGCAGGGCTCAGATGTTCCAAGGCGAATCTGCCGGACAGTTCCAGAGCACCCCTTGTTATAGGTCGACCCCTCTTTGATGTCCGGAGTCTGTGCAGGCAGGGGTCTTGTCACCTGGGGGTCGCTTGTCGAGGTTTCCTGCAATTGTCTTTTGATCCTTTCAGGGCCGGGTCGGGAGGAGTCCCAGACACCCAGCAGGCGTGGAGCCAGCCCTCAGGGAGGCCGGAGGGCCGATCGAAACCCATCGTCCCAGGGGAGTTCAGAGGTGCGATAGAAACGGCTCCTCCCTCTCTCATCCCCTGGAAGCGTGATGTCCTCCAGCCGGAGTGGCGCCTCTAGGCCCGGGTTGTGTAGGGGCCGGGCGGCCATCTTGGTGCATGAAGTGGGCACGCGTGCCCGGGGTGGCCGAAAGGAGAGAGGCCATGGACGGGGATGCCCGGGTCGCGTGTGTGTGGTCTGGTGGGAAGGATCGGCTGGGCCGTGTGCTTGGGGTCCCAGGTACCAGGTTAGGTAGTGCGAGGACAGGAAGAGCCATGCTACGAGGCCGGGTCTAACACGCGTCCCCCCCAGCTGAAAGCCGGAGAGAACTACCCATCATCTTGGGGGGTTCTCTTCGCTGAGGCGGAAGAACCGGGAGAGGCCGTCAGCGTTGGCGTGGTCCGTACCAGGGCGATGTTCTACGGTGAAATCCATCCCCTGGAGGGAGATTGACCACCGCAGTAGCTTGGGGTTTTCTCCTCGCATCTGCATGAGCCATCGCAAGGGCCGATGGTCGGTTTGGACTTTGAAATGGGTGCCAAACAGGTAAGGGCGCAGCTTCTTGAGGGCCCAGACTACGGCAAATGCTTCGCGCTCAATGGTGCTCCACCTCTGTTCTCTGGGCAACAGCCGCCGTCTGAGGAAGGCGATGGGCCGGTCTAGGCCTTGGTCATTCACCTGGGACAGGACGCCTCCAATGCCATGCTCGGAGGCATCGGTCTGGACTACAAACTCCTTGGAGTAGTCGGGAGCCTGGAGGACGGGGGCCGTGCACATGGCCTTCTTTAGGGCATCGAACGCTTCCTGGCAGGCAGTCGTCCACTGCACCCTCTTGGGCTGTTTTTTGGATGTGAGTTCGGTGAGGGGGCCAACCAGGCTGCCATACCCCCGGATGAATCTTCGGTAGTAGCCAGTGAGGCCCAGGAAGGCTCGGACCTCCGTTTGGGTGGTGGGTGGTTCCCAGGCTAGGATGGCGTCGATCTTCGGCTGTAGAGGGGCGACCTGACCGCTCCCGACCTGGTGCCCCAGGTAGACTACTGATCCTTGCCCAATCTGGCACTTGCTGGCTTTTACTGTGAGGCCTGCCTGGCGCAGGGCGGTTAGCACACTCCGGAGGTGCTGGAGGTGCTCACTCCATCCGGAACTGAAAACGGCGATGTCGTCTAGATAGGCAGCACTGAACTGTTCCATCCCGGCCAGGACCCTATTCACCAGTCGCTGGAAGGTGGCCGGGGCATTTTTCATTCCGAAGGGCATTACGAGGAAGCGATAATGCCCATCTGGGGTGGAGAAGGCGGACCGCTCCTTGGCTTCCTCTGTGAGCGCAATCTGCCAGTATCCGCAGGTGAGGTCGAATGTGCTGAGGAACCGGGCCGCCCCGAGTCGGTCAATGAGCTCGTCGGCTCGGGGAATGGGGTGGGCATCGGCCCGGGTGACGTCATTGAGCCCCCGGTAGTCCACGCAGAATCGGAGCTCGGGGGCGACACCGGGGGCCGCTGCCTTCGGAACTAGGACCACGGGGCTGGCCCAGGGGCTATCGGATGGCTCGATCACCCCCAGGGTCAACATCTTCGAGACTTCAGCTTGAATGCAGGACCGGACCCGGTCAGGGACTCGGTAGGCTCGGTGTCTTACTGGCGGGCTGTCCCCGGTGTCCACGTCATGGACACACCAGTCGGTGACTCGGGGGATCAGGGAGAAGAGGTCGGAGAATTGTCCTAGGAGCTGGCGACAGTCCGCTTGTTGCTGGTCAGTGAGGGATGGGTAGAGGTTCACTCCTTCCACGGAGCCATCCTTCTCCTTGACACACAGGAGGTCCGGGAGGGGATCGGACTCATCTTCGGCCCCGTCATCGGTGGCCAGCAGGAGGCTCAGTTCTGTCCGCACGAAGTGAGGCTTGAGGCGGTTCACGTGTAGGACCCGCAGGGGATCCCGGGACGACTGGACGTCCACCAAGTACGTGACTGGACTCTTCCGCTCAATCACTTTGAAGGGCCCGGTCCACTTGTCCTGGAGGGCGCCAGGCTTCACGGGGGTCATGACCCATACCTGCTGGCCCGGCTGGAACTCGACCAGAGTGGCATTCTGGTCGTACCAGCGCTTCATCTCTTCTTGGCTTGCCTCCAGGTTGGCCTCGGCCAGCTCTCGGAACTTCCTGGTCTGGTTCCGGAGGGCCAGAACGTATTGGAACACATCTCGTGGGGTGGTCTGGGGTGCTGCCTCCCACCCTTCCTTAACCAAGCTGAGGGGACCTCGGACGGGGTGTCCATATAGTAATTCAAACGGACTGAACCCCAAGGACTTCTGTGGGACTTCCCGGTAAGCGAACAGGAGGCAGGGGAGCAGGACGTCCCACTTACGCCGGAGGGGTTCTTCTAGGCCGTTGATCATCCCTTTCAGAGTCCGGTTAAACCTTTCTACTAGGCCGTTCCCTTGGGGATGGTACGGGGTGGTGAACTTATAGGACACTCCACATTGTTGCCACAGGGACGTCATGTATTTTGAGATAAAATTAGTGCCGCGATCGCTCACGACCTCGCGGGGAAAAACCACCCGGGAAAAGATCCCCGTCAGGGCTCGGCCCACCACGGGAGTCGTGACGGTGCGTAGGGGGATCGCCTCAGGGTATCGGGTGGCGTGATCCACTAGGACCAGGATGAAACGGTGACCTTGGGAGGTGGGGGGATCCAGGGGCCCCACGATGTCGATCCCGACTCGTTCGAATGGGGTACTAGCGACCGGGAAGGGTTGGAGGGGAGCCTTGCGCTTCCCCCCACTCTTCCCACTAGCCTGGCACGTGGGACAGGACTTGCAGTGGGCTTCTACAGCTGCTTTCATCCTAGGCCAGTAAAAGTGAGTCACGAGACGGCTGTAGGTTTTGTCTTGACCCAGGTGGCCGGCGAGGGGGACGTCGTGGGCCAAGCCCAGGAGGAAGTCTCGGAAGCGTAGGGGTACCACCAGCACCCGGCCGGATCCTAGCTCCACCGACTTCTGCTCACTGTACAAGAGGTTATTCTCCCAATAAACTCGGTGCGTTCCGGTTTGGTCGCCTGCGGCTTGGCTCTCGGCCTGGTGCCGCAGTCCGACCAGGGAAGGACAGGTGGCTTGCTCCCGGCAGAACTCCTCCCGGGTGGGCCCGCCCTCGTGGCGCCACGGGGCCAATTCGGCCAGATCGCCTAACTCGGGGACCGGGGTGGTGTCGGACGGTGAGGGTTCA
The DNA here is from genome assembly GCF_964204655.1 of Triturus cristatus. Classification (NCBI taxonomy): domain Eukaryota; kingdom Metazoa; phylum Chordata; class Amphibia; order Caudata; family Salamandridae; genus Triturus; species Triturus cristatus. The sequence continues at coordinate 14,453,314 of NC_140583.1, forward strand.
TCGCTGGCGACTGACCCTCCCGATGGGGGGACGGGAGGACCCTCGGCGGGGACTGCTCTGACTCCCTCGGTCGGGGTGTCCTCGACTTCCCCCAGGGGGGTGAGTCGGGCGGACATAGATCGGGTGGTGGCGCACACCCACTCGGGGAGTCCCATCATTCCTAGGTGGGCCTTGCGCTCGACGTACTTCCAGGGAGAACTCTCCAGGTCGTTTCCTAAGAGGCAGTCGACCGGCTGGGAGGTTCTTACGGCAACCCTCAGTTTACCTATCACCCCTCCCCACTCAAACGGCACCAGGGCTACCTGACACATACTCTCTCTATTATCTGCGGAAATTACGGGGCAAAAGACGTTGGGTAGGATCTGCTCCTCGGGGACTAAGTGCCTGAGGACACCGGTGATGCTGGCCCCGGTGTCTCGCAGGGCTTCTATTTGGTGGCCATTGATCTTGACGAGCTGCCCGTACTTCTTCGTGTTGGAGGGCAGGAGGCTACCAGGGACCATCTCTCTATCTCCCATGGATACTAGGGCCATAGCTGCGGGTTCCCACTCCCCGGTGTCCTCAACCTCCTCCCCCAGGGCTACGTTGGCTATCTGTCTAGCAGGGTTTGCAGCAGGGGGGACCTGGGGGGCCATGGGGCACTCCGGGTCATTGGCGTAGTGCCCGGGCTTCTGACAACGGAAACAAGTGATGGTTACCCGGTGCCCCCGTCTCCCGGGGGGTCCGGAGACTGGTGGGGGGGGCGCCGGGAAAGGTGGAGGTTGGGTCTTCGGGGGACTCGACTGGGACTCTCTCTGCCCTCCCTGGTTCCCTCCCCCTCTCTGGCGGGGTGGTCCCTGACTGGCTCGGGGGTATTCTCCTACCATGCTCCGGGGGACCCGGGTGTTGGTCCAGCGGTCTGCTTCCACAGCCAGCTTCCTGGGATCGGTGAGTTTGCTGTCGAGCAGATGCTGGCGTAGTTCCACAAAGCAGTTCGCAGCCAGGTGTTCCCACAACATGAGGTCGGTGAGTTCCTCGAGGGTGGTGACCTTGCTGCCCTTGATCCACCCATCGAAGGCCCGACTGAAAAAGTTTACATACTCCACCCAGGTGGTGCCCGGGATCTTCCTGCAGTCCCGGAATCGCTGACGGTACATCTCTGGGGTGAGGCCGTACCTGGTGAGGAGAGCCTCTTTCATGTGGCTGTAGGAGGTCTGCAGGGAGAGGGGTAGGTCGAGCAGAGTGTCCCTTCCTTCGCTCAGAAACCGTCCCCACAGCCCTGCCCCCCAGTCCTTCTGCGGGACCCGATGAGAGGTCATGGCGACCTCGTCGGCCCTGAACCATTGTTGAATGTCATCATTTTTATAATATTCTTTGACCACGTCCTTGGGGATGTGGACCTTCTGTTCCGCCGGGGAGGCCGCCTCTCGGTTCCCCGGGGGCCTCCCTGCCTCGTTTCTGGCTTTGAGCTCGATCTCCTTCAAGCTGCGTTCGTGCTCTAGTTGGAGCTTCCTTCCTTCGTGCTCCCGTTGGAGCTTCTTCTCTTCCAATTCGCCTTGTACGCGCATTTGTTCTACTGCCAGCTTTTTTTCCGCTAATTTCAATTCGCCTTTGTTAGAATCCGGGGTCTCTGGTTGGCGCAGGTATGCACTTGCGACAAGCAGGGACCCTTTCCTCTAAGTCAGGGCAAAGGATCATCTCTTTAAAAATAACCCCTGCTCACCCTCTAGGTAACGTGGCGCGAGCAGTCAGGCTAAATTTCCAGAGGGCATATAGGTTAAGCGTTCAAGTTGTCCCACACAATAATCACCACCCCACCACACAAAGACACAAGGCTGTATTTATATCCAAAATATAATTCTTTATATAAAAGGTTTTCTTTCAGGCAGGTTGCATAAATACAGTTCTCTTGGTAAAATAATCCAGTTACTCTCAAAATGCTTTACGGGCAGTCCACAGTTGTAAAAATGGCACAGTTCTCTTTAAAATAGGTTTCTTAGGTCTTCTGGGCACTTCGTAGCGCCTTGCCGTTTCCCACGCTTCTCGCGTGAGCCGGAGTACGCTTGCCGAGTCTCACGCTTCTCGCGTGAGCACCGGCAATGATTTCCAATGTAGTACGGTTCAGACTGCCAGGGACGCTCCGTACATAAAGGGAAGCACCGGTACGGTGCGAACTCGGCTGAGTACGGTGCGAACCAAGTTAGTTTACAAGGGCAGTAGGTTCAAAGCAGTACGGTGCGAACAACGGTACTTCTCATTACGGTGCAAACTTGGAATCTGGCAAGCAAGTCCGGCTCAAACCAACGGGCCAGACTTCGAGGCTTCACAGCTCAGTACGGTTCGAACAGAGTTGGGCACGGGCCGTACCAGGGCACAAAACACAAAATCCTGCACTAGTAGAGACGCACCGCACCCAGGCAGGGACGCACAGTACAAAGCAGGTACGGATCGTACCTCAGCGCGCGTGGGCAAAATACCTTTGATCCTTCACAGCAAGTGTTCGCGGCGGCCTGCAGAAGTCAGCCACGAGTGTCCCCCGTCGCGTCTTGGTCACGGCTCCTCCGTGGACGTGGAGGCTTCGTGGGGGCACTCCTTAGTTCCACAGCACACCAGCGAGGGTAGAGGCAGGAGGGGCAGCCTGGGGGCAAGATCACAGCGCAGCGCGCTGTCGGCTTCGTCCGGTTGGGGCGAACAGTGCCCAAGTCTTTACGGTGATTTCTGCGCCCGGGGGTCGCAGAGCTCGATGTTTCAGACCGGGATCTCCTCCTCACTTTGCGAGCGACGGCTCACGGGGGTAGTTGCTCACTTTGTTTAGGCTGGTGGGCCCTCACGATGTTTGCAGGCACTTCCAGCGGCAGATGATCGCGTTGTTCAGGGAGATTAAAGCACAAGGTTCTCCAGAGTCAGCGGTGTAGATTCACCCACGGCAGTCTCTTCTCCTTAAAGGGGGGTAGCGCCCAATGTTCCTGGGGCGCAGTTCAGGAGGCAAGTTCTCTAGCAAGCCCTTGGAGATTAGTTCAGCACAAGTTACAAACAAAGTCTTTTCTTTAAGTCCTTTTCCTCTCCTTCCAGCAGACAGGCACCCACTGCAGGCCAGTCTCTCAGGCAGAGAGACAGTATTCCTCCTTCAGCTTCTCCAGGTCCTTCTCCTTCAGGCAGAGGTTCGTCGTAGTGCAAACAGGATCTGATTTCTTAGGCGCCAGGCTCCTACTTTTATAGCACAATTCTTTTGTTCTTTGGCGCCAGGGGGCCTGGGCCTGGCTCAGTCCAGTTTTGGAGCACTTTGTTGTGGTGACTCTGCTCTTTCCTTTCAGCAGCAGGGCAGAGACATCAGCCGCTCCACAGGGGGCGGCGCCGGCTTTGTGCTGGCAGGGCACAGGTCTATTCAAGAGTCAAGGTGTACTCCTCCCACCCATCCTGGTGTAATCTCCCTACCCACCACCTGGCAGCCAGCCTGTCTCTGGGGATTCCCCAACCCTGCTCCTTACTGTTGCTAGGCAGAACACACACACACAGCAGAGGCGGACTGAATGGCCAGATCAGTAAATACTAACTTTCTAAAAGTAGTATTTACAAACGCAGGATATTAAAATAAACTTTACTAAAAGAAGTATTTTATTATTCTGAGTTCAGGCATACTAAACATGACTTTCTACCATGCTCTATGAGTCAACTGGGGTCACAGCGTGTAGTGACTCCAGCAGCCCATTCTGGCCTATGAAGAGCAGGTAGCCTTCAATAGTGAAAAACGAAAATGGCTGTAATTCACTATTAAGACATGCCACACACATCAGGGCATGTCCTACCTTATGCCTACAATGCACCCTGCCCTTGGGCCTACCAGAGGGGTGACTAATATGTAGTTAAGGGAAGGTTTAGGGACTGGCAAGTGGGTGCACTTGCGCAGTCAGCGCGACGGTACCAGACCGCGCGCAGGTTCTGCAGTGGCAGACCCTAGACACATTTTACTAGGCCGCTTCTGTGGGTGGCACAACCAGTGCTGCAGGCCCACCAGCAGCATTTGTATTTACAAGCCCTAGCACTCCTGGTGCACTCTACTAGGGGCTGACAGTAAACCAAATAAACCAATCATGGACACCAATCAATGTATACACTTTACAAAGGGAGCACTTGCACTGTGGCACTGATTAGCAGTGGCACAGTGCCCTGAGCAGCTAACACCAACAAAACATAATGAGGCACATCAGCAAAAAGTGGAAGGGAAACTCACGCCAAGGTGCCAGGTCTAACAGCCTTCGATTTTGAGTTTGGCTAACTCGAGTTCGTGATTGCGACTTCTCTCTCTGTCTGCGAGTTCTTCCGGGGAAAGGCCCCCGTCTGGCACGAAGCCTCGCACCTGATTGCTGCTGCTTTCGCCTTGGGGGGGTTCTGCTTCGTCGTGTCGCTCCCCCATGCCTTCGGGGCGGGAGGCCCCGGCATCCACCCAAGCTTTCAGTGCTTTCTGCAAATCTTCTTTGGTGTTGAGACCGGTGGTAGCGATTTTAAGTTCTTTGCAGAATTGCTTCAGTTCTTTGTGCGTGTATTCTTCTAGTTGTTCCACCTGGAACACCCTGTTGGTGTTGGTTTCTGCGGGGCTCATGGCGCTTCCTTCTGCCATTTTTGTCGGTAGTGCGTCAGTCGTTCACGGTACGATCTCTAGGTTATGGGCCCGAATCCTGTCGCTTGCCACCAATGTTAGAAGGCGACCTCAGAGGGGCCCGGAGGGGGCCCTGACTGTCCTGAGACCCACCCTCAAAGTATCGTAGCCGGGCACTGGCGGGAGACTCCGCAGGGGAGGAATCTCGTATCTAGGATCGTACACTCGGCACCACACGACAAAGAGACACCACACCGAGGGTTCTTAGGATTCAAGCTTTATCAAATCGAAGTGGCAGGATGTTTATGATCAGCAAGGCAGATATTTACAAGCAGAGCGTGGGCTCACAGAGTCTTGGCGGGGGTAGGAGGTAGCGGGACAGTCTTTGGGGGGATATGGATCAAATGCAGGAGCGTACCCGGCGCACAGCTCACAATCCTCGAGCTGGGGGATACGCTTGTCGTCGGGGGGTCCGGCGGGACCAAAGAGAGTCTGGGGGAGCCGCGAGTCACTCAGCAGGCTCAAGCACAAGTTCGGAGGTCTTACGATCTTCAGGGAGCCGCGAGTCACTCAGCAGGGCTCAAGCACAAGTTCGGAGGTCTTACGATCTTCAGGGAGCCGCGAGTCACTCAGCAGGCTCAGGCACAAGTTCGGAGGTCTTACGATCTTCAGGGAGCCGCGAGTCACTCAGCAGGGCTCAAGCACAAGTTCGGAGGTCTTACGATCTTCAGGGAGCCGCGAGTCACTCAGCAGGGCTCAAGCACAAGTTCGGAGGTCTTACGATCTTCAGGGAGCCGCGAGTCACTCAGCAGGGCTCAGATGTTCCAAGGCGAATCTGCCGGACAGTTCCAGAGCACCCCTTGTTATAGGTCGACCCCTCTTTGATGTCCGGAGTCTGTGCAGGCAGGGGTCTTGTCACCTGGGGGTCGCTTGTCGAGGTTTCCTGCCATTGTCTTTTGATCCTTTCAGGGCCGGGTCGGGAGGAGTCCCAGACACCCAGCAGGCGTGGAGCCAGCCCTCAGGGAGGCCGGAGGGCCGATCGAAATCCATCGTCCCAGGGGAGTTCAGAGGTGCGATAGAAACGGCTCCTCCCTCTCTCATCCCCTGGAAGCGTGATGTCCTCCAGCCGGAGTGGCGCCTCTAGGTCCGGGTTGTGCTGGGGCCGGGCGGCCATCTTGGTGCATGAAGTGGGCACGCGTGCCTGGGGTGGCCCAAAGGAGAGAGGCCATGGACGGGGATGCCCGGGTCGCGTGTGTGTGTCCTGGTGGGAAGGATCGGCTGGGCCGTGTGCTTGGGGTCCCAGGTACCAGGTTAGGTAGTGCGAGGACAGGAAGAGCCATGCTACGAGGCCGGGTCTAACACCCATGTCTCTTCCGTAATAGCTATTTCAATGGTATCTGTTGCATTATCAGTAAAAAAAGGAGCATTCACCGCTTTCCAGAAAGCAGTATTATTTTTTGAATGGCAAGCTTCCTGAAGGGTATGCCAGGCTTCCTGTTTAATTTGTTTTTTCCTTTTTTTAACTGCCTGTTGATAGGCAAGTCTAGCAGATCTAACTTCAACCATTACCCTAGGGTCTCGTTTTAGTTGGGCCATTAAATGAGCATGGGTCCTACTACACTCTCTATCAAACCATCTCTTAATTCTGTTAGCCCCAGAATGCAAAGGTTTCGTAAGTAACTTTCTAATTTCCTCAGTAATACTAAGGAATGCATCATTGACTTTAGAGGGTTCAACGTTCTCTGTGAGGCAGGTATTAAATTCCACTTCTTTAGAGCAAATTAAATTTCCAAAGAAGGCCACTGGTTCCACTTTGTCCCATTTTAGGGTATAACCATTCTTCCTTGCGAGTTCCAGTCTAAAATCATATAGATTCTGGACCGTAGAAGCAGTGTTGCTTTTTCCCCTCAGTATGGCAAGGGACATACTAAGTGGTAAGTGATCACTCATTGCTACCTCGCATGTTTCAAACGCACGGATATGGTGAAGATATCGTTTAGATATTAACATGAAGTCAATGACTGATTTACAGCCCCGTCCTATAAATGTGGGGTTAAACGGAACTGGTGGAGAACATAGTTCGTTTACGAAGCCCAGGTCCAGGGAGAAAAGTATATCGTTTAAGTGGTTTCCCAGAGGTGTATGGGAAAAATGTGCCGAGGGAACACCATCCATCTCTCCCAGACCACATGTATTTTGGTCGCTAAATGGGCATAGGAAGTAGTTGAAGTCACCAATCCAAATCACACAGAAATCAGAGGGTTCTTTTTCATCTATATTTTTAAGGGTCTCGTGTAGTTCTTTAAAAGTCGGGGCCCATAGTTCTTTCGGGATGTTGTTATAGAAGTTTATCAAATTTATATGTTGCTTGTCCCCAAACGTTATATGCAAAATGTGATAAAAAACTGAAACAGGAAAAAAAGAAATCTTAGTTTCCTTTAAACAGTTTGAGACATAAGTGCATAGACCCCCTTTATTTCTCCCTCTCAAGGTATGTATTGCTGGCGTATGATAGGTGCGGTAACCATTCATATGAATGGGATCAACCGACCAGCATTCCTGGAGGCAAATAATCGAAAACTGTTTTACAAAGGAGATGCAGTTTATATCACCTAGCCTAGAAGACAGCCCTGCAATGTTCCAGGACAGAAGTGTAATGGCAGGACCTATGTCACCCTCTGGCGATAAAGTCACAGTAGCAGTTACACGGGGAACCACACTTTCAGAGATTCCACTATTAAACAATGTAAGATGGTCTGTTATCTCTTCACCCACGGTATTAATAGGGATGGTTTCAGATTTGTCCACTAAGGAAGTTGGCAATTGTGCGGGCCATGGGTCGGACAGTAAGATTGACACATCATCGACTACGACCTCCCCTACAAATTCAGATGCATAAGGATTTAGGGGTAGTCAGTCGACCATGTCTAGGCAGCTGTACCTGTTTGTTCTTGGAAAGGTCTCCAGCCAACCCTGTTCGACTAGAGCCGGCCTGCCTCTTTCGAAGTTGGGATTTATTTTGCCCCTCCCTACCTGTTCCCACATGCTATTATTTGCTTGATAAGGATAAAAATAAGCAAGGGGAAGTGGAGTGCTGTTTGTGTTGGGCAAAAAAGGTTGTACCTGCTGGATGTATTTTGCAGCCTGTGTGTCCTTAAAGTTAACAACAATGCAATCCCCCGATATGTCTTTATTCCTTCTGCCCACCCAGCTGACTCTCCGAACAAGCAGAATTTTGGTATGGGTATAAGGAGGGAGTGGTCGATTAGTATTGAGCCAGTGCATTGTTTTGTTCTTCAACTCAAGGTATGACTCAGTGGTTTTTCCTTCCAAGCCAGGTACTCCCGTCAGTATAATAACATATGGTGAAGATTCTGGTGGAAGGTCTAAAGTGGGTAGCTTGAGGACATCACCTTGGATGGGATCAGATCTGTTTTCTATTACATTTATATTCTGTACCATGACATTATTGGCTTTTGCATTGACGTCAGAAGATTTCTGCGGGGGCTTTTCTCCTGTATGTGAATTTTTAGGACCACTAACACTTGTAGTATTTTCAATACAGATAATATCCTCACATTTGTCCCGGGATAATCCCGGGTGCCGATCCAGAGAGGGCATAGACAAGGAGGAAAAGGTTTTCTCTTTTGAGTTGCTTACAAGGTTAGCAGGGGGAGGATGTTCACAGAGCTCTCTAAGTAAATCTGTCTTCAAAGATTGATTGAATTCAAGATTAGTTAAGGCGATCTGTTCTAATTTCTTAAGACGCTCCTCTATCTTAATAAGTCTATCCAGGATCGAGCGGGTTGAGTATTCGAAAACTTCCCTTATTTTTTAAATAAAAACCATCATCTAGTTGCCTGGTTAGATCTGAAGTTACTTCAGTCAAAGATTGGTCAACAGCACCCAGAGTATTATTAGGTGCAGGTTTAGTACTTTTAGATTTTGTCGATCTGAATTGACTCCCCTTTTTCCCTCGCGGAGCAGCCTTCTGTTTTGGTTTAGCTCCTGAGATTAAAGCAGAGGAGGGGGAGAGGGAGATAACCTCAGGATTTGCGTGTATTTGTGCTCGGGTAGATACGCCTTCTGATTGGTTAGTCACAACATCAGCCAAAGTAGTTACAGGCCTAGTTGTGCTTCTAGCATCTTTACCCCTCTTTCTTTCCAAGGTTAAATCCGTACTGATATCAATGCTTTCGCCCTCACTAATCGTGCAATCAGTTAAAATAGGATTTGTGATATTTACCCCAGGTGTAACGGATAGAGCAATTTTCCCTAAGGATGAACGTTTGGTGGTGAGAGGATCCAACGAGAGAAGACGCTCTGTGAGATCTATTTCTCGTTCTAATAAATTAGCAGCTCTTACAATAAAATTGTCGAAAGTTCCTGCCATAGTGGTACCAACTACGGTACTTTTGACCCTAGACATTCCTCCCACCGTTTTCATTATGGTTGCTTCTATCAATTATACTAGCAAAATGCACAGGGGGTAGCCCAGCCCAGCGTCTCCAGTCTCGAATGGCCCGCTCTTTGCCCGGTCTTCGCCCCGTGCTGCGTCCCGTGCGCGTCCCGCTAGCGCGTGCAGTCAGGGGACTTATATTAGTGGAGGATCCGAAAGGAGGCGTGGCCAGGAAGAGCAACCAGGTGTGCTGGATGAATTCGGCAGAAAGCACCCTGGTCCTCGCAGTCCCGGAAATCAAGGCCCCCACAGCGTCCCTTCAAAATGCAGCACAAGCGTCCCCACAGGTCTGGTTACACGAGCAAGGTGAAAATCCGGCTCCAATATGTAGAGTTAACGCCCACGAGCGGCGCCAGCGAAGCGGGGGCCGCGAGGCGTAGAGTAGCAGAGGGAGGCGTGGCCAGGAAGAGCAACCAGGTGTGCTGGATGAATTCGGCAGAAAGCACCCTGGTCCTCGCAGTCCCGGAAATCAAGGCCCCCACAGCGTCCCTTCAAAATACAGCACAAGCGTCCCCACAGGTCTGGTTACACGAGCAAGGTGAAAATCCGGCTCCAATATGTAGAGTTAACGCCCACGAGCGGCACCCCAGTTCTCAATAAATTAAGCACAAATATGGCAGGAGCCCTAGGGGCGTACCAGACCATATACTAAGAAAATGGTTTAATAAAGTCGACTTGCAAAATGACAAAACCTAGGGCCTTGGAAATCGCTGGGGCTTCAATACTACAGTGTTAGCAGGTAAGTAACAAGCCCACAGGAGACGCGTGCAGTGTCTAAACACAGCCGCGGGTTTCCTATAGGTTACAATGGAGCAAGTCGCGGTTTGTATTTTAAAGTTTTAGGGCACTTCGAAGAAGTCAAAAACCAAGCCACTTACAGGGTAAGTATTTCAAGGGCCAACACACACTTGGGCACCGGAGTGCACGAGTTACCTCACCCAGGGAAGCTGGGTGCATAGGTGTCTTTTGGTGTCGGGTCGCGATCCTGTTTTCAATGGTGACCAATGAAGACTTGCTGCTTGAGACGACTGAAGAGGTGTCCGCTGGAATCCGAAGGTGGATTGAAGATGAAGAGGACCTGAAAATTGAGGGGACAGTGTTCAAAGTCACTTGCCAGTGACCGGTGGCCAGCAGGATGGATGACCACTGATGTCGCGTCGTTTCAAGTCGTCGATGGGGATTTGTCTCTTCGCTCAAGAGGTCCAGGAGGGATCGAAGATGACCAGCAGCTGGATTCGGAGGGTCCCAAAACGTCTGCAGCTGATGACAGTGTTGGCAACCGGATTGGAGCCAACAAGCCTTGGCAACTGCAAATCTCGTGTGGACTGAAGATAGTCGGTGATGCAGACCAGCAAGGTCTGATGGACTTACCCAGCGAGGGTAAGTGAGGGCAGGCCCGGAGCAACCAGGAGAGCCCTTGAAGTTGGTTAGAAAGTCTTCGGGTAAGTCACTAGCCAACGGGGGGGCGCTAGGTGGCGCCAAACCAAGATGGCCGCGCTGTAGCAAGGCTCTCGCCCGACCGGGCACACTTTCTATCCTTAAGGGCATCCTGACCACTCTATCCTTCACATCGACACCTTGGCTGGACGCCTGAACATCCGCAGATCACAGCGGAGCCGGCGGCGTTCGGGTACCCCGGCGAACGGCGGAGAAATCTGTGGCGACTCTCCCCAGGCGGGGCGACTGGCTGCATCGTGACCGGCGAGGGTTAGGTGTCGCCTGTCAGGAAACTCTGCGGCTTCTGCGGCCCTTGCGCTGCTGCGGAGACGTCTCCCCGAGGGGTGAGCTGTGCACCGGAGGAAACGGGAGGACGCTGAGGGGAGGCCGGAGCCTGCTGTGCCCCTGACGGGAGGAGACTTCCTGGTGTTGGGGAGGAAGAGAAGGCGAGGCCGATCGCGGCCCGTGGATCCGTGCGGCCCCATCTCAGCGATGCTGGTAGGAAACTACGGGGGCCTGGAAACGGTCCCACTTGTCCGCTGACGCTGTGACCCTATGCACAAGTTGCCTGGCTGTATGCGGGCCCCCAAAAAAGAAAAACTGGCCTAATCTGTCCCCGGCGGGACGCATTGGTTCGACCTGCGGGCCGCGTGGGGGAGGGGAGGAGCTCCCCGCGCGGTGCGGCCTGCCCGAGTGAGACGTGGGAATCGTCGTCAATACCCGACTGCGAGCGCCTACGTGGATTGGGGGCACTGGTGAACGGCGCCCCGTGGTTGCGGGGTGTATCGGAGGTGCGGCCTCCCCCCTGGCTTGCGGAGTAGACGGGCGAGCTGGGCCCGGCTGGACTTCTTGGCGCGACCTCCCCCCCTCCTGCCTCTGGCCCTCTCCCTACTGTGGCCCCCTGTCGAGCGGGGAGACGTGGATGCTGGCGGGCTGGCGCTGGACGCGGGGACGCGCTGGGGCTGTGGAGAGGCCGGGCCGCAGTGAGAGAGGATTAACGACCGGGGCCCGGGAGAAGAGAGGGGCCCACTTGTTGAGAGCCTCGACCTGTGGCTCGTGATCACGGCGCTCGTCCTAGTGCTGACCCGATGTGTGCTGCCTGATACTGCCCGCTTACATTCGTTTGGCTGGTGGGAGTTGCGCCGCGCCACCCCTCGCGCTGCCGTTTGGGGCCTGCATCTTCGGGTTGGTCGGCTCTTGCCCCGGCTGGGGGTGCTCCTCCGGTCGTCTGGGCTGCCAGGAGGGGCTGGACTCTGGAGGGGACGGCCCGGGCCATGGGTCGCAAGGACGCCAGGCAGTCCACACTGCCGTTCGAGACCAAGAAGAATCCCGCGACGAATCGGGGAGCGAACCGCCTGCCCCCGACGAGGACTGGAAATCCCTACTAGTGAGCATGAAGCACAGCTTGACATCCATAGACTCAAAAATAGATACCATCAATACCAGATTGGACAGTGTTGTCACTAAGCTGGAGCACCATGATACTCGCATTAAGGAGACGGAGGAAAGGATCTCTACCCTGGAGGACTGAGCCTCCTCCGCCACCAGGCAGGCAGCTCAGATGGACAGGCTCCTCAAAATCATTGCGGACAAGAATGAGGATTTAGAGGCGAGGTCCCGTCGCAACAACATCCGCGTCCTGGGACTAGCTGAGTCCACCAACACGGGGAAAATGAAAGTCTTCATTGAGAACCTTGTCGTTGAACTGTTTGGGAAAGACTCATTCTCCTCATCCCTCGTCGTGGAACGGGCCCATAGATCCTTAGCTGCCAGGCCTCCACCGGGAGCCCCGCCGCGACCCATCGTGGCGCTCTTCCTTAACTACAGAGACAGGGACGCGGTGCTGAGGCGAGCGCGCGAGATCGGCACGGTGGTGTATGGTAATGCCACGTTATCCTTTTTCCCCGACTTCACGGCCTCGGTACAGGAAGCCAGACGGAAATTCGCCGGGGTTAAAAAGAAACTACAGACCCTGGAGCTGCCCTACGCCATGCTTTACCCGGCGAAGCTTAAAATTTCTCACCAAGGCAGACTGCATTTTTTTCAATCTCCACAACAGGTGGAAGACTTCCTCAAATCTCATAAAAAAGACATAGTCGGAGAGGATACGGGAGGGAGGCGCTCTGGTGCATCGTTGCCAATGGTGCAGCAGGACTGATCGTGCCGGGACGGCACGCTGGCCGCGAATGACCACCGCTGCTGAACATACTCGGACTATTAGAAGTACATCCTGGTGAGGCATTTACAATGTGTAGGTCAGGTGTCAGATGAACTGAAATATTTCACTACCTGTGCCCGGTCACCCGCCTCTGTCCCGCATTGTGATACCAGGAATTTACCTGGTTCCTAGTGGGTGTAAGTAGAGTGGTGGTGGGCAGGTTTGGTGCCCTTAGTCATTGTCCCCTGATGGGCGAACCCCTATACTCCCCCTCCTTTAGTAGGGGGAGGGCGTTAGTTATTTCCCTTATGTTATTAGGGACGGTATTGTTTGGGGAGGGAGGGGCAGGGAGGGAGCTTGGTACCCGGCTAGTAGGGTTTGCCGGTGTGGGAGGGAACCGACTCCGGCTAGTTTCAGAGATCTTAGACTCAGCAATACCATTTAAATGGAGTCGGGAGGGGGCGGCAGTTGTTGTGGGAGTTTGTTATGTTGGTGAAACTTGAGTGCTACATGACTTCATATGCTATGACTATAAACCACGGATATTTGGGTCTGAGTGAATGGGTGACATAGCCGAATCGCGGCCTTCTATGCAATTTCAGCTTGTGTCCTGGAACGTACGAGGGTTGAACAACCCGAGGAAAAAGAGACAGGTCCTGGGGTATCTCGACAGGCAGGGGGTGTCTATTGCCATGCTTCAGGAGACGCATCTATTACAGGGTGGGTCCCCCTTATTTGCATCCCGTTGGGCTACCTGTACACGCACACCCAACGCACATTATTAGGCATAGTCGACGAACACCACCTGATAGACGCGTGGCGGCACTCACACCCCTCGCTCAGGCAGGGTACTCATTACTCTGCAGTGCACTCCACGTGGGCGCGCATTGATTACATATTTCTTTCGGGGGGTCTCTCTCCCTGGGTGGTTCGTACACTACATCTCGCCCGCACATTCTCAGATCACTCCCCGGTCCTCCTTTCATTGCGCATACCCGTTGCGATATCCCCTTATCTTAGTTGGCGCCTTAACCCGGCGCATCTCACGGATTCGGCCTTCAGGGCAGAACTGGAGCAAGACATACAGGAGTTTTTTTACCGCAATGTGGATTCAGTGTCCAGTATTGCCACGGTCTGGGAAGCCTTCAAAGTCACTGTGAGAGGCTGGTGCATAGCTAAAGGGGGGAGGGTCCTTCGGTCCTTGCGCGGAGATCTGCACAAACTTGAGTCCGAGATACGTCGCTTGGAGGGCGAACTGACGCGGCACCCGCGGGGGGCTGCAGTGGCCGCACAGCTCCGAGAGAAGATGTACAGATGTAAATGTACAGATATTTATATAGCGCAAATCACCAACCGGTCTCTAAGCACTTGCTTAGGGAACCCGTCCTGGTATTCCCCTGTGAGATAACCCAGCAGGGCATCCACAAGGTGAAAGCCAGGCATCCCGCCGCGAGGGGCCATTGTGGAGATTAAGCAAGCTATTGCCCAGAGTCGCAGAGTGTGAACCCATGAATTGAGTATGCACTGGAGCGAGAATTATCGAGTCCATGGACAATTTATGGACTCAAGACCCAGCCAGCTGGGAATTGAACCCTGGTCCCGGGCTGACCTCTGCTTCCAGGTCTGCCTACTCTAACCAGTGAGCCACACTTCTCCACCTTCCAGGTCTGCCTACTCTAACCAGTGAGCCACACTTCTCCGGATAGGGAAAGCAAGTTCCTGGGGAAACCGTTCGTAGCGCGGATATACGGGGAGGGAGATAGACCCGGTAGGGCGTTAGCCTCGGCTGTCCGTCCCCCTAGGTACCGCAATTTCGTAGCCTCCCTGCTCGACGAGCAGGACGTCCCGCAGCGCAATCTCCCGGATCAGCTTCGGGTCCTCACCGACCATTACACCAGACTCTACACCACACACAGGTCGACACCGATCAACCTACATGAATATCTCGACGACACGGCCATAGCTTGGTTGGGCCCTACTCAGCAGGAATTTCTCCACCACGAAATCGAACTAGATGAAATAAAAGATGCTATAATGTCCATGTCATCGGGTGAAGCGCCGGGCTCGGACAGTATACCGTTCGAGTTTTACAAAACTTTCATTCACGTACTGGCCCCGGTGCTGAAACACGTATACTACACTGCGCTGGAGGAGGGTTCCCTGCCGGCTACGATGCGCGAAGCCCTTATCACGTCCTTGTTGAAGCCTGGGAAGCCGCCGGAAAAATGTGATTCGTACAGGCCTCTATTGTTGCTGAACGCGGACATTAAAATATTAGCAAAGGTACTGGCTACACGCCTTAATCTCCTGATGGAACGCCTGGTCCTTCCGGATCAGGCCGGGTTTGTCCCTAACCGTGCGACTGCTCATAATCTGCGCACGTTGCAGGCTGTGCTGCAGGATATCAGCCCTCAGTGTGAGGCTGCCGCGATTTTCCTTGACGCCACTAAGGCGTTTGATTCCCTGGAATGGGATTACCTTTTAGCGCTGCTGGAGCGAATGGGCATTCCCTTCAGCTTTCTGAATTGGATCAGGTTGTTGTATGGTCGGCCCCAAGCCGCGGTCTTACTCAATGGTGCCCGATCTGCCCCTTTTGTCATCCGCAGGGGTACCAGACAGGGGTGCCCCCTCTCTCCAGTACTGTTCACTATCGCGATTGAACCCCTTGCGGCTAAACTCAGGCAGCACCACAATCACCGCTCTCTTATCTATCCAGAGCGCCAATTGCTCATCGCATTATATGCGGACGACATCACCCTCTACGTGCATAAGCCGCAAGAAAATCTGAACCCTTTGCTGCGCGAAATCACCAAATTCGGAGCCATATCTGGGATTCAGATCAACTGGGCGAAATCGGCCCTATTCCCCTTGACGGATAGGACCCTGCAGTTCCCCCTAGACTACCCATTGCTGTGGGAGTCGGAGGAGATTAAATACCTGGGCATCAGGGTGGCTAGAAACCGGGAGACCCTAAAACGGGCAAATTACGGAACGGCGCTAGATAAAATTACCGAGAATGTCACCAAATGGATCCATCTTCCGCTGTCTATGGCAGGGCGTATTTCCCTGATTAAGATGGTGGTTCTTCCCAAACTGTTATACCTTTTTACCAACATACCCTATAGCCCGGGTCCCCACTTCTTCCGAGCTCTTAACTCCCAGATGTCGCGTCTGGTTTGGGGCGGGAAGCAGGCCAGAATCGGGATGCGGACCCTCATGTTGCCTTACCACCAGGGAGGGTTTGATGTGCCTAACTTTCAGCGCTACTACGACTGTGCCCAAGGGCACTTCGCTGCCTACTGGCTCCACACCCCACCCTTTATGGCGCACCTGGCGGTGGAAGATGGGTATATGAGGCCTGAGCAACCTTCAGGATATCTATATTCGGAGGTCCGTTTGGGAGATCGCGACCCCACTACGGTTGACTGCACAGTAAGGGCCGGGAAACGCATAGCGGCACATATGGAGGTCACATTCCTATACTCTCCCCGTATGGTCCTAGCACATGATCCTAGACTGAGTGTTGCACGTGAGGAACTCGGTCGCAAAATGCTTACAAGGCTCGCGATCTGCACGTGGGGTGACCTATATCACAAGGGGAGTTTCCGCTCGGCGGCACATTTCTTTGGCGAGACGTCCCCGTCGGTGATGGATACGTTCCTTTATGTCCGTCTGCGGCAAAACATAAAGGCGGTCACGCCTAATTTCCCGGACGAGCCTGAGGTCTTGGCGCCTCTTCATGCTCTGTTGCAAGCGGACACTCCGAAACATGTGGTCTCCATGCTGTATACCCATGTGCAGTCGGCTCCGTCCCCCCCCTCCCTCAGAGCGCGGGCGGACTGGGACAGTGACCTGGGAAGCCCAATGTCGGACGAACAGTGGGCGGAGAGTTGCTCTCATACCACTGCGGTTACGGGTAATGTGCGACTTAGATTAGTCCACTTTAAATATTTGCACCGCCTCTACTATACCCCTGCCAAACTGTGCCGATTCGGGTTGAGAACTGACGACCGTTGTGTGAGATGCGGGAGGTTGGGCGCTGGCTTCCTTCATCTGGCCTGGACGTGCCCAGCTGTTGCCGCTTATTGGGGGGAGGTCTTCTCGGCCCTGTCCGAAATGATCGGGGTGACCACCGCGCCTTGCCCTGAGCTCGCCCTGCTGGGCCGGTCGCACCCGGCGCTCAAGACACATCGGAAATTCTTTGCTCTGGGACTTCTGCTGGCTAAGCGTCACGTGGCGTGCAGATGGGGACGAGGGCGGGCGCCTAAATTCAAGGTCTGGCTGAGTACGATGTCCACATGGCAGGAAAGGCTTCGTCAGTACGCTGACCTTTTGCCCCCCAAGTCGCGGCCTAAGGACCTCTGGGGGCCCCTCGTTACTTACCTCCTACGGGCTCGTGATGGGGCGATTCCGAGGAGGGCGAGACCGGGAACGTTGAGAGCGCCGACTCATCCGCCACGCCTTGCGCTGTCCCTACCCCATTGACTACTGCGACGGATTAATTGCCTTGACCCCCCCTTTCGTCTCCCTGTCCCCCCCCAGGGCAGGTGTACGTGGCGCTCCCCATTTGCCCAGACCGAGTACGCGCTTGCTGGTATGATTGCATTCTGTGCGCCTGCTGCATGGGTGGGAGGGGGCGGGATGCCCTTTCCCCGGATTTGGGACACCATCAAGCTTCCCCCACCGCAGCGCAGGTTGAGTGGCTGTGTCGTGTGTAGCACCGGTTAACGTTCACTACATTGCATCAAGGATATCTCCCCCCAGGTCGCTGGCTAGGTCAGTTAAGTGCAGAGCACCATAACACTACGGTTGGCCTGTACCCAGCTATGGGTGCACCTCATACCATGGCCCTGCACTGGACAGTTCCTTACGCCACATACTAAGTATGGTGGACACACACTGGGGGTGTACAGTTCTCATTGGAGTTAAAAGTTGGTCATAACAAAATGAAAAACGAAACCTCACATAGTCATTGGTTGAGTGCTTCTTGCTGTTATCAATGCCACTGTATACATCCAACAGCAGCCTAAATGTAATGCCCAGCGGCCGGCCCATATGGGTTTGCGACATGCTGTGAGCCTGACTTACTCCTGTCTAGCAAGTGTTCTACGTCTATTGCACTGCATGTTGTTGCTGCCGGCCTGGCGACATGGTTGTAGGCAAGAAGCTGTGTATGCTCTGTTCTTGACTAATAAAGGTTTTTCAAAAAAACAAAACAAAAAAAAAGTCACTAGCCAACGGGCAAGTAACCGCAAAGACGCCTTTGCAGGAAAAGTTTCACAGGAGCCCATGGTCACTCGGGATGGGGTAGGCCGCTGATTTTCAGAACCAGCCTGCTAGGGACTTGGACTCCAAATGGTCCAAAGCACAAGTTCATAGAACGTTGTTTAGGGTTTGCACTCAAAATCAGTGCACGGTTCCCTGGTATTGCTGTTCCTCATCATTTGTGGGGTCCAGATGCCACAGCTTCGCTGGGGACTCAAAAATGGCCGTCGAGAGGTCAGGAAATCTGCTTCAGGGGAGGCAGGGACTTCGGACTCCGGCGGGAGCGGTGAAGTTTGCAACCGTCGATTGAAGTTACAGGTGCCTGCCAAGCAGGGGAGTCACTCCTTGACTCCAAGGGAGATTCTTCAGTCTTCCAGAGATAGTGGAACATCAAAGGGCCAGGATTCTTCTTTGTAGAGCGTCGTCCAGGGTAATCTGGATTGCATTGGCAAAGCTTGCTATCTTATAGTGAAGATAGGGGAGGGACTAGCTCTATGACCACTCCTCTAGGAGGGTCAGGGTAGTGGGTGGTTACACCCACTTCCCTTTGTCCCGTTTCGCGCCAAAGCAGGGGCAGGTAGCCCCTGAACCGGTGTGAGCTGGCATATGCACAGAGGAGCCTACTGCTCCCCCAGTGCAGGACTTCAAAGCACTCTAAGAGTGCACCCACCCAGCTCCAATACACTAAATCCTGTCTGGGAGGTGGTGACACCTCCCTGTGATAGGATACCTTTTGTTGGGCTTCCTCCACTGCGAGTTTCGGTCAGCAGCAGGAGGGCAGCCCAGTGTCTGTGCTGGTGGCATCCATTTTGTGATGCCAGGGCTCTAGAAGATTTCTACCATTTAGTACAGTGGGTACATGTCATCCCCTCTAGAAGGGTGGGATCATACTCCCACACCAGTTACTGGTGTGGGGGTATGATTCCAAGTTGTTTGACACCAAACACGACATGTTTTGATGCAGTCATTCCAAAGTTAGCATTTACCGCGAGGTTATAATGCACTTAAGAGTATATGGTTTAACCGCATCCACAAACAGCAGCCGAGAATAGACTCTGCCAGCTGCAGAGGGGTCCTGCTCATGCAGAAGCACCCCCTCACATAGTAAACCAAGCACCCTGCCCTCAGGATTGTTAGGGCCTGCAAGTTATATGTGTGTGTATGGTGAGATATAGGAACCTATACCTCAGTGAGGAGTGCTAACACTACCTCACACAGGCTGCAGTAGCAGGCCTGTGGTGTCAGATTGTGAATCAATCAATCAATCAAGGAATTTATATCGCGCACTACTCACCCGGAAGGGTCTCAAGGCGCATGGGGGAGGGGGTCTGCTACTGCTCGAACAGCCAGGTCTTGAGCTGTTTCCTGAAGGCGAGGTGGTCCTGGGTCAGCCGCAGGTGGACGGGCAGGGAGTTCCATGTCTTAGCCGCCAGGTAGGAGAAGGATCTTCCTCCGGCGGTGGCTCTCTGGATGCGAGGGACGACGGCGAGGGCGAGGTACGCGGATCGTAGCTGTCGGGTGGGCGTGTAGAAGGTCAGGCGGTCGTTGAGGTACCTTGGGCCCAGGTCGTGGAGGGATTTGTGTGCGTGGGTGAGGAGCCTGAACGTGATCCTCTTGTTGACAGGGAGCCAGTGCAGGTCTCTTAGGTGGCTCGAGATGTGGCTGCGTCGGGGGGCGTCCAGGATGAGACGGGCGGAGGCGTTCTGGATACGCTGAAGTCTTTTCTGAAGCTTGGCTGTTGTACCGGCGTAGAGGGTGTTTCCGTAGTCTAGTCTGCTGGTGACGAGGGCCTGGGTGACAGTCTTCCTGGTCTCAGTCGGGATCCATCTGAAGATCTTGCGGAGCATGCGGAGGTTGTGGAAGCAAGATGAGGAGACGGCGTTGACTTGTCTGGTCATCGATAGGGAGGAGTCCAGGATGACGCCCAAGTTGCGTGCGTGGTCCGTTGGCTTGGGTGCGGTGCCCAGGGCCGGGGGCCACCAGGAGTCGTCCCATGCAGAGGGCGATGGTCCCAGGATGAGGACTTCTGTCTTGTCCGTGTTCAACTTCAGGCGGCTGATGTTCATCCATTCGGCGACATCTTTCATCCCTTCGTGTAGGTCGGCTTTGGCGGTGTCGGGGTCTCTGGTCAGGGAGAGAATCAGCTGGGTGTCATCGGCGTAGGAGATGATGTTGAGGTTGTGTTGGCGTGCGATGGCAGCGAGGGGTTTCATGTAGATGTTGAAGAGAGTGGGGCTGAGCGATGATCCTTGCGGGACGCCGCAGATGACTTCGGTGGCCTCAGAGCGGAACGGAGGGAGGCGTACTCTCTGTGTTCTGCCAGAGAGGTATGAGATGATCCATTCCAGAGCAATCCCCTGGATGCCGGTGTCGTTGAGGCGTTGGACTAGGGTGCGGTGGCAGACAGTGTCAAATGCTGCGGAGAGGTCAAGGAGGATGAGTGCCGCTGTTTCACCTTTGTCGAGCAGGGCTCGGATGTCGTCGGTGGCTGCGATGAGGGCGGTCTCTGTGCTGTGGTTGGCTCTGAATCCGGATTGCGATGGGTCGAGGGATCCGTTCGTCTCGAGGAAGGCGGCCAGCTGCTTGTTGACGACCTTCTCGATGACTTTGGCAGGGAAAGGAAGGAGCGAGATAGGGCGGAAGTTCTTGAGGTCGGTCGGGTCCGCAGTTGGTTTCTTCAGTAGTGCGCTGAGCTCGGCGTGCTTCCAGCTCTCTGGGAAGGTGGCTGTGTCGAAGGAGGCGTTGATGATGTCTCGGAGGTGGGGTGCGATGGTAGAGGCGGCCTTGTTGAAGACATGGTGGGGGCATGGGTCGGTCGGAGATCCGGAGTGGATGGTGTTCATCATGCGTGTCGTGTCTTCGAGGGTCACTTTGGTCCATGTCTGGAGGATAGCGGCGGGGTGCGTAGGTTCGGTCGATGGGTGCGGGGGTGGAGCGCCAAAACTGTTGTGGATGTCGGCGATCTTGCGGTGGAAGTACGAGGTGAGGGAGTCGCAGAGGTCCTGCGAGGGAGTGATGTCGTTGTTGCTGGTGCTGGGGTTGGAGAACTCCTTGACGATGTTGAAGAGCTCCTTGCTGTCATGGGCGTTCTTGTCCAGTCGTTCCTTCAAAGATTTCTTCTTGGTGGTGCGGATGAGCTGGTGATGTCTGCGGGTGGCGAGTTTGAGGGCGGTCATGTTGTCGGTGTTCCTGTCGAGGAGCCAGGCCTTCTCGAGGGTGCGGCAGGCCTTCTTGGAGTCCTTGAGTTCGTCGGTGAACCAGGGGGCCTTCTTGCTTCTGGGCCTGGTGAGTGGGTTCTTCAGTGGGGCGAGGTCGTTGGCACAGGAGGTCAACCATTGCGTGAGGTCGAGGGCTGCTCTGTTAGGGTCCGTTGTCCTGACTGGTGGGTTCTGGCTGAGGGAGGTGGTGAGCTGGTCGACGGTGATCTTGCTCCAGTTTCTGTGGGGAACCTGCTTCGGGTGGTGGTGGACCGTGTTCTTCTTGAAGCTGAAGTGGACGCAGCTGTGGTCAGTCCAGTGGAGTCCGGTGCAGTGGCTGAAGGTGATGTGCTTGCTGGATGAGAAGAGGGGGTCGAGCGTGTGGCCGGCGTAGTGGGTGGGGGTGTTGACCAGTTGTTGGAGTCCGAGGGGTGGCATAATACATGCTGCAGCCCCTGGTAGGCCTGTGAAGTACCAATGCCCTAGGTACCTAAGGTACCATATACTAGGGGCTCATAAGGTACCACAGTATCCAATCACTAGTGCATCTAATATGTACACCAAGTTGTTTAGAGAGATCGGTGAGGCCGGGGCCCTGATTAGCAGGGACCCAGCCAGACTATAGCCAGAAACCAGTGTATAAATCAGAAAAAAAGTGGGGGCAACATAAGTGCAGATCCTACTCTCCTACACCGCCTGCCCCAGCCCCTGCCTCTCGGTGCCTCCTTGATGCTCTTGACTGAGTGTCCTGGGGGTCAGAAGCGTTTACTTTGAAAAAATTAGAGTGTTCAAAGCAGGCCGGTTACCTGAATACTTCAGTTACGAATAATAGAATAGGACTCCGGCTCTATTTTGTTGGTTTTCGGAACTGGAGCCATGATTATTGTGCCGCTAGAGGTGAAATTCTTGGACCGGCACAAGACGAACCAAAGCGAAAGCATTTGCCAAGAATGTTTTCATTAATCAAGAACGAAAGTCGGAGGTTCGAAGACGATCAGATACCTTCGTAGTTCTGAACATAAACGATGCCGACTAGCTTTCCGGCAGCGTTATTCCCATGACCCGCCAAGCAGCTTCCGGGAAACCAAAGTCTTTGGGTTCCAGGGGGAGTATGGTTGCAAAGCTGAAACTTAAAGGAATTCACAGAAGGGCACCACCAGGAGTGGAGCCTGCAGCTTAATTTGACTCAACACGGGGAACCTCACCCGGCCCGGCCCGGTCATGGAAAGGATTGACAGATTGATAGTTCTTTCTCGATTCTGTGGGTGGTGGTGCATGGCTGTTCTTAGTTGATGGAGCGATTTGTCTGGTTAATTACGATAACGAACGAGACTCCTCCATGCGCAGTTACGCAAACCCCGGCGGTCGGCGTCCAACTTCTTAGAGGGACAAGTGGCGTTCAGCCATACGAGATCGAGATCTAACAGGTCTGTGATGCCCTTAGAAGTCCGGGGCTGCACACACGCTACACTGAACGGATCAGCGTGTGTCTACCCTTCGCCGACAGGTGCGGGTAACCGGCTGAACCCCGTTCGTGATAGGGATTGGGGATTGCAATTATTTCCCATGAACGAGGAATTCCCAGTAAGTGCGGGTCATAAGCTTGCGTTGATTAAGTCCCTATCTGTTGTACACACCGCCCGTCACTACTACTGATTGGATGGTTTAGTGAGGTCCCTGGATTGGCCCCGCCGGGGTCGGCAATGGCCCTGGCGGTGCGCTGAGAAGACGATCAAACTTGACTATCTATAGGAAGAAAAAGTCATAGCAAGGTTTCTGTAGGTAAACCTGCGGA